>NW_026652276.1:103663295-103724133 GCF_009828535.3 Hylobates moloch | reverse complement strand
TTTCTTTCTTTCTTTCTTTCTTTCTTTCTTTCTTTCTTTCTTTCTTTTTTTTTTTTTTGACAGGGTCTTGTTCTTGTTCTGTCACCCACGCTGAAGTGCAGTAGTATGATCTCAGCGCACTGCAACCTCCAACTCCCAGATTTAAGTGACACTCCTGCCTTGGCCTCCTGAGTAGTTGAGATTACAGGCATTCGCCACCACGTCCCGCTAATTTTTGTATTTTTAGTAAAGACAAGGTTTCACCATATTGCCCAGGCTGGTCTCGAACTCCTGACCTCAGGTGATCCTCCCACCTCAGCCTCCCAAAATGCTAGGATTGCAGACGTGAGCCACTGCACCCAGCCAGTCATCTACAAAGTGCTGGGATTACAGGCGTGAGCCACCGAGCCCAGCCAGAGTCATCTACACTTCTTATCCCTCACTTCCTCACGGCCCACTCTCTCCAGAACTGTCTCCAGCCTGGCTTTTGTCCCCAGTCCTCCCTGGACGGATGGACAGACGGAAGCTGCAGCAACTGTTGTTACTGAGTGGTCGCTCCTCTTCCCTGACGTGTGGTGCAAGCCACTGCGGAGCCTCTTGCTGCAAAGACCCTGCCCGTGACAGTCTCTTCCTGCCTCCCTTCCAGAGCCTTCCTCTGATCTCCTGTTGCCCATCCCTTTCATGTAGGTGGCCCTGAGATGTCATCTCAGACCCTTTCTCGAGGTCTGTTTTTTAAATTTTGTTTGTTTTTGTTTTTTGGGGTTTTTTTTTTTTTTTGGGGTTTTTTTGTTTTGTTTTGTTTTTGAGACAGGGTCTCACTCTGTTGCTCACACTGGAGTGCTGTGGCACGATCTCAGTTCACTGCAATCCCTGCCTCCCAGGTTCAAGTGATTGTCGTACCTCAGCCTCCCGGGTAGCTGGGATTACTAGCGCACGCCACCATGCCCGGCTAATTTTTGTATTTTTAGTAAAGACAAGGTTTCACCATGTTGGCCAGGCTGGTCTCGGCCTTCTGACCTCAAGTTATCCACCCGCTTTGGCCTCCCAAAGTGCTGGGATTATAGGCGTGAGCCGCCGCGCCCGGCCTCAAGGTCCCCTTTCTGAGCCATTCCTCCATCCTGTGGCTTGACACCACACTGTCCCTGGGTCACCAGCCTGGTCCTCTAAAGGGCTCCAGGCCAGCATGTCCAGAACCAGGCTGACGCCTCCACCCGGGGACCCACAGACCCACATACCCCTAAGTCCAGGGCTAACTTATCCCCCAGCCCTATTCCTCCCCTCATTGAGAGAAGGGCCCTGATGCCTATCGAAGCACCCAGAGAGAAATGCTGGCATCATCGGAGGCTCCACCCTCCCCCTCCCCTCCACCCTCTGTCCCACTGATAGACCAAGGCCAATCCACACGATCCACTGACTTCATCCTCTCCCTACTGCCACTGCCTTCATCCTAAGCTCATTCTATTTGGCTGGGGTATTGTAACATCCACATCACCAGCTCCTGGGCCCTGCCCCTCTGGCTGGTTCTCCATAGGGAGCCAAAGGCTTGCATGAACTCCTTCTCATGCAAACCTGACCGTGCCCCTCCTTAGCTCAGTGCCCTTCGCTGGCTCCCCACTGTTCTCCAGGCCCCTCCGGGCCCTCTGTGGTCTGGTCCTTTCCCATCTCTCTAGCCGGACGCAAGCCAATCCCCCACCCACACCTTATGTTCCATCCACCTCCCCGGGTTCATCACTCCCAACTATGCCTCACTGATCCTCGCTCCATCTTCTCCCGACCATCCCTGCTGCTCGGAATGAACCTCTTCCTTCACTATTCCACAAAGCACCTTGCCAAGTCAAAAGCCACCTCCTTGGCAAAGCACCCCATGATCTTTCCCATTCCCGTGGCACCCTGTACTTACCCCACTGGAAGCCACTGCTGCCCCACAGTGTTCCCCACTGCATTGGGACCTCTTTGAGAGCAAGGCTGTGCCTGATCCTTCTGCCCTCTCCGCAGGGCCGGGAGCAGAGGGAGAGCAAGAATTTGCTGAACGAGGCCAGGCACAGTGGCTCACGCCTGCAATCTCAGCACTTTGGGAGGCCCAGGTGGGTGGGTCACTTGAGGCCAGGAGTTCGAGACCAGCCTGGCCAACATGGTGAGACCGCATCTCTACTAAAAATACAAAAATTAACCAAATGTAGTGGTGCATTCTTGCAGTCTCAGCTACTCTGGTGACTGAGGCAGGAGAATCGCTTGAGCCCAGGAGGCGGAGGTTACAGTGAGCTGAGATCTCGCCAGTGCACTCCACCCTGGGTGACAGAGCGAGACCCTGTCTCAAAAAAAAAAAAAAAAGAAAAGAAAAGAAAAAAAAGAGTATACTGAACAAACAAATGAATGAATGCATGAATAATGAATGAATGATTCCCTGAGGGTCTTAGTCCTCTCTCTAGGGACCCTCCTGAGATGGTGCCATCTGAGTCCAGGCTGCACTCCCAGCCCTGGGCCCTGGCAGGTCCAAGTTCTCAATGTTTCTGAGCACTGGTAAGTGTGGAAAAGTTTTGCTCCTCTGGGATTCTTAACTCCATGGGAGAGGGCAGGGTGGGGGGGTCCTGGGAGCCAGGAGAGCTGGCAGCTGGTGGAGGGAAGGAGGAGTCAGGGGAGCAGACACTTGGCTGTGTCTCTTGGGGAAGCAGGTCCTGGAACCCAGGGAGGGGCATGAGACCTACCTTCTCACCCTTAGCCAGCCCTGCCCTGGAAGCCCAGGCTGGGAAACCAGGGGGTGGGGAAGCCAGGGGAGAGATGGAGTTTGTGCAACAGCATTCAATGTGTTTGCAATAAAGGGAAATGGAAAAAATGTTAATTTGCTTTTGATGGTGCCCTAGGGGGTGGGGACATACATGACTGTGGAGTCTCCAATTGCCACCCCGTTCAGCCCTGCTCTGGACACTCAAGGGAGGGAGGGAATGTGAGGGTGAAGGGTGAGATGCTCCGAATACCCTGTCCCCGAATGTCCCCCTTACACCCTGTCACTGTGCCAAATAATGCTCTGTCCATGAAGGAAGTCTGCTCAGGGCTTCTAGAACCACGTGCCTTTCAGCTGAGTGAAGGCCGCGGACCAAGGAAGTGGGACAAGCCGGCTCACTGCTTTTGTCCCCCCAGGAGGGCCTGGGGCTCTAGAAAAGATCCCCAGCTGGGAGGTGCCAGCCCCTTCCGGCGTGGGGGGTCTTGAGCCTGGTATCACCTGAAACTCCCATGATCCTTGCCTCAGCCCCTGAGCCTGGGGGCTGGGGTCCAGCCAGGACCGGGGTGCCAGGAGCCAGCTGACTTCTCAGCAGCTGTGTGGACTCCGTGGAATCACCTCCCTTCTTGGAGTCTCCGTGTCCTCCTTGGGAATGTGGAGGTTCCTTAGGAGGGAGTTCCCATCCTGGGCTCAGGGGGATGTAGGACATCAGTGCTTGGCTGCAGAGAGGGGCGGGTGGGAGCTTTAGGTGGGAGAGAGGCAGGGAAGGGATGACCAGGGGCTCTGACTTCCCAGTCCCACCACTTAGAGCTGGAGGGGCTGGACTGCTGAGCCCCAGATCTCAGGAATGTTGACCTTCCTGTACAGTGATCTCTGCATGTCCCTTTACCTGTCACTTTTGGAGAGGTGACGGCAGGAACACAGTCCGTCGGCTCCTTCATGGTGATGGTTTTGGGTGGGAACGGCTGGCAGGGCCACCGTGCCTTGGAGCCACCTCAGCTGCCGCCACCTCACACCAATGTCACTCACTCAGTGCACTCGCCGAGGTTCTTCTGACCTTAAGACAATGCTGTGGGTGCAGATATTTTACATGGGAGGAGGTGTCAGGAAGTATGGGTAAGAGAGGGAGGCAGGGAAAGGAATAAAAGCCAACAAAGGGTCTGCTAATGAGCAGCGGAGGCCCAGTGCCCCGGGGACCTTCCGAAACAGCACTGCCCAATTGAACTTTCTGTGATGATGGAACTTCTTAATCTGCCAATGCAGATTGTCCAGTATGGTAGCCGGTGGAACTACCGAGTACTAGAAATGTACTAGAAATGTAACTAGTGCAACTGCAGAAATGAAACAAATTTATAGACTTTTATTTATTTGTTTGTTTGTTTGTTTTTAAGAAAACAGGGTCTTGCTCTGTTGCCCAGGCTGGAGTGCAGTGGCGCCATCATGGCTGACTGCAGCCTCAACCTCCTGGCCTCAAGCGATCCTCCCACCTCAGCCTCCCCACTAGCTGGGACTACAGATGCATGCCAGCATACTTGACTAATTTTTTTTAAAATTTTGTAGAAATGGGATCTTGCTACATTGCTCAGGCTGGTCTCGAACTCCTGGGCTCAAGTGATCCTCCCACCTCAGTCTCCCAAAGTGTTGGGATTACAGGCATGAGCCACGGTGCCAAGCCTTAGCTTAGCCTGTCTTAAACGTGCTCAGAACACTTACATTAGCCTTCAGTTTGTCAAAATCATTGAGCGCAAAGCCTGTTTTGTAATAAAGTGTTGAATTTCTCATGTAATTTATGGGATACTCTACTGAAATTGAAAACTGGGGGGTTTTATGGGTACTTGAAGGACAGTTTCTACTGAATACATATTGCTTTTGTGCCATCATAAAGTTGAAAAAATCATAAGTCAAACCATGGTAAGTCAGGGACCATGTGTATACATTTTTTGGGTCCAGCTTTTTTCACTCAGTATAATATTTTTCGACATTCATGCATGATTCTGCATATATTTTGTTCTGAGTACTATCCCACTATATGGATATACCATCATTTATTTTCCACTCTTCTAGGTATGGACATCTGGGCTGTGTACAGTTTTGTACTATTAGGAATAAAGCTGCCTTGAATATTTGTGTTCAAGTCTTTGTGTAGATGTATATTTTTAATTTCTGTTGGGTAAATGCCTAGGAATATGTAGAATTATGCACTGTATGGCAGGTGTACGACTAACTCTTTTTTTGTTTGTTTGTTTTTGAGATGGAGTCTCACTCTGTCGCCCAGGCTGGAGTGCCGTGGTGCGATCTCGGCTCACTGCAACCTTTGCCTTCCGGGTTCAAGCGATTCTCCTGCCTCAGCCTTCTCAGTAGCTGGGATTACAGGCACACACCACCATGCCTGGCTAATTTTTGTATTTTTAGTAGAGACAGGGTTTCACCATGTTGGTCAGGCTGGTCTCGAACTCCTGACCTCGTGATCCGCCCACCTCGGCCTCCCACAGTGCTGGGATTACAGGCATGAGCCATCGCGCCCGGCCATGACTAAAAAACTGTCAAACTGTCTGCCAGGGTGGTTGCTACCAGTTTACAGTTCCACCAACGATATCTGAGAGTTTTCATTCATCCATATCCTCTGCAACATTTGGTGTTGTCATTTTCTTTTTGTGTTTTTGAGATGGAGTCTCTCTCTGTTGCCCAGGCTGGAGTGCAGTGGCACGATCTTGGCTTACTGCAACCTCTGCCTCCTGGGTTCAAGTGATTCTCCTGCCTCAGCCTCCCGAGTAGCTGGGATTACAGTCGTGCACCACCACACCCAACTAATTTTTGGTATTTTTAGTAAAGACGGGGTTTCACCATGTTGGCCAGACTAGTCTCAAACTCCTACCTCACATGGTCTGCCTGCCTTGGCCTCCCAAGGTGCTGGGATTACAGGTGTGAGCCACCGTGCCTGGCCCCTAATCATTTCCATTTTAGCCTTTGTACAAAAGTTCTCCGAAGATGAATTTGGAAGAAAGCGACTATTCCAGTGAACAGTTTGCAAACCCAGGAGACACAGCCTTCAGTGTAAAAGAAGATGTGCATTCCAGAGAACCAAGGGAGGGCTCAGGTTTTATAGCAAAAGTTCCCGCCCAGGTTCCCAATTGTGTTTGTTTATGCAAATGAAGGATTGAAACTTGCTTAGTTCTGATTGGTTGGTTCAGGTGAGCCCTGGAGTCCCAAAGTTGAACAGAGGCGGGAGTTTTTGAGGAGCATAGCGTGCCTCTAGTTAGCAAATGTCAACTTGGCTCTATTTTAAATTTAGGCCCAGTTAGCCACTGAAGATCCATCTTGAAGCATTGGCTCTATCAGGTTCACATTGGTTCACAAACCATTCTAATTGGAATATAGTGGTATATTGAGTTTGTGTGTGTGTGTGTGTGTGTGACAGATTCTCACTCTGTCACTAGGCTGGAGTGCACTGGTGCGATCTCAGCTCAGTGCAACCTCTGGTTCCCTGGTTCAAGCGATTCTCCTGCCTCTGCCTCCCGAGTAGCTGGGATTACAGGCACGCACCACCACGCCCGGCTAATTTTTGTATTTTTAGTAGAGACGGGGTTTCACCATGTTGGCCAAGCTGGTCTCAAACTCCTGACCTTGTGATCCGCACACCTCAGCCTCCCAAAGTGCTGGGATTACAGGCGTGAGCCACTGCGCCCGGCCGTATATTGAGGTTTTAATTTGCATTTCCCCATTGACCAATGATGTTGAGTGCTTTTGAATGTATTTATTAATGAATATTATAGATACTCATCATTTGTATATCAAATTTGGTAAAATGTCTTTTCAAGTTCTTTGTCCATTTTATTTATTTATTTATTTTTATTTTTTTGAGACAGTCTTGCTCTATCGCCCAGGCTGGAGTGCACTGGTGTGATCTCGGCTCACTGCAACCTCCGCCTCCCAGGTCTAAGCGATTCTCCTGCCTCAGCCTCTTGAGTAGCTGGGACTACAGGCACCCACCACCACGCCCGACTAATTTTTGTATTTTTAGTAGAGACAGAGTTTCTCCATGTTGGCCAGGCTGGTGTCAAATTCCTGGCCTCAAGTGGTCTGCCTTCCTCGGCCTCCCAAAGTGCTGGGATTACAGGCATGAGCCACTGCGCCCAGCCTTGTGGACTTTTTCTTGTTGAGGAAGTTTGCTTTTATTCTTAGTTGATTTTTTTAATCATAAAAGGAGCTGGGTGTTGTCAAATGCTCTGTCAGCATCAACTGAAATGATCGTGTGTGTGTGTGTGTGTGTGTGTGTTTCCTCTCCTTTCATCCTATTCATGTGGTGTATTATATAGCTTTATTTTCATGTGTTGAACCACTCTTGCGTTCTGGGGAGAATTCACATTTGGTCGTTGGTCATGGTGTAAAATTCTTTTAACATGCCGCAGACTTTGGTTTGCTAGTATTTTGTTGCATCTATACTCATAAGAGATATGAATCTGTAGTTTTCTCATAGTGTCTTTCTCTGACTTTGGTATCAAGGTAATGCTGGCTTCATAGAATGAGTTAGGAAACATTCTCTCCTCTTGCAATTTTGGGAAGAGTTTAAGAAAAAATTGGCATTTTTTTTTTTATTCAAATGTTTGGTAGAATTCACCAATGAAGCAACCTTGTCCTGGGCTTTTCTTTTTTGAGAAGTTTACTATTAATGATTTGATTTCTTTGTTTTCTTTCTGTCTTTCTTTCCTTTTTTTTTTTTTTTTTAGATGGAGTCTTGCTTTGTTGCCCAGGCTGGAGTGCAGTGGCGCGATTTCAGCTCACTGCAAGCTCTGCTTCCTGGGTTCACGCCGTTCTCCTGCCTCAGCCTCCTGAGTAGCTGGGACTACAGGCGCCCGCCACCATGCTCGGCTAATTTTTTGTATTTTTAGTAGAGACAGGGTTACACCGTGTTAGCCAGGATGGTCTCCATCTCCTGACCTCGTGATCTGCCCGCCTCGGCCTCCCAAAGTGCTGGGATTATGGGTGTGAGCCACTGCGCTTGACCTGTTTTTTTTTTTTTTTTTTTGAGATGGAGTCTTGCTTTGTCACCCAGGCTGGAGTGCAGTGGCATGATCTCGGCTCACTGCAACCTCTGCTTCCCGGATTCAAGCCATTCTGGGTGGTTAGTGTCAGAACTGAATTGATTTTTTTTTTTTTTTCTTCTGAGACGAGATCTTGCTCTGTTACCTAGGCTGAAGGGCAGTGGTGTGATCATAGCTCACTGCAGGCTCAACCTCCCAGGATCAAGCAATCCTCCCACCTCAGCCTCCCAAGTAGCTGGGACTATAGGTGTGCCACTACACCTGGCTAATTTTTTTTTTAAGATGGGGTCTTGTTATGTTGCCCAGGCTGGACTCGGACTCCTGGGCTCAAGCAATCCTCCGGCCTCAGCCTCCCAGTGTGTCCCTGCTTCTTGAACCCTAGTCTTCCCGTCTTCCCGAGAATTCCATGGGCTTGCTCTGCCAGGTCCTCCCTGCCCTTCTGAACTCTCATTTGTCACTGTCTTGATCCTCCTGAAGCCCTAGATGGGCCTTCCCCCAAGACCCTTCTGGACCCCATCTATATTGCAGTTCGGCCATCACCTTAGCCATCTTATGTCCTTCTGACGCTTTGACCCTCAGTCCAGTGAAAATGGCATCCAAGAATCTCCATTCAGCCCTTTCTCATTCTTTCTTCCTTCCTTCTGTCCTTCTCTCTTTTTCTTCCTTCTGTTCTTCTCTCTTTTTTTTTTTTCTTTTTGACGGAGTCTCACTTGGTCACCCAGGTTGGAGTGCAGTGGTGCAATTTTGGCTCACTGCAACCTCCACCTCCCAGGTTCAAGCAATTCCCCTGCCTCAGCCTCCCTAATAAGTAGGACTACACGTGCATGCCACCATGCCCAGCGAGGTTTTTAGTAGAGATGGGGTTTCACCATGTTGGCCAGGCTGGTCTTGAACTCCTGACCTCAAATGATCCTCCAAAAGTGATCCTCCAGCCTCAGCCTCCCAAAGTGCGGGATTATAGTTGTGAGCCACTGCACCCGGTCCTCTTTTTTTTTTTTTTTCTTTTTCTCCTCTCTCTCTCTCTTTCTTTTTCTTTCTCTCTCTCTCTGCCCTTCCTTCCTTTCTTCCTGCCTGCCTTCCTTCCTTCCTTCCTTCCTTCCTTCCTTCCTTCCTTCCTTCCTCCCTTCCTTTTCTATCTTTCTTTGTCTTACTCTGTCACTGAGCTGGAATGCAGTGGCACCATCATAGTTCACTGCAACCCTGAACTACTAGGCTCAAATGATTCTCCCACCTCAGCCTCCTCATTATCTGTAACTACAGACACACACCATCGTGTCTGGCTAATATTTTAAGTTTTTTGTAGAGACAGGTTCTTGCCATGTTGCCAAGGCTGGTCTTGAACTCCTGACCTCAAGCAGTCCTCTCACCTCGGCCCCACAACGTGTTGGGATTACAGGTGTGAACCACTGTGCCCACCCCCTGCCTTTTCTTCTAAGAGTGGGCCAACAGTCAACTGCTTGGTGACATCTCTGCTGGGGTGGCCCCAAGTCCCTCACAATCCATGCTTTCCCAACTGTCCTCTCCATGGTCCCCCAGATGAACCTCCCTCTCTGCACCCACCTCAAACACTGCTTCACTTCTCCAGCCACACAGGTATGGATCCCCCTCTTCTTTCACTATGCCCATTTTCTTTTCTATTCTTTTCTCTTTTTTTTTTTTGAGACAGTCTCGCTGTGTCGCCCAGGCTAAAGTGCTGTGGTGCAATCTCGGCTCACTGCAACCTCCGCCTCCCAGGTTCAAGTGATTCTCCTACCTCAGCCTCCCGAGTAGCTGGGACTACAGGTGCGTGCCACCACGCCCAGCTAATTTTTGTATTTTTAGTAGAGACGGGGTTTCACCATGTTGGCCAGGATGGTCTCAATCTCCTGACCTCGTGATCCGCTCGCCTCAGCCTCCCAAAGTGCTGGGATTACAGGTGTAAGCCACCATGCCTGGCCTGTGCTATGCCCATTTTCTTACCTCCAGCAACCAAGCTGGATGGAGAACTCAAGCTCTGTCCCCGGCACCTTTCGAATGTCTTAGAGAGCCTCCCCTCCTCTCCAGCTTCATGGCCTCCGCTCTAGTTCAAGTCTCAGCATTTTCTTCAGCACTTGCCTCCTTGCCAGTCTCCTGACCTCCAGCATCACCTTTGCTAACCAACTTGGCCTGAAGCTTCAGACATGGTCCCCAAAGCCAGCCCTGCGCGTCCGCCTTGGCGAGGCCCCGTTCTCGAGGCCCTAGCTCTCGGGCCTGGGCTGAGGCTAAGTCAGCCCCAGGCACCGTTCCTTAGCACCAATCGTGCGGTGAACACACTCTGCAGCTGGGGCGTGCAGACAGGTTTTTCAAGTTAGGAAATTGGAAGGGACTCCAGCGCCCATTTGCAGTTCAGAGCCGGCAAGATGCAGGAGTGTCCTTCTGTGTGAGCTCATCTTTCCTGGGGTGGCGGCGCTCAGGGCTGAGCGGGCTGGGGAGATGAGTTGGAAAATTTCACACTCAGCCTCGCCACTTGGCCAGCTTCTGCGTGTTTGGCAGCTCAGGTGACTTGTGGTGGGGGCCCTCGGTCAACACTTCCATCCCGTAAGTACTGCCGGGGCTGGGGCCACCTCCAGATGGGTCACAAACAGGGGGCCTGGAGGGAACCCCCAGAGACAGACTCTAGTAGGAGGGGCTTATGCTCTTTTTGGGGAAAGGAGATTGACAAGGAAACAATGAGAGAACAACATTGGAGGGACTTTTGGAGGGTGCGGGGGAGGTGTTATCAATTGTTTGACTTGGGTATGCTAATTTATTTGTGCTGAAACATGTCCACAACCCTTTGGAAGAAACACAGTAATACATCTCCAATCAGGCGGTACCTTATCATGGTTAAGAACACAGCTCTAGGCCGGGTGCGGTGGCTCATGCCTGTAATCCCAGCACTTTGGGAGGCCGAGGTGGGTGGATCACAAGGTCAGGAGATCGAGACCATCCTGGCTAACACAGTGAAACCCTGTCTCTACTAAAAATACAAAAAGTTAGCCGGATGTGGTGGCGGGCGCCTGTAGTCCCAGCTACTCGGAGAGGCTGAGGCAGGAGAATGGCGTGAACCCGGGAGGCGGAGCTTGCAGTGAGCAGAGATCGCACCACTGCACTCCAGCCTGGGCGACAGAACCAGACTCCGTCTCAAAAAAAAAAAAAAAAAAGAAAAAAAAGAGCACAGCTCTAGAGCCAGACCGTAGCCAGCTCTGACACTTGCTAGCTGTGTGACCTCAGGCATGTTGCTAAACCTCTCTGTGTTTCTATCTCCTCATCTATAACATGGAGAGAATATCACCCACCTACCTACCTACCTACCTGCTGTGTGGGTCATCAAACACATTCATACAAGTGAACCATTCAGAACGGTCCCTGACACCTCCACAAATGTTTGCATCTTCATCATCGTCATCATCATCGTTATTATTTTTAGAAACAGGGTCTCCCTCTATCATTCAGGCTGTGGCACGATCATAGCTCCCTGCAGCCTCCAACCCCTGGGCTCAAGCCATACTCCCGCCTCAGCCTCCCAAGTAGCTGGGACTACAGG
Source organism: Hylobates moloch (assembly GCF_009828535.3). Taxonomy (NCBI): domain Eukaryota; kingdom Metazoa; phylum Chordata; class Mammalia; order Primates; family Hylobatidae; genus Hylobates; species Hylobates moloch. The sequence goes on along the minus strand of NW_026652276.1, from coordinate 103,712,849 downwards.
CACATGACACCATGCCCAGCTAATTTTTATTTTTTATTTTTTTGAGACAGAGTCTCACTCTGTTGCCTAGGCTGAAGTGCAGTGGTACCATCTCAGCTCACTGCAACCTCCGCCTCCTGGGTTCTAGCGATTCTCCTGCCTCAGCCTGGGATTACAGGCGCCTGCCACCATGCCTGGCTAATTTTTGTATTTTTAGTAGAGGTAGGGTTTCACTATGTTGGCCAGGCTGGACTCGAACTCCTGACCTTAGATGATCCGCCCACTTCAGCTTCCCAAAGTGCTAGGATTACAGGCATGAGCCACTGCGCCCAGCCTAATTTTTAATTAAGAATTTTTTTTTTTTTTGTAGAGATGGGAGTCTCGCTATGTTGCCCAGGCTGGTCTCAAACTCCTGGGCTCTAGTGATCCTCCCACCTTGGCCTCCCAAGGTGCTGGGATTACAGGTGTGAACCACCATGGCAGGCATAATCATTATGATACTGACCTCTGTAACCATGCCCTCCCTCCATGTCTTTCCAACCTCGGTCCCACAGTGGTACTCCTGCCCTCTCTGTCTACCCTGGGAACTCTTTTTCTTCCTTCAGACTCAGCTCAAAAATGACCTCCTCTAGGAAGCCTTCCCCAACCTTTCTCTTTGCTGCATCAACATTTGCTCTTTTTTTTTTTTTTTTTTTAAACAGGGTCTCACTCTGTTGCCCAGGTTGGAGTGCAGTGGTGTGATCTCAGCTCACTGCAACCTCTGCCTCCCGGGCTCAAACTATCCTCCTGCCTCAGCTTCCTGAGTAGCTGGGATTATAGGCATACAGCACTATTCCCTGATAATTTTCGTATTTTTGGCATAGATGGGGTTTTGCCATGTTGCCCAGGCTGATCTCGAACTCCTGAGCTCAAGCCATCCTCCTGCCTTGGCCTCCCATAGTGCTGAGATTATAAGTGTGAGACACTGCGCCCGTCCCCAGTAACCACTTAATAAGTTTTTCAATAAATAATTGAATGAATTAATGATACATGAGAGGAAAACATACAATAGAAGGAGATTGATATTAAATTCTGAAACGTGGCAGTGCAATGCGGGATCTGACCAAGCATAAATTGGCAGTGAAGTTGTCCAGAGCCCAGGCCATGGGGAGGCAGTGTTGTGGGTGGTGGTGGTCAGGGCAGGCTTCCTGGAGGAGGCAGAGTGGTAGTGACTAGCCCAAGCTGGCTCCAGCCAGCCGCAAAGATGTCAAGTACTGTGGGATTGGCAGCTGTTGCTTGCATGCTCTGCCCTGGGCCATTCTGCTGTGACTCGGGTCAGGGGAGACTGGCAGAGTATCATCTCCTGCTCTGGTCCAGGGAGTGGGCCCGGATGGGAGACAGTGGTGGTGAGGACCAGCCCCATGCTGGAGACACACGGAACATTTTAGAGTGGATTTCATGCCTCGGCCCTAATGTGGACCGTCTCTGCTTTGGTTCAGAAAAACAGACGTCTCCCTCCAGCCTCCTGAAACCAATTGGAAACAAACCTTCCTTCTCTGCCCTTCCCCCAACATCTGTAGAGAGACCAACACCCAATCAGAACGAGACAGAACAAAGCAGGAGAGGAAAATAAAGGGCTCAGCACCTGGCACCCCGCAGTGAGTGAGCGGAGAGCTGGCTTTCTCTTGGTGGCTGGGAACCGGGTTGTCTGAACACACCTGCTGGTATCTCTGGAGCCTCACTCCCTGACCATCTCCTCATCCTCTCTGTTGATTAGGGAGGCCACAGAGACAGGTCCCGCCACAGCCACACTTCCACTCCGTGTCACCGATGGCCTGCAGGCTGCCCTGTGCCTATAAAGGCCATGCTTTGTTGCCTGGCACAAGAGGGCACCTGCCTTCCACCCTGGCCCCAGCCCCACTCCTAATGCCCCCTCTGTACCCCCGTGGTCTCCTGGCAGTCACCCAGGTGAGGCCGAGAGGGCCTGGTATCTCTGGGCCCACTGGATTCACACCCTTCCCCTCCCCCTCCCCTCCTCCTCCCACCCGCTGCTTCCTGGGTGACCTTGACCCAGTCCTTACATCTCTGAGCCTTGGTTTCCTGATTGGGAAAATAGGGTGCGTGAGAGTCACCCCTTGTGTGAGGTGGGAGGAGGCCCAGATGAGAGGGCACATGGGAAGGTGCACATTTGAATTGTCTCTGTTCTTTGACATTTGTGTCCAACTCTGGGCTGCCCCGCAAGAATCTCCCTGGATCCCCAAGATCTCTCAGTACCATTCAGCACTTCCCATGCACAGCTGGCTATAGTTATGAGCCTGTTTATTTCAAGTGCAGCATTGGAGGCAGAGGCCCCTGCTGCACTACTGTGGTCTCCCTGAGGCCCGGAAGGCATCCTTGATGCTCCCTCTACGTCCGCGAGTTCTTCCTTTGTGAGTTGGGAGATGGTTATAATCGCGCTCATCTCCCAGACTTCTAATGCAGTGCAAACGGGATCAGTGCACACAAAAGCACTTTGTCAACTATAAAAAGCTCTTGGGCACTGTTGCTGCTTTCTGGTTCTACTTGGATGTAAGTTTCCTGTGGGAAAGACCTGCTTTTTGCCAAGCCAGGGTGGCGGAGTGGGGGTCCCAGACAGGTGTCCAGGAAATTGTCCTGCTGGGCCTGGTCTGAGAGGAGGTCTGTACGTCTCACTGGGAGCAGGCCCAGGGGCGCTGGCCTCCCCATGATGCACAGAACCCACAGGGGCGCAGGCAGAGGCAGGGGAGGTGGCAGTGACGACCCTGTGGAGTGATTTCCGGTCTGGCCCCCGGTCTAAAGACATCCAGATGGTGTCTTGAAGAAGTTACCCAGGAAGCCGGTTGCCAGACATGAGAGCCCTGGAAGGAGGTCCAAACACACAACCAGGGGACACCAGAGGACACATCTGATCACTGCGACGAGAAAACAGTTGAAACATGGGATCACCCAAAGCCCAGCTAGAAACCGTCAAAATATAAACACCCTCGGGGAAACAGCACAGTGATCAGATTATGAGAGATGCGGTGCCAGAAACATTCTAAATAATTGAATTATGAAAATTCATTTTTGAAAATGAAGGAAAAAGGGCAGCCTGGTGCGGCGGAGCTTGGGAAGGATGTCTGCCCGAGGGGCACGCCTAGGCGGGGCTGAGGCCGCGTCACCGCCCGGCCCCTGTGCCAGCAGGAAGCCAGACCCTGAGCCGACATCAGTCAGACCCTGAGGCCTCAAATACCATGCTGGAGAGTGTGTTATCTAGAAGACAGCGGGGAGCTGTGGAGAGCGGTCAGACAGGGAAACGCTGCACCCAGATGTTTGGACACGAGCGGTGGTGAAGGAAAGATTGGCTGGGGTATTCCTTAAAGCAAGTAGCTAGAATGAGTGCAGTGGCTAATGCCTGTAATCCTAGCACTTTGGGAGGCCGAGGTGGGAGGATGGCTTGAGCCCAGGAATTTGAGACCAGCCTGGGCAACATAGGGAGACCCTGTCTCTACAAAAAATGAAAAAATTAACCAGGCATGGTGGTGTGCACCTGTAATTCCAGCTACTCCGGAGTCTGAGGCAGGAGGATTGCTTGAGCCCAGGAGTTCAAGACCAGCCTGGGCAACATAGTGAGACCCCATATCTACAAACAAAAAAAAGAGAAAAACCCTTTTAGTTCGACAGGCCTGGTGGTACACACCTGTAGTCCTAGCTACTTGGGAGGCTGAGGCAGGATGATCTCTTGAGCTCAGGAGTTCAAGGTTGCAGTGAGCTATGATGGTGCCATTGCACTCCAGCCTGGGCAACAGAGTGAGACCCTGTCTCGTAGTCAAAGAAAAAAAGCAAGCAGCCAGGGAGGGAGGGAGAGAGAACACCTCTAGATATTAAAGAGACAGTCCCTGGGAGCTACAGCTTGGATGCTGTAGATAAAGGGGGGTGGAGGTGGGGGAGGATGACCCTTTCATTTTGGGAGCAGGAGATGGTGAGGGTAGGGAACAAGAAAGGGCAAGCTTGGGACAGAGAAGGATGCCCTCAACTGGGGGCTTATGGAGATTGAGGTGGGCCAGCCAGGGGACGTGTCTAGAGAAAGCTGGATATATACACAGTTGGGGTTGAAAGTAGGGTCTTGACCAGAGATTCAGTCTTGGGAGTTGCCTGAGGTCAGGTTCCTCAGAAGTAGACCCTGAGATGCCTTTTTTTTTTTTTTTTTTTGAGACGGGGTCTCGCTCTGTCACCCAGGCTGGAGTGCAGTGGCATGATCATAATTCCCCGCAGCCTCCAATTCCTAGGCTCAAGTGATCCTCCCGCCTTAGCCTCTGGAGTAGCTGGGACGACGGGTGTGCATGCATCACCATGCCCAGCTAATTTTTCATTTTTGTAGAGACAGGGTCTCACTATGCTTCCCAGGCTGGCGTCAAACTCAAACTCCTAACCTCAAGCAATCCTCTCTGCCTTGGCCTCCCAAAGCGCTGGGATTATAGGCATGTGCTGCCACGCCCAGCCATATCTATCTGTCCTGGGGAGGCTGGCGCCTGTAGAGGAAGTCTCCAAGACTCCAGTGTGGACATTTGGGTGTAGGCAGCTGGGGCCAGCGGGTGAGACCTGTATCCCATTGCCTGGAGAGCATGAGTTGCACTTGCCCTGAGGTCAGGCCTCTCTCTGTGGCCACCATCCTGGAGGACTGTGAGTCCCGGCAGAATAGAGACCCCAGCTGCTGCTACTGCTGTACATTTTTGGGCTGGGGGCAGGGGTTGTCTCAGACCGTGGCAGGGAAGAGTGAGAACTGGAGGCTCCAAGGGTGAGATGCCTCAGCCTGGAAAATCGCATCACGAGCTTGAGGCTGGCCCCAGGACAAGGCAGGCAGAGTGCTGAGAGGCCGACGGTCCAACAGGCGGCCAGTGCAGGCAGAGAGATTAATTCTTGGAAAGTGGAAACCCTCAGCGGGGCTGCAGCGGGTCTTTGAGCTGCTGGCGAGCCGCATGCTGGCTTTGGGACCATCCAGAGTGGTGAAAACAGAGTGGCTGGGGATTCTGGCCACCTCGCAGTGTGGACAGGACCGTGAGGTCCAGGGGACAGGGGCCATCCCACACAGGCTGTGGCAAAGCTGGAACAGGGGCCCAGGTATCCTGGCTCCCGGCCTGGCTTCTTTTCTTTCTGCCAGGCTGCTGCCTCTTCCAAAAGGGAGAATCCACGTGGCTTTTCTCCTTGATTCTGGATGGGATAAGAGAGTGTGCAAAGTGGGTTTCCCTTCCTAAGCACCCTTTGGTGGGGTGATCTCAAAACCCTCTCTGCTCTCTTCATCCCTGGAAGCTGGCTTTGCCAATTTAGTTTATTAAAATTTTTTTGTTTGTTTTTTGAAACATTTTAAGAAATAATTTTAGAATTACAGAAAAGTTGCAAGAGTCATACAAGGAACTCCCCGCTAATTTTTTTTTTTTAACCTGGAGTCATCGCTTGTTTAAATTTTGCCCTGTTTTCTTTTCTTTTCTTTTCTCTTCTCTTTTCTTTTCTTTTCTTTTTTCTTTTCTCTCCTCTCCTCTCCTCTCCTCTCCTCTCCTCTTCTCTTCTCTTTTTTTTTTTTTGACAGAGTTTTACTCTTATTGCCCAGGCTGGAGTGCAATGGCGCGATCTCAGCTCACTGCAACCTATGCCTCCCAGGTTCAAGCGATTCTCCTGCCTCACCCTCCTGAGTAGCTGGGATTACAAACATCTGCCACAATGCCCGGCTAATGTTTTGTATTTTTAGTAGAGATGGGGTTTCACCATGTTGACCAGGCTGGTGTCAAACTCCTGACCTCAGGTGATCCTCCTGCCTAGGTCTCCCAAAGTGCTGGGATTGCAGGCATGAGGCACTGCACCCAGCCGAGTCCAACATTTCTTTACAGTTCCTTAAGATACAATTTAATATTGTAAAATGCACATGTTTTAAGTGTATGACTTGATAAGTTTTGACAAATGCACGTATTTGTGCTACCCACAGCACAGTTGCCTTGGTCTGCTCAGGCTGCCGTAACAGAATACCATAGACTGGGTGGTTAAAAGAACAGACTTCTTTCTTACAGTTCTCAAGGCTGAGAAGTCCAAGATCAAGATGCTGGCAGATTTGGTTCCCAGCGAGGGTCCTCTTTCTGGTTTACAGATGGCCGCCATCTTGCTGTGTCCTCACGTGGTAGAAAGAGAGTGAGCTCTGGTCTCTCCTCCTCTTTTCATAAGGATATTGATCTCATCATGGAGTTCCCAACCTCATTAATCCATTTAAACGTAATTACCTCCCAAAGGTCCCATCTCTAGGTACCATCATATTGTGGAAGGTTAGTGCTTCGATGTGTAAATTGGAAGGAGACAAAAGCATTCAGTTCCTAACACCAATCAAGACAGAGAAAATTTTTATCATTCTAGAATGTTCTCTAGGGTAACTAACTAGGGGTGGAATAGGTGGGCGATAAGGAAAGTGGATGTTTAACCGAACAAGAACAGCCAAGACTCAGCTTACAGCGTTTGTGTTATTTTACATTTCTCCCAACAGCGGATGAGGTTGTTGGTCTATGTTCTCACCAAATTTGGTGTTGTCAGTCTTTTAAGTTTTAGCCTTTAGAGTAGAGTCATACAGTCTATGGCCTTTTTTTAGCTTGACCATCCTAATAGGTACACAGTGGTGTCTCATTGTGATTTTAACTTGCATTTTCCTGCTGACTAATTATGTTGAGCTTGTTACCATTTAGACAACTTCATTAGAGAAGTGTCTAATATTTAGGTGATTTGCCTGTTTTTTTTAATTCGGATCTTAATTTTTTTAAATTATTGATTCGTAGGAGCTAGTTATATATTCTGGATACAAGTTCTTTATCAGATACATAGTTTGTGACTATTTTCTTATAAGTCTGTGGTTATATTAATGTTTTTATTGATGACTGTTTTTTAAAATTGTGGTTAAGTATACATGACATAAAACAGATTATCTTAACCATTTTAAAATGTAAAATTCAGTGGCATTAAGTACATCCACAATATTGTGCAACTATCACCACTACCATACTCCAAAAGGGCATCCAATACCCATTAAGCTGTCACTCCCCAATCTCCCATTTTCCCAGCCCTGACAATCACTAATCCATTTTCTGTCTCTATGGATTTGCCTGTTCTGGATATTCATATTAATAGAATCAACAGTAGGTCGCTTTTTGTGTCTAGCTTTTTTTACTTAGCACAATGTTTTTCAAGGTTCATGCACTTTGCAGAATGTACCAAAATTTCATTCCTCTTTAGGGCTGGATAATATTTCATTGTATGGATAGACCACAATTTGTTTATCCATTCATCCATTGGTGGATATTTAGGTTGTTTCCACCTTCTGGCTATTGTTTTGTCTTTGTTTTTGTTTGTGTGTGTTTTTCAGCTCCTTTAGGGTCTGACTTTTGGGTATTTTGAATAGTACCGCTGTGAAACTTCATGTACAAGTTTTGTTTTTTGGGGGGTGGGAACGGAATCTCACTCTGTTGCCCAGGCTGGAGTGCACCGATGTGATCTCTGCACACTGCAACCTCCGCTTCCTGGGTTCAAGCGATTCTCCTGCCTCAGCCTCCTGAGTAGCTGGGACTACAGGCACGCACAACCATGCCTGGCTATTTTTTTTTTCTTTTTTCTTTTTTTTTGAGACGGAGTCTCACTCTGTCACCCAGGCTGGAGTGCAGTGGCATGATCTCGGCTCACTGCAACCTCCGCCTCCTGGGTTCAAGCAATTCTCTTGCCCCAGCCTCCTGAGTAGCTGGGACTACAGGCACGTGCCACCACGCCCAGCTAATTTTTGTATTTTTTTAGTAGAGATGGGGTTTCACTGTGTTAGCCAGGGTGGTCTCGATCTCCTGACCTGGTGATCTACCCGCCTCAGCCTCCCAAAGTGCTGGGATTACAGACGTGAGCCACTGCAACCAGCCAACAAGTTTTTGTGTGAACTCATGTTTTCAGTTCTCTTGGGTATATATCCAGGAGTGGAAACATTGGGTCATAGGGCAATTCTATGTTTAGCTTTTTGAGGAACTGCCACACTGTTTTTCAGAGGCTGCACCATTTTGCATTCCCACCAGCAACATATGAGAACTCCAATTTCTCCAGACCCTCAACAAAATTTATCTTTTTTTTCTTTTTTTTTTTTTTTTGAGATGGAGTCTCACTCTGTCGCCCAGGCTGGAGTGCAGTGGTGCAATCTCGGCTCACTGCAAGCTCTGCCTCCTGGGTTCACGCCATTCTCCTGCCTCAGCCTCCCGAGTAGCTGGGACTACAGGCGCCTGGCTAGTTTTTTTGTATTTTTAGTAGGGATGGGGCTTCACCATGTTAGTCAGGATGGTCTCGATCTCCTGACCTTGTGATCCGCCTGCTTCGGCCTCCCAAAGTGCTGGGATTACAGGCATGAGCCACCGCGCCTGGCCTCATTTTTTTATTATAGTCATCCTCATGGGTATGAAGTAGTGTCTTATTGTGGTTTTCACTTACATTTCCCTAATGATTAATGATGTTGAAAATATTTTCACATGCTTTTTGGCAATTTGTATTTTTTCCCTATAGAAATATCTATTCAAGTCTTTTGTCAATATTTTCATCGAGTTGTTTGTCTTTTTGTTGTTGAGTTTTGAGAGTTCTTTATATAGTCTGGAAACTAGATCCTTATTAGCAGTATGACTTGAAAATATTTTCTGTCATTCTGTAGGGTTTTTTTTTTTTTCACTTTCTTGATAGTGTCTTTTAATGGATGTAAATTTTTTATTTTGATGCAGTTCAACCTATCTATTTTATCTTTTGTTGCTTATACCTTTGGTGTCATATGTAGAAAATCATTGCCAAATCCAAGGTCTGAAGATTTACCTCGGTTTTCTTCTAAGAGTTTTATAATTTTAGCTCTTACAGTTAGGTCTTTTATCCATTTTGAATTATGGTGTCAGGTAAAGATACGTGAGGTGAGGTAAAGGTCTAACTTTGTTTTTTGGCATGTGGACATCCAGTTGTCTCAGCACCATTTGTTGAAGGGACTATTCTTTCCCTCATTGAATGATCTTGACACCTTTGTTGGAAATCAATTGACAATAGATGAATTGGCTTTTTTTTTTCTGGATTCTGAACTCTATTTCACTGGTCTATATGTCTGTCCTTATGGCAGTATCACAAGGTCTTAATTACTGTAGCTTTGTAAGTAAGTTTTGAAATTGGGAAATTTGAGTCCTCCAACTTTGTTCTTTTTCAAGATTGTTTTTGGCTATTTGAGATTCACTGCATTTGCATTTGAACTTTAGGATAAACTTGTCCATTTCTGTGAAAAATGGCAGTAGGAATTTTGATAGGGATTGCATTAAATCTGTAGATCATTTTGGTGGGTATTGCTGTCTTAACAATACTGTTTTCCAATCCATGATCATGGGATGCCTTCCCATTTATTTAGCCTTTCTTTAATCTCTTTCAAAAATGTTGTGTACTTTTCAGCATACAAGTCTTGCACCTCCTTTGTTCAATTTATTCCCAAGTGTTTTATTCCTTTTGAAGCTATTGCACATAGAATGGCTTTCTTTTTTTTTTTTTTTTTTTGAGACGGAGTCTTGCTCTTTCACCCAGGCTGGAGTGCAGTGGTGCGATAGAATGGCTTTCTTAATTTTATTTTTGAATTGCTTATTACAAGTGTATAGAACAGGGTTCTTTATTCCCCTAGCTGGCACTAGCAAGCCACACCAGGGGCATAAACTGTCATCACCACAGCCACCTCTGAGGTGGACAGTGGGAGACTGTCGGCACTAAGCAAAAAGTTGCAACATTCTTCTAACCAAAATTTAACAGGTTATTTCTTAATTAAGCACTCTTTTAGTTGTTGTAAGTTTTTTTTTAATTTCAGAGTTCCAAAAAAGGTGAATCTGATACTTTTTGCCAGCTTAATTATTGCTTTAGTGGACTGATGGATTTCTGGAGTTCCTTACTCTGCTATTTTCAGTGACATCACTCTGTATGCCTTATTTTAAAACTGCCAATCTATTTTCCCAAGTGGTTGTATCATTTTACATTCCCACCAGCTACATATGAGGGCTTACAATTAAAATGTTTAAGTAATCAAAGTGCATCTTCAAGTCATATACTACTTCATGTGCAGAGTAAAAACTTTTTATCAGTATACTCTCAATCCCTCCCTCCGCTGGTGCTGTCTCTGCCATTCCTTTTACTTTTACATATGCTACAAATATACAATTCATTGCCATTATTTTTGCTGTTAGACAGTCAATTATCTGTTTTTTAGACAGACTGTATTTTTCTCTTTCTCTTTCACTCTGTTTTTTTTTTTTTTTTTTTTTTTGAGATGGAGTTTCGCTCTTGTCGCCCAGGCTGGAGTGCAACGGCGTGATCTCGGCTCACTGCAACCTCCGCCTCCCTGTTTCAAGCGATTTTCCTGCCTCAGCCTCCCGAGTAGCTGGGATTACAGGCACATGCCACCACGCCTGGCTAATTTTGTGTGTGTGTGTGTGTGTGTGTGTGTGTGTGTGTGTGTGTGTGTTTTTAGTAGTGATGGGGTTTCTCTACATTGGTCAGGCTGGTCTCGAACACCCGACCTCAGGTGATCCACCCGCCTCGGCCTCCCAGTGCTGGGATTACAGGCACGAGCCACTGTGCCCTTCACTCTCTTAAGAGAAAGGGTCTCACTCTGTCACTCAGGCTGGAGTGCCGTGGTGTGATCATGGCTCACAGGCGAGGTCTTGCTATGTTGCCCAGGCTGGTCTCGAACTCCTGGCCTCAAGCAATCCTCCTGCCTTGGCCTCCTAAAGTGCTGGGATTACAGGCGTGAGCCACTGCACCCAGCCTAGACTATTTTTTAGAGCAGATTTAGGTTCATAGAAAAACTGAGCAGAAAGTACAGAGAATTCTCATATTGCCCCGCCCCCACATACAGCCTTCCCCGCTATTCACATCCCTCATCACAGTGGTATATTTGGATATACCAGAGTTCATACTTGACACCATAATTCAAAAATAGAAAAAAGACCTAAATGTAAGAGCTATAATTATAAAACTCTTGGAAGTAAGCAGGGGTAAACCTTCATGACCTTGAATTTGGCAATGATTTTATATTTAACCCATGAACCTACATTAATACATCATTATCCCCCAAGTTCACAATTTCCATAGGCCTCACTCTAGGTGTTATACATTCTATGGTTTTTTTGTTTTGTTTTGTTTTGTTTTGTTTTGAGATGGAGTTCCCCTCTTATTGTCCAGGCTGAAGTACAATGGCGTGATCTCGGCTCACGGCAACCTCTGCTTCCCGAGTTTAAGCAATTCTCCTGCCTCAGCCTGCCCAGTAGCTGGGATGACAGGTGTGAGCCCCACACCCAGCTAATTTTGTATTTTTAGTAGAGACAGGCTTTCACTATGTTGGCCAGGCTGGTCTCAAACTCCTGACCTCAGGTCATCCACCCGCCTTGGCCTCCCAAAGTGCTGGGATTACAGGCGTGAGCCACTGCGCCTGGCAAACATTCTATGGGTTTTGACAAATGTATAACGGCATGTGTCCACCAATTGTATAATAGTATCATACAGAATAGTTTCACTGCCTGAAAAATCTTCTGTGCTCTGCCAATTCATCACCCCCTGGCAACCGCTAACCTTTTTTTTTTTTTTTGAGATGGAGTTTCATTCTTGTTGCCCAGGCTGGAGTGCAATGCAATGGTGCAATCTCGGCTCACTGAAACCTCTACCTCCCTGGTTCAAGCGATTCTCCTGCCTCAGGCTCCCAAGTAGCTGGGATTACAGGCATGCGCCAGCATGCCTGGCTAATTTTGTATTTTTAGTAGACACAGGATTTCTCCATGTTGGTCAGGCTGGTCTTGAACTCCTGACCTCAAGTGATCCACCTGCCTCGGCCTCCTAAAGTGCTGGGATTACAGGCGTGAGCCACTGCACACGGCCACCACTAATCTTCTTACTGTCTGCATAGTTTTGCCTTTTCCAGAATGTCATACAGTTGGAATCATAGAATATGGAGCTTTTTCAGATTGGTTTCGTTCACTCAGTAAGTCATTTAAGTTTCCTTCATGTCTTTTCATGGCTTGATAGCTCATTTCTTTTTAGTGCTGAAAAATATTTCATTGTCTGAATATACCACAGTTTATCCATTCACCCACTGAAGGACATGTTGGTTGCTTCCAACTTTTGGCAGTTATGAATAAAACTGCTATAAACATCTCTGTGCAGGTTTCATGGGGACGTAAATTTTCAACTCATTTGGGTAAATGCCAAGTAGCGTGATTGCTAGATAGTTTGGTAAGAATGTATTTAGTTTTTTTTTTTTTTTGAGACAGAGTCTCGCTCTATTGCCCAGGCTGGAGTGCAGTGGCATGAGCTGGGACAATAGGCCCCCGCCGCCACGCCTGGCTAATTTTTTGTATTTTTAGTAGAGATGGAACTTCACCATGTTAGCCAGGATGGTCTTGATCTCCTGACCTCAAGATCCCCCCGCCTCAGCCTCCCAAAGTGCTGGGATTACAGGCGTGAGCCACCGTGCCCAGCCTAGTTTGTATTTTTTTTTCTGAGACAGAGTCTCACACTGTCGCGTCGCGCGGGCTGGAGTGCAATGGCGCGATCTCAGTTCACTGCAACCTCTGCCTCCCAAGTTCAAGCGATTCTCCTGCCTCAGCCTCCCGAGTAGCTGGGATTACAGGCATGTGCCACCATGCCCAACTAATTTTTTGTATTTTTAGTAGAGACGGGGTTTCTCCGTGTTGGTCAGGCTGGTCTCAAACTCCCGACCTCAAATGATCCACCTGCCTCGACCTCCCAAAGTGCTGGGATTTCAGGTGTACGCCACTGAAACTGGCCTGTATTTAGTTTTTTAAGAAACCACCAAACTGTCTTCCCAAATGGCTGTACCAATTTGCATTCCCACCAGCAATAGATGAGGGTTCTTCTACATGTTTTGTTACATGTATACCTAAGTATTTCATTTTGGGGAGAGCTAATGCAAATGGGAATGTATTTTTCATTTCAAATTCTACTTGTTCCTTGCTGATATATTGAAAAGCAATAGATGGCCGGGTGCGGTGGCTCATGCCTATAATCCCAGCACTTTGGGAGGCCGAGGCGGGCAGATCATTTGAGGTCAGGAGTTCGAGACCATCCTGGCCAACATGGTGAAATCCCGTCTCTACTAAAAATACAAAAAATTAGCCAGGCGTGGCAGTGCGCACCTGTAATCCCAGCTACTTGGGAGGCTGAGGCAGGAGAATCACTTGAACCTGGGAGGTGGAGGTTGCAGTGAGCTGAGATCGTGCCACTACACTCCAGCCTGGGCGACAGAGGGAAACTCCATCTCTAAATAAATAAATAAATAAATAAATAAATAAGACAAAAGAAAAAGAAAAGCAATAGACTTCTATGTGGTAGCTTTATATCCTGCAACCTTGCTATAATTGCTTCAGTTATGTTTTAGAACCATCAAAATTAAGAAAAAAAATTATAACTACGTTTGTTTATGCCATTTCAAGCACTTTCTATTTCTTTGATAGATACAAGTTTTAACTGATGTCATATTCCACCTGCCTAAAGAACTTCATTTACTACTCCTTCAGTGCTGGTTTGATAGTAATAAATTCTAAGCTTTTGTTTGTCTGAAAAATATTTTATTTCTTCATTTTTGAAAGCTATTTTCACTGGCTAGAAAGTTCTGGCTTCACAGTGTTTTATTGTTTTTTTGTTGTTGCTATTTTTCTGTAGCAGTACTTTAACAATTTCATACCAATTGACTCTGGTTTGCATTTTTTTTTCCTGATGTAATACTCATCTTTGTTTCACTGTATGTAATGTGTCTTTTTTCTCTGTCTGCCTTCAGTATTTTTGCTTTATCTTTGGTTTACAATAGTTTGAATATTATATTTCTAGGTGTTTGGTTTTTTAAAATTTATTTTACTTTTGTTTTTGTTTTGAGATGGAGTCTTGCTCTGTTGCCCAGGCTGGAGTGCAGTGGCGTGATCTCGGCTCATTGCAACCTCTGCCTCCTGGGTTCAAGTGATTCTCCTGCCTCAGCCTCCCGAGTAGCTGGGACTACAAGCATCTGCCACCACACCCAGTTAACTTTTTGTATTTTTAGTAGAGACAGGGTTTGGTCTCGATCTCCTGACCTCGTGATCCACCTGCCTCAGCCTCCCAAAGTGCTGGGATTACAGGCATGAGCCACCGCGCCCAGACCCACCTTTCTATATCCTTGGTGGAAGCAGAATTTCCCTTACTATCTTTTAATATCTATGTGATCAATAGAGATATTCCTTCTTTTGTTCTTGTTATTGGTAAGTTATGTTTTCCTCTCTTTTTTTGTTCAGTGTTGTTATAAGTACATCAGTTTTATTAATCTTTTTAAAGAACTAACTTTTTTTTTTTTTTTTTGAGACAGAGTCTCACTCTATCTCCCAGGCTGGAGTGCCGTTGTGTGATCTTGGCTCACTGTAGCCTCTGCCTCCTGGGTTTCAGTGATTCTCCTGCCTGAGCCTCCGGAGTAGCTGGGACTACAGGTGCGTGTCACCACGCTCAACTAATTTTTGTATTTTTAGTAGAGACGGGGTTTCATCATGTTGGCCAGGCTGGTCTCAAACTCCTGACCTCAAGTGATCCACCTGCCTCGGCCTCCCAAAGTGCCAGGATTACAGGCGTGAGCCACCGCGCCCGGCCACATAACACTTGGTTTTGTTAGTTTTCTCTATTGTTTGTTCTCTAATTCACTGATCGCTCTTTTTAGCTGTAGTATTTCTTTCCTTTACTTATTTGTGTTTCATTTGCTTATATTTTCTAGCTTCTTAAGGTGGCAATTTAATTTATTACTTTTCTTCTTAAAGTTTTAAATCCAGGCCCTGCGCGGTGGCTCACGCCTGTAATCTCAGCACTTTGGGATGCCAAGGCAGGTGGATCACGAGTTCAGGAGATGGAGACCATCCTGGCTAACACAGTGAAACGCCCTCTCTACTAAAAATACAAAAAGTTAGCCGGGCGTGGTGGCACGTGCCTGTAGTCCCAGCTACTTGGGAGGCTGAGGCAGGAGAATTGCTTGAACCTGGGAGGCAGAGGTTGTAGTGAGCTGAGATTGTGCCACTGTACTCCAGCCTGGACAACAGAGAGAGACTGCATCTCAAAAAAAAAAAAAAAAGTTTTAAATGCATACTATTGAGCCATACTTCAGGTACAACAAACTGCATCCAGTTAAAGTATATAACTCAATGACTTCTCGTAGATATATATCTCAAAAAACTGCCACCACAATCAACATATAGAACTTTTTTGTTATCCCTAAAACCTGCCCCTTGTCCCTTTATAGTCATTTCCTCTGTGGGAAGCTGGATAATGTCCTTCCCTAAAGATATCCATGCCTTAATCCCTGGAACCTGTGAATGTATTAATGTTGTGTGGCAAAAAAAAAAAAAAAAAGAAGACTTTGCAGATGTGATTAGGTGAAGGATCTTGAGATGGGAAGATTCTTCCACATTATCTGGGGGTGGCGGGGGCTAAATGCAATCACAAGTGTCCTTATAAGAAATAGGCAGAGGGAGATTTGGCAGAAAATGAGAAGGCAGTGTGATCACCGAGGCAGAGATTGGAGTGATGCAGCCACAAACCAAAAGAATGCTGGCAGCAGTCCGGGTGTGGTGGCTCATGCCTGTAATCCCAGCACTTTGGGAGGCTGAGGCAGGCGGATCACGAGGTCAGGAGTTTGAGATCAGCCTGACCAACATGGTGAAACCCCGTCTCTACTAAAACTACAAAAATTAGCTGGGTATGGTGGTACATTCCTGTAATCCCAGCTACTGGGGAGGCTGAGGTAGGAGAATCGCTTGAACCCAGGAGGTGGACGTTACAGTGAGCTGAGATCACGCCATTGCACTCTAGCCTGGACAACAAGAGCAAAATTCCATCAAAAAAAAAAAAAAAAAAAAAAAAGGAATGCTAGTGGTCACCAGAAGCTGGAGGTTTCTCCCTGGGGGGTCTCCAGAGGGATCCCAGACAGCACTAGTGACGCCTGCATTTGGGCTCAGCAATAGTGATTTTGGTCAGCTGGCCTCCAGAAATGTGAGAGGATACATTTCTGTTCTTACAGTCCACCAAGTTTGTGATAATTTTTTACAGCAGTCACAAGAAATGAATATACTTTCCTTTTTCCCAGCCTCTGATGATCACTGATTTTTGTTACTACAGATTTATTAGCATCTTATAGTATTTTATATAGATGGAATAATATAGCATGTGTGTGTCTTTTGCAAAATGGCTAACATTTATTCATGTTGTTGTATGTATCATTAGTTTATTCCTTTTTTTTTTTTTTTTTGAGGACAGAGTCTTGCTCAGTTGCCCAGGCTGGAGTGCAGTGCTGTGATCTCGGCTCACTGCAATCTCCACCTCCCGGGTTCAAACGATTCTCCTGCTTCAGCCTCCTGAGTAGCTGGGATTACGGGTACACACCACCATGCCCAGCTAATTTTTGTATTTTTAGTAGAGACAGGTTTTACCATATTAGCCAGGTTGGTCTCGAACTCCTGACCTCCAGTGATCTGCCCGCCTTGGCCTCCCAAAGTGCTGGGATTACAGATGTGAGCCACTGTGCCTAACCTGTTTATCCATTCTTTTGATGGACACTTGGGTTGCTTCCACCTTTGGATATTATGAATAAAGCTGATATGAACATTTTTATACGTGTCTTAGTATGAACATATACTTTCATTTCTCTTGTGCAAAACCTAGGAGTGAAATGACTAGGTCGTATGGTAGATATATATTTTAGTTTTTAAAAACCTGCCAAACTGTTTTCCAAAGTGGCTGTACAATTTTTTTTTTTTTTTTTTTTTTTAGATAGAGTCTCACTCCATCCCCAGGCTGGAGTGCAGTGGCATGATCTCGGCTCACTGCAACCTCCCCCTCCCGGGTTCAAGGGGTTCTCCTGCCTCAGCCTCCTGAGTAGCTGGGACTACAGGCGTGCACCACCACGCCCAGCTAACTTTTGTATTTTTAATACAGACGGGGTTTCACCGTGTCAGCCAGGATGGTCTCAATCTCCTGACCTCGTGATCCACCCGTCTCAGCCTCCCAAAGTGCTGGGATTACAAGCGTGAGCCACCGTGCCCAGCCTGTACTATCTTACCAATAATATTTCCATCAGCAGTGTATGAGATTTCCAGGCACTCCCCTTCTGGCTAATGTTTGGTTTTGTCAGTCTTGCGAATTTTAATTGTTTTGGGGATATATAGTAATAACTCAAAGTTTTAATTTGCATTTCCCTGACGACTCATGATGTTAGGGACCTTTTCAGGTACTTATTGGCAATTCACATATCTTCTTCAGTGAAGCCTGTTTAGGACTTGCCCATCTTTTTAAAAATTGGGTTGCTTATCTTTTTTATTAATTCATATGTTTTTTTCATATAATCTGAATCTTTTGTGAAAAATCAATTTCAAAATTTTTTCTCCTAGTTTGCAGATTGCCTTTTCTTCTTCATCTTCATCTTCATTTCATTTCTTTTCATTTTAGGAGAAAAAGGGTTTCACCCCGGGCTTGGTGGTGCGTGCCTGTAATCCCAGCTACTCAGGAGGCTGAGGCAGGAGAATCACTGGAACCCGGCAGGCAGAGGTTGCAGTGAGCCGAGATCGCGCCATTGCACTCCAGCTTGGGCAACAAGACCAAAAATCCGTCTCCAAAAAAAAAAAAAAAGAAAAAAGAAAAAGGATTTCACTCTGTTGCTTAGGCTGGAGTGCAGTGGTGCAATCATAACTCACTGCAATCTGGAACTCCTGGGCTCAAGCAATCCTCCTGCCTCAGCCTGCCAAGTAGCTAGGAATACAGGCATGCACCATCGGGCCTGACTAATTAAAAAAAAAAAATTTGTTTTTTAGAGACAATGTCTTGCTACATTTCCCAGGCTGATCAGTCTAGCTAAAGGTTTGTCAATTCTGTTGATCTTTTCAAAGAACCAACTTTTGGTTTTATTGATTTTCTTTAATCTTTTATTCCTCTGTTTAATTTTTTCTACTTTATATTATTTCCTTCTTTCTGCTTCCTTTGCGCTTATTTTGTTCTTTTTTTATACTTTCTTAAGGTGAAATATTAGATTATTGATTTAAGATCTTCCTTATTTTTAAATGTAAATATTTGTAGCTATAAATTTCATTCTGGGCCCTGCTTTCCCTCTGGCCCACAAATTTTGATACGTTATGTTTTTGTTTTCATTTCATTGTTTTGTTTTCATCTCTCTCTCTCTGTGTCTCCATATATATATATATATTTGTTTTTGTTTGTTTGTTTGTTTGTTTTTTTAGACAGAGTCTTGCCCTGTCACCCAGGCTGGAGTGCAGTGGTACAATCTCGCCCTGAAACCTCCATCCCCTGGGCTCAAGTGATCCTCCCACCTCAGCCTCCTGAGTAGCTGGGACCACAGGTGTGCACCCCCATGTCTGGCTAATTTTTTGTATTTTTTGTAGAGACGGGTTTTGCCATGTTGGCCAGGCGGATCTCAAACTCCTGGGCTCAAGCAACCTGCCCGCCTAGACCTCCCAAAGTGCTGGGATTACAGGTGTGAGCAACTGTGCTCAAACTCAAAATATTTTCTAATTTACCTTGTGATTTTTCTAATTTACTTTCTTCTTTGACCTACTGGTTATTTAGAAGTATGTTGATTAATTTCCACATTTTTGTGAATTTTCTAAATATCTTTTTGTTGTTAATTTCTTATTTCATTCCATTGTGGTCAGAAAACGTTTTTTGTATTATTTCAGTTTTAAAAAATTTATTAAGACTTATTTTATGACCTAGCATATAATTTATACTGGAGAATATTTCAGGTGCACTTTAGAAGAATGCGTATCATATTGTTGTTGGGTAGGATGTTCTATAGATGTTTGTTAGGTCTTGTTGGCATACATTCTGTTTTTTTTTCTGATCTGATACCTAGTTGTTCTCTTTATTATTAAAAATGGAGGCCAGGCATGGTGGCTCACACCTGTAATCCCAGCACTTTGGGAGGCCAAGGTGGGTGGATCACCTGAGGTCAGGTGTTCGAGGCTAGCCTGGCCAATATGGGAAAACCCTGTCTCTACTAAAAATACAAAAATCAGCCAGGCATGGTGGTGTATGCCTGTAATCCCAGCTACTCAGGAGGCTGAGGCAGGAGAATCGCTTGAACCTGGGAAGTGGAAGTTGCAGTGAGCCGAGATCACGCCATTGCACTCTAGTCTGGACGACAGAGCAAGACTCTGTCTCAAAAAACTAAAATAAAATAAAAGAATATTGAAGTGGCTAAATATTGTTGTATTGTTTATTTTCCCTCCAATTACTGCAGTTTTTGCTTCCTGTACTTTGAGGCTCTGTCTTTAGGTGCATATAGGCTTACAAATGTTATATCTTCTTGAAGGATTGACCCTTTGTCATTCTATAATATCCTTCTTTGTCTCTATAATAACATTTTTTTCGTAAAGCTAATTTTTTTCTGACATTACTGTAGCCACTCTAACTCTCTTTTGGTTACTTTCTGCATGGAATATTTTTTCCATTCTTTCACTTTCAACCTATTTGTGTTTTTAAATACATTCTGCCAATCTGTGCCTTTTAGTTGGAGAGTTTAACCCATTTAATTTAATGTAATTAATCATAAGGATTTACTTCTGCCAGTTTATATGTCATTTGCCTTTTTATTCTTTGGTTCTTCCATTACAGCTTTCTTTTACGTTTTCTAGATATTTTCTAGTGTGCCATTTTAATTCCTTGTTACTTTTACTATATATTTTTTAGTTATTTGTGTTTGCCCTGGGGATGACAATTAACGTCTTTGTTTATAGCAATGTAGTTTTGTGTTTTTTTCCTTATTTTTTCTTTTGAGACAGGGTCTCACTCCAATTTGCCCAAGCTGGAGTGCAGTGGCATGATCTTGGCTCACTGCAGCCTCTGCCTCCTAGGGTTAAGCAATCCTCCTACCTCAGCCTCCTAAGTAGCTGGGACTAAAGACATGCATCACTGTGCCTGGCTAATAGTAGTTTTGATTAATACCAACTTAATGTCAATAGTATATAAAATTTTGCTGCTATATGACTTCATTGCCCTCCCATGCTGTTCTTGCTCAAATTACATCCTTATATATTGTGTGCCCTTCAACATAGATTTATAATTATTTCTTTGTGCCATTGTCTTTGGAACCAGATAGAAAAACAGGAGTTACAAACAAAAAATATATTTACACTGTCTTTTATATTTAACTAGGTAGTTATCTTTCCCTGTGTTCTTTATTTATTCGTGTGGATTTGAGTTACTGGCTAGTGTTATTTCATTTCAGCCTGAAGGACTCCCTTTAGCATTTGCTATAGGGCAGGTGTGCTAGGAACAAATTCTCTCAGTTTTTGTTTATCTGGGAATGTTTAATTTCTCCTTCATTTTTGAAGGATAATTTTGTCAGATACAGCATTCTTGGTTGATTTTATTTTCTTTCACATCTTTGAATATATCATCCTACTCCCTCTGGCCTTCATGGTTTTTTTAATGAGAAACCAGCCATTAATCTTATTAAGGATGCCTTGTATGTGATAAACCTCTATTCTCATGCTGCTTTTAAGATCCTCTCCTTAACCTCTGACAATTTGATTATGATGTGTCTAGGTATGGATCTCTTTGAATTTGTTCTAGTTGGGGTCTGTCGAACTTCTTAGATGTACAGATTATATTTTCATCAAATTTGGGAATGTTTGTCCATTATTTCTTGAAATGTTCTTTCTTCCCCCTTCTCTCTCCCTTCTTCTGAGACTCCTATTATGCATATGTTGGTGTGCTTTATGGCATTCCATAGTTCTCTGAGGCTGTGTTCATTTTTCTTCATTCTGTTTTATTTTTTCTGTTCATCTGACTTGATAATTTCAATTGACTAATCTTCAAGTGTGCTATTTTAAAAAATCTACTTGATTGAAGCTGTGGAGCCCTTCTAGTGAATTTTTCATTTCAGTTCTTGTGATTTTCAATTCCAGAACTTCTATTTCCTTCGTTTGTATGATTTCAATCTCTTTTTTGATATTCTCTATTTGGTGAGGTACTGTTCTCATGCTTTCCTTTAGTTCTTTAGACATGGTTTCTTTAGCTTTTTGAATATATTTAAAATAGTTTATTTAAAGTCTGTCCAGCCTGTAATCCCAGCAATCTGGGAGGCTGAGGTGGGTGGATCTCTTGAGGTCCGGAGTTTGAGATCAGCCTGGCCAACATGGCGAAACCCCATCTCTACTAAAAATACAAAAAATTAGCTGGGCATGGTGGCACACACCTATAATCCCAGCTACTCAAGAGGCTGAAGCAGGAGAATCACTCGAACCTGGGAGGCAGAGGTTGTAGTGAGCCAAGATCACAACACTACACTCCAGCCTGGGCAACAGAGTGAGACTCTGTCTCAAAAATAAAATAAAATAAAAATAAATAAATACAGTCTGTCTAGAAAATCCAATGTCTGGGCTTCCTCAGGAACAGTTTCTGTTGATTGCTTCCCATTTCCCCTGACCCCACCATCTATAAGCCATACTTTTGTATTTCTTTACCTGCCTTATAATTTTTTGTTGAAAACTGTACATTTTGAAATATTATAACATACAACTCTGGAAATAGGATTTCCTCTTTATCCCCAGGTTTTGTCATTGCTTCTGCTTATTGTGGTCATTATTGTTTGTTCAGTGATATGTGAACAAATTCTGTATTCTTTGTCAAGCATGGCCACTGAAGTCTCTATTCCAGCTAATGATTAGACAAAGATGTACTTGAACCTTTCTGGAACCAAGAAATCTCCCAGCCTTTGCCGAAGAGCATGCAATCATCCTTGGACATGTCTATAGCCTCCTGGATTCCCAGAATATGTTGGAGCTGTCAAATCCCTTATGGACATTTCATTCTTGACCTTTCTTGCCAAGCTTTTTGGTTAGGCTATTGTTTGCCCCATTGTTATCCAATGACTCAGGCAGCAGTGACTAAACATTTGCCTGCAAATGTTTTTGATAAACACCTTCACCATCTACCCCAAGGTAGTGGCTCTAGCACCGGGGCCAGCTCTGAGTTAGGCAAAATAAAGACAAGCATTCTGAGCTGATCTTACAGGGAACCACCAGATTGGTCAAAATAACTAATTACATTTCTAGGTGAATGAGGTCCATTCTGCTCCAGCAGAAAGTGGACTGTTGTTTTCAAAGCTACCACTGAGCTGGAGGAGTGGAGGATGGGACTGGGGTAAGTTCAAACACCACAAACCTTGCTGTTCTTACTGAGATTCAGCTGTTTTTCATGAATAAGTGCTCCTGGGTTGCTACAAGCCTTTGGTTAATTTCCAGAGTCGCAAAAAATTGATTCTGACAGGCTTTTGCAAGTTTTTTTTCTGTTGTTTTTATCTAAAAGTAGAATTTTGGAGTTTCTTTTTTCTTTTCTTTTTTTTTGAAACACAATCTTGCTCTGTTGCCCAGGCTGGAGTACAGTGGCCTGATCTCAACTCACTGCAACCTCCACCTCCTGGGTTCAAGCGATTCTTCTGCCTCAGCTTCCTTAGTAGGTGGAACTATAGGCACGTGCCACCAGGCCTGGCTAATTTTTGTATTTTTAGTAGAGATGTGGTTTCACCATGTTGGCCAGTCTGGTCTCGAACTTCTGACCTCAAGTGATCTGCCTGCTTCAGCCTCCCAAAGTGCTGGGATTACAGGTGTAAGCCACCACACCCGGTCAATTCTTTGTAGTCTGCTCATCCTGTCTTTCACTCATCTCCCCTTCCCAGTGAATAATTGGTCTGTTTTCCATCACTATAGTGATGGAAATGCTAAAATGAGTTAGCATTTTCTAAAGTACTGCTGCCAATAGAAATATTAGGGGAGTCATGTAGTAGTTTTCCATTTTCAGTAGGCACATTAAAAAGTAAAATAAATTTGACTTTAATAATATATTTAACCCACTATATTCAAAATATCATTTCAACTCGTAATCACCATGAAGAATTACGAATTCTTTTACTTTCTGTTTTGAAAAGCACTGGCACTTCAAAATTCAGTGTGTGGTTTATAACTTAAAGCACATTACAACTCAAAAACTACATTGTCCTCAGAGCAGAGATACCTTTTTTTTTTTTTTTTTTTGAGATGGAGTCTCGCTCTGTTGCCCAGGCTGGAGTGCAGTGGCGCAATCTTGGCTCACTACAACCTCCGCCTCCTAGGTTCAAGTGATTCTCCTGCCTCAGCCTCCCAAGTAGCTGGGATTCTAGGCTTGCACCACCATGCCTGGCTAATTTTTGTATTTTTAGTAGACATGGGGTTTCACCATCGTGGCCAGGCTGGTTTCGAACTCCTGACCTCAAGTGATCTGCCCACCTCAGCCTCCCAAAGTGCTAGGATTACAGGCGTGAGCCGCCACCCCTGGCCAGCCCAGGAGTTTGAGACCAGCTTGGGCAACATAGGGAGACTCCATCTCTACAAAAATAAAATAATTAAAAAAATTATCAAGGCATGGTGGCACATGCCTCTGTTCCCAGCTACTCAGGAGGCTGAGGTGGGAGGATCCCCTGGGCCCAGGAGGTTGAGGTTGCAGTGAGCTATGATTGTACCACTGTACTCTAGCATGGGTGACACAGCAAGACTCTGTCTCAAAAAGAAAAAAAATTTACAACAACAGAAAAATAGGTTTTGTTTTGTTTTGCTCTAATACAGCCAAATTATTATTTATCATGAAATTTGCAATAGAGAAGAGGAGGTGGCAGGAAAAAAAAGAAATTTGCAATATACCTTCTTTCAGTCCTTTTTTTTCGCTTTCCTGTTATATGTCTACTTGATTCTGCATCAGTAGTATGACTTTGTTTTCATTTTTAATTTTTATTTTTTATCTTTTTGTGAGACAGAGTTTCACTCTTGTCGCCCAGGCTGGGGTGCCATGGCACAATCTCGGCTCACTGCAACATTTGCTTCCTGGGTTCAAGCAATTCTCCTGCCCAAGTAGCTGGGATTACAGGCACGCGCCACCATGCCTGGCTAATTTTTGCATTTTTAGTAGAGATGGAGTTTCACCATGCTGGCCAGGCTGGTTCCGAACTCTTGACCTCAGGCGATCTGCCTTCCCAAAGTGCTGGGATTACAGACGTGAGCCATCGAGCTCGGCCTGTTTTAAATTTTAAAATGCATCTGTACTTGTTTTTTAAACTGCAAAAATGAATTAATTAAATCATAATGAAAATAAGAGTACTGTAATTTTTCCTACCCATCACAATGTACATAAGCATCACCATAACTAGCGCTATCTACATAAAATATTCAAATCAATATACATATTACAATGGTACATAGAAAATATTCAATTTGAGGCCAGGTTTGGTGCTCAAGCCTGTAATCCCAGCACTTTGGGAGGCCGAGGTGGGCAGATCACCTGAGGTCAGGAGTTCCAGACCAGCCTGGCCAACGTGGTGAAACCCTGTCTCTACTAAAAATACAAAATTAGCTGGGCGTGGTGGCACGCACCATAATCCCAGCTACTCAGGAGGCTGAGGCAGGAGAATCACTTGAACCTGGGAGGTGGAGTTTGCAGTGAGCCAAGATCGAGCCACTGCACTCCAGCCTGGGTGACAAGAGCAAAACTCCATCTCAAAAAAAAAAACAAAAAAGAAAGAAAGAAAATATTCCAGTTGAATCAGATCATTGACATTGACTAGATGTGTCAATGTCATGTACACCTAGTACATAATACTAGAAACAATTGCATAAGCCCAACCCTCACACCACAATGCAAAAATAATATAACACAGTCATGAAAGAAATGCAGTTCTTCCAAAACAATAAAGTTGTTTAATGGAGAAAATATTTTATTTTGCTTTCATTTTAAATTTTAAATTAAATAAAATTTAAAAGTCAGTTATTTTACACTAGTCACCTATCAAGAACTCAGCAGCGACATGTGGCTAGTACCTTCTACATTGTACCATGCAGTTCTAGAATTTCATATAAATGGAATCATTTACTATTTGCTCTTTTTGGTATCTTTCATTCAACATAATTATTCTAAGATTCATGCATGTTATGTGTCTCAATAGTTCATTCCTTTTTCTTGCTAAGTAGTACTCCATTGAATGGATATACCATAATTTTTTAATCTAGTCATCCTGTTGATGGACATTTAGGTAGTTTTTAGTGTTTGGGTATTACCAATAAAGATACTATGAGCATCTAGATCATAGTGTTTGTATGGACACATGCTTTCATTTTTCTTCAATAAATAACCTGGCAGTGGAATGCTGTGTCATCTGGTAGGTATATAATCTTTTAAGAAACTGCTAAATTGTTTTCCAAAGTGGTTGTACCATTGTGCACTCCCACTAGCATTGTGTGAGAGTTCCAGTCATTTTATATCTTTGCCAGCACTTATACGAGCAGCCCTTTTAACCTCCTTAGCCATTCTAAGGAGGTGTTTAGTGGTATCCTCTTGT
Organism: Hylobates moloch; assembly: GCF_009828535.3. NCBI lineage: Eukaryota > Metazoa > Chordata > Mammalia > Primates > Hylobatidae > Hylobates > Hylobates moloch. Next base: position 103,687,438 of record NW_026652276.1, on the reverse strand, counting down.
GGTTTTAAGTAGCATTCACTAATGACCAATGATATAAAGCACTTGTTCATATACTGTACCTGTTTTGTCTTCTTTGGAGAAGTTTCTGTTCAATTTTTCCCTCACTTTGCCTGAGGAAGTTGGGGAAATAGACTAACTGTTGAGTTTTAATAATTCTTTATATATTTTAGGTACAAGTCCTTTGTTGAGTATATGTTTTGTAAAGATTTTCTTTCTTGGGGCTGAGCACAGTGGTTCATACCTGTAATCCCACCATCTGGGGAGCCCAAGGCAGGAGGATCACTTGAGGCCAGAAGTTTGAGACCAGCCTGGGCAACATAGTGAGACCCTGTCTCTACAAAAAAAAAAAAAAGAAAGAAAGAAAGAAAAAAACTTAGCCAGGCATGGTGGCATGTACCTGTAGTCCCAGCTACTGAGGAGGCTGAGGTGGGAGGATCACTCGGGCCCAGGAGGTTGAGGCTGCAGCGAGCCGTGATTGTGTCACTGCACTCCAGCCTGGTTGACAGAGTAAGTCCATCTTTAAAAATTGTTTTTTCTTTCTGTAGCTTGTCTTTTCATTTTAATAGTAATCTTTTAGAGAACAAAAGTTTATCATTTTAATGAAGTCCAATTAATCAATCTTTTATTTTGCAAACTGTGGTTTTGATATTGTGTCTAAGAACTCTTTGCCTAACCTAACGTTGCAATTATTTTCTTCTAAAAGTTTTAGTCTTATTTTTAGATCTGTGATCTTTTTGAGCTAATTTTTTTTTTTTTGCATAAGCTGTGAGGTTAGGTTGAAGTTCATTTATTTCTGCCAAATAATATGCAATGTTCCAGCACCATTTGTTATAAAGATTATACTTATATTGAAATGTCTTTGTACTTCTGTCAAAAATCTGTGGGCTGTATTTCTGTATGTCTATTTCTATATTCTTTTGCATTGATGTATTCTGTTTCATTCTATTGCATTGACCTGTGTCTCATTGCCAATACTACACTGTCTTAATTACTACAGCCTTATAGTAAGTCTTAAATTCAGGTAATATGAGTCCTCCAACTGTATTCTTATTCAAATTTGCTCTGGCTATTCTAATTCCTTTGCATTTACATATACATTTTACAACCAGCTTGTATATATCTACAAAAATCCTGCTCAGATTTTGATCTGTGTTTTGTTAAATCTACAGATCAGTTTGGGGTGCAGTGACATCCTACCTATATCAAGTCTTCTAATCTGTGAACATGGTATGCCTCTTCATTTATTTAGGTCTTTCTAGATTTCTTTTCTTTTTTTTTTTCTTGAGACGGAGTCTCACTGTGTCGCCCAGGCTGGAGTGCAGTGGCGCGATCTTGGCTCACTGCAAGATCCACCTCCTGGGTTCACGCCATTCTCCTCCCTCAGCCTCCTGAGTGGCTGGGACTACAGGCGCCCACCACCACGCCTGGCTAATTTTTTTGTATTTTTAGCAGAGACAGGGTTTCACCGTGTTAGCCAGGATGGTCTCAATCTCCTGACCTTGTGATCCGCCCCCCTTGGCCTCCCAAAGTGCTGGGACTACAGGCTTGAGCCACCACACCCGGCCAGGTCTTTCTAGATTCCTTTTAAAAGCATTCTGACATTTCTAGCATAAATATCTTGCACATGTTTTGTTAATTTTATACCTATGTATTTCATTGTTTTGGTGTTTTGTAAATGGTGTTTTTAAAATTTCAGCTTCTAATCTTTTGTTGCTAGCACATAAATACACAATTCTATGTTGCAAACTTTACAAACTTATTTATAGTTATAATATATTTTTCTTTCTGTAGATTCCTCTTTTTCTTTTTCTTGAGACTGGCTCTCACTTTGTTGCCCAGGCTGGGGTGCAGTGTTGTGATCACAACCCACTGCAGCCTTGACCTCCCGGGATGAAGGGATCCTCCCACCTCAGCCTCCTGAGTAGCTGAGATTACTGGTGTGCATCACCTCACCCAGCCAATTTTTTGTAGTTTGTAGAGACAGGGTTTCACCATGTTACCCAGGTTGGTCTTGAACCCCTGGGCTCAAGGGATCCACCCACCTTGGTCTCCCAAAGTGCTGAGACTATAGGCGTAAACCACTGCGCCCAGCCTCTTTCTGAATATTTCTTGAGATTTTTTCCCTTCCCCTTCCCCTTCCCCTTCCCCTCCCTTCCTTTTTCGAGACAGGGTCTTGCTCTGTCACCCAGGCTGGAGTGCCATGGTACAAACATGGCTCACTGCAGCCTTGACTTCCCAGGTTCAAGTGATCCTCCCACCTCAGCCTCCCAAGTAGCTGGGACTAAAGGCATGCCACCATGCTTGGCTAATTTTATTTTATATTTTGTAGAGATGAGGTCTTGCTATGTTGACAGGGCTGGTCTCAAACTCCTGGACTCAAGTGATCCTCTTGCCTCAGCTTCCCAAAGCACTGGGATTATAGGCATGAATCACCACACCCAGCACTTGGGATATTCTGTGGTGACAATCATAAGTTCTGTGAGTAGGGACAGTTTTAATTCTTCCTCTTCTATCTGTATGGTCTGTATTTCTTTTCTTGCCTTATTGTCCTATTTTGGTCTTCCAGTACAATGTTGAACAGGAGCAATGAGAATGAACATCCTTACCTTGTACCTTAACTTGGGAGAAAGCATTCAGTCTTTTACCAGTATGACTTTAGCTCTGGATTTTTAGAGATGTCCTTTATCAGGTTGAGGAAGTTCTCTTTTATTCCTACTTTGATAAGAGTTTTTATTTAGCATGGACATTGAATCTTCTCAAATGCTTTTTCTGCATATGATCATATGATATATTGATATGATCATATTGATATATTGATTAAGAAATGGATACACTGATGAATGTATTGATATAGATGTTTTTTCTTCTGTTAATAAGCTGTTAATAAGAAATACTGCATTGATTAATTTCAGATATTGAACCAGCCTTGCATTGCTGATATAAAACTGCCTTTGTTGTGATTTATTACTGTTTTATATATTGATGCATTCAATTTGCTACTTTTTTTTGAGGATTTCTTTTGTCTATGTTCATACAGACTATTGGTCTGTGTAGGCTTCTATTTTTGTACCAGCATAGTCCAGTTTTGGCGTAAAAGTAATGCTGGCTTTATACAACAATTTTGGAAGTATTCACTCCCCTATTTTCTGGAAAAAAAATATGTAGAATTGTTGTTTTTCCTTTTTTAAATCTTTAGTAAAAATTATCTGCAGAAATTATCTGGGCCTTGAGATTTCCTCTGAAAGGTTTTGTTGTTTTTTTTTTTTTTTTACAACAAATTCAATTTCTTTAATAGTATGGGACTATTCAAATTATCTATTTTACCTTGTGTGAGTTTTGGTAGTTTGTGGGTTTTGAGAAATTGGTTCATTTCATCTAAGTTGTCAAATTTATGAGTATAGACTTGCTCATAATATCCCCTTATTATCCTTCTAACACTTGTGAAATTTGTAGTGATATCATGTATTTCATTCCCAATATTGATAATTTATGTCTTGTTTCCTTTCTTTTCTCTCTTTTTTTTTTTTGTTATTTAGCTAGAGGTTTAGGAATTTTACACATCTTTTCAAATAATTAGCTTTTGGTTTAATTGGCTTCGCTATTGTTTTCAGTTTCATTGGTTGCTGCTCTTACTTTTGTTACTTCCTTCTTTGTGCTTGCCTTGAGTTTATTTTACTCTTCTTTTTATAGTTTCTTGAAACAGTTTAGGTTATTGATTTGAGAACTTTCTTCCTCCTCCTCCTCCTCTTCCTCCTCTTTCTTCTTCACTTCTTCTTCTCCTCCTTTTCCTTCTCTTTCTCTTTTTCCTTCTCTTTCTCTTTCTCCTCCTTCTCCTCTCCTTCTCCTCCATCTCCTCCCCTTCCTTCTTCTTTCTTCTTCTCCTGTGACAGCATCTCACTCTGTCACCTAGGCTGGAGTACCATGACAGAATCCCAGCTCACTGCAGCCTCAAACTCATGGCTCAAGTGATTCTCCTGCTTCAGCCTCCCGAGTAGCTGGGACTACAGGTATGTGCCACCACACCAGGCTAATTTTTAAAAAAAATTTTGTAGACACAGCATCTTGTTATGTTGCCTAGGCTAATCTTGAACTCCTAGCCTCAAGCAATCCTCGCATCTTGGCCTTCCAACATGTTGGGATTACAGGTGTGGGCCTCTGTGCCCAGCCTCTTATTTTCTAATATAATCATTTAATTACATAAATTCCCCTTTAATTTGGCTGCATCCTGTAAATTTTGACATGTTCTATTTTCATTTTCATTCAAATTAAAATATTTTCTACTTCCCTTGAGACTTCCCCTTTCACCCAGGATTATGTAGAAGTGTGTAGTTAATTTCTAGGCATTTGAATATTTTTTAGTGTTCTATTATTGACTTCTAGTTAAATTCTATTATCATCAGAAAACGTACTGTATGTAATTTTAAATTATAAACACTTTTTTGGGTTTATTTTATGACCAAGGACGTGGCCTATCTTAGTGAATGTTTCATGAGCTTTTTTTATTTTTTTAGAGACGGGTCTTGGCTATGTTACCCAAGCTGGAGTGCAGTGGCTATTCCCAGCACAATCATAGTGCACTACAGCCTCCAACTCCTGGGTTCAAGTGATCCTTGTGCCTCAGCCTCCTGAATAGCTGGTATTGCAGGCACATGCCATCATGCCTGGCTATGTGCTTTCAAAAAGACTGCAGTTGTGGATGGAGTGTTTTATCAATATTAGTTGGTTTATGATTGCGTTTAGTTCTATATCCTAGCTGATTTTCTATCTGTTCTGTCCATTCTTGAAGAGGAGCATTGGTGTTTCCAACTATAATTGTGAATTTGTCTTTTTCTCCTCAAGTTCTGTCAGTTTTGCTTTATATATTTGAGGTTCTGTTTTTAGATGTGTATTCATTTTAAATGGTGTTGCTTTGGGTCTTTACCATTATGTAATGTCCCTCTTAATCTATAGTAAATTTCCTTGCTTTGAGGTATACTTTGTCTTATGCAAATATAACCACTTTGGTTTTCCTTTGACCAACATTTACATAACATATCTTTTTCCATTTTTAAACTTATAACCTACCTATATTAAAATGTATAGTCAGACCAGGTGCAGTGGCTCATGCCTGTAATCCCAGCACTTTGGGAGGCCGAGGCAAGCGGATCACTTGAGGCCGGGAGTTAGAGACCAGCCTGGGCAACATGACGAAACCCTGTCTCTACCAAAAATGCAAAAAAATTAGCCAGGTGTGGCAGTGCGTGCCTGTAGTCCCAGCTACTCAGGAGGCTGAAGAACGAAGATTGCTTGAACCCAGGAGGCAGAGGCTGCAGTGAGCCAAGATGGCGCCACTGCACTCCAGCCTGGGTGAAAGAGCAAAACTCTGTCTCAAAAAAATAAAATAAAATAAAATAAATAAATAAAACAACAGCAACAACAAAATGTATAGTCATGTCTTTTTTTAAAAAAAACCCTTCTGTCAATTTTTGTCTTTTAGTTGGTGTGATTAGAGCATTTACATTCATTATTATTGTTGATGTACTTGGATTTAGGTCCAACATTTTATTCATTATTTTCTGTTTGCTCTCTCTGTTTGTTTGTTTGAGACAGGAGACAAGGTCTTGCTCTGTCGCCCAGGCTGAAGTGCAGTGGCGCGATCTCGGTTCACCGCAACCTCTGCCTCCTGGGCTCAAGCGATCCTCATGCCTTGGCCTCCTGTGTGGCTGGGACCACAGGCACCCACCACCACGCCCCACTAAGTTTTATATTTTTAGTAGAGACAGGGTTTCACCATGTTGGCCAGGCTGGTCTCAAACTCCTGGCCTCAGGTGATCCGCCTGCCTCAGCCTCCCAAAGTGCTGGGATTACAGGCGTGAACCACTGAGCCCAGCTGTTCTCTATGTTTTTTATTCCTCACTGTTTCCTTTCCTGCCTTCTTTTGGGTTATTTGAATATTGCTTTAGTATTCAATTTTAATTTATCAATTGATCATTTTACTATATGTTTTTGTATAGTATTCTTTTAATGGTAGCTCTAAAAATTATAATATGTACACCAAACTTTTTACTTTCTGCTTAGAATGAATATTTTACTACTTGTAAAATGTAGGAACCTGGCTATCATGTAAGTTCCTTTCCCCTATCCTTACTATGTTATAGTTATCAGATTATTACATCTACATTGAAAACTCCGTTAGAATCTAAAACTGTTCTAAAAAATAAAGCTTATTTTTAAAATACTTATTAGACAATGTTATACTTTTTGCTTTCAATAATCTTACATATTTTAGGCTGGGCACAGTGGCTCACGCCTGTAATCCCAGCACTTTGGGAGGCTGAGGCAGTGGATCACCTGAGGTCAGGAGTTCAAGACCAGCCTGGCCAAAATGGTGAAACCCCATCTCTACTAAAATTACAAAAATTAGCTGGGCATGGTGGCGTGTGCCTGCAATCACAGCTATTTGGGAGGCTGAGGCAAGAGAATGGCTTGAACCCAGGAGGCAGAGGCTGCAGTGAGCCGAGATTGCACCACTGGACTCTAGCCTGGGTGACAAAGTGAGACTCAGTCTAAAAAAAAAAAAAAAAAAAAAAGACATACATATTTCAAAGAACTTAAGTGGGAAAAATAGTCCATTTTATGTGCCCAGATATTTATCATTTCTGTTGCTCTTCCTGAGGTTTCAAGACTCCCTCTGGTATTATTCCTCTCTTGGATAAATAACTTTCTTTAGCATTTCTTTTAGTATAGTTTTGCTGTCAGTAGATTCTCTTAGTTTTTCTTAATCTCAAAATGTCTTTATTTTACATTCATTCCTGAGGGATGTTTTTACTAGATATATAATATTCTGGGTTGACCTTTCTTTTCCTTCAGCACTTCCACGGGGTGTGTTATTTCCTTCTGGCCTTCATGGTTTCAGATGATAAATCCCTAGTCATTCAAATAACTGTTATTATCTACGTGATATGTCATTTTCCTGACTGTGTTCAAGATAGTTTCTTTGTCTTTAGTTTTCAGCAGTGTGATTATGATGTGTCTGGGTATGGATTTCTTTGAGATGATCTTAACTGGAGTTTGCTAAGCTTCTTGAATCTGTAAGCTTTTTCATTTTTCCAGGTTTCAGAAGTTTTAAACTATGATTTCTTCAAACATCTTTTGCACCGCATTCTTTTACTCTATTGAGACTGTTTGTTGTTGGTGGTTTTTTTTTTGTTTGTTTGTTTGTTTCCCCAATCTGTTTCCTCTCTGTAGTTCATGTTGGATAATTTTCTTTTTCTTTTTTGAGACAGGATTTCATTCTGTCACCCAGGCTGGAGTGCAGTGGTGCGATCACAGCTCACTGCAGCCTCGACCTCCCCAGGCTCAAGAGATCCTCCCATCTCAGCCTCCCAAGGAGCTGGGACTACAGGTACGCACCACCCGCCCATCTAATTTTTTTTTGTATTTTTCAGAGATGGGGTTTTGCCATGTTGGCCAGGCTGGTCTCAAATTCCTGGGCTTAAGTGATCTACCACCTTGGCCTCCCAAAGTGCTGGGATTACAAATGTGAGCCATCAAATAACGTTTTAAAACCTGTATTCAAGTCTACTAGCTCTTTCTTCAGTCATACACATCGTGCTACTGAACTCATTGAGTTAATTATAAAACTCGATAATTGTATATTTTCAGTTCTAAAATTTCTATTTGGTTCTTTTTTGTATCTTCTATTTTCCTGTTGAGGGTTTCTATCTTTCTATTCATTTAAAAAATATTTTCCCTTAGAAAAGTAGTTAAATAGCCCAGGCATGGTGGCTCATGCCTGTAATCCCAGCACTTTGAGAGGCTGATGGGGGTGGATCACCTGAGATCAGGAGTTCGAGGTCAGCCTGGCCAACATGGTAAAATCCCATCTCTACTAAAAATACAAAAAAAAATTAGCCAGACATGGTGGTGCACACCTGTAATCCTAGCTATTCAGGAGGCTGAGGTGGGAGGATTGCTTGAACCCAGGAGGCAGGGGTTGCAGTGAGCCGAGATCGCGCCACTGCACACTCCATCCTGGGTGACAGAGAAAGATTGTGTCTCAAAAAAAGCAAAAAAAAAAAAAAAAAAGAAAGAAAGAAAAAAGAAAAATAGTTAAATAGCTGCTTTAAAATCCTGGTTTGATAATTCCAACATCTGTGCCATCTTGCGGTTGGCATCTGTTAATTATCTTTTTCCATGTAAGATGTTTAGATTTTCCTAGTTCTTTATATACTGGATAATTTTGAATTGTGTTTTGGATGTCTCAAACATGTTGTTATGTGGTTCTGAGTCTTGCTTAAATTCTGTGGAGAAGTTTAATTAAAAAAAAAATAGACAATGAATTCGGTTAGGTTCAAGCTGCAACTTCCTACCTGCACTCTGTGAGCTGTGGTTACAATATCAGTTTACTTCCCAAATACTTTGCAGTACTATTCAGATATGTACTAAGTAGAAAAAAAAAAAATGTCTTTTTAGAAAGATTAGCAAATCTCTTTTTTTTTACCACGCAGTGGCCAGCCTGGAACCTGGGGAGTGGTCCGTCCTGTAATTTCTTTCTGAAAGCCTGTGCTGTTTAGGGTCAAATGCACACACACACAGCTCAGGGATGATCAGAGGAGTTATATAAATTGTTTATCAAATTGTCGTCTCGAGCTCCCTCTTCTCATCAATTTCACTGACACTTTTCAGCTCCCAAGGGCCCCTCCGTAGTCCTCTATAAAGCCAGGGCTTCAGTTTCTCTGCTCTGCCACATACTTCTTACGACTGCGTCTTTCTTCAGTGCCAAGTGGCAAGAGCATAGAGAGAAAGACAGCAACAGGAATCCCTCCAGCACTCTTGGAGCCACAGACTCTTGAGAGAAGTGTTCCCTCGCAGACCATTTGGTGGCTTTCTAACTGCTTTTGCCTGTCTCACCATGTCATGGGATTGCCTGGAAGCTGGGACAGCAGGGAACGGCAATTAACACCGGAAACCAACCAACCAACAAAAACGACATCACAAAAAGCAAACTGGGGCTGTCTCCATTCTTCCTGACCTGTAGGGGACCCTGAACCACAAATGGAGAGCTTCTCTTAGAGCTCTTTCTGTCTGTACCTGGTTTACCATCTTAGCCTCCTGAGTAGTTGGGAACCACAGGTGCACGCCACCAAGCCCAGCTAATTTATATATATATTTTGTAGAGATGGGGTCTTGCTGTGTTGCCTAGGTTGGTCTCAAACTCCTGGTCTCAAGAACCTTGGCTTCCCAAAGTGCTGGGATTACAGGCATGAGCCACCATGCCTGGCCAAAATTTTAATTTTTTATGTAAATCTTTCTGATAAAAATTTCAGATCCAGATGGCTTGACTGGTAAATCCTATCAAATAATTACGGAGGGAGTAATACGAATCCCACCAAAACTTTTAGAAAACATAGAAGAGAACACTTCCCAAGTAATTTTATCAGGCCAGTGTTAACTCTGATACCAAAACCAAACACCTAACAAGTAGACCAGGCGTCAGCAAACCATGGCTTGTGGGGCCAAACCAGACTACGATCTGTTTCTGTAAATAAAGTTTTATTGAAACACAGCCACAATTATTAAAGTACATACTGTCTCTTCCTGTTTTCCTGTTACAGTGGTAGGGTTGAGTAGTTATAGCAGAAATTATATGACCTGCAAAGCCTCGAATATTTACTGACTCTTTACAGAACAAGGTCTGCTGGTCCCTGATATGGACCAGCAGCCTTCATAGGAAAAGATGCAAAAATGCTTTAGAAAGATTAGCAAATCAAACCCAATAAATAAAAGAGATAAAATATCAAGATCAAGTGAAATGTATTCCAGAAATACAATGTTGCTTTAACAAAGAAAACAAAAATAAGCCAATGTAATGCAATATATTAGCAGAAGAAAGGTTTAAAATGCATGATCATCTCAATAGTTGCAGAAAAGAAGTATTTGATAACATTCAGAATCCATTCATTATTATAATTTTTTTTTTTTTTTGAGAGAGAGAGTCTTACTCCATTGCCCAGGTTGGAGAACAGTGACGCAATCTCGGCTCACTGCAACCTCCACCTCCCAGGCTCAAGCAATTCTCGAGCCTCAGCCACTCCAGTAGCTAGGACTATAGGCAGGCGCCACCATGCCCAACTAATTTTTGTATTTTTAGAAGAGATGGGGTTTTGCCATGTTAGCCAGGCTGGTCTCGAACTCCTGGCCTCAAGTTATCCACTCACCTCAGCCTCCCAAAGTGCTAGGATTATAGGCATGAGCCACCATGCATGCCCCATTGATAATTAAAAAAAAAAAAAAAAAGAATTCAGCAAACTAAATATAAAAGGAGACTGTCTCAACTGCAAAAAATATAGCTACAAAAACTTAAAGCTAATATCTTAATGGGTAAAGTATGAATGATTTCTCCCTAAGATTAGAAACAAGGCAAACATGTCCACTCTCGCTGTTTGCATTTAGCATGGTACTGGAGGTTCTAGCTTGTGCAATAATAAACGAAGAAAAAATAAAAGGCATACCAATTGGAAAGGAGGAAGTAACACTGTCCTTATTGCAGACAACATGATCATCTATGTAGAAAATCCTAGGAAATAGGAAATAAGCTACTAGAACTAATAAGTTAGCAGAACAAAGTGTCAATTGAATTTCCATATGCTAGCTCAAACAGTGGGAACTGAAATTTTAAAAAGAAAGTCATTATTATTATTATTATTATTATTATATTATTGTTATTTGTCTCCCAGGCTGGAGTGCAGTGGCACAATCTCAGCTCACTGCAATCTCCACCTCCCGGGTTCAAGTGATTCTCCTGCCTCAGCCTCCCGAATAGCTAGGATTACAGGCATGCCTCACCACGCATGGCTAATTTTTGTATATTTAGTAGGGATGAGGTTTCACCAGGTTGGCCAGCTGCCCTTGAACTCACGAGCTCAAGTGATCCGCTGGCTTCGGCCTCCCAAAGTGCTGGGATTACAGGCGTGAGCCACCATGCCCGGCCAAAAGAAAGCCATTAATAATAGTGTTTAAAAATCAAAATATCTAGGAATAAATTTAATAATAGACATGTATATTTGTGTCTTATTGCTACTCTAACATTGCCCTATAGTGACTTAATACATGTATTACCATACAGTCCTGGAAGTCAGAAGTCTAAAGTCAGTCTGTCTGAAGTCAAGATGTCGCAGGTTCAAGTTCCTTCTGGAGGCTCTTGGGGGAGACGCTTGCCTTTTTCCACTTCTAGGTGCTGCCTGAGTTCCTTGGCTCATGGCCTCTTCCTCCATCATCAAATTCAACAGTGCAGCATCTTCAAATCCCACCCCCTTTGCTTTTTTCTTTTCTTTTTTTGATGCAGAGTCTCTCTCTGTCGCCCAGGCTGGAGTGCAGTGGCACGATCATGGCTCACTGAAAGCTCTGCCTCCCGGGTTCATGCCATTCTCCTGCCTCAGCCTCCCAAATAGCTGGGACTACAGGTGTCCGCCACCATGCCCAGCTAATTTTTTGTATTTTTAGTAGAGACGGGGTTTCACCATGTTAGCCAGGATGGTCTCGATCTCCTGACCTTGTGATCCGCCCACCTAGGCCTCCCAAAGTGCTGGGATTATAGGTGTGAGCCACCAAGCCCGGCCTAAATCCCACCCTCTTTGCTCTGGCTCTTGCTCTCGTTGTATCAATCTCTGCTTGCATTATCACATCTTTTTCTGACTCTGACCCTCTTGCCTCCCCGCTTATGAGAAACTTTGCAATGGGACCTATCCAGATAATCCAGGATAATTTCTCCACCTCAAGATACTTAATTTAGGCTGGGTACAGTGGCTCACGCCTGTAATCCCAGCACTTTGGGAGGTTGAGCAGGCGGATCTTTTGAATTTGGCAGTTTGAGACCAGCCTGGCCAACATGGTAAAACCCCATCTCTACTAAAAACACAAAACACAAAATTAGATGGTTTGTCTTTTCATTATCTTGGTGCTTTGAAACAGAAAGTTTTTGGCCAGGTGGGGTGGCTTATGCCTGTAATCCCAGTGGTTTGGTAGGCTGAGGCGGGAGGATCACTTTGAGGTCAGTAGTTCAAGACCAGCCTGGAAAATATAATGAGACCCGCCCCCCGCTCCCTGTCTTTACAAAAAATCAGAAAAATTAGCTGGGCGTGGTAGCACATGCCTATATGCCTGATGATGTCCCAGCTAGTCAGGAAGATCACTTGAGCCCTGGAGTTCAAGGTTGCAGGGAGCCATGATCGCTTCGCTGCACTTCATCCTGGGCAACAGAATAGGACCCTCTCTCAGGGGCCGGGCACAGCAGCTCACGCCTGTAATCCCAGCACTTTGGGAGGCTGAGGTGGATGGGTCACGAGGTCAGGAGTTCCAGACCAGCCTGGCCAACATGGTGAAACACCGTCTTTACTAAAAATACAAAAATTAGCCCGGCATGGTGGTGTGCACCTGTAATCCTAGCTGCTCGGGAGGCTGAGGCAGGAGAATCACTTGCACCTGGGAGGCTGAGGTTGCAGTGAGCTGAGATTGCGCCATTGCACCCCAGCCTAGGCGACAGAGCAAGACTCCGTCTCAAAAAAAAAACAAAAACAGAAACCCTGTCCTTACAAAAAAAGAACAAAGAAAAAAAAGAAATACAAAGTTTTAAATTTTGATGAACTCCAATTTATGAATTTTTTCTTTTATTACTTGTGCTTTAGGTGTCATATCTAAGAAACCATTGCCTAACTCATGGTCATGAAGATTTATACTTATCTTTTCTTCTAAGAGTTTTGCCGCTTTAGCTCTTATATTTGGGTCTATGATCTATTTTGAGTTAAGTTTTGTATATGGTATGAGGTAGGGAGTCAAATTCATTCTTTTGCATGTGGATATACAGTTGTCTCGCACCATTTGTTGAAAAGACTAACATCCTTGTCAAAAATCAATTGAGTGTGAATGTGTGGGCTTACTTCTAGAGTCTCAATTTTATTCTATTAATCCAGTGTAGATTCTTAAGTCACTACCATGATGTTTTCATTATTACAGCGTAAGTTTTAAAGTCAAGAAGTATGAGTCTTCCAATTTTTTTTTCTTTTTCAAGATTATTTTGTAATTCTGAGTCCCTTGCATTTCCATATGAATTTTAGAAGCAGCGTGTCAATTTCTACAACAGAGGCAGCTGAGATTTTGATAAGGATTAAATTGAATCCATAGATCATTTTCGGGATTATTGGCATTTTAACAATATTAAGTCTTCCAATCCATAAACACAGGATGTCTTTTCATTTATTTAGGTCTTCTTTAATTGCTGTTTCTTTTTTTTTTCTTTTGAGGTGGAGTCTCACTCTGTCACCCAGGCTGGAGTGCAATGGCACAACCTTGGCTCACTGCAACCTCCACCTCCTGGGTTCAAGCGATTCTCCTGCCTCAGCCTCCCTGGTAGCTGGGATTAGAGGCAAGCGCCACCACGTCTGGCTAATTTTTGTATTTTTAGTAGAGACGGGGTTTCACCATGTTGGCCAAGCTGGTCTCGAACTCCTGACCTCAGGTGATCCACCCGCCTTGGTCTCCCAAGGTGCTGAGATTATAGGCATGAGCCACTGCACCCAAACAGATCTTCTTTAATTTCTTTCAACTGTGTTTTGTGGTTTTCAGAGTATGTCTTGCACTTGTTTTGTTAAATTTATTCCTAAGTATTTTATTTTTATGTTATTATAAATGGAATTGTTTTCTTAATCTAATTTTTTAGATTGTTCATTTCCAAAAAATATAACAGATTTTATATATTTATCTTGTATTCTACAACCTTGCTGAACTCATTTATTAGTTCTAATAGTTGTGTGTGTGTATATATGTCTGTGTGTTTGTGTAATCCTTAGGATTTTCTCTATACCAGGCCACGTCCTCTGCAAATAGAGGCAGTTATACTTAATCCTTTCTAATCTGGATGCCTTTATTTCTTTCTCTTGCCCTGGCCAGAACATCTGACGCAATGTGGAATATAGGTGTTGACAGGGGACATCCTTGTCTTGTTTTTGATCTTAGGAAGAAAGCTTTCTATCTTTCATCACTATGTATGATGTTAGGTGGGTTTTTATGGCTGTCTTTTGTCAGGTTGAGAAATTATCCTTCTATTCCTAGTTTGGAGATTGTTTTTATCACAAAAGGGTGTTGGATTTTGACAATGCTTTTTCTACATCTATTGAGACAATGATATGGTTTTGCCTTTTATTCCATTAATAGAGTGTATTAACTGGGTTGATTTTTGTATATTGAGGCAAACTTACATTCCTGGCATAAATCTCGCTTGATCATTGGTATCTAATCCTTTTTATATGTTAGTGAATTCATTTTCTGGTATTTTGCTGAGAATTTTTTTGTCTTTATTTGTAAGAATTATTGGTCTATAGTTTTCTTTTCTTGTTTTGTCTTTGTGTGGTTTTGGTGTCAGGACCTCAGAATGAGTTGGAAAATTTCCCCCCTATTTTTGGAAAGGTTTTTGAAGGATTGGTATTAATTCTTCTTTAAATGTTTGGCAGAAATCGTCAGTGAAGCCATCTGGTCCTGGGTTTTTCTTTTCGAGGAGTTCTTTTGTTTTTGTTTTACTTCATTTTGTTTTGTTTTAATTATTAATTTAATCTCTTGTTATAGATATTTTGAGATTTTTAATTTCTTTTTGAGTCTGTTCTAGTAGCTTGAGCCTCTGTAAGAATTTGTCCCTGGGGTACAATTGTTCATAGTATTCCCTTATAATTCTCTATCCTTCTGTAAGGTTAATAGTAATGTCCTGGCCGGGCACAGTGGCTGACACCTGTAATCCCAGCACTTTGAGAGGCCAAGGTGGGTGGCTCACCTGAGATCAGGAGTTCGAGACCAGCCTGGCCAACATGGTGAAACCCCATCTCTACTAAAAATACAAAATTAGCAGGCCGTGGTGACGTGTGCATGTAATCCCAGCTACTTGGGAGGCTGAGGCAGGAGGATCACTTGAACCCAGGAGGTAGAGGTTGCAGTGAGCCGAGATTGTGCCACTGCACTCCAGCCTGGGCAACAGAGTGAGACTCCGTCTCAAAAAAAAAAAAAAAATAGTAATGTCACTTCTTCCATTCTCAATTTTAGTAATTTGAATTTTTTTCTCTTTTTTTCTTGGCAAGTCTAAAGACTTGTGAATTTTGTTGATCTTTTTGAAGAACCAACTTTTTGGTTTCATTAGCTTTCTCTATTGCTTTTCTGTCTCTATTTCATTTATTTCCCCTTAATCTATATTATTTCTTTCTTTGTATTTGCTTTGAGTTTAACTTTGTTCCTCTTTTTCTTGTTTCTTAGGGTGGAAGTTTAGGTTGTTGATTTGAGATCTTGCGTCATTTTTAATATAGGAATTTACAGCGCTATGTTTTCCTTCTAAACTTCTATTTATTCTTGAGTCAGTTTTGATCATTTGCATCTTCAAAGAATTTGTCCATGCTACTTGAGCTATCACATGTACTGGCATGCTATTGCTCATAATATTCCCTTATTATCTGTTTAATGTACACAGAAGCTTTAGTAATGTCTCTTCTTTCATTACTAATATTGATAATGCAGTATTCTCCATTTTTGGTTTAAAGAATATAGCTTGAGTCTTATCAGTAGTGGTGAGAGACTGTGGTGGCCCTATGAGTCCCACCTCCTGCCATCACACCTTTGTGTGGTCTCCCCTTGAGCGTGGATGTGACTTGTGACTTGCTTCTAAATCATAGAATATAACACAGGTGAAGGCATGTACATGACGACGTGTATGTGATTACATTATGTAAGATAATAATCCATCTTGTCCTCCCCACCATACACCTAATGGCTTTGAGGAAGTAAGCTGCCATGTGGCAAGGAGATGGGAGTGGCCTCTGGCTGACAGCCAGGTGGAAACTGAAGCTCTCAGTCCAGCAGCCTGCAAGGAACTGAATTCTGTCAACCACCACATGAGTTAGAAGTCGATTCTTCACCAGCTGGCCTCAGATGAGACACCTTGATTGCAACTCAGTGAGCTAGAAGCAGAGGACCTAGCTAAGCTGTGCCTGGTCTTCTGGCCCTCAGAAACTATGAGAAAATAAATATATGTTGTTTAAAGCCACTATGTTTGTGTTGGTTGTGTTGCTACACAGCAATAGATAATGAATACATCAACAATTGGACTTTTCAAAGAAACTGCTTTTGGTATCAGTGATTTTCTTCATTATTGGTTCATTTTCTGTTCAATTGATTTCTACTTTTTATGATTCATATTTTTCTACATCAGGTTTAATTTGCTCTTTCATTTTCTAGCATGTAAGGCAGACCCTTGGCTAGGTGCAGTGGCTCATGCCTGTAACCCACTTTGGGAGGTCAACGTAGGAGGATTACTTGAGCCTAGGAGTTTGAGACTAGCCCTGACAATATAGCAAGACCTTGTCTCTCCCAAAAAAACAAAAAAAAATGAACTAATTAAAAAATTAGCTGGATGCAGTGGCATATGCCTGTACTCCCAGCTACTTGGGAGGCTGAGGTAAGAGGATTGCTTGAACCTGGGAGGTCGAGGCTGCAGTGAGCTCTGGTTGTACCACTGCACTCCAGCCTGGGCAACAGAGCGAGACCCTGTCACACACACACAGACACACACACACACACACACACAGGTAGAACCATCACTCATTTATTTTAGAGCTTTCTTCTTGTGTATAACAATTAGAGCTATAAATTGCCCTCAAAGCATTGCTTAAGGCTGCACCCCTCAAATATTAATAGGTTGTTTTTTCATTTCTATTTAATTCAAGATATTTTCTAATTTCCCATGTGATTTCTTCTTTGACCTATGGGTTATTTAGAAGTATGAAAATTTCCTAATATTTGCAAATTTTCCAGATCTTAGAATTCACTTTATTTCTCTTCTCTTGGGGATCACATCTCAGCACTGCCTGTGGTTCATGTCAGACAACTGCCGTTTCACATATTTTGTTTGATTTTCTAGTTTTTAAGATAGAAGGATCAATCCAGTTCCTGTCATTCCATGTGGCTAGATGCGAAGTGATTTGCTTGGGTTTAACTCTGCCATCTCGCTATTTGTTTATTTGTTTCCTCTGTTCTTTGCTTATTTTCCTACCTTCCTCTTTTTTTTGTTGTTTTTAACGAAGTCTCCCTCTGTCGCCCAGGCTGGAGTGCAGTGGCGTGATCTTGGCTCACCGCACCTTCCACTTCCTGGGTTCAAGTGATTCTCATGTCTCAGCCTCCCGAGTAGCTGTGATTACAGGCGCCTGCCACCACGTCCAGCTAAATTTATTTATTTATTATTTATTTATTTATTTATTTTGTAGAGACAGAGTTTGCTCTGCACCCAGGCTGGAGTGCAGTGGCGTGATCTCGGCTCACTGCAACTTCTACCTCCCAGGTTCAAGTGATTCTCCTGCCTTTGCCTCCCAAGTAGCTGGGACTACAGGCGCACGCTACCACACCCGGCTAATTTTTTTGTGTTTTAGTAGAGACGGGTTTCACCATGTTGCCCAGGCTGGTCTCGAACTCCTGAGCTCAGGCAATCCACCTGCCTCGGCCTCCCAAAGTGCTAGGATTAAAGGTGTGAGCCACCACGCCCGGCCTCCTACCTTCCTTTAGATTGAAGTTTTTTGTTTGTTTTGGTTTTTGTTTGCCATTTTGTCACCTTTTACCTATAAGCTATTTCTTTGTGTGTGTGATTATCCTAAAGTTTATAATTTGAATCTTTAACTTTTCACAATCCACCCTTAAATTGCATTTAACACTTCATGAATAATACAAGAACCTTACAACAGCATACTTTGATTTCACTCTTCGTCCTTTATGCTATTGTAGTCATGCATTTCACATCTATGAAGTTATAAACCTCACAATACACTGCTATTTTTTTCTTTAAACAATTACTTTTTTTTTTCAGACAGAGTTTCGCTCTTGTTTCCCAGGCTGGAGTGCAATGGCGCGATCTTGGCTCACCTCAACCTCTGCCTCCCGGTTCAAGCGATTCTTCTGCCTCAGCCTCCTGAGTAGCTGGGATTACAGGCATGTGTCACCACGCCTGGCTAATTTTGTATTTTTAGTAGAGATGGGGTTTCTCCTTGTTGGTGAGGCTGGTCTCAAACTCCCAACCTCAGGTGATCTGCCCGCCTTGGCCTCCCAAAGTGCTGGGATTACAGGAATGAGCCACTGCGCCCAGCCAATTATCTTTTAAAGAAATGAAAATAAGAGAAAGTATCTGTTACATTAGTCCACATATTTGCCATTCCTAGTGTTTTTCATTGTCTTGTATCTCATGTTTATGTGTATCTTTTTCCTTTAGCCTGAAATTTTAATTTTATAATTTTTTGTAGTGCAATTTCTGCTGGGCAATAAATTTTCTCACTGTTTGTTTCTTTAAAAAATACTTTTATTTTGTCTTCATTTAGGGGAGACTATTTTAACTGAATAAAGAATTCTAGGTTAACAGCTTCCCCGCAACCCCAGCACTCTAAAGATGTCATGTTATTGCCCCCTAGCTTTCATTGTTTCTAACAGTAAGTCAGCAGTCATCTTTGTTCCTTCTACATAATGTGTCATTTCGCCCTCTGGCTGCTTTTAAGATTTTTCTCCTTATTTTTGATATTCAGCAACTTGATTGTGATATGTTTTGGTGTGGTTTTCTTTGAATTAATATTTATTCTTCTTGGAGCTCTTTGAGTTTCTTGGATCTTTGGGTTTATGATTTTTACCAAATTTGCAATTTGAAGAAAATTCAGCAATTATTTCTTCTGCCTCTGGTACTCCAGTTATATGTGTGTTGGGTGGATTAATATTGTCCTACAGGTCACCAAGGCTCTGTTAAAATTTTTTTGGCTGGGTTTTTCCCTCAGTGCTTTAGTTTGGATAAATTCAGATTCATTGATCTTGTCTTTGTAGTGTCACATCTGCTGTTAAGCTCATCCCATATTTTTTTTATCTTAGACATTATATTTTCAGCTCCAGCAGTTCCATTGATTCTCTTATAAATCTTCTATTTCTCTCCTCATTATGTTTGTTTTCCCTTTAAAATCTTGAACATATTTCTATGGCCAATTTAAAGTCTTGCAAACTAATTTGATCACTTCTGGATCTGTTTCATCGATTTTTTAAAAATTACAAGCCATACTTTCCTACTTCCTCACATGTCTGTACATCCTTCTACAGCTTTATTGAAATACAGTTTACTTTACCATACAATTCATTAATTTGACATGTATACTTTAATGACTTTTAATATATTCACAGAATTGTACATCCATCATCACAATCAATTTTACAATATTTTCCTTATCCCTAAAAGAAGCCCTCATCCCCCAATCCCTCCATTCTGCCTCACCCTCAGCCCTAGGCAACCACCAATCTACTTTTTGTCTTTAGAGATTTGTCTATTCATATAAATGGAATAATACAATCTGTGATTCTTTGTGACTTAGCATCATGTGTTCAAAGTCCATCCATGTTGTGGCATGTATCAGTTCTTGTTTCTTTTTATTGCCAATAACATTCCACAATATGGCTATAGTAAGTTTTGATTGGATGGTTGATATTGTGATGTTATGCTATTCTTGTTCTATCCATGGCAATTTTATGACACAAATATGACTCTCCCTACTTTACGGATGAGGAAAGTGCGGCTCAGATAGAAGGCCACACAGTGGGTGGAACTCCTAGGAAGCTGGTATAATAGAAAGAACATGGCCTTACCCTAAGGGGAGAGGCATAGGCACGCTTTGCAAAAGGTCAGAGGGAAGACACAGGGAACTCCCCCGAAAAGTAAGTCTGATGAGGGAGGTACAACCATGCTTTGGAAAGTCTGATCTGAGGGGGGCATGGACCCTTCCCTGAGAAGCCCCAATCAGAGGGGGTAGCTGTGACCCTTTCTTGGGAACTGTGACCTGAGAAGAGATGTGGTCCCACTTAGAAAAGCCCCTGTTCATCAGGCCTCCCTTGATCAGTGGAGGTCAGTAGGCATGGGCCTGGGTCCTAAGGCACCTTCAGCCCTCCAGAGGGCCTGCCAGCACAGGGCACAAGGCCACATCTGTCTGCAGGAAGCTGCTACTCAGACAGGGCCAGAAGGGATGCCAGGCACAGAGCCAGAATCCCAAAGCACCCAGCCTGGGCTTTGCCCACAGCTGGGACCCAGAGCTATCCAATGACTATGACAGCGCCTAGTCAGTGGGTGCTTATTCATATCTGCTGGGTGGTAGTTGGGCCACCTGCCTCCAGCTCTGCAATCCCCTCTCCCTGTAGCTGGGGCCTCTTGTTCTCTTACCTGTGGGTTCAGCTTCACTCCAGGCTCAAAGACCAGGAGGCCGCCCAGAGATTAGGAGAGATTAAAGCCTTTTTTTTTTTTTTTAACGAGGGACAGGGTCTTGCTCTGTTGTGCAGGCTGGAGTGCAGTGGTGCCATCATAGCTCACTGCAGCCTCCAACTCCTGGGCTCAAGCGATCCTCCCACCTCAGCCTCCAAGTAGCTGAGACTATATGTGTGTACCACCACTCCTGGCTAATTTTTAAGTGGATGTGCCACCACACCGGTTAATTTTGTTTTTTAGTAGGACAGGTTTCTCCTGTTGGTCATGGTTTGAATCCCGACCTCAGGTGATCCATGCTGGGATTACAGGTGTGAGCCACCGTGCCTGGCCTAATGTTTAAATTTTTTATAGCAATGCAGTCTTGCTATATTGCCCAGGCTGGTCTCAAACTCCTATTGGGCTCAAGTAATTCCCCCACCTCAGCCTCCCAAAGTGCTGAGATTATAGGCAGGAGCCACTGCACCCAGACCAAAAAGCAGAGGTTTTCTTATCAGGATAATGTAATGTTCTAAAATGGACTGTGAGGCTGGGTGTGGTGGCTCATGCCTGTAATCCTAGCACTTTGGGAGGCAGAGGTGGGCTGATCACTTGAGGTCAGGAGTTCAAGACCAGCCTGGCCAATATAGTGAAACTCCGTCGCTTCTAAAAATACAAAAATTAGCTGGGCATGGTGGCATGCGCTTATAGCCCCAGCTACTTGGGAGACTGAGGCAGAAGAATCACTTGAACCCAGGAAGTAGAGGTTTCAGTGAGCCGAGATCACGCCATTGCACTCCAGCCTGGGCGTCGCAGCAAGACTCCGTCTCAAAAAATAATAAATAAAATAAAATAAAATAAAATAAAATAAAAAACTGTGGAAATGATTGCACAACCCTGTGAATATACTAAAAACCACTGACTGAATTGTACACTTTAAATGGGTGAATTGTATGGTGTGTGAATTTTATCACAATAAAGCTATTCTTTTAATAAAAGCAATCAGTGCAAAATTGTGTAAGGATATGGGGTTGGCCGTAGGAGGGATCTTTGCTGACTAATGCAAGGTGGGGTGGACCTCAAAAATCCAGTTACTCAACTACCTGATTTGCCAGTGGAGTTGGCCCTGATTCTTGCCCAGGGGACAGGGTGAGTCAGGGGATTGAATGGGGGGTCTCTGGACTCTGGGCCTGGGGCTCCCTCCAATACCTCCTGCGGCCTCCCTGGCCACCCCATCCCCTGGCGTCCTTCCTTTTGGCAATTTGTCCCATGGGTGACAAATTGGACCCATGACCTTTCAGCATTCTGCCTCTACCCTGCCTGCCTTGTCAGTTGGTCTGGACCCCCAGAGGTCTTCCTCCTGCCAAGCCAGTGTCCTGGGTGGACCCAGCTTGGGTGGAGAGATGACATGTTTTGTTCTCTGAGCAGGAAGGGTCAGGAAATTGAGTCTGACACCTGGCAAGGCCCACAGCCTGGGCAGCGAGTCGGGAAGGCCGGCCCATGCTCCCAGCCAGGCTTCTCCAGGCCAGCCCTTCTCTGGGGTCCTGGCGGTGGCCAGAAGTGGGCATGCCTGGGGAACCGTGAGTGGCAGCCTGCCCATAGATAATGGAAAAGTCCAAGCATCGATCATGGAGGGCCTGACAGGTCTGTGTTCATGTTAACAACAGGAGAGGTATTTGCGAGCCAGAGGTGGTGGGATTCCCAGCGGCTGCCTTGGAACACACGCGTGGCTACCTCTGGAGTCTTTTGCCACCATGCTGCCAACAAGACCCCCAAACACCCTTGCCTCAGGTGTCTCCACCAACCTCATCGTCCCCTCTACTGACAGCTCTCTCCAGGCCAAGCCACTAGACCCAACGTCCCCCTTCCAGCTTTCCAGTGTAATTCTTTGCAGACCTTCTGCCCAGCCCTGCCTCCTCTCCTGATCGCCCCCAGTGGCTCAGGGCTCCTTTGTGTCTGCTCAGAAAGGCCCTTGCAGTCCTTCCCCGCTGTGGCCAGGGCCTTGCTTTGTTTTTGAATGGGATGGCCTGTCCCCAAGCACTGGCTTGGAAACTCCTATCCCATCTGCTGCCTGGCTCCTGCCTGGTGTTCACTCACATTAGCTAAGCCTGGGGGTCCACTGGATCCTCTTCCTGCCTATTGTCTTGTGGAGAGCCAGGTGCTCTTCAGGGATCCTGACTGGTTGGGGGAGGCTGCTGGGACTGAAATGGTTGGAGGAGGCTGCTGGGACTGAAATGAAGGGATCCACCCTGTGGCTGGGTGACCTTTGAGATTCATGGAGGGATGTCAGTCAAGAGCTCTTCTCATGACCCACAATGGCATCCCCATCCCACCATTGCCACAGCCAGTGTCTTCACCATCTTTATCATTTCTTCCAGCATCACCTCCATTCTCACCTCTGTGTTCACCTCCATCCTCATCTCCGTTCTTACCTCCACCTCCACCTCTATCCCCAACTTCATTTTCACCTACATCCTCACTGTGACTTTCAGCTCCATCCTCACCTCCACCTTCACCTCCATCCTCACCTCTGTCCTCACCTCCACCTGCACTTCCACCCTCACGTCCACCCTCGCGTCCACCCTCACCTCCATCCTCACCTCCACCTTCACCTCCATCCACACCTCCACCCTCACCTCCATCCTCACCTCCACCCTCACCTCCATCCTCACCTCCACCCTCACCTCCATCCTCACCCTTTCTTTGCCTCCATCTTCCCCTCCATTCTCACTCTATTCTCACTTACTGTCACTCTTTCACCTCCATCTTCATCTCTGTCTTCCCCTCCATTCTTCTCTCCATCTTCACTTCTGTCCTCCCCTTCCTCCTGCCCTCCATCCTCACCTCCATTCTCATCTCCACCCTCACCTTTATCCTCACTTTCATCCTCATCTCTATCCTCACCTCCACCTTCACTTCCATCCTTACTTCCACCTTCACCTTCACACCTGTCCTTACCTTCATCCTCACTTCCACCATCATCACTGCCACCATCATCCACCCAGCCTCCAGGTGGGTCTCCTGCCATCACTAAATGCTTAATAACCAGGCATGGGTCTGGACAGAGAGGTGACCCTGGATGATGGGTGTGGCCAGGCTGCAGGTCCTGCCTGCCTTGTGGCTCATGTCTGCCTGTGAGCTGGGACTCTTTTCTTGCATGGCAATGATAGCAGATGGTGGAGGTCTGTGCCGACTGGCTTGGCACCTGCAATCAATGCCTGCGGATCTGTGGGTGGCTCACCATCAGGGCCACCTGGCTCATGGGGGCCCAGGAGCCTTGTCCCCCTTACTTCAGATCTCAAAGAAATCAGGAAATTCCAGGAGGAGGGAAGAGCTGAAAGCAGAAGTCAGTGCTTCAGCTGTGCCATCGACTCAGGGTTCCCTCCAAAAGTCACTGCCTCCTCTCCAAGCCTCCCTTTCTCATCCCTAAGATGAAAAGAGCAGCACTTCCTCACATCCACAGAGGGTGCAACAGGGTGCAAGGCATGTCCACAGGCTCCTGTCTCCTGAGGGAGGACTTCCCAGCAGGGCTTCCATCTCAGACCACCTGGGAGGATTTCCAGCCCCTACCTCTCAGCAGCCCAGAGACCCTGAGGAAGTCACTCACTGTTTCTGTCAAGCACCAGCTTCCTCATCTATCAACAGAGGATAAACAATACACTCCACCACTTAATCTACCACATAAGGGCATCTTAAACAGTTGGTTATTATTATTATTTTTACACAGAGTCTTGCTCTGTCACCCAGGCTGGAGTGCAGTGTTGCAATCATAGCTCACTGCAGTGTCAGCCTGCTGGGCTTAAGTTAAGGGGTAGAGTTTATGCAGATTACCTGAGCTCATTCACATATAGCACTTGCTTTCTTTTTCTTTTTCTTTCTTTCTTCTTTC
>NW_026652276.1:103566657-103662895 GCF_009828535.3 Hylobates moloch | reverse complement strand
TCACCTCCACCTTCACCTCCATCCTCACCTCCACCCTCACCTCCACCCTCACCTCCACCCTCACCTCCACCCTCACCTCCACCTTCACCTCCACCCTCACCTCCACCCTCACCTCCACCCTCACCTCCATCCTCACCTCCACCTTCACTTCCATCCTCACCTCCACCTTCACTTCCATCCTCACTTCCACCCTCACCTCCACCTTCACCTCCACCCTCACCTCCACCCTCACCTCCGCCTTCACCTCCACACTCACCTCCACACTCACCTCTATCCTCACCTCTGTCCTCATCTCTACCTTCACCTCCATCCTCACCTCCACCCTCACCTCTACCCTCACCTCCACCTTCACCTCCATCCTCACCTCCACCCTCACCTCCATCTTCACCTTTTCAGCTTCATCCTGACCTCTATCCTCACCTCCACCTTCACTTCCATCCTCAAGACCACCTTCACCTACACCTACACCTCTATCCTCACCTCCACCTTTAACTCCACTCTCATCGTCACACTGACCTCCATGCTCACCTCCACATTCACCTCCATCCTCACCTCCACCTTTACCACCATCCTCACCTTCATCTTCACCTCCATTCTCCCCTCCATTCTCCTTTCTTTGCCTCCATCTTCCCCTCCATTCTCACTCTATTCTCACTTACTGTCACTCTTTCACCTCCATCTTCATCTCTGTCTTCCCCTCCATTCTTCTCTCCATCTTCACTTCTGTCCTCCCCTTCCTCCTGCCCTCCATCCTCACCTCCATTCTCATCTCCACCCTCACCTTTATCCTCACTTTCATCCTCATCTCTATCCTCACCTCCACCTTCACTTCCATCCTTACTTCCACCTTCACCTTCACACCTGTCCTTACCTTCATCCTCACTTCCACCATCATCACTGCCACCATCATCCACCCAGCCTCCAGGTGGGTCTCCTGCCATCACTAAATGCTTAATAACCAGGCATGGGTCTGGACAGAGAGGTGACCCTGGATGATGGGTGTGGCCAGGCTGCAGATCCTGCCTGCCTTGTGGCTCATGTCTGCCTGTGAGCTGGGACTCTTTTCTTGCATGGCAATGATAGCAGATGGTGGAGGTCTGTGCCGACTGGCTTGGCACCTGCAATCAATGCCTGCGGATCTGTGGGTGGCTCACCATCAGGGCCACCTGGCTCATGGGGGCCCAGGAGCCTTGTCCCCCTTACTTCAGATCTCAAAGAAATCAGGAAATTCCAGGAGGAGGGAAGAGCTGAAAGCAGAAGTCAGTGCTTCAGCTGTGCCATCGACTCAGGGTTCCCTCCAAAAGTCACTGCCTCCTCTCCAAGCCTCCCTTTCTCATCCCTAAGATGAAAAGAGCAGCACTTCCTCACATCCACAGAGGGTGCAACAGGGTGCAAGGCATGTCCACAGGCTCCTGTCTCCTGAGGGAGGACTTCCCAGCAGGGCTTCCATCTCAGACCACCTGGGAGGATTTCCAGCCCCTACCTCTCAGCAGCCCAGAGACCCTGAGGAAGTCACTCACTGTTTCTGTCAAGCACCAGCTTCCTCATCTATCAACAGAGGATAAACAATACACTCCACCACTTAATCTACCACATAAGGGCATCTTAAACAGTTGGTTATTATTATTATTTTTACACAGAGTCTTGCTCTGTCACCCAGGCTGGAGTGCAGTGTTGCAATCATAGCTCACTGCAGTGTCAGCCTGCTGGGCTTAAGTTAAGGGGTAGAGTTTATGCAGATTACCTGAGCTCATTCACATATAGCACTTGCTTTCTTTTTCTTTTTCTTTCTTTCTTCTTTCGTTTCTTTCTTTCTTTCTTTCTTTCTTTCTTTCTTTCTTTCTTTCTTTCTCTTTCTTTCTTCTTTCTGGTGGCAGGGTCTTACTCTGTCACCTAGGCTGGAGTGCAGTGGCAGTCTCAGCTCACTGCAACTTCTGCCTCCTGGTTCAAGCTATTCTCCTGCCTCAGCCTCCCGAGTAGCTGGGATTACAGGCACCCACCACCACATCCAGCTAATTTTTGTATTTTGGGTAGAGATGGGGTTTCACCATGTTGGCCAGGCTGGCCTCAAACTCCTGACCTCAAGTGATCCTCCTGCCTTAGTCTCTCAAAGTGCTGGGATTACAGGCATGAGCCACCATGCCAGGCCCAGCACTTGATTTCAATTCTCACTTGTGAGCAGGCAGGCAGGGGTGGTGTAGCCCCACTTTTCAGAGGGAGGCACAGAACTGGCAGGGGTGGCATGGACTCGGGGAGAATTGCCTGAGGTTATCCAGTCTGAAATGACAGCGCAGGGATTTGGGGCCAGGCCGTAAGCCTCCTGGTTCCTTTTCTAACCTCCTGCTGCTTTGCGACTATGTGCCCGATTTCAAGGGGGCACACAGGGATGCTGAGGCCCAGCCTCTGCCCTGAAGCCCATGGCTGGGCCAGGTAAGGGGGAGGTTAGGCTCATGGCAGCTGAGCGGGGCTGGGAGGGAGGGAGCAACTCCAGGCCTGACAGCAGGACTTGGCAGAATGTCCTTGGAGAGTTCAAGGGAAGAATGCTGGGAAGGGATGGGCTGAGGTGGGTGTCAGGGAACCAGGAGGCCTTGGAAAACCAGAGAAGAGGAAGAAGGGGGTCTCAGGAGAGGCTATCTGATCAGGCAAGTGTTGGAGACCTGAGAAGGCACCGTGTGGGGTGGGGCCTCTAAGAGCATGAATGCCTGGCCGGTAAATAAGGAGGATCTTGGAGGCTGTGTGTGATGGCTCACACCTGTAATCTCAGCACCTTGGGAAGCCAACGCAGGTGGATCACTTGGGCACTAGCAGTCGAGACCAGCTTGGGCAACATGGTGAAACCCTGTCTCTCAAAAAAAAAAAAAAAAAAATTAGCTGGGTATAGTGGCACACGCCTGTAGTTCCCACTACTCTGGAGGCTGAGGTGGGAAGTTGGCTTGAGCCCAGGAGTTCGAGACTGCAGTGAGCTATGATTGTGCCACTGCACTCCAGCCTAGGCGACAGAGCAAGACTCTGTCTAAAAAATGAAAGAACGATCTCGGATCCTTAAAGCCAAGCACTAGGAGGGTCCTCGGAGCCCACCAGCACATCCACATCATTCAAAGGAGAATCAAAGCCAGAGAAGAGCAGGACAAGGACAGAGCCAGAGCTGATACCTGGGCTTTTCTCCTTCCTGCCATCCTGAGCTGATGCTGTCTTTTGCACCATCAGCAAAATGGTCCGATGTCCATGGAGACTGGTACTCCAGGGCAAGCCTGATTCCCAGGCTTGCTTCCCTTCCTGTCCTTGTTGTTTTGGGTCCAGGGGTCCAGGAGTCTTTTACTAGATGAAGCCTTTAGAACAGGATAGTCAATGCTGGGCATGGCGGCTCACACCTCTAATCCCAGCACTTTGGGAGGTTGAGGCAGGGGGATCACTTGAGGTCAGGAGTTTGAGACCAGCCTGGCCAACATGGTGAAACCCCATCTCTACTAAAAATACAAAAATTAGCCAGCCATGGTGGCATGCACCTGTAATCCCAGCTACTCAGGAGGCTGAGGCAGGAGAATCACTTGAACCACGAGGCAGAGGTTTCAGTGAGCCGAGATCGTGCCACTACACTCCAGTCTGGGCAAGAGCGAGACTCCGTCTAACATCAGGATTCTTGGCAGCAGTTCTGCCAGGAGAGCCACCCTCCTGTGCCACAGTCATGTCTGCCTCACATTCATCTAGAGCTGCCCCAGACACTTTATGTCATAGTGGAGAAACTGAGGCTCAGATTTGGCAACTGCCCAAGGTGCACAGCAAAAGCAGAGCTGGGAGGATTCAAGGTTCATCCGATGCCCCTGAGACACGCACGGAAGCCCCCTGTCCCCATCCACTCCCCTCAGGGCCCGTGGGGGAAGGCTGGATGGTAATCTGGGGACGAGATGGAAAACAAGATGAGCAGCTGCTCAGCCAGCCAGCCGCCTGTGGGCCAGGGCTGCCTGCCACCCCCAGCCAGGGCTGCTTCTGCCAGGGCCTGGTGCCTGCTGCACCACGGGTGGCCAGAACGCCCGGCTCCCCAGGCCACCGCCCTCTCTCCCCATGGTCCAGGCACAACTCCCACGCCAGTGGGCCTGAGTGCCTGGAGCACTGTCCATAAGCGAGCCCTGGGTCCATGCCAGCCACAGCCAGCCACAGGGCTGAGCAGGCAGCTGGTGTCTGGACACAGAGCCTCACTGAGCAGAGGGAGTGAGGCCTCTGGGGCTGCCTCTGGGGCCGGGGTTGGGCTTGGCTCCCCTGCTGCCCACCACCCACCAAGAGGTGAGGAGAAGGAGATGAGATCTAAGGTAGGAGAGGGGAGCTGGGGGCTGCCAGTAAGTGAGTGTTTTAGGGGAGACTTTCCAGGTGAGAGGAGGCAAATGGAGGTCCACATACCCAAATATATCCCACTGGGTTGCCCCAGGCACTCACCCTCTGCAAGTCTCCTCCGATCCTCTGGGTGTCTCATCTCAGCAGGTGAAACTGACAGTCTCCCCAGAGTCCAGGCAGCCCTCTATAACCACCCCCTTGACTTTCAGTTCCACTCCATCATGAAATTTGGTTCACAATTTTCCGGACAGCTTGTGCTCTCTCTCTCTTTCTCTCTCTCTCTCTGTCTCTCGCTCTTACTCTCGCTCTCACCCCGCAGCCACGTGGCAGTGTTTAAGCACAGACCTCTCCATCCCTTACTGGGATCATTGCACCAGCCTCTGCCAGAATCCCCTGCCCGCAGGCTCACCCTGCCTGTCCAAACCCCTCGGCAGTCAGGGTGAGCGTGCGAAAGCGGCAAGTACAACCATATGACTGTGTCCCCTGAGCCTGACGCCCTTCCCCAGCTTCCTGTGTACTGCAGAGAAAGTTCCAGCTCCTTAGCCGCGTAGTCAAGGCTCCTGGAGTCCTGGCCCCTAAGGCATCGGTGCTCTCTGGGTCCCTCTCCCCATGCACCTCACCTGCCTTCCAGATGAGGTGACTCCTGGAAAGTCTTGGCTGTTCAGCAGTGCCCCTGCAGCCCAGGCCTGGAATAGCCTTCTCTCAAGATTTGGCTAAAACATCCCCATCTCCATGAAGCATCCACACCTCCTCCCCACCTCCTGCCAGCCTGGGGGAGTTGACCACCCTGTCGAGGCTGCCCCACTTAGGCTGTTGTGCACCCATGCGACACCCATGTGACACCGATGTGACACATTGACTGTTACACTGGGGGCACCGATTTGGGTCTTAGCCTGTCTTCTCCACCAATATAAAACCTCCTAGGCCAGGCACAGTGGTTCACACCTGTAATCCCAGCACTTTGGGAGGCTGAGGCGGGCAGATCACAAGGTCAGGTGTTCAAGACCAGCCTGGCCAACATGGTTTTTAGTGTCTCTACTAAAAACACAAAAATTAGCTGGGCATGGTGGTGCGTTCCTGTAATCCCAGCTGCTTGGGAGGCTGAGGCAGGAGAATCGCTTGAACCTGGGAGGTGGTGGTTGCAGTGAGCAGAGATTGTGCCATTGCACTCCAGCCTGGGCGACAGAGCAAGACTCCATGTCAAAACACACAAAAAACAAAACCTCCTAGAGGCAGTCATCAGCCTGGTTTCCTTTTTTCTGTGGCTCCAGTGTCCAACACTGGTCTAATGGGGTCCTGGAGACACATTCATTCACTCCTCCACTCTGTACTTTTGAGGTATTTTTTGAAGATTAGACGCATTGTCAGGCAGGACAGCCATGCCCCAAACCACAGAGTCCAGGGGCAGCTGATGGGACCTGGGAGGTGAGGAGAGGCATGGGTTATCAGTGTCTGATGGAGGCAACCCAGCTCCTGCCCCCAGGGAAGCCTGCTCTGGGGCAGCCTAGAGCATAGGATGGCGTGGGCTGGAATTTAAGCTCTACCACCTCCTAGCTGTGTATTCTGAGTAAGATGCTCACCCTCTCTGAGCCTCCGTTTCCTCGTCTATGAAGCTGGGTGACGCCATTCCCCACCAGGGTAGTGTAAGCGATGATTTGGGCGGAGAAAGCACATAGTGGGTCACTTTGCATCCCATTCTTCCAGAGCTTCTGGTTCAATGTGGAACACTTGGGGCCCATCCTCAAGCAGGGATTGGGGACCTTCCAGCCTGTAGAAGCCCTACTGATGTGCCCCTGTGGGAATGCAAGGGCAGTAGGTTGTCCTGGAAGTCCCTGCCCTGACAGAGGTGGCTGCCTGAGTTGCGGGTACAGGGAGTACCCTCCTGCCTACAAGCTGCCACAGGCCCTTGCCCTCTGCCCGCCTCAGCAGCCCTGCAGGGACCAGAAACGGGCACACCCAGCCCTGGCCCTGAAGCTGTTGGCAGGGCCAACCCTGTCCTTGATCCTGGCCCTGTGCCTGGCATCCCTCTGGCACTTCCCAGGCACCGGCTTCCTGTGGGTGGATGCAGGCTCGTGCCTGTGCCAGCTGGCCCTTCAGGAGCTGAAGGTGCCTGGAGCCAGACCCATGCCCGCTGACCCTCCCAGGGAGGCCTGAAGAGTGGGGCCTGAGGAGTGGGACCACATCTCTCCCCAGGCTCTGAGGGTCCCTGTCCCCAACTGCCACCCTTGACTAGGGCTTCTCAGGGAATGGCCTTGTGTCCCACACCACCACCTCCCCACTAAACTAGACTTTCTGGCCAGAGCTGTGTCTCCTCACTCAGACCCCTTCCCAGAGCATGAGGCTGTCTTTCCCATTCTGACTTACTTTTTTTTTTTTTTTTTAGAGACAGGATCTTACTCTGTACCCCCGGCTGGAGTGCAGTGGTACAATCACAGCTCATTGCATCCTCCAGCTCTGGGCTCAAGCGATTCTCCTGCCTCAGCCTCCTAAATAGCTAGCACTACAGGTACACACCACCACCATGTCTGGCTAATTTTTAAAATATTTTTTATAGCGACAGGGTCTCACTGTGTTGCCCAGGCTGGTCTCAAATGCCCGGCCTCAAGCGATCCTCCCACCTCAGTCTCCCAAAGTGCTGGGATTACAGGCACAAACCACCACACCTGGTCAATTTTTTTGTCCTCTCTTTTTTCTTTTTTGTAGAGATAGAGTGTTGCTATGTTACCCAGGCTTGACTGACTGACTTTTTGAGGCCAGTCCACGTCTCCTGCTCAGACTAGGGAAGGGAGTGCAAGAACATTCTGGAAAGAATTAGCATGAAAAGCTCCCGGTGGTGGGGGAAACATGGCGAATTCAAGGCCCCACCGGGTGCTCTATGGGTGGGAAGTCCAAGGGTGGAGGAGAGAAAATGGCGGAGGAGGAGCTAGAGGCCAGGTGGGCCTATGACGCCGGGAGACTGAGCCTTGGTCCTTAAGATTATAGAAGACAGGGAAAGAGCAAGAAAGTAAAATTCTATACTTTTTTTTTTTTTTTTGAGATGGTGTCTCTATCGCCCAGGCTGGAGTGCAGTGGCTTGATCTCGGCTCACTGCAACCTCCTCCTTCCGGGTTCAAGTGATTCTCCTGCCTCAGCCTCCTGAGTAGCTGAGATTACAGGCGTGTGCCACCACGCCCTGCTAATTTTTTATATTTTTAGTAAAGACAGGGTTTCACCATGTTGGCCAGGCTGGTCTCGAACTCCTGACCTCAGGTGATCCACCCACCTCAGCCTCCCAAAGTGTTGGGATTATAGGTGTGAGCCACCACACCCGGCCCAAATTCCATACTTTTGAGACATTTCTTAAAGATTAAACACATTCTTAGGCAGGACAGCCACGTCCCAAACCACAGGGTCTGGGGGCAGCTGAGGGGACCTGGGGGGCAAAGAGAGGCGTGGGTTATTGATGTCTGATGGGGGCAACCCAGTGTTTCCCACAGATCCTCCTGGCTGAGGTGGCCTGGTGAGGAGGCTACTGCTTTAAGGCCTGGACTGCGAGGGGTGCTGGACTGCTGGGGGAACACGTGGGGAGGAAGAATTTCTTGGGTGCAATAGAGGGCATGAGGATGTGGGAGTCAAGTTCAGCTCCCTGGCTTCTGGCCCAGGCAACCAAAGGGGTTCCTGGGAGGACACGTTGGCAGGAGAGATGATGGGGGCTATTCAGGGCCTGTACCTGCAAGGCGAGAAGTCCAGCGTGCTGGTGCAAGAGCAAGCGTGCATCAGGGGGAGAAGTTGGGGCAATGCAGGTGGCATTGCATGTGTGAGGCCGCCTGGGGAGGGGGGACATTCTGAGACTGAGTCAGGGTGACCCAGGGGTGAAATAAGGAGGAGAGAAGCTACTCGGGAGGCTGAGGTGGGAGAATCGCTTGAACCTGGGAGGTGGAGGTTGCAGTGTGCAGACATCGCGCCACGGCACTCCAGCCTGGGTAACAGAGCGATACTCTGTCTCAAAAACAAAAAAAAAAGTATGGAATTTTACTTTCTTGCTGCCCCCAGACCCTGTGGTTTGGAACATGGCTGTCCTGTCTAAGAATGTGTCCCCAGGCCCAGAGGCGTGCTCAGAAGGGTCTGCAGGCTCCCCCAGGGCCACCTGCCCTGGCCTGAGGCCCCCCTCTCTGCTCTCCAGCACTTCAACTCCATGCAGAGCCCTCATACACCCCTGGAATTTTCCAGGTGGAAATTCTCCTCAAAGGCCCTCTCTGATTCTACATGTTCAAGGCATCTTGTCTCTGGGCCCACCACCTCCAACCCCCAGCAGGCCTGTGGGCTCCAAGATTGAGCCTCCCCACCAGAGCTCTGGGCCCTCCTCCCAGAGGGGGCAGTGGCCAAGGAAGGAGACAGGCCTCCCGGTGACCCCCGCCCACCTCTCCCTTTTCCCCACCAGTTCCAGACACATTTTCGATTTATCTTTCTGTGTTGTTTATTGTGCGGAGGCCAGGCCTCCCAGCCAACTCTGAGTTGGACGGGCCAGCCATGGCCCGAGACGTCCGTCCCAGCCAAGCCCGGAGCAGCCCCCGGTCTGCCGTCCCCTCGGCCGCCCCGGAGCCAAGTGGGCCCTGAGCTCTGTCCCAGCCACACGCTCTTTATGAAGCCCCAGGGCCCGTCTCCCCTATTGTTTGCCTGTGTTTACAGCCTTGTGATTTTTTTCCGGGTGATGCCCCAGTCTGGAGGCGGCCTCCATGCCATCCTGCTGTGGCCTCTCTCCCTGACCCGGGCTTCTCATCCATCATTTCATGGAGCCTTTTGCTGCGGCGGGGGTAGGAGGCCAGACACCCACAGAGGAGCAAGCGAGGGCTTGGTGGGCGAGCTGGCTGGGGAAACTGCACTCTTTCTGCTGCACGCTGAGGGGGAGTGTGTGCATGTGTGTGCATGCACGTGTGCATATGTGTATATGTGTGCATGTGTGTATATGTCTGTATGCATATATACATGTGTGTATACGTGTATATGTCTATATGCACATGTGTCTATGTGTGTGTGCATGTGTGTATATGTCTATATGGATGCGTGCATATGAGCATAAGTGTGCATGTGTGTATATGTCCATATGCACATCTGCATGTGTGTGTGTACCTGTGCATATTAGGGTTTACAGGAGGCTCATTCCACCCCAGAACCTGCTGATAAGACCTTCCCAGGACAGCTAAGGACACAGGTGGGAAGTGTTCTGCTGTCCTGTGCAGGAAGGGGCTGAATTCTCAGGGTACCCCCAGCCCTCCTAAGAACCGCAGCCCAGGCTGGACTTCCAGGCCAGCTCTCCTCTGCGCAGGTGTATGCCCTGAGCCAAGTCCCCATCTTGCTGGGTCTCAGTTTCCCCTGGGGTGAAAGGGAAGCTGCGTTGAACCCGGCCTTACAACACAGCTTTGGACATGGAAAGGCTGTGCCAGGCCCTGGCTGCAGTTCTAGGGCCTGTCTGTCCCTCCCTCCTTCAGCTATGGTTGCTGATCTTCAGGGCTCTTCCCAGACCAAAAGAAAAAGAAAAAAACACACCTGTACAGATACATGCAAAATTCAGTAAGTTCCCCGAAGTCCCTCTGTGAATCTTTTAGTTAAAAACCTGCTTTATGGGCCAGGCGCAGTGGCTCACGCCTGTAGTCCTAGCACTTTGGGAGGTCAAGGCGGGCAGATCACCTGAGCTCAGGAGTTCGAGACCAGCCTGGCCAACATAATGAAACCCTGTCTCTACTACCAATACAAAACTTAGCGAGGCGTAGTGGTGCGTGCCTGTAATCTCAGCTACTTGGGAGGCTGAGGCAGGAGAATCGCTTAAACCCGGGAGGTGGAGGCTGCAGTGAGCCGAGATTGCACCGCTGCACTCCAGCCTGGGTGACAGAGCAAGACCCTGTCTCAAGAAAACAAAAACAAACCCTGTTTTATGGAGCTGGACAGAAAAGTCCTCAGGAGGCCCAGAACTTTCTGTAGCAAATGCAGAAGGGATGGCACACACCCTGATATTCCCAGAAACGATCAAGAGACCCAGGGCTGCCCCTCAGGACCATCTCCAGGAAACAAAGTCAAAGGCAGTTCTCAGACAGCCTGAGGCCACGGAGGGGCTGGGTAGTCCTAGCCAGGGAGGGTGATTCGAGGTCGCACGTTGGCCCTGGGTGGTTTGATGGAAAAGGAGGGTAGCCCTTCCCAGCTCTAGAAATTCGGGACTGGAGTGGTCATGTTGCTGCTGGGCGGTCCTGGGCTGAGGCGCCCGCACTGGTCCCCTGGTTGAGGTATAGACAAGAGACCACAGTTGGAAGGGATTCTAACTCTAGGGCTGAGGGGAGGGAGCGCAGGGACTCTGTGCAGGAGGACGCCTCCACCCCCACAGTGCGTGGGCAAGATGGCAGGGCTCTGCGGCCCTTCCTCATTCTTTATGGTGTGCTGACAACCAGGCAGAGCTGCAGAACACTTTCTAAGCCCATCGCTGTCCCTCGGGACTGGAGTTCTAAAGGCTGGCCATGGCGGTCAGATGACTACCTCCTGGGGCTCCCGAAAGCAGGGCCAGAAGGTTTGCAAACTCCTGGAAGACATCGATTCACAGGGCCACCTACCCAGGACTCCTCCCTGTGCAGGCAGGGGCTGAATTCCCGGGGTACCCCCAGCCTTGCTGAGATCTGCAGCCTCTGTGCCCCTGTAGCCCCCCAGGGCACCCCACCTTGCACTAGGCCCTGGAATCTGCACACTGGAGAACAGCCCTGGGCCCTTTGGGGCTGGCTGAAGAAATGGCAGGTGGGACAGTAGTGGCTGAAAAGGGAGAAGTGTTGCTCCAAGGACATGGCACCCAGGACGTGGACATGGGGCAACCATCTCCAGGGCTTTCTGACCCTTTCTAACCCATTTCCACAGACCTGAGCCGGCAGGGGCCTCCCCCGAGAGACCTTCAGAGCCTGGGGTGATCAGGCTGGATTATCCTCTCTCCCTGTTCCCCTCACCTGGCTGCTCCAGACCCTGAGAAACTTCCACCTGTCCCATACCAGCTGAGGGTGTCTGAGGAGCTGACATCAACCTCACGGATCTCCTGGACTGTGCTGGAAGGTAGAGACAGGCAGGGAGGCGTCCCAATGGGCCAGGAGACCCTGACCCCATAAATCAACTGATCCTCAAGAGACAGGCTGGAGGGAGGGATGGTTCTAGAGAACCCAGCTCCTTGTTCTTCCCTGTGACGAAATCTGGCGCCAGGAAGAGTTTAAGTGTGCAGGCGTGTGTGTGCAGGCATGCGTGTGCAAATGTGTGTGCGGGCATGCATGTGCAAATGTGTGTGCAAGTGTGTGTGCAGGCATGCGTGTGCAAATGTATGTGCAAGTGTGTGTGCAGGCATGCGTGTGCAAATGTGTGTGCGGGCACGTGTGTGCAGGTGTGCGTTTGCAAGCATGTGTGTGCAAGCATGTGTGTGCAGGTGTACATGTGCAGGCATGTGTGGGCAGGCATGCATGTGCAGGTGTGTGCGTGTGCAGGTGTGCGTGTGCATGAACATGACTGTAAACTGGGTGCCCTTTCCCCTTCAAGCCCGTGGGTCTCAGTCCAGAGTCCACAGACAGCGGTAGAGCCTTGCCTGTAACTCAGAGGCAGGCCTTTCTCAAGCCGCTGTGCCTCGGGGTCTGGGGGAGGTCCGGGCCATGAGGCTACATCTGGGAGTCCAAGTTCAGGGCCTAGGATGGGCATCCAGCCCGTGCTCCCCGGTACACATCCATGTCCAACATCACTCTCAGATTGCCCGCCTTTCAAAGGAAGGAGGACTGGAGTTT
Organism: Hylobates moloch; assembly: GCF_009828535.3. Taxonomy (NCBI): domain Eukaryota; kingdom Metazoa; phylum Chordata; class Mammalia; order Primates; family Hylobatidae; genus Hylobates; species Hylobates moloch. The sequence continues at coordinate 103,650,794 of NW_026652276.1, read as the reverse complement.
GCAGGTCTTGGGAGAGTCCATGAAACACTGATACATACATTTATGTTCTTCCAAATCTGTAACAAAGCACACGAAAGAGAGAGCCCGCATTTCACGCATCTTAAATCACAGCCATGGAGCCCGTGCAGCTCATTCCCATTTATCATCCTTCTTGTGCACTAGAAACGTCTGCATCTCCACTAAACCCCCCATCCCCACCCCGCCCCACAACCTGGCTTCAACCAGACGCTCGTAAATCTGTTTCTCTTGTTCCACACGAGCTGCCTGGGAAAAGGCCCCATTTGCTGTGTCTGCTCCTCCTTCCAAATGCTCAACGCCTTCGAGATTTTATGATTTCGGGTTATTGACTTGGCCTCCTGGGTCCCCCGTGGTAGGCGGCTGTTTGAGAGAGTGGCTGGAGGCTTTGGGTGACCTCAGGTTCACCCCTTGCCTAAACAGGGTTGGGAAGATGGTGCAAAAGACCTGCTGCTGCTGGCGGGTCCCGGGGCCTCATGTGCGAGCTCCTTATGGGGGCACAAACCCTGACCTGGGGCTACCCCTCTGTGTTCCAACTCAGGCCCTGCACCCCACCCATCCTGAGCTTCTGGGCTCATTTCTCCCCAACTTCCTGAATCTGTATTGCCAAAACCTCAGCTTCTGCTTCCCTTCCCAGCCTTAGCTCCTCCTCCCACTAAGAGCTCCCGAGGGAAACAGCCATGCGGTTGATGCCGGGCAAGGTGTGCAAGGGTGTCATGTCCAGGGTCGTTCACTCCACAGCCAGGCCCCAGCCTCATCTGTGTCATGCCGCATGCTGCCACCAAGTGGCGGGGCTGATTGTTAGCTGGTATGGCCTGGAAGGGTGGTACAGGTGGTTAAATATGTTGATTGATGTTCAGAATGAAGGGACACTTGCCTTTGCCTGGAGGAGCCCACAGTCAAGAGGCAGAAGCAGGCAGGCAATACTAGAGCATTCTAAGTCCAGTGTTCAGGGTCACCGTGGCGCACACCTGATATCCCAGCTCCTTGGGAAGCCAAGACCGGTGGATTGCTTGAGCTCAGGAGTTTGAGACCAGCCTGGGCAACAGTACTAAAAATACAAAAAATTAGCTGGGCATGGTAGTGCTTGCCTATAGTCCCAGCTACTTGGGAGGCTGAGGCAGGAGAATCGCTTGAACCTAGGAGGCGGAGGTTGCGGTGAGCCAGGATCATGCCACCGCACTCAAGCCCGGGCGACAGAGCAAGACTTTGCCTCCAAATTAAATAAATGAATAAATAAATCCAGTGTTCAGTAGTGTTCAGCAGGACCTGGGGCTTGGAGGAACCATCAGCCCTATCCAAGGCTCTTGGGGTGGAACGAGGGGACAGCTTCTAAGTTAACCCCTGAAGGACCTATAACAAACCCCAAAAAGTTGTATAGCAGGTGTGTGGCTCGCCTGTAGTAATCCCAGGACGTTGGGAGACAGAGGCGGGTGGATCACCTGAGGTCAGGAGTTCGAGACCAGCCTGGCCAACATGGTGAAACCTGGTCTGTACTAAAAATACAAAAATTAGCCAGGTGTGGTAGTGACTGCCTGAAATCCCAGCTACACAGGAGGCTGAGACAGGAGGATCGCTTGAACCCGGGAGGCAGAGTTTGCAGTGAGCCAAGATACCGCTCCACTGCACTCAAGCCTGGGCAACAGAGTGAGACGCTGTCTCCAAAAAAAAAAAAAAAGGTTGTAGTGACAGAAAAGATGGATGATGAGTGGTACTTCCAGACAGAACCAGCAGCATAAGGAAAGCCCTCAGGCGAGAGAGACATTTGATATGTTTGGCAAATGGGTTTTAGTGTCCACAGAACAGGGAGATGAAAGCTGGAGACATGGACTTCGGCCAGTTGTCATCTACAAAGCTGGGCTAGAGGGGCTGAGGTTTGCCTGGGGACAACAGTGTAAGCAGGGGAGTGACACGATTAGATTCGAGTTGTAGGCTGGGCACGGTGGCTCAGCCTGTAATCCCAGCACTTTGGGAGGCCGAAGCGGGTGGATCACTTGAGGTCAGGAGTTCGAGACCAGCCTGTCCAACATGGTGAAAGCCTGTCTCTACTAAAAATACAAAAATTAGCCGGGCACGGTGGTTCATGCCTGTAATCCCAGCTACTTGAGAGGCTGAGGCATGATAATTGCTTGAACCCAGGAGGTAGAGGTTTCAGTGAGCCGGGATCACCCACTGCACTCCAGCCTGGGCAATAGAGCAAGACCCTGTCTCAAAAAAAAAAAATTGGAGTCATAGCAAACCATTCTTCAATGAGGAAAGCGGACTGGGGAAGAAGTTTTCCCCTACCACACGCCATACACCAAAATTAATTCTAAATAGGTCACGTAACTATTTGTAAAAGCTAAAATGATAAAACATTTCCAGAAGAAAACTCAGGGGAAAAAGAATTTTAGTTACCTTGGGCTTGGTAAATACTTTAGAAATACAATACAAAAAGCTCAAAGAATACAAAACACACACACAAATAAATAAATTGAACTTTACCCAAACAAAAAACTTTAGCTCTTCAAAGACACTATTTAGAAAATGATAAAGGCCAGGCGTGGTGGCTCACACCTGTAATCCCAGCACTTTGGGAAACCAAGGTGGGAGGATCACTTGAGGCTAGGAGTTCGAGACCAGCCTGGGCAACTTAGTGAGACCCTATCTCCAGAAAAAAAAAACAACTTTTTTAAATTAGCTAGGCACAGTGGCATGCGCCTGTAGTCCTAACTACTTGGGAGGCTGAGGCAGGAGGATACCTTGAGACCAGGAGTTCGAGGCTGCAGTGAGCTATGATTGCACCACTATACTAGTAGGTAACTGGCACACCGTACTGCCTAGGTAACAGTGTGATGCCCTGTTGAAAGAGAGAGAGAGAGAGAGAAAAGGAAGAAGAAAGGAAGGAAGGAAAGGAAGAAAGGAAAGATGGAAGGAAGGAAGGAACAAAGGAGGGAGGGAGTGAAGGAAGGAAGAAAGGAAGGAAGGAAGAGGGAGGGAGGAAAGGAAGGGAGGGAGGAAGGAAGGAAAGGAGGAAGGAAGGAAAGAAGGGAGGAAGGAAGGAAGGAAAGAAGGGAGGAAGGAAGGAAGGAAGAAAGGAAGGAAGGAAGGAAGGAAAAAATGATAAAGAGATGCACCACAGACTGAAATATTTTTTTCAGCTGTATTTAGACAACTCAATGCTAGGAAGACAAACAACCCAATATAAAAATGGGCAAAACCTGGAACTCTCCTTCATGACCGGGGGGTATGGAAGAAAACACAGCCACTTTTGAAAACCTTTTGACAGTTTCTTAAAATGCTAATCATACACCTACCATAAGACCCAGCCACTCCGCCCGTAGGTATTTCCCAAGCGACATGAAGACGTCTTTGCACACATTATACATGAATATTCATAGCGGAGTTATTTGCAAAAGCCAAAAACTAAAAACAACCCAAATATCCATCAATGGGTAAAAGGATAAACAAATCCGGCTATGAGCATATAATGAAACGCGACAGCAATAAAAAAAAGAATGAAACTATTGATACATGCCGCAACATGGATGCGTCTCAAAATCATCACCATGAATGAAAAAAGCCAGACAACAAAAAAGTATGTAAGATTCTGGAAATTGCAAGCTAATCTATAGTGACAGCAAAGCTCATCAGGGGTCCTTTGGGGATAGGCGTGAAGGATTTGGGAGTTAGCAGCATCTCTTCTCGTGGTTCTTAACTTTGGCTGCAGATTAAAATGAGAGCTGGAAAGGTTTTAAAAATAATGAGGCCTGGGCTCCGCCCCTAGACCAATAGAATGGCCGAGGATTCTGCCTGGCGCTGGAATTTTTCCAAAGCTTCCCACGAGATTCCAGCCTGTAGCCCAATTGATACTGACTATAGCTGGTAATTGAAGAAAGGGAACAAGGTGAACCGCAGCCCCAAGAAGGGTGTGGGGAGTGAGAAGAGAGGAGGACCCAGGACTGAGCCTTGAAGAGCCCCAACTTTAAGGGCTGGAAAAGGGAGAGTAGCGAGAGATGGGAGTAACTGGGGAAGGAGCAGCCGAAAAAGAGGGGAGGAAAATCAGAATGCAGGTCACAGAGGAAAAGAGAAAATGGAGTCACAAAGTGGGAAGTTAAAACTAGTGTGAATGCGAGGTCAAGAGATCAAGACCAGCCTGGCCAACACGGTGAAACCCTGTCTGTACTAAAAATATAAAATTTGGCGGGGCATGGTGGCACGCACCTGTAGTCCTAGCTACTCAGGAGGCTAAGGCAGGAGAGTCGCTTGAACCTGGGAGGTGGGGGTTGCAGTGAGCCAAGATTGCGCCACTGCACTCCAGCCTGGCGACAGAGTGAGACTCCGTCTAAAAAAAAAAAAAAAAAATTAAAAAACTAGTGTGAATGGCCAGGCGTGGTGGCTCACGCCTGTGATCCCAACACTTTGAGAGGCCAAGGAGAGTGGATCACCTGAGGTCAGGAGTTCGAAACCAGCCTGGGCAACATGGTAAAACCCCATCTCTACTAAAAGTACAAACATTAACCAGGCGTGGTGGCACGCACTGTAGTCCCAGCTACTTGGGAGGCTGAGGTGGGAGACTCGCTTGAACCCGGGAGGTGGATGTTTCAGTGAGCTAAGATTGTGCTACTGCACTCCAGCCTAGGTGACAGAGCGAGACTTCATCCCAAAAAAAAAAAAAAAAAAAAAAAAAAGAGCTAACATGAAATGCTGCAGCAGTTTTGAGTAAAATAAGGATTGAAAAGGGTTCACAGGATTGATCCACAGAAAGGTCATTGGTGAACTTGAGCTGAGGAGTTTTGGTGGAATAGGGGTGATAGAAGCCAGGTTGGAAGGGATGAAGGAGGGAAGTAGTAAGTGAAAAGTGTAAACCGTGAACACAGACAATTCTTAAAATAACTTTAGTTTGGGCCGGGCATGATGGCTCACACCTGTAATCTCAGCACTTTGGGAGGCTGAGGTGGGGAGATTACTTGAGGTCAGGAGTTCAAGACCAGCCTGGGCAATATAGAAAGACCTCACCTCTACAAAAGTTTTTTGTTTTTATGTTTGGTTTTGTTTTTTAATTAGTCAGGTGTGGTGGAGTGCACCTGTAGTCCCAGCCACTCAGGAGGCTGAGGTGGGAGGATTAGCCTCAAACTCCTTGAGCCCAGGAGGTTGGGGCCGAAGTGAGCCATGACTGTGCCACTCCACTCCAGCCTGGGCGAGAGAGTGAGACCCTATCTCTTAAATTTACATTTTAAAAAAAGAGAGAGAGTGGCTCCCTGCGGATGGCTACCACAGCCCCTGCCTCCCCCTGAGCCAGGGCCTTGGGCCCATCTGGCTCCCCTCTGGTGGCTCCCCTCGCGGCCATGGCTGGACACCGGCCCGTCACGCAGCCTGTGCTGACAGATTGGGTGTCTCTGGTGCACCAGCGGCTGCCGCTAAGTGGCTTTCTGGCAGGGAGTCAGGGGTCACTTCATCCCCGCTCTGTTCAAAACAGCACTGGCCTCTTCGGGGGTGCCTCCCACGCCTGTCTGCTGCACGAGGGTGTGTTTAGTGTCAACTCTGCGATCCAGACCCTGCCTAGTGACTCTCGGGGGAGCAGCCTCAGGAGCCCGTGGCCCCCGGGGCAGATGGCTCCCAGGCCAGAGGGGCAGGGGTCCTGCGCTCATCAGCTGGCGAATCTCGCCACATGAGTCCACTATATGCCACACACACAAGGACCATGTATGTCCCAAGTGCCAGTTTCTTGGTTTCACTCTCTAAAGTCAGGCCCCTGGCTCTGGACCTTGGCTCTGGGTAAGTCACTGTTCTCAGAATTCTTTTTTTTGAACTAGAATTTCACTGTGTCACCCAGGCTGGAGTGCAGGGGCACAATCTCAGCTCACTGCAGCCTCGACCTCCTGGACTCAAGCAATCCTCCCACCTCAGCCTCCCTAGTAGCTGGGACTACAGGTGCACACCACCATGCCTGGCTAATTTTTGTAATTTTTTTTTTTTTGTAGAGGTGGGGTCTTGCTATGTTGCCCAAGCTGGTCTCAAACTCTTGGACTCAAGCAATCCTCTCACCTTGGCCTCCCAGAGTGCTGGGATGACAGGTGCGAGCCACCGCGCCTGGCCTAGAATTTTTCTTAACTTCATGCAGTGTGTGTCCTGCGGGGGGACGGGGTGAGCTGCAGACTGTTGTCCCATGGGGTCAGCAAGGTTTGGAGAATGATCACAGGGATTCCTAGGCCAACCTCACCACCTCTGAGCTCAGTGACCCTGGGTGAGTCAGTTCTCTTCCCTGGGACTCAGTCTTCTCCTTTGAAGAAAGGGGACAAGAGAACCTAGGACGTCATAGGGCTTCGGCAAATGTCAGTCCCTTTCCCTCACACTCCACACGTGACGTCCCCTGAGATGTCTGAGTCTGGGCAAGTGTGTTGTCGTAGCTTGGGGGGTGGCCTGGTCCCGTGGCCTGTCCTGCTCAGCCAGCAGCCCTTGGCTGGCTCAGTGTGGGAGGTTCAGACACGGCCTCAGTTCTTGACAAGCGCCTAGCCAGAGGAGAGGCGATTTTATTCCAGTGTGATGAGCACTAGTAGAAGAGATGTTAGAACGGAGGGACCGCACGGACCAGGTGGAGGTCAAGGAAGCGCTTGATCTTGGAGGCGACATAGGAGCTGGCCTGCGAGGCTGAGTGGGAATATTTTGGGTAGAAAGGAGACCACTAAACAAGCATTTCCGGCAGAGGAACCAGCTCGTGAAGAGGGAAGGTGGTTGTGTGCTGGGGAAACAAATGTGGTTTTCCATGGTCATTACAGAGGATGCCTGGGGCGTGGGGGGCAGAAAGGCAGCCGGAAAAGTGGGGACCTGAGTACCGGGGAAGCTGGGATGAAGGAGCCTCCCTCTGCAGGTAGGGACAGGGGCCTCTGAAGCTGGGGAGGGGACGGGGAAATGGGGAAGGGACCAGAGTGGAGTCTCTCCAGTTGTGCTCAGAGACCACCTGCCTTCGTATCACCCGAGGAGTCCCTAAATGCAGATTCCAGGGCCTGGGGCTCCACCGTTCCAGCTCTGTTGGTTGCAAAAAAACCCGACAGGGGAGAGAGACAGCTCCGTCTTAGCCTGGTCAGGGCCTGGGGCAGTTTGGAGACTGTTTGCTGAGGGCAACTGAGGCCGGAGTGAGCCAGGCAGGCCTTGGGGTGCCCATCGCACACCCCATCTGTGCCAGGCTCCCAGCTCAGGGCACCGGTGGGCACTCCAGTGATGTTTCCTGGCAGGCGGAGGGCTCATTTCTTGCCTCCTTCTGAGGCAAGGAGGCGCAGATGTTGAGCCTCTGGGGTCCCTGGCCCAAGGCTGCAGGTCCTGGCTGCTCACAGCCAGCGGGTGGAGCCCTGTCCGGCCAACACACTCGCTCTTTGTCTACGTCTCAGCAGGGGAAGGTACCTGGGGTGGTGTCCAGCTGGGTAGGTGTCCAGGCTTTGGCAGCAGTGCCAGCCTTCCATCTGGCCCTGGAGACGCCCCCCGTGAGTTCCAGGGCTCCTTGGAGAGGTCAGGATGGGCAGAAATTTGCAGGGGCAGGGAGCTGGCACCAGGGTTGGAGAGGTCTTGGGCAGACGCAGCCCCTCCACCATGGCAGGGAGCTGGCCTCAGGCAGCAAAGCACTGCGGGTGCCCCAGAGACACAGACAGGCTGCACCAGGCTGAACCCCAGATCAGCTGAGCCAGGGTGGCAAATCCCATGTCCGCTCCAGACAGCCCTGGGGCTCTGAATTTGCACTTGGGAGCGCGCAATTGTCTCCTCCAAGACTCTGGTGGAGGGGATTTGAAATAATCCCAGCTCAGGGAGGGTGGGGCATAGGGACAGGGCCCAGGGAGGGTCCAAGAGCACCACGGGGGGTTTGCTACCTGAGCCCAGGGATCAGGCAGGGCTTGGCCAGTGCTGAGCACCCTTAGTGCCTGGCACGGGCTGAGACTCAGGGGCTGGCTGCGCCTCTCCTGAAGCCGTCCCTGTTGGCGGGCAGGCGGGTGGGGCGGGCTGGGGGCTGGGCGCGGCCGCTCATATCTTCCCCGTTACTTCATCCATTTTGTTCCCACTGATCCCTTGTTTATCTCACTGGGAATGCAGCCGCGGTGGAAGACGGGGCCAAGGGAAAGGCTAGAGCCTGGGTCGTCTCCAGCCTCACTCGCCCTCCTCCCTCACCTGGTCCCTGGGCTGAGAACCAGGGCCCGGCCTGAGAACCTCCCAGGCAGCACCCAGTGGCCGGGTCTGCACCGTGCCCTGACACTGACAGGCTGTGTGACGACAGCTGAGAACTAACCCTCTCTGGTTTTACTTTCTGTAAGTGACTTGGGAGGTTGTTCTGAATGACCTTTGAGAAGGATGAATAATTGGTATTAATAAGCCTGTCATTTCATAAGCATCTACTCTGTGTCCAGCCCTGTGCAGATCTCTGGAGTCTCCTCTCTCACCCAATGCTCCCAAGTCCCCAAGAATTACCATTATCCCATTTTACTTATTTATTATTTATTTGTTTATTTATTTATTTTTTGAGATGAAGTCTTGCTGTGTGGCCTAGGCTGGAGTGCAATGGCGCAATCTCGGCTCACTGCAACCTCCACCTCCTGGGTTCAAGCGATTCTCCTGCCTCAGCCTCCTGAGTAGCTGGGATTACAGGTGCCCGCCACCAGGCCTGGCTAATTTTTTGTATTTTTAGTGGAGACTGTGTTTTGCCATGTTGGGCAGGCTGGTCTCAAACTTCTGACCTCAGGTGATCTACCCACCTCGGCCTCCCAAAGTGCTGAGATTACAGGCATGAGCCACCGCAGCCAGCCCCATTTTACTTATTTATTTTTAGAAGCAGGGTCTTGGTCTATCACCCAAGCTGGAGTACAGTGGCGCAAACATAGCTCACTGCAGCCTTGAACTCCTGGACTCAAGTAATCCTCCTGCCTCAGCCTACCGAGTAGCTGTGACCATACACCACCATGTCCGGCTAATTTTTAATTTTTTTTTTTTTAGAGATGGGGTCTGGCTATGTTGCCCAGGCTGATCTCAAACTCCTGGCCTCCAGCCATCCTTCTGCCTCGGCCTCCCAAAGTGTTGGGATTATAGCCATGAGCCACCATGCCCAGCCCCACTATCCCATCTTAGAAATGAGACTGAGAGAATGGCTGGGAGTCCCTCCAGCTGGTATCTTGCAACTTGAATTATTGAGGTTTCAGGTGCAGGTGTGTCCCCAGATGGTTGTGGGGATGGAGACCAGGTTGGAGAAGACCCTCTGGGGAGTGGGGATCGGCATAGGAAGTGAGAGCTGCTGTGGGCAGGGGATGAAAGCCCAGTAGGGCCAGTGTGGGAGAATGTCACTTAGGAAGCTACCAGAAAGATATGCCAGCCTCATACCAGGCCTCGTCACTGCAGAGTCCCTGGCAAGAGAGGGACGTTTGTGGACCCTGGAGGCTTGTGTGGGATAGACCTTAATCCCCACTGTCTTTCCTGGAAGATCACTCCTTTAAAGGCAGAGCAGTGGGCGCAGGTGCTGTGGCTTAAAGCAGGCCTGTCTGAATCCTTAGCAGCGATCTCCAAGGGCACCATAACCTTGCAAGAAAGAGGCTGCCAGGCCTACATCAGATGCAGAAAGCAGGGCCCAGAGAAGGTGAGTAAGCTGCTTAGAGCCACACAGCTGTCAGTAGCAGATCCAAGCGCAACCTGTCTGTCCCTAGAGCTTGCGGGCTAGCTAGACCTTTGCTGCCTAGAAGACCCTCTTGTGAGTCCCCTCCGTGGGCTCAGCAACCCAGGAAGGCAGGACTTCTGGCTGGGTCCTAGGGCTGGAGCCTCGGTGTCCCCTTGTCTTCTTTCCTTGTGCGACTTGGTTTTCCAGTCTGTGAAATGGGGTGGGTGCGTCCAACTCCAAGCCTGTCTCTGCCCTGGGTCCTGGAGCCTGGAGGAGGAATGAGGTCATGTTTGTCTAGGGGCTAGAGCATCTTGGACGGAGAAACCTCCGCAAAGACAAAGGCCCATTGTCCCCCTTCCCCGGCCTTCTGCCAGCTCCCTCCCCAGTCACCAGACAAGGCCAGCCCTGCCCACAGCCCCCAGAGGCTGCCACGCGCCAATATGGGGTGACTCAGTGTCCCCTCCCTTCCCATTGGTTGACGATGCCTGGAATCCCACCATCAGAGCTTTGTAAGGTTGCTATGGGATGGGGGGGTGGGGGAGGCAGAAAAAGACAAGAAGGTGGTGGGGGCCTCTGGCTTGTGGATTTCATAATCAGACCTTTATGATGGGCTTGGGTGGGAGATCAGGCAATAATAAATAATAAAAACAACAAATTTCACACTTGCTTTTCAGTAGCTTTGGCATGAAACCTTTATAAGCATTATCTCAATGAATGCTCACCACACCCCTAAGGGAATATTGTTCGTTACCCCATTCCACCGACGCAGAACACTCACATAACTAGTAGATACGGATGGCAGAGGCGGGGTTCAAACTGGAGTCTATGTGGTTCTAAAGAGTTCTGCAGGGCTAGGTGTGGTGGCTCACGCCTGTAACCCCAGCACTTTGGGAGGCTGGGGCTGGAGGATTGCTGGAGGCCAGGAGTTGGAGACCAGCCTGGGCAATATTAGCAAGACCCCGTCTCTATAAAAATTTTAAAATTAGCTGGGCATGGTGGCATGTGCCTGTAATCCCAGCACTTCGGGAGGCTGCGGTGGGAGGATTGCTTGAGGCCGGTTCAAGACCAGCCTGGGTAACATAGCAAGACCCCATGTCTATAAAAATGTAAAAGCCAGGCGTGGTAGCGTATGCCTGTGATCTCAGCTACTTAGGAGGCTGAGGTGCGTATGCCTATGATCTCAGCTACTTAGGAGGCTGAGGTTGGTGGATGGCTTGAGCCCAGAAGTTCGAGGATGCAGGGACCTGTGATCCCACCACTGCACTCCAGCCCGGGTGACAGAGACCCTGTCTCTAAAAAACTAATAGAGTTCTGCAGAGCAAATCCAGGGGGTGGGGGCTGAACTAGGGGGACAGGGAAGGGGGACAGGCCCAAGGCCTGGAGCTCACAGCAGTCAGGGGATCCCAACAGAGACATGGACACCTTCCCACTGAGCCTGTGGACAAGGCTGAGGGTCCTTCATTGCTTCAGAATGAAGTGCTTGGGGCCAGGTGCAGTGGCTCACACCTGTAATCCCAGCACTTTGGGAGGCCGAGGTGGGCAGATCACCTGAGATCAGTAGTTCAAGACCAGCCTGACCAACGTGGAGAAACCCCGTCTCTACTAAAAATACAAAATTAGCCAGGTGTGGTGGTGGTGCATGCCGGTAATCCCAGCTACTCGGGAGGCTGAAGCAGGAGAATCGCTTAAATCTGGGAGGCAGAGGTTGTGGTGAGCCGAGATCACGTCATTGCACTCCAGCCTGGGCAACAAGAGCAAAACTCCTTCTCAAAAAAAAAAAAGAAAGAAAAGAAAAAAGAAAAAAGAATGAAGTGGTTGGAGCGAGTCAGTTCTGCTGCTGGGAAGGTGGTGCTGGCCCCAAGAAGGGGGGCTAGAGGATGCTCGAATAATTTCAGTGCCTTGAAACACCTCATGGGGCCACACATGAGCAGGGGCCACAGGGGAACAGGGGCAACTTCTGTAACTCTGAGGCCCACGGAGCTCTGTCAGTCATTAGCCAGGCAAGACAAATAACAGCTCGAAAATAACGCGTCCAAAAGTCAACTCTTGGTTTCTTCCCCAGCCTGCCCCTCCCTGTGACTTCCCCATCTCGGGAAATGGCACCATCGTCTGCCTGGTGGCTCCGGCCAGAAAACTGGGAGGCATCTTTGGATCATCCCGCCCTCACCACCCACACCCCGGCCACCGCCAAGACTCGTCAATTCTACCTCCAAAATAAATCCCAAATCCACTTCCCTCTGTTCTTGCTGCCACCCCTCTGTCAAGCCACTACCAGCTCAGCCCTGGAGGCCAGCACAGCCTCCTCCCCACCTCCCTACCTCCTCTCTACCCCCTCCAGCCAGAATAACCTGCGGAAAATGTAAATCAGGCCCCATCTCATTCTCCTGCTTAAACCGCCCCTTTCCCCAAGGGCTTCCTGTTGTATTTGCACCAAAATCAACAACCCCCAAATGGTTCTGAGGTTCACCATGACCTGGTACTGCCTCACCTCCCCCAATTTCACTCTCCTCCAGTTCTTTTCCCCTGGAATCTGTGTGTTTGCACATGCTGTTCCCTCTGCCTGGATGCTCTTCCCTGCAATTCTTTCCCCACTGGTCCCTTCTCATACTTTAGGTCTCAGCTTGGAGCTTACTTACTTTTTTTTTTTTTTGAGACAGAGTCTCACTCTGTCGCCCAGGCTGGAGTGAGGTAGCACGACCTTGGCTCACTGCAACCTCTGCCTCCCGGGTTCAAACGATTCTCCTGCCTCAGCCTCCTGAGTAGCTGGGATTACAGTTGCCCGCCACCATGTCTGGCTAATTTTTGTATTTTTAGTAGAGATAGGGTGTCACCATATTGGCCAGACTGGCCTCGAATTCCTGAGTTCAAGTGATCCACCCGCCTTGGCCTCCCAAAGTGCTGGGATTACAGGTGTGAGCCACCACGCCTGGCCACAGCTTACTTTCTTCAGCAACCCAAACTAGGTTTCCCCCAGTCTTTTCCCTCAGAGCCGCTTGTGTGTCTCCTTCACGGGAATTAACCTTAATTTATAATGACATGTTCACCTTTTGTCTCTGCCACCAAACTATAAGACCCATGAGGGCAGGAGCCTTATGCGTCTCACTCACTGCTGCGCCCCTGGGAGGCACTCACATGGTTGAATGAATTTGCAACTGATATAACAGCGTGAAAGCGTAATGACGTAATACAGTACTAACATCGTCAGACCCTGTCTCTAAATGAAAAACATTTTTTCAAGCAGCTAGCACTTATGCAGTGCTTCTCCTACTGGATCTAACTCAACCACCCTATGAGGCAGGGAGTATTGGTGCTTCCCAGTTTTCAGATGTGGAAACTGAGCCTCAGAAGATGGGTTGGCTGGCCAGGCACGGTGGCTCACACCTGTAATCCCAGCACTTTGGGAGGCCAAAGCAGAGACGATCACTTGAGGTCGGGAGTTCAAGACTAGCCTGACCAACATGGTGAAACCCCGTCTCTACTAAAAGTACAAAAATTAGCTGGGCATTAGTGGCACATGCCTGTAGTCTTAGCTACTTGGGAGACTAAGACAGGAGAATCACTTGAACCCGGGAGGCAGAGATTGTAGTGAGTCGAGATTGCACCACTGTGCTCCAGTCTGGGCCACAGAGAGAGACTCTGTCTCAAAAACAGATAAATAAATAAATAAATAAATAAATAAATAAATAAATAAAGCCTGGAGCCCATCTTCCCTTGCTGGGAAGCATCATGTCCCTCCTTATGGCTGGGACAGAGAGCGAGAAGTGGTAGGGCTGTCACTGGACAGACAGTGATGGTCCTTCCAGAGCCCACAAAGGAGCTGAGGCTCCATCCTGCAGGACAGGGGACTGTAAGGTCATCAGGCAGCAGAATGACAGGGCTTCCTCTGTAAGCTAGGGGGATGGAGTGAGGGTGACAGGGAGGCTGAGGACAGCATGGATGCCTGGGAAGTCTGGGCAAATGCCGTCAGCGATCCCCAGCCGCCCTTGGTCTGGATGGTCCAGATAGCCTGGGCCAGTTGGTTTGCTCTTGGGGGCTTCCCTGGCATGACCAAGCCCCCTGGAAAGGGGCCTGGGCAGCAGACGGGGTGAGGGCTGCCTCCCCAACCCAGACCTGGGAACGTCCGGGCTGGCAGAGGGCCTGCTGGAGGCTGGTGAGAGGCCCACTTACCATGACGGATAGGGGCCCCGTCAGGCCGCGCCAATTAGGCAAGATGGAGTGCCAGGGCAGGGCTATAAATATCTTGGCCGCCGACTGGCCCAGGAATGTAAATGGTGTTGTTCAACAAGCAGGGAAAAATGTTCGGTTCAGACAGGATGGGTTTTTTGTGTTTTAAAAACATGTTCTGCCCTCCACGAAGACTTCGAGGTGGGCGGCAACGAGGCCGGTGCCCGAGGGCTGGCTCCTTGTCCAGTCCCAGCTGGGGCAAGGGCCCATGAAATCAGTCTTGCAGGGGAAGTCCCTGGAAGGGCCAGTGCATTTGAAGCCCAGAGAAGGCCTGAACCTGGCTTGAAGCTTTGTCCCTGGTCACAGGGGACCCTGGGTGAGGGAGCAGCCTAGCCATCTGGTTTGAGGACACACAGCCCAGTCAGCTATCAGGGGCACCAGCGGCGGGTAGAATCGTCTCCCAACACTGGCTCCTCTTCAGAGGTGTCTGCCCTGTTGTGGGTGTGCAGCTGGACAGGGTGTCGTGTGTAGGTTACCGGACAGGCAGAGAGAAGCGAGGGCCGAGGGAGAAGGGCAGGCACTTGGCATGGCTGCATTGTGGGTGCACTCACCCCCGCGGGAGTGGTACCACCTCTGCAGAGGGCATGGGAAACCTTACAACTGATGCACCTTATAATCGATGACTTTTTTTTTTTTTTTTTGAGATGGAGTCTCGCTCTGTTGCCCAGACTGGAGTGCAGTGACATGATCCCAGCTCACTGCAACCTCCGCCTCCTGGGTTCAAGCGATTCTCCTGCCTCCGTCTCCTGAGTAGCTGGGATTACAGGCACGTGCCACTATGCCTGGCTGATTTTTGTATCTTTTAGTAGAGATGGGGTTTCACCATGTTGGCCAGGCTGGTCTTGAACGCCTGACCTCAAGTGATCTGCCCCCCTTGGCCTCCCAAAGTGCTGAGATTACAGGCGTGAGCCACCATGCCCAGATAATTTTTGTATTTTTTTAAATAGAGATGGGGTTTCACTATGTTGGCCAAGCTGGTCTCGAACTCCTGACCTCAAGTGATCTGCCCACCTCGGCCTCCCAAAGTGCTGGGATTACAGGCGTGAGCCACTATGCCCTGCTAATTTTTGTATTTTTTTTAGTAGAGATGGGGGTTTCACCGTGTTGGTCAGGCTGGTCTGAACTCCTGACTTCATGTGATCCACCTGCCTCAGCCTCCCAAAGTGCTGGGATTACAGGTGTGAGTCACCGCACCCAGCCCTAAAGGAGTACTTTTGTGGGAGACCAATGGGTGCATGAAGCCGAGGGAAAGTGCATTTATGGAACTCCAAGGGCGTGTAGTCTTATGCACAATCAAGGGTGTAAGTGTTCCTAAGGGTGTGACTTGTGTGACCATCCAAAGGCTGCCGGGGCGGGGGTATCCCAAAGCGCAACACGGCAATCACGAAAGTATGTTGGTGTCATTTCTCGGTCTTCAAAAATGACGGACACTGCTGGTCACTGTGGCTTCCTCCTACGCGGTCGGTCACTCCTGCACATGTCCGCAGTTGTGGTGCTCCCGGGGACCCCCTCGCCACCCCACAGTACCACTCACCACACGGCCAAACAGGTTCGTCTTTTCCGTGTGATTTCTTCTTTTGCTAGAACATTTATAAAACTCCTTACGAAATTTAAGGAATGTTAAGGAAGTTAAGGAAAAGTTATGAACGCTTTTCCAGAGGCTAAAAAAGAATTCGATTTATTTCCTACTAGCTAGTCTAGAATTTTATTATTTATTTATATAAGTTTTAACTTTATAATCTGTCTGGAGGTCATTTTAGTGTTAGATATAAAGCGTTAGCTTATTTGCTCCCACCTCAAATGCCTGCCCCATTTCCCATTGTTGTGTAATGCTTGTGTTATCATGGATTGCATTTTTAGGTAGGATTGGTTCTTATACATAATCGCTGCTTTGTAACCTATTCCAATGGTGCGTATCCCTGATCTCACCCCAGCATCATGCTCTTAAATGATTGTTCCCTTAGACTATGTTTTGTGGAAGACTTTATAGCACAGTAGTTAAGATTATGGGCTTTGAAGTCAGACTGGCGGAGATTCACATAAGAGCTTTGCCACTTAATAAATGTGTGACCTTGGGCGAGTTACCTTACAGTTCCTCATCTGTAAAATGGACTTCTGGGAGGTTGAAATGGTTTAGTTCTGTGCCCCCGCCCAAATCTCATGTCAAATTGTAATCCCTAAAGTTGGAGGTGAGGCCTGGTGGGAGGTGATTGGATCATTGTGGGGGGATTTTCCCTGTGGTGCTGTTCTCATGATGCTGAATGAGTTATTGTGAGATCTGGTGGTTTAAAATGTGTAGCACCTCCCTCTCTCTCTCTTCCCCTTGCTATGGCCATGTGAAGACGTGCCTGCTTTCCCTTCACCCTACCACCGTGATTGTAAGTTTTCTGAGGCCTCCCCAGCCATGCTTCCTGTATAGCCTGTGGAACCGTGAGCCAATTAAACCTCTTTTCTTTATAATCACCCAGTTTCAGGCATTTCTTTATAGCAGTGCAAGAACAAACTAATACAGAGGCCTGTAATATCTCCCTCACGCATTCAGAACAAATTGAGAACTAGATATAGATATCAGATGGCTGATAAGTAGAGGTGGTTGCTATCCACTGTCACAACTTGTATTTAGCATTGCACTGGAGTTCCTAGCCAATGCAATAAGACAGGAAAAGGAAATGAAACGGATAATGATGGGAAAAAAAAAACAAGGCAAAAAACAAAGCCTCAGTAGGCATCCTGACATTCACCTCTGCTTTAGATAGACACAAGCCCCCTGGTCATAGGTAGTACCAGACCCCCTAGATCTTCACCACACACACACTTTCTCAGATAAACCCTATGCCCAGAAAATTACTATGGAGCACAGCAGAAAATACTGAGAGAGGAGAAACAAGGATGGAAAACAAGGACAGGAATGTTCCTTTAGCAAAAGTCCTTTCACATATGAGGTAGAGGTGGTGATGGCGACTCCCCCAGCAACAGCCTCATCTAGGGCTGTAGTGAGCACAGGTTGATAATCTCTGTGAAGCACTTGGCTTGGTGCCTGCCACACTTGTAGGTGTACAGTAAGTGCTGTTCTTAATATCAGTATGTGCAAGGTTTTACCTCGTTTCATTTCTCCTCTTGTCTTGGAATTCTAAAACAGTTGTCATTGGTGTTTTCTTTTAAATGAAATGTAGGATCGTTTGGTGATGTTCTAAGAAAAAATATTTCCAGCTGGGCACAGTGACTCACTCCTGTAATCCCAGGGCTTTGAGGCTGAGGCAGGAGGATGGCTGGAGGCCTGGAGTTCAAGATTAGCCTGGGAAAAATAGCAAGACCCCATCTCTACAAAAAATTTTAAAAGTAGCTGGGCTTGGTGATGTGCACCTGTAGTCCCAGCTACTCGGGAAGCTGAGGGAGGAGGATCACTTGAGCCCAGAAAGTTGAAGCTGCAGTGAGCCATGATTGCCCCACTGCACTCCAGCCTGGGCAACAGAGTGAGACCCTGTCTCAACTTTCCTCCAACCCTTGGCTGCCCCCCACTCCCCACCCTATATCAGCACGTAAATGATTCTGGGGGATAGGGAGGGAATTAATCCCAAACAGGAGGAACTAGAAGGATAGCCTGCAAAACTCAGAGAAAGGGAAGCTTTTACTTTAGTACAAAGCTTGCACTACAGAGGGGTCAGGGGTCAAGGGTCAAGTGCATAATGAGAGTGACAGGGCCTGGTCGAGGTGGGTGGGGAGAGGTCAGTGGGTTCCAGGGAATTGGAGGCCCATGACTAAGCTGGCTCAGGAGGGCTGATGGGCAGGTATTATAAGCAGGTCGCGGAGGAGAAAAGAGGCTCTGAAAAAGCCAGGAGGTGAAGACAGCCAGGTGGGCTCACCAGGTATGACGATGTGGGCACAGGAAGTGAAGGTTAAAGCCAAGAGTGGCATGCTGAGCCCATGTCCCTGGGCTCATGGGGATGCTGGGGATGCTGAGCCCATGTCCCAAGGTCGGGGTCCTGGTTCCAGTGTCCAGCTCTAACCCTGGCCACTGTGTGTGTCTGGGCAAGCTGCCAACCCTCTCTGGGCCTCAGATTCTCTTTGTCAAAGGAGAGGCACCTCTGTGTGCCATGATGCTGTGAACCTCTTCCCTGATGAGGGGTATCCCTACATCCCCAACCCACTCTCCCTCTTCCCAGACAGCCCCAGGCTAGTTTCTCTGCTCTATTTTCCCACCAGTGACCCAATATCTTCCCCATCTTTTTTTTTTTTTTTGAGACAGAGTCTTGCTCTGTTGCCCAGTCTAGAGTGCGGTGGTGTGATCTTGGCTCGCTGCAGCCTCTGCCTCCCGGGTTCAAGTGATTCTCCTGCCTCAGCCTCCCAAGTAGCTGGGATTACAGATGTGCATCACCACACCTGGCTAATTTTTGTATTTTTAGTAGAAATGGGGTTTCGTCATGTTGGCCAGGCTGGTCGCTAACTCCTGACCTCAGTATCTCCCTCATCTCTGAAAAGGAGAAACACTTGGGTCTCCTGGTTCCCATGCCTCCCTGCTCACAGCTCCATGGTCCAAGAACTTCTAGGGGAGCAGCCCCTCTCTTCCCCTCTTCACCGTCCCCCAGCCCCTGTTTTCATTCATTCATTAGTTTAGCCAATCCGCACTGTCCTTCCTAAGTACCTGGGCTTCCCCAGTCCTTAGGAAAACAAAGAAAAATAAGCCAGGGACCCAGCCACCTGGAGCTCATGGTCCACTGGGGAACCTTTCATAGACAAGCCCATTCTTTATTCATTCCAGAAATGTTTTCTGAGTGGCCGCCATATTCCTGGAACAGGAAAACCACTGGTGGGCACACGGACCCAGCCTCTGCTCCTGGGGGGCTTCCAAACTGGAAGTCAGAGAACCAGGAAATCACGACATATGGGATGGCGAGAGCCCAGGCCAGACTTGGAGATAACAGAAGGCTTCCTGGTGGAAGTGATGTCTGAGTGAAGACAGTAGCTGAGCAGACATCAGCCAGCCACAGTCACAAGAGAAGAGAGATGAGGAAGAGAGGGCTTCACGAGAGCGACACCAAGTCCTGGCTCAGACGGGAACAAAGTGGCTTCAGGCCGGGGGTGGGGAGAGAAGATAGCTGGAGCAGAGCTGGAGAAAGAGAGCTGGGGGTGACATGGGCGCAGTAGTCTGGAGCCAGATATCACAGGACCCTGCGGGCACAAAAGGGATTTTCTGTTATCCTACAGCTGGTGGGAAGTTATTGGTTTTAGGCAAGTGGCATGATAAGATTTGCGTTTCTTTTTTCTTTTCTTGAGACAGGGCCTCACTCTGTCACCCAGGCTGGAGTGCAGTGGTGCAATCACACCTTACTGCAGCCTCGAACTCCTGGGCTCTGCAATCTGTCTCCCAGGCTCAAGTGATCCTCCCACCTCAGCTTCCCAAGTAGCTAGGATTACAGGCATGCACCACCATGCCTGGCTAATTTTGTTTTTTTAACTTTTCATAGGGATGGGGTCTCACTATCTTGCCCAGGTTTGAACTCCTGGGCTCAAGCAATTCTCCTGCGTTGGTCTCCCAAACTGTTGGGATTACAGACATGAGCCACAGCACCTGGCAAAGATTTGCATTTCTATACGTCAAGCTGGGCTGGATGTGGTGGCTCATGCCTGCCATTCCAGCATTTTGGGAGGCCAAGGCAGGAGGATTGCTTGAGCCCAGGAGTTCAAGACCAGCCTGAGCAACATAGCGAGGCCCTCATCCCTACAAAAAGTAAAAAAAAAAAAATTAGCCAGTCATGGTGGCATGCACCTGTGGTCCCAGCTACTCAGGAGGCTGAGGCAGGAGGATCACTTGAGCCCAGGAGTTGGAGGCTGCAGTGAGCTAGGATCATGCCACTGCACTCCAGCCTGGGCAACAGAGCAAGACCCTGTCTCAAAATAAATAAATACCAAAAACAACAATGCTATCAGGTTGGGCTGCATGGAGGTCACTGCTGACCTGGGTGAGAGTGTGTGGGTGGGGGCCAGAGCCAGGCAGGAGCCGGCCAAGGAGTGAGCAGCAGGTGAGAAGTAGAAACACGTGTGCAGACAGCTCTTTGAAGAGTTTGGCTGTGACAGAGAGGTGAGAGATGGGGACAGCCAGAGGTGGGAGTGGGGTTCGAGAAGAGGTTTCTTTTATTTTGTTCATGGAATGCTTAAATGCCAATGAGAAGGGGCCAATAAAAGGAGGCGTGGCTGGAACCCTAAAGGTGGTGCGTGGGCTGAGAAGTCTGAGCAGGTGGAGGGGAGGGAAGGGGAATCGAGCATGGGTGGGGTCACCCTTTGGTAGAAGTGGCCTCTCGTCCACAGGGAGATGGCCACAGGCTTGGACATTTGGAGACACAAGGGTAAGGACAGTCACCTATAGCTAGCCTGAGGCTGAGGACAAAGTGTCAGAAGTTCTCAGACAGCGCCGGGCGCGGTGGCTCACACCTGTAATCCCAGCACTTTGGGAGGCTGAAGAGGGCGGATCACTCGATGTCAGAAGCTCCAGACCAGCCTGGCCAACATGGTGAAACCCCATCTCTACTAAAAATGCAAAAAAAATTAGCTGGGCATGGTGGTGCACGCTTGTAAATTACCCCTGCTACTCAGGAGGCTGAGGTGGGAGAATCGTCTCTTGAACCCGGGAGGCGGAGGTTGCAGTAAGCCAAGTTCGCACCATTACACTACAGCCTGGGTGACAGAGCGAGGCTCTGTCTCAAAAAAAAAAAAAAAGTTCTCAGACAGTGAAGGGGGTATAGAGGATTGCTGTGCAAGAGCTCAAACAGAGGGAAGCCCAAAACCAGCTGGGGTCTGGGCCACAAGTCATCATGAGCCGGGCTCAAAGGACACGGTAGACCTGGAGCCAGGTCTCAGTCTGAAGTTGGAGTTAAGACGTAGGCCAGGTGTGGTGGCTCGCACCTGTAATCCCAGCACTTTGGGAAGCTGAGGTGGGAGGATCACTTGAGGCCAGGAGTTTGAGACCAGCCTGGCCAACATGGTGAAACCTATCTCTACTAAAAATACAAAAATTAGCCAGGCAAGGTGGCTGGCACCTGTAATCCCAGCTGCTCGGGAGGCTGAGGCAGGAGAATTGCTTGAACCTGGGAGGTGGAGGTTGCAGTGAGCTGAGATTGCACCACTGCACTCCAGCCTGGGTCACAGAGCAAGACTTCATCTCAAAAACAAAATAAAATAAAAAAAGACTCCATCTGGGATCAGAGAGGGCTCTGCCCAGAGTCAGGAGCAGATGGTGAAGGCAAGGCCAGAGCCCCCCACCCCTGAGGTCCATCCTGAGCTCAGGGTCTAATCCCTGGTGGCCCTGAGGTTGAAGATAAGCTCCCTGAGCTGCTCACCCTTCCGGTGGCTGACCTGGCCCAGCTTCTGTCCAGGAACCTCCTTAACCCCGATCCCAAGGGGAAATGCCAGCCCAGACCCCATTCTTCCTTCAGGCCAGAAGGGCCCCCCAAAACCCAGGCCCACCCTCCCCAGCAGCCAGGCCACGAGCCGAGTCCCGCCCTACCCAGTCCAGGGTGAGAATTCCGGCCACACGCCCCTGTGATGTGGTCACGTTGGAAAAATGTTAATCAAATATTCTCCTCCGTGTTTCTTTTCTTTCCCAGGCTGAATTCCTAGAAGACAGGAATTTATGGTGTGAGAGCTCCAGTCCCCGCAGACCCACTGCCAAGGTCAACAGCACGAGGCGGGCATCCCTGCCAAGTGGGGAGTGGAGTCGTGGCTTTAGGAGTTGGTTGCACGGAAAACCAAAGTACATGCATTAAAAAAGAAAAAAAAAAAAAGAAATCCCTTCTCTCCCTCAAGTTCCCAAACTGGGGCTTAAACAAGGTCTCCCAGCATGGCCCGGGCAGGCCTCTGGTCTGGGAACAGAGTTTCCCTTGGAGACAGGGCCTGCGACGCTGTCAGGGGGACGTCCCTCAGGTCCCTGGAGGGTCTGGAAGTTGCTCCTTCTCTCAGACCCAAGCTCAGCAGCTCGGCCTCACGGGGTGGGGGGCAGGATCTCCGTGGTGACCCCACCTCTCTGGCCAACCCAGGGCAGTTGACATGAACACAACACATATCATCCTGGGCCCTGTCACCAAGCCCCCTGAGGTGGGAGCCTGCTTCATCTCATCTCCCCTCTGCCATCTTGGTTCTGGGGTCTTGACTCTCCAGAGAGCAAGCTCCTCGCAGACCTGGGCACCTAGGTCTCTGGCAGCAGAGAGACTGGGGATGATGCCTGTGGTAGCGGAGGGGAGGGGAGGAGGGGGCTGGAGACCACCCAGACTCAAACCCAGATGACCCGATGCTGGGAAGATAGCCTTGGCCCCAGCCCCGAGCCCTGCAGGTGTAACTGTGCATCCACGTGTCACCCATCTGCCTGACACGTGCTGAGTTCCACTGTGTCCCGGGCACCTGGAAAAAGGGGAAACCAAGGCGGAGGAGGCTTCGCTGCTAAGTGGGGCATGGAGGAAAGACTGATGGAAAAATGGAGGTGACTGTCACGTGAGAACCAGGGGGCTGGAGGGGCTGTGGGTCCCCGGAGGAGAGAGCGGCCGCCCTGGGGCTGCAGGGGAGGACGCTGGTTTGAGAAAGCTTTCTGAAGGGAGTTGCACCCTGAGAGGGGCCAGAGTTCACCAGGCGGACACTCAGTGGGAGAGGGGGCTTGCTTGGAAGGAACATTCCAGCTGAGGCCAAAGCATGTGCAAAGGCCCAGAATGTTTATACCTTGGTAAGACTTTTCATATAAATAAATTCTCAAATCCAAAAAACAAAACGGCCTCTGGCAAGCCACATGTCTGGGTTTCTTGCTTGGAAAAGGAAGCCCTGCCCTGCCCCAAGCCTGGGGACCACGCGAGAAAGTGGGGCCTGACACCTCTCAGGTCCCTGCCCCCTTCCCTGGCAGCCACACAGACAGCACCACACCATGCACCCCCCAAGAGAGTCCTCAAGCCCTGTTCTGTCTGTCCCCTCCTCACTGCCTCACACCTCCCCACCGTCGCCTCGATCCTGCTGGGCGCCTCCTCAGGCCCAAGCACCAACTCCAGCCTGTTCTCTGCCCTGTACCAGGAGGCTGGGGAGTAGACGAGGGGCAGCCTCCTGGGGTCCAGCTTCCTTCCAGGGTCTCTACTCCCTGAATGCATGGGGTAGAGAGAGTCAGAACCTCCAGCTTCTGTTTTTTGTTGTTTTGTTTTGTTTTGTTTTGTTTTCCCCAAGACAAGGTCTCACTCTGTTGTCCAGGCTGGAGTGCAATGGCTCATTGCAACCTCCGCCTCCCGGGTTCAAGCGATTCTCGTATCTCAACCTCCCTAGTAGTTGGGATTACAGTCACCCGTTACCACATCTGGTTAATTTTTGTATTTTTAGAAGAGACGGGGTTTCACCATGTTGGCCAGGCTGGTCTCAAACTCCTGGCTTCAAGTGAGCCACCAACCTCGGCTTCCCAAAGTGCTGGGATGACAGACGTGAGTCACTGCACCCGGCCTGTTTTAGTTTTTAAATCTCTTTTTGGCCCTGGAGTACAGAGGTTTCATTTATCTAGTCCCTTCTATTCCCATCATTCCTAACCCACCACCCACACCCACAGGCAACCTTTCCAGTGCATTCAAGGTGTGCCCATTCATTCATGTGTGCTCTTGTAAAACGAGGATCACTCGTGGCTACTAATGGGGACGGGGCTTCCTTTTGGGGTAATGCACATGTCTCAGAACTAGATAGAGGTGAGTGTGCTAAATGCCACTGAATTGTACCCTTTAAGAGTGGTTCATGGTTAACTTTATGTTATGTGAATTTTACCTCCATTTCTTGATATGTATATCACTGTTTTGGAGGGGTTTTGATTTACCCAAGTGGAACTGGGCTATGGATTATATTTCTGTCTTACTCTTTCTTCTCAGAGTCTGGTGGTTTTTTTATTTGTTTTGTTTTTTTGAGACAAGGTCTTGCTCTGTCTCCTAGGTTGGAGTGCAGTGGTGTGATCCTAGCTCACTGCATCCTTGAACTCCTGGGCTCAAGCGATCCTCCCGCTTCAGCCTCCTGAGTAGCCGGGACTACAGGTGCATGCCACCACACCCGGCTAATCTTTTTAAAAATGTTTTCGTAGAGATAGGGTCTCAATATGTTGCCCAGGCTGGTCTTGAATTCCTGGTTTCAAGCGATCTTCCCACCTCAGCCTCCCAAGGCACTGGGAATACATAGCAAGACCTCATCTCTACAAAAATAAACAATTAGCCAGCTGTGGTGGCTCGTGCCTATAGTCCTAGCTACTCGGGAGGCTGAGGTGGGCGGATCGCTTGAGCCCAGGAGTTCAATGCTGCAGTGAGCTAGGTCACACCACTGTATTCCAGTCTGGGCCACAGATGGAGAACCTATCTCTAAAAACCAAAACAAACAAAAAAGTAAGATTTTGAAGTTGCGAGAATAAACTGTGGGAGAAGATCTTTTGACATAGAAGTGAAGGACTCCTGAAACAAAACCTCAAAAAATGCATAAACCAGAAAGCTTCCCCCGCCAGCCTCCTGCCTCACCCAGAGGAAGTGGCGTTTCCTCCCGGACGCCGGCCTGGGCGCTGCCCACCTGGTGAGTCATGGGCCACTCTCTTCCAAGGCTGGCGGCCTGGTCCGCCCTTCCCGTCGGTACCTATGAGGAAGCACAGCCTGCAATGGCCGCCTTATCTCACCCTCGCCCATGGCCCCGCAGACATGAGGTCAGGGCCGGGGATGGGATGAGGGTGGGAGGTGGGAGGCAGTGGAGGGTCAGGGAGAGGTCAGAGGTCGCTGGCAAAGCTGTTGCTGCACTTTGGAGGTGAGGGTGGGGTGCAAAGCAGACCCTTAAGGGACCCCGGCCAGGCCCCAGGGCTGGGGGTGGCAAGAGGTTCGTGTCATCACAGTGTGGCCCAGTCAGGGGAACAGGGACAGGTGCACCAGGCCAGGGGAGAGAGGGCCCCAACCCCCAACCCCTTCCAGAATCTTCTTTCCAGGGGAGAGAGTACCCCAGATTAGAATTTTCGATTTGAGACAGTCCACACCCCTTCCCCTTCCAGAATCTTCTTTCCAGGGGAGAGAGGGCCCCAGATTAGGATCTCCGATCTGAGATGGTACGCACCCTCTACCCCTTCTAGAATCTTCTCTTGTTTCTCCAATGGCCCTTTGAGGCCAATCCCCTTCCGGCCAAAACACATGGCCAGACAGGAAAGCCATCGAGAGAACAAGCAAGGGTGTGTCTGTGCCCACTGGGGTGTCCCCAGAGCTCTTTGGGCATCTGTGTCTTACCCCTTTCATCATCCGACAAAGGGTGACTCAACACCAGCGCCAGCCCCGCGCCTTCGTCCCGGGAGGGCTGAGTCTTTCTGCGGCGTTGGATCTGGGTCCCAGGGCTTGCCAGTTCTGCCGACGCCTGTCACCTGGGTGCAAGCCTGTGTATGGGCCCACATGTGTGCCTGCAGATGTCTCTGCATGTGACATGTGCATGCCAAGTGTCCAGCTGTCTATCCCCTATGCTTAGTCTCTGAGTCTGGGCTGACTGTGCTGATGGCACTTTTTCCCAAAGGTTCCTGGTAACTGGGACAAGTCAGTGTGTTCTCCAGCCTGTTGTCGGGGGTCCCCGGGCAGTGCTAGGCAGCACCTTGTGGATGGGCAGTCAATCGGTCAACAAATGTTTATTTGGGGGTGTATATAGGCAGTCCTGGGGGCTTGCTGTCTGGTCTGCCTTCAACCACGGGGCTGCAGGGACTGGGAATGAGGACATAGTTGTCCCCTCTGGCCGGTGTTGCTGTGTGTCTCTGTAATTGAAGGTGCACCCTGGAGCCCTTCCCCTTCCCTGGGTGCCTGGTCTGTGGGGTTTCTGTCCTGGGTTAACAGGGGGCAGGGGGACCTAATCCATAGTCAATACCTCCCTCCACCTCACTCCCCAGCAGAAAACCCAAATGTGCATGGAGAAAGAGCACTGGCCCAACTGTCCCCAAAGTATAGAGACAGATGATTAATAGATGCATACATACATGTGCATATGATATGTATGTATACACACACATCCATCCATCCATATGCATACATACACACACATCCATACATGTACATACACAGATATGATATCACATAGAATAAAATACTCCAACTGATGTCTGAACTTTTAATTAATTTTAATTTTTTTTTTTAGTATTAGTATTATTATTATTTTTTAAGACAGGCTCTCACTCTTTCACCCAGGCTGGAGTGCAGTGGTGCCATCTCAGCTCACTGCAGCCTCCACTTCCCAGGTTCAAGCGATCTTCCCAACTCAGCCTCCCAAGTAGCTGGGACTACAAGTGTGCTCCAGCATGTGTAGCTAATTTTTGCATTTTTTGTAGAGATAGGGTCTCATTATCTTACCCAGGCTGGTCTCAAACTCCTGGGCTCAAGCAATCTACCTGCCTTGGCCTCCTAAAGTGCTAGGATTACAGGTGTGAGCCACAGTGCCTGGCCTGAACTTTTAAATCAAGATTTTATTTATTTATAATTATTTTATTTATTTTATTTTATTTTTGAGGTGGAGTCTCACTCTGTTGCCCAGGCTGGAGTGCAGTGGCACAATCTCAGCTCTCTGCAACCTCCACCTCCGGGGTTCAAGTGATTCTCCTGCCTCAGTCTCCCGAGTAGCTCGGATTACAGGCACCCGCCACCACGCCCAGCTAATTTTTGTATTTTTAGTAGAGATGGGGTTTCACCGTGTTGGCCAGGCTGGTCTCGAACTCCTGACCTCAAGTGATTTGCCTGCCTCAGCCTCCCAAAATGTTGGAGGTTACAGGCGTGAGCCACCCCGCCCGACCTAAGATATTATTTTTACAGAGACGTGCACACAGCGTACATGAACTTGCATCAAATCGAATGGGAATTTTCACAAACCACACACATTGCTGTTGACAGCACTCAGATCAACATACCAGCCCCTCTGACCCCCATTTCCCTTATTCCCCTCCCAGCCCCCAATCTCCCCCTGAGAATAACCATTGCTCTGACTTCACCATAGATTCCTTTTGTCATTTTTTGATTTGATGTAAATAGAATCCTAGATTATCTACCCTTATGTTTCAGATTCATCAAAGCTGTTGCATGATTTACTTTATTTTATATTATTTTAGCCTGTGCATTCCCACGACTCTGTCCCTCTCCCGCCGAGTTCTCAGGAGCCCACCACTGGGAAGAAAATCCTAGGGGAGGCCAGGCATGGTGGCTCATAACCCTAGCACTTTGGGAGGCCGAGGTAGGAGGATTGCTTGAGGCCAGGAGTTCGACACCACCGTGGGCAACACAGCAAGACCCCGTCTCACCAAAAACTACAGAGAAAAGTAACCAGGCTTGGTGGCATGCGCCTGTAGTCCCAGCTACTCGGGACGCTGAGGCGCGAGGATTGCTTGAGCCCAGGAGTTCAAGGCTGCAGTGAGCTGTGATCGCACCACTGCATCGCAGCCTGGGCAACAGAGCAAGACTCTGTCAAAAACAAAAAAAAAGAGAGAAGGGAAGGGGAGGGGAGGGGAGACACAGAGAGAGAGAAAGAGAAAGAAAGAGAAGAGGGAAGGAAGGGAGGAAGGGAGGGAGGAAGGGAGGGAGGAAGGAAGGAAGTGAAAAATTGTAGGGGAAGCCTTTGCAAGGAAACAAACATCTCTTGCTCTGTGAAGCTGTGATCCACCAAGACAGGAGATGGCCTCTGGGGCTTCTGTTGAGCTCACAGATCCATGCCTTGGGCAATGGGGAATAAGAGACCACAGGGACGGGTCTCAAGCTTCCCTGGACCTTCCCTCGTCCTTCCAGGAATGTGCCAAGGAAAACCAAGCTAAGAGCAGGTGCTAGGAGCAAACAGCTGCCTTGCAGGCAGGACGAGGAGCCTCTTCAGTCTGCAGCCCTATTGGAAAGGCTGGAAGGGAGAGCTCCCGTGGATGCAGATGCAGCCTCAGACCCCCAAACTGTCTGCACCTCTCTCTAAGACAGGATGGTGTCCGTGGGACAATCGACCCGTGTGCTCCCTTCCCAAGCCCTGGGTCTGTACCAGGCCCAGGGACACAGATGTGGGCCACATTCCACTGTCCAGACAACTTTCTTCTTCTCCTCTAAGGCCCAGATTGAGTGACACCTCCCCTGTGATGCCAGCTTGACCATCTGTCCCCATCCCCCCTAGATCCCTGCAGCTCCTTCTCTAGGACTGCTGGTGCCTGCGCCCGGTTCTGTTTCTTAAGTAAGAGGTGATGCCCCCAGGGTCATTCCAGGATGCAAATCTGTCCATGTCACCCTCTGTGGAAACCTCCCATGGCTCCCAATGACCTCCACAAACACACTCCTACTCCTCCGTTCAGCAGGATCTGGGCCCCCGGCCTCGTTTCTTTCCACTCTCCCCTCCCAAGCTCCCACCCCAAGCCTCGCCTGCTATTTCTTGTCTTTGTACTTTTTGGACTGGGGCCAGCTGATTGCAGTGCTCCCTGCCCACCTTTAAACTAGCAAAGTTCCCTTTGTCTTCAAAGACTCGGCTGAAAATGCCTTTCCTCCAGGAAACCTTCCTTGATTGCCCAGGCAGGGCTGGTGCCTCATCTGACCTCTCATACCCCTGACGCATGGGCCCACAGGGTCTGGGCTGGCACAGGGCCCTGGATGTGTCCTTCCATGGAGAGATGTCAGGGAGCCTTGGCCAGATGGCCCAAATGATGAATGTCTCCCAGGGATGTGCCAGACTTTCCTCCACACTGGGCCAGCAGGTGTCAAGGCAGTGGTGAGGCTTCGGGGCCAAAGCCAACCTTGGATAGCTCCTCTGATTTGAGCTTCTTCTGAGCCCTCAACTGCCCCCCTACCAGGATCCCACAGCCCCCTAATAGGGCTCCCCACCTGCCTCAGCTCATTCTCCACTTGGCAAGCAGAGAGCGCCTGCTCACATGCAGATCTGTGATGCTCCCTGCCTCAAACCCTCCGTGGCTCCCCAGTGCCTCACGACAAAGTCTCGGTCTGGTTCCCAGTGTCTGCTGCCCCATCCCCAGCCCTCACTCTATCAGAGAAAATAGGGGCAGGTCCCCAAACTGTCGCCCCCTTGAGCCCTTGTCCCCCACACTGCCTCCACCTGGAGAACTCATTCTACCCAGCCACTGGCCACCAGCACTCCATAAACCATTACTGTTCTCTCTGACTGCTCCACCTCAGTCCCCCTGCAGTACCTCTTGCCACCCGTCCTGGGCCATGAGACACTTTGGGGCACTGCTTTTCACTTGTCTGTCACCCACTCCAGGCTGTGGACTCAGGGCCGAGGCTCTACTTGGCTCATCTCCATGCCTGGGCCTGGCACACAGTAAGTGTTTGTTGAATGAATAAGTGAATGCACCTATTTTATAGACAAGGCACATGAGTCCCAACAGAGCAGCGACAGTGACTCTGGGCCACAGTGGAGTGCAGGCACGGGGCTTCTATGAGAGATCCTCCGAGGGTGTGAGCTGGTTTCTGGGCCCCCTGAGATGTGGGACCATGATCCGCCCACTCCCACCTCACTCTAGGTCAGGACCCAGCAGGGAACAGCAGACTCAACCACCCCTCTAGGGCCAGGAGGAAGGTGACCCCCGGAGCCATCTTTGGGGACCTTCGAGAACACTTCTAGGGCCTGGATCACCCGGGGCACCTGTTCTGCAGAGCCAGGAGCTTCTGGACAGGCCCCAGGCTAACCTCAGGGCCCCTCTCTGCCTCCAGGCGGGGCAAAGGTGGGCAGTGCCAGGAGGGTGGGGTAGGAGCCAGAGGCGTTGGGGAGAGGCCAGCCTGATTTATGAGGCAAGCAGGGATGGGAGCACTTGGCAAGGTGGGCATGCACGACAGACCCTCAGAGATAAGAGCCCAGAGGTATGCAAGCGATGTAAACAGCTGGGAGTGGGCACCCCAGCTCTCCCGTACCAGCCAGAGACACCCAGACCGGGGAAGAGCGAAGCAGCCATCTCAGATGGAAGAAGGCCCCATGGCCTCCCAGGACCAGGCCTCACTCCCACTCCAGCCAGCCTGGACCCCTTGTTCCACATCATCATTTCAACCGTGCCCAACTCTGCATCCTCTCTCAAGGCAAACCTAGTCTCAGAATTTTCCCCGAGTCCCTCAGGGCCCATCATCACTGCACCAGACCAGGCCACCCCACCTCTCACCTAGACCACCGCTTCCATTTTCCAGACCTGATTGTGTCACTTTGCCGCTGGGTCCCTGCTGCCTTCAGGAGGACACCCAAGACTCTTAGCCTGGATGCGAGCCCCTCATGATCAGACCCTGCCAGCCTCTCCTCCTTTGCAGTTCATCATGGCCCTCCTTAAGCTCAGCCATCCTGGCCTCCTGCACTTTCCTGAGTGTGCCCAGCACTTCTTGCCACCTCTGGGCCTTTGCAGACATGATGCCTTGGCTCTAATAGCCTTCTCTGCTCTGGTCTGCTGGCGAACTCCTTTGCAACCTTCAAAACCCATCTCATAGATGCCCTCCTCCAGAGTCATTCCTGCCTCTCTAAGGTAAGGTAGGGGCTGCCTTCAGCTCCTGCAGCACCCCCATCCCAATCCAGTCCTCTCAGTCATAGTACTCAGCATTCTTGCAAGCCTGCTACTCTCTTGATGGGGGCTCTCCAGGGCGAAGGCCTCAGGAATGCCCTCTGCAGGTCCCTGACCTCCACCTTGGGCTGTTGAGGACTCAGAATCTCCAAGTTCATGGCTGGGCGTGGTGGCTCATGCCTGTAATCCCAGCACTTCGGAAAGCAGAGACAGGAGGATCACTTGAGCCCAGGAGTTCAAGACCAGCCTGGGCAACAAAGTAAGACCCCATGTCTACAAAAAAAGTTTAAAAAATTAGCCAGATGTGGTGGTGTGTGTCTGTGGTCCCAGCTGCATGAGAGGCTGAAGTGGGCGGATCACTTGAGCCCCGGAGGCCAAGGCTGCAATGAGCTATGATTGCACTGTTGCACTCCAGCCTGGGCGACAGAGCAGAACCCTGTCTTAAAAAAAAAGAATCTCCAAGTTCAAAGCTAGAGGCTCCCACCTTTTGTGAAGAGGCCCTGCGCCAAGAGGAAAAAGATCCAACATCCAACATAATCCTCCCCTCCACACACACACTCTCTGCAGTCCCCGCTAACTCAGCCCTAGGCCAAGAGACAAAAGTACCCTGGCTATGACCCTTCCTTCTGCCTCAAGTCAGGCAGATTACTTGAGGTCATGGTCACAGCGGCCATGTGAGGGGAATGACTGGGCCCACTGACAGAGGAGGAAACTGAGGCTGGAGGTAGGGAGACATATCTACCCACGCCTACAGCAAACAGTGGGAGAGCAAGCTGTTTGACTCCCTAAAGCAGCCCTTTGTCCAGAGTAGGTTGAGGACACACCCACTCCGGGGACATACCAGCTGGTGCCTGGGCAGGACAACTGGCAAAGCATGCTCAGTCAGGGGACTGGCAGTTGCATGCAAGGACCCGGAATGCACCGCTGCCTGCCCAGGGCTAAGGACACACATGGGCAGGGTCATACCAGTTGTACCCGTGGAGCAGGGAGATGGATGTACAAGCTGAGCGCTCTGGCAGGAGACAGAACCAGGGCATGGGCTATGTCATAGGCCGGGTGGCTGCAGACCGCCTGTGTGGATGGGAACACAGCTGCGGGCCCACGGCACAGCCACGCGGCGGTGTACCTAATGCAGACCCCTGTGATTGTATGCGTGGCCCAGACTCCACAGAATGTGGCCAGTATCGCCCTGGAGGGAGAATAGGGGGTTGGGAGCAGGTGGGAGCATGTGACCCAGTCTGGGGTCCCTAGAAGCAAGCAAGTCCTGAGCACTTGTTGGATTTGGACAGGACAGGGATGTAAGAACCACATTCTACCCAGGGGGAGTCAGGGAACAGAAGCCCCTCCACAGGGGGAGGTGGAAGAGAGAGAGTCCCAGGAGTTCAGGGACCCCTACCAGAGCCAAGCTGGAGACCCTCCCCCCAGGGGCTGGGCAGATGCACACAGCCCTCTGACGCCAATCACCTCTGCCACCAAGCCCAGCAGCCACAAGGCAGGACTGTGCGTGCCGCCGCAAGCCCCCGCCGCTGCAGACAGCTGTGACCCCCTCCTCACTGCCCTCCCACCGGAATGCACAACTTTGGATGGAGACTGTGTCATCCAAGAAACATTCTATGTTTTCCTTGGTGCGTGCTCTGGGAACGCGGCAAGAACAGCCGTCCACATGGCCGTTTGCATGCTTGGGCGGCTGCCGGGCTGAGGGCCACCCATGCCAGTAGTGTCCTCATTCCGGTGGGGTCTGGCCTCAGCAAAGCCACTCCCTGCACCACCTGCCTGGGAAACCTGGGAGATCATCTCTGGGGCTGGGAACTAGAGGGAAAGAATTTGCAGGGAAGAGAGGTCAACCCCCCACCCAGCCCCCAGCACTGCTGACCAAGCACTGTCTTTGACAGAGACACCCTGGGAGACAGACGGGGTGCCATAAGCACAGCCCTCTGAGCCTCAGGCTTCCTCTCCATACAATGGGCTCTCTCAAGGCTCTGAGTCTCGGCAGTGGTGGGCTTCCTTGGGGACCCAATGGTGGCAAGGGAGAGAGTGTTAAGGACTGAGCAGCTGCCAGCCTTTCCCCCCACCACCCCTCTGTCCCTCAGAAATGCCTCTCACCTAGGCAGCAGGTCTGGGTGTCACTGAGCCCAGTGCACGAGGTGGCTGACATCGTGTACCCACCAACCAGCCAGTTCTGGATTTGCCAGCAGTAGAACCTGCAGAGGGGGTGGCAGGCACCCCAGCCCCCAGCCCTGGCCAACCACTTGCTCTTCAGGGGTTAACTGCACACTCCAGCCCACTCCGGTTTTCAATTTGGACACGGTGGACCAAGCTTAAGGATTTGCATGTTTCCTTGAACATTTCTGGGCTGGGGCCCGAGTCAGGCGGATTGCTTGAGGCCTGGCTAACATGGTGAAACCCCCTCTCTACAAAAAAATACAAAACTAGCCAGGCATAGTGGCACACACCTGTGGTCCCAGCTACCCGGGAGGCTGAGGTGGGAGGATTGCTTGGAGCCAGGAGGTTGAGGCTGCAGTGAGCTGTGATTATGCCACTGCAATCCAGGCTGGGTGACCAAGAAATAATATTACTTTATTTTCTATTTATTTATTTATTTATTTATTTATTTATTTATTTATTTATTTATTTTGAGATGGAGTTTTGCTCTTGTTGCCCAGGCCGGAGTGCAATGGCACGATCTCGGCTCACTGCAACCTCTGCCTCCCGGGTTCAAATGATTCTCCTGCCTCAGCCAAGTAGCTGGGATTACAGGAGTGCACCATCATGCCTGGCTAATTTTTTGTATTTTTAGTAGAGACGGGGTTTCGCCATGTTGGCCAGGCTGGTCTCAAATGCCTGACCTCAGGTGATCCATCTGCATAGGCCTCCCAAAGTGCTGGGGTTACAGGTGTGAGCCACCGCGCCCAGCCAGAATATTACCTTAATCAAGCCTCTAGATATAACAGCCAGCTTCTCAGAACACATATATAATATTATATATACACATATATATATATCACATATATATGCACATATATATATATATATCACATATATAATATATAATAGAATTATTTATTACTCCGGGGGGTGGATGGTGAAGCTCGGCCCCCAAGACCAGCAGCACCAGCTTCCCCTGCCTGGGTGGCCACTTTACAACGGCAAATCTGGGGGTTGTCCTGGCCTGTGGGCTCCCAATGGAGCCCGAACAGTGGCTTTGACAGATGAGGAAGCTGAGACCCACTGAGCAGAGGGAGCTTTCTTAATGCCAGGGACACCTGGTGCAGAGCCCAAGTGGGGATTGGGGAGCCCAGGGGACTTGTCCCTTGGTCTTCCGCTGAGCAGCTTTGAAGAGGGCGCATCTTCTGGGAGTTAGAGACCCAGGTTGGAATGGGCCTGTCTCTGCGTCTCTGGGCCTCGAGTTCCCTGCCATGGGGGCACAGGTGTGTATCTGGGGCCGAGGGGATACTGAGGCTATGCCCTTGGAGACTGGCTCTCTCCAGCCGGCAATCTCATTCAGGGATTCTGGGACTGAAAATCCTCCGGGGCTGGGCATGGTGGCTCACGCCTATAATCCCAGAACTTTGGGAGGCCGAGGCAGGCAGATCACTTGAGGTCAGGAGTTCAAGATCAGCCTGGCCAACATGGTGAGACCCCGTCTCTACTAAAAATACAGAAATTAGACAGACATGGTGGCAGCCGCCTGTAATCCCAGCTTCTTGGGAGGCTGAGGCAGGAGAATCACTTGAACCTAGGAGGAGGAGGGTGCGGTGAATCAAGATCGCGCCACTGTACTCCAGCCTGGGCGACAGACTGAGACTCTGTCCCAAAAAAAGCAAAAAGCAAAAGAAAATGACCTCTCAGTGCCTAGGATGTCAGCACCCAGGTTCAGGCCCTCAGCTGAGGCCCCTGGAGCTGAGAATGAGGTGTGAGGAAGGCAGGGCCTCCAGGCAGCTGGAGTCCAGGAGGGAGGCTGGGCTAGACCTGGGATTTCTGGACCCGCCAGGCCTGCCCGACCTGCCTTCCCCCTGCCCAGGGCGTCTACCTTGGCCTGGCTCTCACCCGGTTAGTGGAGGCCCAGGGGCCTGGAATCGGTCACATCCAGCCCAGCCGTCTAAACAGGCCTGAGGCCCCAGAGCCCGCCGGGCCCAAGGGGAGCCCAAAATAACATCTGAGTCAGCATCCCTGCAGACACCCCCATCCGCCTGGGCCCATAGGGAGGGGCCTAGAGGCGGCGCAGACGGGGACCAGGCCAGATCAGGCAGCCACCTGCTCTGGTGGGGCCCAGCCAGCGGCCAGCATGGCCCAGGGACATTGGGATTAGCCAAGTAGGGAGAGGGAGATTGGAGAAGAAAGAGAAGGGGGCAGCCCTGCCCGAGGTGGGCTCCAGTGTGAGAGAGACAGGGCTGTCTGCAGATGGTAGCAGTTCAATGCAGCCAGTGTCACCCTGGAGGGAGAATAGGGGGCTGAGAGCAGGTAGGAGCACATGGCCCAGTCTGGGGTCCCTAGAGGCAAGCAAGTCCTGCGTGTGGGTTGGATTTGGACAGGACAGGGATGCAGGAACCATATTCTACCCCGGGGGAGTCAGGGAACAGAAGCCCCTCCACAGGGGGAGGTGGAGGAGAGAGAGCCCCAGGAGTTCAGGGACCCCTACCAGAGCCAAGCTGGAGATCCTCCCCCCAGGGGCCGGGCAGACACATATAGCCCTCTGACCCCAATCACCTCTGCCACTACAGCCCAGCAGGCACGGCCAGGCCTGTCCTCCCCACACTAGCCCAGCCAGACACAAAGGTGGCCCCAGCAGAAGGGACTCTCTGCACTGAGCCATCCACGTCATCTTACCCATCCCTCCAGGTGAGCACAGCCCCCAGTAGACCCAGAGGAGCTAAGATTCCAACACCAGGGCAGGGCGGGCCTGAGATCAGAGACAGGTCCCAGGCCAGAGTCCTTCAGCATCAGTCCATGTGGTCTCGACTCCTCCCCAGAGGTGGCCGCAGGAGCGAGCTGGTCCAGGCCACACTGTGTCCTCAGGTCCCCGGGTGGGTGGCTCTGGTCAGTCCCTTTGCTTTACAACTGTGAGGTTGCCCTGCCTCCCATGGGCAAGCTGGGGCAGAGGGTGGATACCTGTGTCCCTGCTGGCCTCCCAGCTTAATCCCTCAGCTTTCCTGAGAATGGCTCTGCTGTTCTTGGCCAAGGGCCTCCGCTGAGCCTGGCACAGCCTCGGCTTGGCCCTCACCAGTGAGTGAGGGCTTGGCTGGGGCCCAGCCAGGGCGGTGGACGTGATTGAAGCCTAGAACATGGGGCCTGGCGGTCGGTGGAGGCTCAGTTGGACCCCAGGGAGTGGCTCTGCCGCAGGGTCTGGACTCGCCTCCTGGGGCCCAACAGAAGCTGCAGGGCCTTCTCCGAGCCCACCTGGTCCAGAAAACATACAGATCCCGCTCCTTCACTCCCCTGAAACAAATCAGGGTTTTCCCACAGGGAAAGAAGCAGAAAGTTGAGAACAAAACCCTGGTTCTCCCTCCCGTTACGGGCCTTGATCGAGTCTCTACCACGTCCCAGGCTCAGTGCAAAGCTCCACGTAGAGGATGCAGAAATGAATTTTCTATGGAGCCCCAGGACGTGGCCACACCTCTTCTTACTGCCCCAGTTTCTCCAAACGGCCCTGAGCCAGGGATCTGAGCAGGGCTGTAGCTAAGATTTTGCAGAGCAGCTATTTTGTGCCAGGCACATGCAATGTGCTTGAGCTCCCTGACTCTCTGCCACACCCTCTCTAAGAAATGAGGAAACTGAGGCTCAAGGAGGGTATCTTGCCCAAGGTCAAAGTGCCCAAAGTGGAACAAGCGGGACTTGAACTTGCGCCATGTGGACTCAGAGCCTCGGCTTTTAACCACAGGGGTGTAGTGGAAAGGGTGTGTCTGGGGAAGGGTGGAAGGTCCTGAGGCCGGCTCAGAGGGAGACAGGCATTGAAGGTGGGCAGAACCAGGGGAGGACTGAATGGTGCTGAATGGTGCCCGAACAGTCTCCAAGGACCATCGTAGAAACCCAGGAGCCCCCCGGTCCATTTCATTAGTGATTTGTGTTTTCACATCCTTTCATTTACAGGCCTTATTTGAGGACCTCTTTCTGCAAAGGTACTTGGAGAGAAACATTACCTCAGAACCCCAGTTACCCGCCAATTTCCTTATTTATTTATTTATTTATTTGAGACAGGGTTTTCAGTCTGTCACCCAGACTGGAGTGCAGTGGCACGATCTCAGCTCACTGCAACCTCCACCTTCCAGGCTCAAGCGATCCTCCAGCCTCAGCCCCGCCAAGTAGCTGACACTACAGGCACACGCCATTAAGTCTGGCTAATTGTGTGTGTGTGTGTGTGTGTGTGTGTGTGTGTATGTGTGTATTTTGTAGAAATGGGGTTTTGCCATGTTGCCCAGGCTGGTGTCGAACTCCCGGACTCAAGTGATCCGCCCGCCTCAGTCTCCCAAATTGCTGGGATTATAGGCATGAGTCACCACACCTGGCCCCAAGTTCCATTTTTAAAAAATTTTACTATAATCCCACCCCAGGAACAGCTGGCTCACCAGATAGTAAGTGACTATCCCATGAGATGGCTCCATTAAGTCCATACATTGAATATTGGAGTCAAGGGAGAAACGCAGAACTAGGCAGACATCAGACTAGATAGGATTCACCAGCATATTCTCAACGCTCAGCACAGGAACAGAAATTAGTAGTTGCTAAATCAATATTTGCTGAATAAACAAGCAAGTACCTTTCTGTTAAATGGGTAATAGCCAAGCTTCTAAACTATCTTATTATCATTATTATTTTTTTTTCTTTTAAAAACAGAAACTCACTCTGTTGCCCAGACTGGAGTGCAGTGACGTAGTCATGACTCACTGCAGCCTTGAACTCCTGGACTCAAGTGATCCTCCTACCTCAGCCTCCTGAATGGCTGGAGTACAGGCATATACCACCATACCCAGCTAATTGTTTTGTTTGTTTTTTGCAGAGATGGGGGTTTCGCTATGTTGCCCATGCTGATCTCTAACTCCTGGCTTCAAAGAATCTTCCCACACCGGCCTCCCAAAGTGCTGGGATTACAGGCATGAGCCACTGAGCCCAGACAAACCATCTCTGTTAATTAATGCCTGAGTACCATTGAATGAATCATTTAAACTCTACTTTGGATTAATCCTAATAAGGGATTTAGACTAGATCAGGGTCATTTAAGATGCAAAGTATAGGCCATAACTCCCACCTCTTGCTCCCAGCAGACATGACCCATTGACTGTGTGATTCCCATCTGCTGAGCCTGGATATCCTCAGAATCCTTCTTAACACCACTTCTGATGGCCATTGCCCATCAAACACAGTTGGTGACGGAACCTATCTGCCATTCTGGTTGGAATGAGCTCCCCCAGCCCATTAAAGAGAGAGGCAGCAGGAGAAATCCAAGCTGTAGAGTGGGTTTAGGGAGGAGTAAGGAGGGACTAGATAAGATGCTCTTTTTTTTTTCTTTTTTCTTTTTTTTTTTTTTTTTTGAGAAGGAGTCTCCGTCCGTCACCCAGGCTAGAGTGCACTGGCACGATCTCGGCTCACTGCAACCTCCACCTCCCATGTTCAAGTGATTCTCCTGCCTCAGCCTCCGAAGCAGCTGGGACTATAGGCATGCGCCACCATGCCTGGCTAATTGTTGTACTTTTAGTAGAGATGAGGTTTCACCTTGTTGGCCAGGTTGGTCTCGAACTCCTGACCTCAAGCAATCCGCCTGCCTCAGCCTCCCAAAGTGCTAGGATTACAGGCGTGAGCCACCTCACCCAGCCAAGGCTCTTTAAAGATTCCTAATTTCAGGCTGGGCGCAACGGCTCACACCCGTAATCCCAGCACTTTGGGAGGCTGAGAGGGGCGGATCACTTGAGGTCAGGAGTTCAAGACCAGCCTGGCCAACATGGCAAAACCCCGTCTCTACTAAAAATACAAAAATTAGTGGGGCATAGTGGCATGCGCGTGTCATCCCAGCTACTCGGGAGGCTGAGGCAGGAGAATCACTTGAACCCAGAAGGTGGAGGTTGCAGTGAGCCAAGATTATGCCATTGCACTCCAGCCTGGGCGATAGAGTGAGACTCAGTCTCAAAAAAAAAGAGAGAGAGAGATTCCTTATTCCAGTCTGGGGACGCTCAGAGTTCCATGAATGGGTGAGCTTCTCCACCACCAGGAGGAGGAACACAAAAACCCACATGGAGAAAGGATGGTGGCCCCCAGCTTGCTGCCTGAATCCTAACAGGCGTTGCAACAAGCTCTCAGCCTGAAAACCACAGGCAGCTCAGAGCTTTTATTAATTCCAGGGCCTGGAGGAAGGGCTGGGGCCCTCGAAAGAGGCTGTGCAGCTGGCGACCCAGGAGGGAAGAGTTTTTTTTCCAAACACTGGGGCCACCACACTTTGGGAAGGGTGAGAGTAGACAGGCCAAGTCCTGGCTCTGGGGAGATTTAAAATGCTCTGTGTCAACGCGGGTCCTAGACCTAATTGTGAAAGGTAAAACTATAATGCTTCTAAAATAAAGCATAAGAGATTATCTTCATGACCTTCGGGTAGGCGCAGATTTCTTAAACAGGACAGACGAAGCACTAACCCCTAGAGAAAAGATGGATACATTTGACTTTGTTAAAATCAAGGAATTGTAGTCATCAAAAGACAGCATTAAAAGTAAGGCAAGCCAAGCTGGGCATGGTGGCTCACGCTCATAATCCCAGTGCCTTGAGAGGCCAAGGTGGGAGGATCGCTTGAAGCCAGGAGTTCAAGGCCAACCTGGGCAACATAGCAAGACCCCCATCTCTACAAACAATCAAAATAAATGTAAATAAAGGCAAGCCAAAGATTGAGAGAAGATCTTTCTCATACATACAGCTAACTGTAGAATTGTATCAACATAAAGAACTCCACGAATCAATAAGGAAATATCAATCCCCACTTTCAAAAATGTGCATAAGACGTAAAAAGTCACTTCACAAACAAGGATAATCAAATGCCCAAAAATCATGTGAGAAAGTGTGTGCCATCATTACTCATCAGGGAAATTAAAGTTAAAATCACACTGGGAGCCCAACACGGAGGCTCCCGCCTGTAATCCCAGCACTTCGGGAGGCCAAGGTGGGAGAATCACTTGAGGCCAGAAGTTTGAGACCAGCCTGGGCAACATAGTGAGACCCCAACTCCAAAAAATTTAAAAAGTAGCCGGGCATAGTGGTGCACGCCTGTAGTCCCAGCTACTTGGGAGACTGAGGCGGGAGGATCACTTGAGCCCGGTACGCTGAGGCTGCAGTGAACTATGATAGCACCACTGCACTGCAGCCTGGATAACAGAGCAAGACCCTGTCTCAAAAATAAATAAAATACTCTTATAAGTTGCATTAGCAGTTGCGTGAGCAGATGTCATCTGGCAAAAGTCAACATGACAACACGCACACACAGTGCCTCACATCCACAGATATACTGACACAGAGACACACACAGACACACTCACCCTCACTGCTACATCCCCAGCAGGCTTCAGTCTCCTCTGGGAGGGGCAGGGAGCAGCAGGAAGACCATCCAGGCTGCCCCGGTGATTTCAAGGATAGAGCACAAGGCAGAGAAAAGCAGTGTCTGCCCAGAGCCAAAAGCCAAAACCTGCATGAGGGGCCAGGGGGACCACCCCACTGAGCATGGTTCCTCCTCTGGGAGCTGGAAGGAGAGTTCAGGCAGCTGGATCTCCTCTGGATAAACAATGTAATGCAAACCCAGGGAACAAGAGCCTCAGACCCTGCAGAAGTGGACCCCGGGGTGCAGAGAAAGATGCAGACAGGAACACGTGGAGATGGACAGAGAGGGAAACAGAGATGCAGAGAGGGGTGGAGGCCAGGCGTGGTGGCTCACGCCTCTAATCCCAGCACTTTGGGAGGCCGAGGCGGGTGGATCACTTGAGGTCAGGAGTTTGAGACCAGCCTGGCCAACATGGTGAAAGCCTGTCTCTACTAAAAATACAAAAGTTAGCCGGGTATGGTGGTAGGCACCTGTAACCCCAGCTACTCGGGAGGCTGAGGCAGGAGAATTTCTTGAACCTGGGAGGCGGAGGTTGCAGTGAGTGGAGACTGCTACTGCACTCCAGCCTGGGTGACAACCTGGGTGACAGAGCGAGGCTCCATCTAAAAAAACAAACAAACAAACAAAACAAAAAAAGAAAAAAGATTGAGGGGGATAATAGCACCACTCTGCTTGTCTGGAGATTAAACCAGTTACTATAATAGAGGCCCCTTTGTAGGTGCCTGACAAAGGGTAGGAGGGCAGTTCAGGCTGAAAGCTAAAGCCATTTCTTGCCTCCTCCAGGAAGCCCTCCTGGACTGACCCCATCTGGCACTGCTTCTGCCTGACCTCCCGCCCTAATCCCCATTATCACTTTCAGGTGGTTTTTTTTACACCAATGAATTCCCAAACACAGTTCAGGGTAGGGGAACAAGGACTCCCAACAATCTGGACTGATGGAAGAAGTGTAGGTAGCCCAGCCTGAACCAAAGAAAGGGCCGGGGACAATCACATGCCCCTTGCCGGGCATCATACTCAGACCGTCTAGTAACACAGTGTGACCGGGAAGGACCTCTTGAGAAGTCAGTGGAAGTGGGGGGCTTTTCTCCTAACCAGGATATTTTGAATATGGGCCTGGGAGGGACCCCCAACTCCAGAAACCCACCCTTCCATCCCAGGCACCAACCTAAACCAGAGAGGTTTGCTTTCAGGAGAGGGCAAGGGAAGATTTGCAATGAGCGTGCTGATGGCTGAGAAAGGAATCAGGGCATCTGCAGGTCTTAGCTCCAGAATATTCCCTTACTGCACTTGGGGCTGGGAGGAAGGAGGAGGCCCCCTCCCTCTCCCAGATTCCCACAAGCCTTCTGTTATAGGCTGAATTGTGTCACCCCAAAATTCACGTGTTGAAGTCCTCTGAGTCCCCCAGGATCTCAGAACGTGACGTATTTGGAGACAGGGTTTTTTTTTTTTTTTTTTTTGAAGCAGAGTCTCATTCTGTTGCCCAGGCTGGAGTGCAGCAGCGCGATCTCAGCCTCCCAAGTAGCTGAGATTACAGTTGTGCACCACCATGCCCGGCTAATCTTTGTATTTTTGGTAGAGACAAGGTTTGCCATGTTGGCCAGGCTGGTCTCAAACTCCTGACCTAAAGCGATCCACCTGCTGTGGCCTCCCAAAGTGCTGGGGTTATAGGCGTGAGCCACTGTGCCTGGTCCCGTCCTCGGGATTCTGAGGACCTGAACCCATTGATTGTCCCCCTGGGAGTCTGGAGGGCTTATGGGGCCAGGAGCAGACATGGCCCCACCTGAGAACCATGACCCCACCTGTGATCCAAGCTGGGGGCCCAAGATCTCAGCACCAAGCTCTTATCTGCTTGGCAGGAGACTGACCTGTGACCACCAAGGGGCCTAGGGAGGTGTGTAGCAATAGAGGTCTCCCCAGATCCCTACTCATTTTTTTTCACTCACGCATTCACTCAGCTGCATTGCAGATGCTTGCTATAGGAATGATAACAGCCCTCAGGGTAGACAGAGAGAATGATGTGTAATTAGTCATGGCAACCATGCCTTTTAGACTTTTTGACAGTGCGGAGCAGAAAAACAATTAATCACAATCCAGTACACACATGCAAACACATAAACTTAAACAAAGGTGCAGGCCAGGTGCCATAGCTCATGCCTGTAATCATGCCGAGGCAGGAGGATTGCGTGAGGCCAGGAGTTTGAGACCAGCCTGAGTAACATAGTGAGACCCTGTTCCTATTTTTTAAAAATTAATTACTTAAAAAAAATTAGCCAGATGTGGTGACATGCACCTGCAGTCCTAGCTACTCAGGAGGATCACTTGAGTCCAGGGATTCGAGGCTGCAGTGAACTATGATCGAGCCACTGCACTCCAGCCTGGACAACAGAGCAAGACCCTGTCTCAAAAGATAAGAGAAAGAAGGAAAAAGAAAAAGCGTGAGAGACAGTGCTAAATTTAATCACTTGCGTTTATTCTATTCTATTCTTTTCTAGTCTATTTCACTCCATTCTATTCTATGACAGCCCATCCCATCTGAAAATCCTGTTCCTGGCCGGGCGCAGTGGCTCACGCCTGTAATCCCAGCACTCTGGGAGGCCGAGGTGGGCAGATCGCTTGAGGCCGGGAGTTCGAGACCAGCCTGAGCAACATGGTAAAACCCTGTCTCTACCAAAAAATACAAAAATAAGCTGGGCACAGTGGTTCCTGCCTGTAATCCCAGCCATTTGGGAGGCTGAGGTGGGAGAATCGCTTGAACCCAGGAGGCAGAGGTTGCAGTGAGCTGAGCCTGGGCGACAGGGTGAAGCCCTGTCTCTAAATAAATAAATAAATGAAAATGTCATTCCTGGCCCACTGAAGTGATTTCAAGCCCCACTAATGGGTCACAACCTGAAATTTGAAAGGTGCTGATTGGGTGAAGGTCCTTCATAGGAGCCCTGAGGTGACCCGGGCCGAGTAGGAAGGACCAGCGTCCTCTGAGAGTCTGTTACTGGCAGGCTTTAAGCAGGGCGGGGACACGTGGGTTCTGCGCTCTCAGAAGCTCCCTGCAGGCGGTCGTGTGGGTAGGCAGGCGGACAAAGCCTGGGTGCCTGGTCAGGGCTGCCTTCAGCCTTCCTGCTTTTGCATACACCACCGGAAAGCAACTCCCTTTGGGAGACAGGAACAGGATTCAGCTCTGGCATTGACTCCTCCAGGAAGCCTTCCTGATTGCCTCCCCTCCTGCAGGCTCTGACCCTCCGTTCCCAGGACTGCAGGTGCTGGTGTCCTCTATGGCTGTCTCCCCTCCCCAAACCCAATGCCTGCCAGAGCAGGCCACTCAGGAATGTGGAGAACAGAATGAACAAGGGAGTGGATCACCCCAGGCCCAGCAGGAGCCCCTGGCCCAGCCTCGCCTGCCTCCCACCCAGCATCCTGGCAGCTGCCCTGCCTGCCCTACAGGACCCGCCTGGCGCCACAGGGATCAGGCCAGCTGAGGGTTCCGGCCATGGGTAGAGGGCTCTGCCCAGGGCGGGGAGCAGCCGAACGTGATGTGGGGATGGAGACGGACAAAACCAGGAGGAAGAGAGCTCTCCCGACCCGGCAGTGTTCCCGGCTCAGGCGCTTGGAAGGGCTCCTGAGCACGGAGGGCTGTGGGAGGCCAGGAAGATAAGGGCTCGAGGGAGGGCGCTTGGGTGGGGTAAGAGCTGCAGCAGCTCTGCCCACCGGTTCCTAGAGCCAGCTCAGGGGAGCAGGCAGCTCAGCCCTGGGTCCCACAACGTGTGCAGCCCAGGGAAGAGAAGGCTCTGCTTTCCAGGTGCGGAGCCGAACGGAGATCATCGCTCCACCCTAAAGCAGTGTGGCTGGAGGAGTGAAATACTCTAGAGGCTTGAGCTCCAGGTCACAGTGCCTTTGGGTGACCTTGCGCCAGTCACGTGTTTCCTCAAGGATCCGTTTCCTCACCTGTGTGGCAGGATAGTTTATTGAGTCATGAATATCTGTGCTTATCCATCCTGTAACCCTCCCCTCTTGCCACTTTCCAAGCAGCTCTCCAAGTTGCAAGCAAAAAGCCGCCGGAAGTCATCTTTGAGATGAGAGTGAGTATCTTAGACTGGGAGCGTCTCCTGCCAGCCCGGAGATGACAGAATGTCCTGCAGGCCACTCCTTTGGAAGCGCCTTCAGAGGTGGTCCAGCCCCGAACTTCCCAGCCTCAGATTCCAGTACAGTCCTGGGGTGCACAGGAGCACACAGGCTCCAACAAAGGAGTCAGGGAGCCAGGGCCCCTACGATCTCCAGGCTCCATCTAAGATGCCTGGATTTTGGTGGGGGGTGGAAGTGGAGGAAGACAGACCCAGCAACTGGGATGGAATTCACTGCCACCTACCCGTGCGACATTGGCTTAAATTAAATTAAACAGATCTAAGGCAGACACCAAGATGCTCTTTCTGGTGGGGCTGAGTTTGTAGACAGGACTCCTAACCCTTCTGCTTGTTAACCAGGATAATAATACCCCACTGGAAAATGGAAGTGTGCTTTGTAAACGGTCAAGTGTCAAACAAAAGCGTGCTCTGGACTCCTCCATCCCGGGTCCCATGGGAAGGGGGTGCACAGAGCAGGGCCGGCTCACGATGTTCCCCTCCAGATGGCAACAGACAGCCCGTGAGGCGCTGTAGGAACAGCACAGGGCGGAACAGCCCGTCCGGGACACCCACCTCCCCACCCCCGGCTCACACTGGCCAAAGATCCAGACTGACAAATGACTCAGACACACAAACACCCGGGGCTAAAAGGAAACATGGCATGGCCCAGAGGTTGCGGGGCGGGGGTGGGGGGGTGGGGCAGCACTCACAGGGATAGGGCTTTCTCCTATGCCTACGCCTCCGCCCAGCCATGATCAATGGCCTGAAATGGTGTCATGGACCCCCTCCCATGTTTGAGCACTTGCTGTATACCAAATTCTTA
Source organism: Hylobates moloch (assembly GCF_009828535.3). Taxonomy (NCBI): domain Eukaryota; kingdom Metazoa; phylum Chordata; class Mammalia; order Primates; family Hylobatidae; genus Hylobates; species Hylobates moloch. The sequence continues at coordinate 103,605,950 of NW_026652276.1, read as the reverse complement.
CAGATACGTTTGTACTCGTAAATGGTTATGAAGATCCTGTCTTCATAGGATGAAACCAGGGATTCTAGGGGTTAATTACTGCTGATGGCACCATCCTTCGTTATTATTAGATAATCTGGCCAAACTCATACACTAATCAATATCAGTCCCCATCACAACCACAACAGCAACTGCTGACCCTTCCGAACCCACTCCCAGCCTGGGGGGTTGCAGAAGCACCAAGTTCCAGAATTTCAGCCTCCCTCCCACAACGTCCAACGCACCCCCTTGAAGCACAGCCTGTCCTTCTTTTGGACTGGCTCTGTGTAATGAAGGGACACCCAGCAAATGGCCCAGACCCATGGGCATTCTATCTATTTTCAGCTGCAGTCCCTTTACCTCTGACACCTGTGCCCGCGCCAGACCCCTTCCTTTCCTGGCCGGCCATCCGAGGGGTCCCTGGTGGCCTCTGGGAAAAGAGGAGCTACAGAAGTCCCTTTCATTTTCCAGCTGAGGTGCTGGCTCTGGGCCAATGCTGCCAGGCACCCCACAGTAGGTAGCCGCCCTCTCTGGCTCGGTCACCAGCACAAGGGCAGGGCCTCTCCTTTGGGGCTGCTTGTCACGGGTGCCCCTTGCCAGCCCCCAAGGACATCCCTCCTTCTCTGTCCCTCTCCCCCGTCCTCAAGCCCAGTCCCACTTTGAACCTCTGCATAGCAGGATCCAGATTCCCCTCCAAGCGCTAGCTCTGGCTGGACACGGTGGTTCACGCCTGTAATCCCAGCACTTTGGGAAGTCGAGGCGGGAGGATCACCTGAGGTCAAGAGTTCAAGATCAGCCTGGCCAAAACAGAGAAACCCCGTCTCTACTAAAAATACAAAAATTAGCCAGGCATGGTGGCGCATGCCTGTAATCCCAGCTACTCAGGAGGCTGAGGCAGGAGAATTGCTTGAACCCGGGAGGCGGAGGTTGCAGTGAGCCAAGATCGTGCCACTGCACTCCAGCCTGGGCAACAGAGAAAGACTCCCTCTCAAAAAAGAAAACAAACCACCAAAAAAGAACTAAAGCTAGCTCATTTCACCAGTCCTTTACGGTCTAAACCAGTGCTGTCCCCAGTAGCAGCTGCTGGCCACATGTGGCTAATGGAGCACTTGAAATGTGACAAGTCCAAACTGAGACGTACCCTCGATGCAAAATACACACCAGTTTTAAGACCTGGTACAAAAAAGAATGCAAGATATCTCAATAATTTTTATTCTGATTGGATGTTGAAAGGATTATACTTTAGATATGTTGTGTTAAATATATTACTAAGAATAGTTTTATTTATGTTTTCTTTTATTTCATATGGCTACTAGTAAATTTAAGATCATAGAAGGGGCTGGACGCGGTAGCTCACACCTGTAATCCCAGCATTTTGGGAGGCCGAGGCGGGCGGATCACCTGAGCTCAGGAGTTTGAGACCAGCCTGGCCAACATGGTGAAATCCCGTTTTTACTAAAAATACAAAAATTAGCTGGGTGTGGTGGCGGGTGCCTGTAATCCCAGCTACTCGGGGGCTGAGGCAGGAGAATCGCTTGAACCCGGGAGGCAGAAATTGCAGTGAGCGGAAATCACGCCACTGCACTCCAGCCTGGGTGACATAGCGAGACTCCATCTCAAAAAAAAAAAAAAAATCTGAACTCTGTCTGGATAGCGACTGAGGGTGTCTGAGCAAAGCATGACATTCTCAGAGCCATCCAGAGACTGGGAACTCTGTCCTTCCAAAATGGGTGCACCCAGAGGAGCTGGAAGATAGAGATGGCCTGTGGGTGACTCATCTGGTTGCCCCTTGGTAGCACTGAGCCAGGCAACAAGCGGGCAAGGCTTGTCAATTATAACGGCAAGACCAGCGATCACCAGGCAGCCAGGTGCACCCGGTAGCCCTCTGTGGGCAATTCTGCATGTATGACCTTATTTAGTCATACAGCTAGGCAAGGAGGTGACACTAAGCAGTTGAGCACTGATGGGGTCTTGAATGGACAAGTAAATGAATGAATGAATGGATGGTGACCGATGACTGTCATCTCCAGTTCTTACATTATGTATTGCATGCATCAGACTACATGGCACGGATATTCAGTGTGATGGATTTGATTGTGAATTGAGGCCCCTTTTGCAATCGCATTGCATGTATGTTCGTGGAGCTCCTGCAATGAGCAGAGGCTGCTAAGCAGAAGCAGCACACAGGCTGGGGGCAGGACACAGGGCCCCGGGCCTTGGGGGAGAGGTCGGTTCCAGCCACCTTAAGTCTATTCCTGCGAGTGCCCCTCCACACCCCTCCTGGATCCCCCCACTGTAAGCTCTCTCCCCCGGCTCCGGACTCTCTCCCTGTCCTGGAATTAATAAAGACTCTGTGCAGACTGCGGTTTGCAAGTCTGAAAGCTGGTTCCTGCCCACGTCACTGCCTAGAGAAGAGAGGGGTCCAGCTCCCCACAGTACCCCCTGCCTTCCTCCTTCCCAGGAAGGGGGAGGCACGCAGCTACACCACGGACTTCCCCTCCCCTGCAGCAGGCACATCCTGGGCATCGAGCTTGAGACCCTGCCCCTGAGCAGCCCCTACCCCCACCAACAAAGGGTGGCTTGGGGGGGCTTTCACAAACCCAGCATAACCTCAATCAGCTACCCTCAGAGCACCCCCAAATAAACACATACCATAAGTAAGAGCTGTACACTGGCTGCGTGTGTACATCTTCAAGACAATTCTCCCAGCATGCCCCTACCTTCCAAAATTCCAGAGCTGCTCCCTCCAAAGACCCAGGGAAAGGGAAGGGTTTGTCCAGGGTCCCGGGGTGGCCCTGTATAGACTGAAGCCTGATAGCTGTCCTAGAAGCAGAACACTCGCAGAGCGAGTGATGACACTCATGGTATTGACACCAGTCCTAGCACCAGCTGAACACAGAGCATTTTTGATCTAGCAGAAATACAGGACCACGTTGTATTTGTCTTTGCAATAATCTCTTAGCTAGGAATACTGATCACCCATAGACAGATGAGGAAACTGACACTCTGTGGAGAGGTTATCCCACCAGAAAGGCTAGAGCCGAAATTTACTTCTAGGTCCACCAATGCCTGCCTTTGACCAATGCCTGCATTTGACCTTTCCACGCCAGGCCACCCCTGCTGGCACTCCAGACTGCCACAGTGCTCCTGCCTGCACAAGGGGCCTTTAGCTCATCCCTCGGAGCTATCGTGGTGCAGGGAAAAGCCCACAGGGCATGTGGCTTCCATGCTGTCCCCTGACCCGCTGTGACCTAGGACAAGGAACAAGTTTCCCTCTCCTATTCTCTAGGTCTCACATTTCTTCTCCACTAGCAGTAGTGGGAAGTGAGGGGTGGGGGACGTGACCCTCCCCTGTTCCATCCCACACTCCAACCCCAAAAATCCCCCAGGGTCCCCGTCCAGCTCAGTCCTGGGGGCAGAAATGCAGAGTTCTCCAGGAATGTGGTCCCAGCTGTTTCAGTGTAGGCCGCCCCCTCCTGGCCACCAGAGGAATGTCAGCCTTCCCAGAGGGGCCGGGAGAACAGCAGTCCAGAAGCTCCCAGACTGGTGTGGGCGCTAACTGTGCTCAGCGTGGGGATGGGAGGGGACCCGGTGATAATGGGAAGCTGGGCTGCCTCTCAGTCTGCGGGGGGCTCCCACCTCCCTGTTCCCCCACAGGGCACCTGGGGATCCAGCCTGATTTTTGCCAGACCCTGCAGCCTGCATGGGGCTGGGTATAGGGCTGTGACCTTGACCCATGCAGAATAGAACCCTGTGTGTCGGGATCCTCCATGTGCTCCAGATGCCCCTGGGGACAGCACCAACATGGCCTTAACTCCCAGGCCATTCCCCTGCCTCTAGCCCCCTGGCATCTGCAGGCATCCACCCCAGACCCACCCAACGCCTCCTCCCCAGCTTCAGGCGGGAGGCTGAGACCTTGGCCCCTGCAGAATGCAGCCCTGTCCAGGGTCCCCTACCTTCCCCCAGATCCCTCCCAGAGCAATACCAACCCGATCCTACCTTCCAGGCCATTCAACCCGCAGGCCCCCGGTCTCTGTAGACATCACACCCCCCGAACCCCCAGACCTGCCCAATACCTCCCCTCCCCAGCTTTGGGCAGAACCTGTCTCTAGCCAGGCCTGGGGGTGCTGGGGACTCTGGAGGGCCGGGGTGGGGGCTGAGGCGCGGGACAGCTGGCCCGTGTCCTTACACTGGGCCCGGGGCCCAGCCGGAGGGGCGGGGGCCTGGCCACTCGGGCCTTGGCTGGGGCTGGGATTTTTGGCCTGGCCGCCAGGCCCTCCCTTCTGCTTCCTCTCCTGAGGGCTGTCCTGGCAGAGGCCCCCCTCGCTCTTTCTGGCGGGAACAGGGCCAGCAGCGAAAGAACAGTCGCAGAGGGAAAGCGGGAAAGAGATGGGGGAAAGTGTGTGTGTGTGAGTGTGTGCTTGTGTGCATGTGTGTGCGTGTGTGTGTCAAGGAAAAAAGCTCGCAGTCCAGCAGCCCGGGCCTGGGAGGCTTGTGAGCCGGGCCTTTCGTAATTGTCCCCTCCCCGCGGCCCCCTCCCCCAGGCCTCCCCCCTCTCCCGCCCTCCCGCCCGCCCTCTCTCCCTCCCTCTTTCCCTCGCAGCCGACGAGGCAACAATTAGGCTTTGGGGATAAAACGAGGTGCGGAGAGCGGGCTGGGGCATTTCTCCCCGAGATGGCGGGTCTGACGGCGGCTGCCCCGCGGCCCGGAGTCCTCCTGCTCCTGCTGTCCATCCTCCACCCCTCTCGGCCTGGAGGTAAGGGCCCCTCGCCCCTGTCCCCAGCGCTGCCCACAGCTGCGGGCCCTTTGGGCCAGGTGACTGGGCGCTCAAGGGGGAGACCTTCATCCCTGGGAACTGCAAGGGGTCCCGGGAGGGAGCCCCTCAGACACTGGGTTCTCGGAACTGCCCCTCCCGGGAGCCAGCCCTGTGCCCAGGAGGAACCTGTCAAACAGACACTCTCGACTCAGAATTGTCCCAACCCGGCATCCAGGCTTTGCTGCCCTGCGAGGGCTGAGGGGGCCCCTGCTCAGGTGCCCGGGTGCCCGCCCTGTAGGGGGATCAGAGCATCCTGGGGGAGGGCCCAGTGGGAACCCCTGGGTCTGGAGACACCACAGTCTGCACACCTGTGGATACAGCTGGGGTGCACACCAGCCCTGGGGATAGGGAACCTGGTCTTGATACCAGCTCAACCGCAGTGAGCTGTGTGACCTCAGCAGGTTCCTTGAACCCTGGGAAGCCGGGACCCCCCGTGAGGAAGGTCAGGGCTCCGCTGAGGATGGGTTTGCAGTTTGGGAAGCTGCTGCTGTGTTCTCCCTGCTGAGGCGGGCAGGGACTCCTGGTATGCGTGTGTGTGTGTGTGTGTGTGTGTGTGTGTGTGCGCGCGTGCGCGCGCACACGCAGGAACGAGCGTGCTGTGTGCTCGTGTGTGTATGTGTGCATGCACAGGTGTGCATGTGTGCAGATGCCCAGCTCTGTCACTGAACAGGGGAAGGGATTTCTGGAGGGGTACATATGTCTGTTCACAGGTTCATCCTTAGGCAGGTGTATGCATATGTTTGGAGAAGTATATGAAGCTGCTCCTCAGCGTGTACAAAAGTCTGCCACCTGACAGACATGTAGACATGTACACATGTATACACGGGCGATCTGGCATCCAGGTGTGACACTAGTGTGGACTGTCACTGTGTGTGTTATGGAATGTGTGCATCTGTGTGTGTGAATGTGTGTGCAATGTGGCACGCAAGCATGAAAAGACAGGCTGGAGAAGGTGTCCGTCTCCTGGCAGAGGCAGTGTGGCTGAGACAGAGGCTGGAGTGGATCCTGGGGCACTGCTGGGCCATCTGCTATGTGCCCCAACCCAGGCACAGTTGGTTATGGGGTTTGAGGGTGCCCCCTGTGGGGCTGCTATGCCACAGCCAATGGGGGAAGACTGAAGATGCTCCCCAGGCATGGGAAAAAGGAGGGCATTTGGTAGGGGGGTCTGGGTGGAGTCTGGTTTCCTTGGGAGTCCTCCTTGCCCTGAGAACCAGACGTTGAGTGGGGGGCAGGAGGGCCACAGGGTGGAGTCAGGGGCCTGGGCAGGAGCTGCAGCTGTTTCCGTGAGATTGAACAGCTTCCTGTACAGGGTCCACTGCTGGACCCGGATGAGGCCAAGGGACATGAGTACCCACAGGCGACGCCCGGCAGGGGCAACGAGCCAGGGCCTGAAAGCAGCAGTCCCGGGTCCGTCTCAGCCTCCTCCCCAGGTGTAGCCCCCAAACACCCAGCCACCCTCCTTCCCAGATAGGGCTACCACCTATAGGGTGGCAGTTCATCATCAAGGAACCTTGAGAATTAGAAATTATTATCATCACTTGACAAACAAGGAAACTGAGGCTCCGGCAGGCTAAGGCAGTATCAGCCAGCTCTCTGCCCCAGGTCAAGGGGCAAGGGGGTTAGGAGTGAGCTAGCAGGCAACATTTCGGGAGGGGAAGGCTTGGGGCTGAGTCCTTTAAAGCAGGCATGCCCTAGGCAGAATCAGCTCTCTCCTTGTGTCCTCAGTGACACTGCTAAACGCCCAGCTGGCCTCGCACTTTGCAGAGATCAATCTCAGCTCTGTCCCAGGTGGCTGGACTTGCTAGGTCCAAATAAGGGGTGTGTGAACTCATGAGCTCGTGTGGGGATTTGCACAGAAGTGCTACTGAAGTCTGCAGAGGTCGGGGAGCCAACGCAGGGAGTGGAGCACTCAGTCACATGCTCACCGCCACTCACCTGGCTGTCCTGGGGGAGCCTGGCTTCTCCCTCAAGGAGGAGGGTGTCACTTACTCAAGTTCAGCAGCTCCAAGGAAGGAACCCTGTTGCGGGGGTGGGGGAGCAGGAGGAGGGGACAAGCCACCTAGCCCCCCGGCTGTTTCAAAAGTGAGCATGAGAAATTAACCCAGGGATAATTCTTCCCTATCCCCCAGAAATAGTATCAGGGATTTTTTTTTTTTCCTGATTTCAGAACTTAAGATGGTTTGGAACAGAGGTTTCCTTTTCTTTTATTTTCCTTTTTTATTTTTTTATTTTTTTTTATTTTTTTAAATTGAGACAGGGTCTCACTGTGTTGTCCAGGCTGGTCTGAATTCCTGGGCTCAAGTGATCCTCCCACCTCAGCCTCCCAGAGTGCTTGGATTACAGGCATGAGCCACTGCCTCTTTTTAAATTTTTTTTAATTATTTTTTTCCATCCTTAAATAGGAACAGGGGTTTTCAACCTGGCTATCTATTAGACTTCCCACCCGAGAATCCCTGCTTGCTTTGGTTGGAGAGGGACCTGGACACAGACTTTTCAGGCTCCCCAGGTGACAGTGGGGTCACCAGGGCCAAGAAGCACTGGTTTAGAGGTCGATCCCGCTCTGTGTGTCTGCCGAGGCCCCGGTATGAGGGCAAATGTGCCCTGTGTGGGAGCGGACAGAGTCACCCAGTGGAGGACAGCTTGTTTTTGAAAACCCTTGGCAGCCTTCTGCATGCAAACAACAAACAGCTTCGTGTAGTCTTATCAGCTCCCCAAGCCAGCCCCCTGGACTTTGGTTTGGCAAAGCCCCCTGCCAAGGCCGGCTGGCTCCAGGCTCGCTCCCAAACAGGCTGCTTCCAGCTCTTTGAACCTGGAGCCCAGGACCCGGGCAAATGGCCCTACATGTGACTTGGGGTCAGCTGGGGGTCCCAGACCAGGCACTTCAGCTCACTGGTTCTCCATTTCCCTAGCTGCAAAATGGAGAGAAACAGCCCTGCCTGAAGTATCTCCTAGGGCCAATGAGAGGTTCCAGCAATGTAATATCTGGGGAAAAAAAAAAAGCATAAAATAAAAGGACCGTGGGAATGGGCATTTTTAAAATAATCTATTCTCTTATTCAGAGTCTGCTAATTTGGGCTCATGGATCCTTGTAATTAGTGCACATTGCTAAGGTTTAATACTCCCTCTCACTACTTACACCATGTTTTGTCTAGTGGAGGGGCAGCTAATGTGTAAATAGATGTGCAATGATGAATGAAGCAGACAGGACTGTTGGGGGTGGCCAGAAGGAGCCTTGGGAAATCCAGGAAGGCTTCCCAGCAGAAGTGACATTTGAGTTAGACCTAAAGAGAAAAGTAAATGGGGCCAGGTGCAGTGACTCATGCCTGTAATCCCAGCAGTTTGGGAGGCCCACGTGGGCAGATTGCTTGAGCCCAGGAGTTTGAGACCAGCCTGGGCAACATAGGGAGGCCCCCCGTCTCTATTTAAAAAATAAATAAATTAATATTTAGAAAGAAAGAAAGAAGGACGGAAGGAAGGAAGGGAAGGAAGGAAGGAAGGAAGGAAGGAAGGGAAGGTAGGAAGGAAGGAAGGAAGGAAGGAAGGAAGAAAGAAAGAAAGAAAGAAAGAAAGAAAGAAAGAAAGAAAGAAAGAAGAAAGAAAGAAAGAAAGAAAGAAAGAAAGAAAGAAAGAAAGAAAGAAAGAAAGGAAAATGTTGGAGGAGCTGTCCGTAGATGAGGGGTAAGTCCCAGACTAAAGGCTCTGGCAGGCAGAACTGAAGAGACAGAAGAGCAGATTCTCGATCAGAGGAAGCCCTGTCTGCAGTTAGTGCTGACAGAATCTAGAGGTGGTGATTCTCCTGTCATGGGAGGTATGCAAGCAGAACACGAAGGATGTTTGCGGAAGGAGGTCTAGCCCAGGCCAGAAGACTATTATGATCCCTGAGAGTCTAGGATCGTGATCCTAAGATGCAAGAGACAAGTTCCACCCTGGGCTAGTCAGTGAAACATGCCAAAACCACATAAAACAAGACAAGTGTTCTCCAGGCCAACTGCTTAGGGCCAGCTGAGCAGCACAGTCAGGGAGAGCCGTGGGCTCGGGAAAGGCAGGCGGGAGAGTCTGAGCTCAGCCCTGGTGCGGGGGTAGGGCTTGGACAGAGGCAAGGACATTCCTGGCAGGAGAAACGGCTTGTGCCAAGGAGTGGAGGGAGAAGTGAGGATGCCCCACGGGGCCTGGGGAAGCAGCTGTTACCTTTTCAAAGCCCTTTCCAATTTCCAGCTGCTGTCTAATTTTATTCTCACCTCTCTCACTTGCAGAAAGGCAGGAATCCTTCACAGCCCCTAAACCTTCTCCGTTTCCTCATTGCAAAATGGGGATTAAAACCTGGGGCTCCCCAGGCTGTCGGTTCAGGCGTGAAGTTTGGCAAATGCCACCATCATCAGGATCTGAACGGTGGGGGTGGAGAGTGGGGACAGAGGAGATCTGGGGGAGGGGAAGCTAAATCTTCCCCCCAGAAAGTTCCTGGGGTACAGGAGGGCAGAACCCCAGGAGAAAGGAAGTCAGGGTTCTGCCAGGCCCGGGGGCTCAACAAGCCCAAGGCAGGGGGACTACCAGGGCAGATGGGGATGTAACAGGTTAGAGCCGGATTCACAGACAACCTCCCTGCCACCCCTCCACTTAATTCACCCATCATGTATTGAGTAACTACTGTATACCTGGCCCTGGGCCACGGACTGTGCAGTGAAATGGGAAAAAATGAAACGTAAGTGCCACTGTCTTTTTATTTTTAAGCAATTACTGTTTGCCAGGTCCAGAAGAGGACATAGCCTATTACTTGAACCCTTTTACAACTTGCAGCAACCTTGCAGCCTCACAGCAACCAAGTGACTATCTGCCCCATGTCACAAAAAAGGAAACCGATGTTCAGAGAGGTTGAGTGACTTGCCCAAGGTCACACAGATGGTAAGAAGCAGCGAAGGCAGAATTAGAAGCCAGAGGGGTCTGTTCTGAGCGCTTTGCTCTTCTCCCCACCTCCACCACACTGTTCCCTGCAGTCTTCTCTGGAGCCGGAGAGTAGAGAGGAAGGGAGAGAGGCACGTGAAGAACGAGGGAGACAGGGAGAAAGGGGAGGAAGGAGAGAGGCCGAGGCAGAGAAAGACGCATAAGAGACTGTTGAGAGCTAGAGGCCAGAGCCAGGGAAGGCATCAGAGGCCCGAGGCGGGCCATGTGTGTGCTTGGCAGCGGATGACAGGGCCCAAGTGCTCCTTCCCAGCAGGCCCAGCCCCCCTGGGGCCACCACTCCGAGCCCTGAGGTTCTGACCAGATTACTTGCACACTTCAGGCCTGGATTGCAGTGCCTGAGGAGCCACAAGCCCTGGGAGGGGGTGGCGCCGGGGTCTTGGCTCGGGTGGCTGTGACAGCTCCACAGCCCTGACCCTGCTGGGCTGCAGCTGAGGCTGACAGGGCCCTGGGGCCAGCAAGCCCAGCTGTGCAGCGTCGCCAGGCCTCGGAGGCCAGACGTCTGGCCGCAAGGCCTCCTTGGACACATTGCAGAGACACCCGTTCCCCCAGCCCCGCCCATGCCCCACGGGGCTCCCGGCCCCTTTCAGCAAAAGCAGTGAGGGAGGGCTGGGCTGGGGCGTTGGCAAGGTGGCTTGTCAAGCTCAGGGGGGGCCTTCTGAGGTGGAGGCAGGGCCCCCGGTTTGGGACCCGATCTGTTGCCATGGCGATGGCTCAGGCAGGGTCTGGATCCAGCATCACAGCGTTCCCCAGTGAGAGCTTCACTGGTCCGTGGGGACTGAACTCGTGATCCTGCCTGGCCGGTGAATTCGCTTTTCCTTAGGAAACTATTCACTGTGCTCATTCATGGCGTCCCCCTGCAGCCCCGGCGCCTCCTAAGACAGCCGGTGTCAGACGGCCAGAGCCCCACCCAAGCTCGGCTGCCCAGTGGCTGAGGACGCTGACCTCACGCCGTCCTATCAGTGTGGGAATGGCTGCATTTGTGCTGGCAGCTGCACCTCCTTAATGCTCGTTGTATCAGCCCGGCCTGCCCTTCCCAAAGCTCTGGCCTCTACCCGGCAGCTCAGCTCGGGAAGGGAGTGGGCTGCCTGGTGAGAGGTGCTGGAGTGGGCTGCCTTGTGAGAGGTGCTCAGACCCAGTGTCTTCCACCCCAGGCCCTCTCCCTGACTCCAGGGAGAACCAGGTAACACAGCAAGAACCATCATACTCCAAGGACTGGCGGCAGGGTGCAGGGGCCTGTCATCCCAGCACTTTGGGAGGCCAAGGCAGGAGGATCGCTTGAGCCCAGGAATTCCAGACCAGCCTGGGCAACATACTGACACCCCATCTTTACAAAAAAATCAATCAGCCAGATGTGGAGGTGCACGCCTGTAGTCCCAGCTACTTGGGAGGCTGAGGCAGGAGAATCGCTTGAACCTGGGAGGCGCAAGTTGCAGTGAGCTGAGATCTTGCCACTGCACTCCAGCCTGGGTGACAGAGCAAGACTCTGTCTCAAAAATAAAGGACTGGCCTGAGCTTGAATCCAGGCCCCGTCTCTTTCCAGCTATGTGGCCCCAGGCATGTCCCTTAACCTCTCTGAGCATGATTTCATGTCTTAAAATGACAGTCTGGGAGCGGTGGCTCACACCTGTAATCCCAGCACTTTGGGAGGCTGAGGCAGGCAGATCACTTGAGGTCAGGGGTTCGAGACCAGCCTGCCCAACATAGTGAAACCCTGACTCTACTAAAAATACAGAAATTAGCCGTGCGTGGTGGCATGCACCTGTAATCCCCAGCTACTCAGGAGGCTGAGGCTGGAGAATCGCTTGACCTGGGGAGGCGGAGGTTGCAGTGAGCTGAGATCGTGCCACTGCACTCCAGCCTGGGTGAAAGGCCAAGACTCCGTCTCAGTCTCAAACAAAACAAAATGATGATAGTAAGCCCTGCCCTTCCAACTTCACAGGCCGATTTCAAAGAGCAAGAATGAGAACACATTTTGTAAACAGAAACTGCTCTGGAGACAAGCAATGTCATTATTGCCATCAGCATCATTCTTGTTTCCATGTAATTGTGGGTTTTGCCACTGAAAGTAATGGCAAAAACCGCAGTTACTTTTGCACCAGCCTAATAGTTCTGGCTCCTGGAGGACTGACTCTACCTGTTTCCTTTCAGGGGTCCCTGGGGTCATTCCTGGTGGAGTTCCTGGAGGAGTCTTTTATCCAGGTAATGTACATGAAACTTCCACACACCCAGGTCATGCAGATGATGATGATGTCCGTAATAGATGCACATTTTGACACTAGGTAGGAACATTGACACACCTAGCAGAAGTCACACCCACTTAAAACTGCAATTAACAAGACGCTGATTTACAGCTATTAAGAGCATACAGGAGGCCGGGCGCGGTGGCTCAAGCCTGTAATCCCAGCACTTTGGGAGGCCGAGGCGGGCGGATCAGGAGGTCAGGAGATCGAGACCATCCTGGCTAACACGGTGAAACCCCGTCTCTACTAAAAATACAAAAAAATTAGCCGGGCAGGTTGGCGGGCGCCTGTAGTCCCAGCTACTCGGGAGGCTGAGGCAGGAGAATGGCGTGAACCCGGGAGGCGGAGCTTGCAGTGAGCCGAGATGCGCCACTGCACTCCAGCCTGGGGGACAGAGCAAGCCCCGTCAAAAAAAAAAAAAAAAAAAAAAAAAAGCATACAGGCTGGACATGGTGGTTCACGCCTGTAATCTCAACACTCTGGGAGGCAGAGAAAGGAGGATTGCCTGAGGCCAGGAGTTTCAGACCAGCCTGGACAACATAGTGAGATCCCCCTCACACACACACACACACACACACACACACACACACACACACATTTAAAATTAGCCATGTTCTACGTTGAGAAAAATGAAAATGAAGTATAGAAATTAAAAAAAAATTAGCTGGGCATGGTGGTGCATGCCTGTAGTCCTAGCTACTGGGGAGGTGGGGCAGGAGGATCACTTGAGCTTAGGAGTTCAAGGCTACAGTGAGCTATAATCGCACCACTGCACTGAAGTCTGGGTGACAGAGTAAAACCCTGTCTCTAAAAGGAAAAAGGGAAAAAAAGAAAAGAAAAATCAAAAGTAATACTTTCAATACTTAAAAAGTATTTGAGGCCAGGCACGGCGGCTCAAGCCTGTAATCCCAGCACTTTGGGAGGCCGAGGCAGGCGGATTACGAGGTCAGGAGATCGAGACCATCCTGGCTAACACGGTGAAACCCTGTCTCTACTAAAAATACAAAAAATTAGCCGGGCGTGGTGGCGGGCGCCTGTAGTCCCAGTTACTCAGGAGGCCGAGGCAGGAGAATGACGTGAACCCAGGAGGCGGAGCTTGCAGTGAGCCAAGATCGCACCACTGCACTCCAGCCTGGGCGACAGAGGGAGACTCCGTCTCAAAAAAAAAAAAAAACACACCCAAAAAAAAGGCATTTGAGTGTACAGAAGTGACGTGGAAGTGGGGAGAGACACCAGCACTCCCCCACATACACACTGGCACTGGACTGCTGGCCAAGCAGAAGAGGAAACTGAGGCTTGCAGAGGGCAGGGCTTGCCCAAGGTCACATAGTTAGGCACAGGTGGATTCAGCCATAGCTGGGGGTGGCAGTGGGCTTGCCTGGCAGGAGTACCGATGCTCTCTCTCTCTCTCCTTCTCTCCCCCCACAGTGGCTGGTCTCGGAGGCCTTGCAGGAGGAGGTGAGCTCAGAAACCATACTTGTTCCTTACTGAAGGGGCCTGGGTTTCACCCGAGCCACACGCATCCTCAGACCTGAGAACCCTGGGAGACCCGAGCATCAAGGACTCCCTCATTTCAGACAGCATCCAGGCCGGGGGAAGAGGCTTCCTTGAGAGCCAGAACCCATTGGCCTTCCCAGTCCCTCCCCTAGACTTTATCCCTGGTGCCCTCTGCCTTCCTATTTCTTCTTCTTTTTGCGGGGGGCAGGGGCGGGGGGACAGAGTCTCTCACTGCAGCCTCTGCCTCCCAGGTTCAAGTGATCTCCTCCCTCAGCCTCCCAATTAGCGAGGACTACAGGCACGTGCCACCACACCCAGCTTATTTTTGTATTTTTTCTAGAGACAGGGTTTCATCATGTTGCCAGGCCGGTCTCGAACTCCCAACCTCAAGTGATCTGCCTGCCTCGGCCTCTCAAAGTGCTGGGATTACAGGCGTGAGCCACCTTGCCTGGCCCCTTGCCCAGCCCCTTCCTATTTCTTTTAATCCTCAAAAACCTCCCTGCCAAGCCAGCTGAGCAGGCACCATCTTTTTTTTTTTTTTTTTTGAGACCAAGTCTTGCTCTCGTCATCCAGGCTGGAGTGCAGTGGCATGATTTCAGTTCACTGCAACCTCCACCTCCCAGGTTCAGGTGATTCTCCTGCCTCAGCCTCCTGAGTAGCTAGGATTACAGGCACGTGCCACCATGCCCGGCTAATTTTTGTATTTTTAGTAGAGGCAGGGTTTCACCATGTTTGCCAGGCTGGTCTCCAACTCCTGACCTCAGATGATCCACCTGCCTCAGCCTCCCAAAGTGCTAGGATTACAGGCGTGAGCCACCACCCCCAGCCCATCATCCCCTTTTGAGGCTGAGACTCTGGGACTCAGAGAGTATAAACCACGAGTTAGAAGTAGAGCTAGGTTCCCAGGGGCTCCAAGTCTGAAGGCGAGGACTTGGGGCGTGAGATTCCACACTGCCCACACTTTGCCCGGGACGGGGGTTGGATAAGTAGTAGATGAATAAGCTAGGCCACCCCATTCACTATCTTCTCTTCCCTCCGCAGCGCTGGGGCCTGGAGGCAAACCTCTTAAGCCAGGTAAGACGCAAGGCCTCGAAGCATTGACAGACAGCGAGGGAGCTGGGGAGGGAGGAGCCTACCCAGCTGGGAATGGGACAAGGAAACCAGGAATGGGACAAGGAAGCCAACGGGCAGGAGGAAGGAGGGAGGTGTGGACACGGATTAGCCTCCCAAGGATGAGTAGGCTGGGGCCAGGTCCCAGGGCTTCCAGGAACAAGAGGCTGGAAGCAGCTCCATGTCCTCCCTGTGTGAGGGCGTCTAGCATCTACCCTACATGTGCATGTGTGTTCACCCAGCTGTCCAGAGACTCCTCTCTGCAAAGGAGAGGCTGTTAGAGGCAATGTCAGGGATTGCTCCGGTTCCAGTGGCCTCCAAGCCTTACATGACCCTCGGGAGCTCAGACACAGATCCTCAGCCCCAGACTTCCCCTGAGTGGTCCCCTAGCCCTTGACCCCAGACCAATACCCCAGATCGCCCTGACCTTGATTCCATTCTGAGCCCTTCTCCTGACTCCAGACGGAGCACTGGTCTCAAGCTGAAGCTTAACCCCAGCCCAAGCCCTGAGCCTAATCCCAGGCTGAACCTTGACCCTGCTGACCCTGGTGCCACAGGACCCCCAATCCTGGCCTCAGGCCAAGCCCTGACCCCAAGCCCAAGCTGAGCACTGACCCTGGCTCCGGATAAGCTCCCCTCCTAATCTCAGGCCCCTTCCAGCTGTGTCCAGACCATGGAGTTTTCCAGTAAGAAGGTGTGGCCGGATCTATCCTGGCCTCACCCAAGGGGCTGGGATCTGCCACAAGGGTCCACTCTCAGCTCTGGGGAATGCACCCCCAGGAAGGAGGGTGGGGCAGGTTCCTCCGGGAAATACTGGTGGATAAGGAGCAGGTGGAGGAAACAGCGTCTCTCTCCAGATTGATGGCCCCTCGGCATGAGACGCTCCACATGTGACTTTGGCCGCCCCACACCCTGAGCTGTGTTGCCCTGGCTCAGAAGCCCAAGTCTCCAGGACACAGTTTAGATGTCCAAGAGCTCTTATGAAATCCTGATCGTTGATAATCCAAGTGCAAATGAATCTTCAAGACCCAGATTCCCCTGCGCTAAAAGTCCATCTGGGTTGTGAAACACCAGGGCTGGGGCCAGGAGAGGCGGGAGAACGGGGTGCCTGGGGTCTACAGGGCTCTATAAGGCCAAGAGACCCTGGGAACTTGCCACTTATCCCCACCAGCACCTATACCCTGTCTTCCTGGAGCAGGTGAGGGTTCTTAGCAGGGTCTTTGATGGTGGAGAGAGGACAGGGGAGATGATAGTGGCGCAGAGGTGTGGAGGTAGGTGTGTGCTTGGCCTAGAAAACCCACATTGAGGAGGTTGTGCCTGCAAAGCTGGAGGGTACATTCATTGATCCCACTAGCAGCAAGAGACACATAGCAGGTTGTGGTTAAACACCAGAGGAAAGACAGACAACTCCCTATGAAGTTCTAGGATGTGTAGTTGCAAAAGTGAAGCTTTTGTTAATGAAAGATTTAGGTTAGACTTCTGAAAGAACTTCCAGCTCAGGGTGAAGGAGTCAATCCAAAGGAAAGTCAGCGCATCTCCTTCCGATAAAAAGGGCAGTGTTTCCAGGCAAGGGGCTGGATTCCATGACCTCCCCGAAGACTCAGGGCTGCAAAAGGGTCGGCAGAGCCCCCATGGCACCCCCAGGGAAGCCCCCACATCCTGGCTGCCGGGACGTCCGGGCCTGCCCAGGCAGGATGGAATGGAGCACAGGCAGCGCGTGTCATGCTTGGGAACAATTAATCCCTTGGTGACAGAGGGTGGGTGGCCTGGCAGCTGCTTTTCCACGTGGGCGCCACCACAGGTCCAAGCTGGCCCTGCCCTGCCTCAGCTCTCAGGGGGGGACTGGGCAGCTGGAAGCCTGCACACCGCACACCCTGAGCACTAGCCAGAGGCCAGCCACCCACTGAGAGGGGCACGGGCAAGGACAAGAAGGGGCTGGGAGCACCCACTGTGCGCCCTGAGTAGGTTGCACACACTAGGTGCTTTCTGCACACGTGCTCACTGGTAGCAGGAAAGCAGGCGATATAATGGCCATTTTGTAGATGGCGAAAACTGAGCCTCATCGGAGAGGCAAATTGACCTGCTTGTGCTCATGGAGGCTGAGTAGCAGCAGCAGGGTCTGAATCTAGAACTCTCTCACTCCAGAAAGAAGGAGGTTGGAGCTGGCCAGGTCCCTGGACTCCCAGCTGTGGTCAGCCTCTCCCCGCTTTCTCCACCTTTCCAGGTGCTGGAATCTTTGGGGCATTTGGGGCAGGTGAGTGCAAAGGAAGGAGGGCAGGCAGAGACGGAAGTGGTCAGGCCACAGGACAGGATGCTCAGGTTGGGATCATGGAAAAAGGAAGATGGCCCCAGAGAAGCCGCCTGTCCCCGACTGCAGCCCCAGCCTCTTCTCACTTCCTGTGCAGCCCTCAGCTATCCCTCCCAGCCCCTCTGTGGACAGGAAAGGTCTGAGCATGTCCCTTGCCCTCTCAGAGCTCAGGAAACAGGCCTGGCTTGAGAGAAGCGACTGCCAGAGCTGGTGGGGCAGGGCCCGGGTGCTGGGAAGTGACTCCTGCCTGATCACCAGGCACTCCCGCCCGGAGGCAAAGATGCTTCTTATGTGAGGCTGGCTGAGTTTCAGAGGGGTCCAGCTCCCACTAGTAGGAAATGAGGGACGAGGAGTGGTTAGTAACGGAGACCACACCCAGGGAAAGGCAGGGGGGACTTCTCCAGGGTACAGCAGGCTCCATATTTGGGATCCATCCCTGGAGAGGACTCGCCCCTGAGGCTCAGGACTAGCACTTGTAGGAGAGATCATCCCATAATTAGAAACAAACCTGGCATGGTTGTGAACTCTGACCTGATGGCCCATTGGTGCTGGCCAAGGCAGTGGAATGTCTCCCGGAGCGGGAGACGAAGCGATTGGGCCCAGATGTGGGGAGGAGAGAGCCAGAGGGACCCATTTGGCGTCTCATAAACATCTTAGCAAGGAGGCTCCTGGGCTGCAGGGCAGGCTGGATGGAAAGACAGATGGGTAGTGGGGACGCAGGAGTTCCCCGATGCAGGTGAAGGGGAGGGGACTGAGTCAAGAGATATCTGCAAGGAAGCAGAAGAGAGACCTCACTGGCCTGGGGTGAGGTCTTGCTCATGGACTCTGCTCTGTCCCGGCCCTTGCTGAAAGCCCTGCTGAATCCTGTTAGCCAGCAGGGCTTCTAGGAGAAGCACAGGCCTGGCCCAGGCTTGTTAGGGATCGGAGCAATGACACCTGCACTGCACATAGTAGTCGCTCACTAAACTACCAGTGGATGCTATTTTATCAGGATCGACCCTGAGCATCACAGGCTTAGGGACCCGCCTAGGGACCTGAGTGGCTGATCACAGCACTGCCCTAACTCCAGGAGACCTTTCCCACTCTGGGCCTAAGAATGCTGCCTATACTCCTTTCTCTGTTTCCTATCCACAGGTCCCGGAGGGCTTGCGGGCGCTGGCCTTGGGGCAGGTGAGTGCTGACACCCAAGAAAGATACCCTTTGTGGGGACCAGCCCCTGAGCTCAACCCAGGGCTGGTATGCAGCACGGTCATGGAACAAGGGTGCAGGCCAGGTTCCGTCCTGGGCACTGATGGGGACTGATGCTGATACCAACTGCCCCAAGCAGCTGCCCAGGACATGAGGAAATCACAGCAGAGTACCTGGGTTCCTTTATAACATAGTAGTGAAGGCTGCATGGAGGAAGCCCCACAGACCAAGGAAGCCCAAGGGAGTCACTTAACTCAGCAGGGGTTCAGGAAGGCATTCTAGAGGAGGTGGGTGGGGGAATTTGACTCCAAAAGATCCATGCAGTTTTCAGGAAGGCTGAGGAGAGAGGATCACTTGAGCCCAGGAGGCTGAGGCTTCAGAGAGCTATGATCATGTCACTGCACTCCAGCCTGGGCGACAGAGAAAGACCTCATCTCTGTTGTTGTTGTTGTTGTTGTTGTTGTTGTTGTTGTTGAGACAGAGTCCTACTCTGTCACCCCGGCTGGAGTGCAGTGGCTCAATCTCAGCTCACTGCACCTGGTGCAGTTGATCTCAGCTCATCACAACCTCCACCTCCCGGGTTCAAGTGACTCTCGTGTCTCAGCCTCCCAAATAGCTGAGATTACAGGTGTGCGCCACCACACTCGGCTAATTTTTGTATTCTTAGTAGAGACAGGGTTTCACCATGTTGGCCAGGCTGGTCTCGAACTCCTGGCCTCAAGTGATCCACTCACGTTGGCCTCCCAAAGTGCTGGGATTACAGGCTCAAGCCACCGTGCCCAGCCACAAGACCCCATCTCTAAAGGAAAAAAAAAAAAAAGAGCCATGCAGTTTTGTCAAAGCTGTCTGACACATTAACCTCGGCACAGAATCTAGTTCTGATACTTAGGCACGGTGGCTCACACCTGTAATCCTAGCACTTTGGGAGGCTGAGATAGGCAGATGGCTTGAGCCCAGGAGTTTGAGAGCAGTCTGGGCAACGTGGTAAAATCTTGTCACTACAAAAAATACAAAAAAAAAAAAATTTGCCAGGCACAGTCGCATGCACCTGTAGTCCCACCTACTTGGAAGGCTGAGGTGGGAGGATTGCTTGAGCCTGGGAGGTTGAGGCTGCAGTGAGCCAAGATCGCACCACTGCACTCCAGCCTGGGTGACAGACGGAGACCTTGTGTCAAAAAAAAAAAAAAAAAAAAAAAAATCCAGTACTGGTGAGCAGTGCTCGCATCAATGTCCTGCAGGCATTGATGTCTGGCAGAGACCGGAAAAGCCTCCAATGTGCTTCCTGAATGGGGCACGGCCAGGCAGGGCCAGAGCGTAGGAGTCTTCATAGGTGTGGTAGCTCAGGACCTCACCCCATCCTCCCCTCCGCAGGGCTTGGCACCTTCCCTGCAGGTGCCTTTCCGGGGGCTCTGGTGCCTGGGGGAGTGGCTGACGCTGCTGCAGCCTATAAAGCTGCTAAGGCTGGTGAGTGGTGCTCTTTGGGACATGCCACAAGCCCTCTGGCTTCCAGGGGGCCCTCCACTTTGCAAAGAACCTTCCCTCAACTCAGGCTTGGGAGCCAGGTGGGTGGGATTGTCAGTTGCAATCTACTGGGGCTCAGGGAGGCAGCTAGCTGTGCCCAGTCTGAAGGTGAGTTAGTAATGGGACCAGACCTCAATGCTGGGCCCTCAGCATGCATCCCCAAGCCCTTCTGCCTCCCCACTGTTCCTTATGCAATGTCTCACCTGTCCTGGCTCTGTAGGCGCTGGGCTTGGTGGTGTCCCAGGAGTTGGTGTTGGTGGCTTAGGAGTGTCTGCAGGTAGGATGGCTATCCCCGAACTCCCTGGGTCAAAGTTGCAGGTCTGGGTGGAGCCAACTCTGATGCAGCCCCTTCTGTGCCAGGTGCGGTGGTTCCTCAGCCTGGAGCCGGAGTGAAGCCCGGGAAAGTGCCGGGTCAGTGCGGAATCCCCGGGGCTGGAGGACAGAGGGCAGGGAGGGGCAGAGGGCAGGGAGGAACAGAGCCCTCTCCACACCACTGCACTTGGGGAGGAAGGGCAGGGCCTGGCTTCAGTCGGGCAGAGAAACTAGCCAGGCTGGTGCCTGCGTCTGTGAAACAGGGAGGAGAGCCTGGCCCTTCTCCCAGGATCTTGGGGTAGAAAGAGACGGACCGGCTCTGTGGCAGGCTGTTGGGCGACAGATGGGGAAACTGAGGCTCAAAGAGGCGAGTCAGTGTGGAAGGGCCTGCAGCGAGTCCTGGCAGAGCTGGGGGAGCCCCGTGTCCTCTGACTCCCCATCTGGTACTCGTTCTGCTGCACCAAGCCCTTTAGGAAGTGACTTCAGGTTAAACAAAAGACTGCCTGAGTCTACACAGCAGGGAGGGACATCTGGAAGCTGTTAGCCAGAGGTGGGCTGGCCCAGCCATGTAAACAGGCTCCAGGAGACGGAGATAAATCCACACACCGAAGAGTTTGCAGATGACTTCCGAAACTCGTGGGAGGAGGGTTGTGGCCACCCCACGTCTGTCCCTGGCTGCCCCTGTCGGGCACAGAGGCTGTGGGTTTGAGGGCCTTGGAGATGCCTGGGTGGGAAGGGCCGGGGAGGGTTCCCCGAAGGCTGAGCTGCTGCTCATAACTTTGCTTTCTTTTGGCCACAGGTGTGGGGCTGCCAGGTGTATACCCAGGTGGCGTGCTCCCAGGCGCAGGTGAGGGCAAGGAGGGAAACAGGGACTCTATAGGAAGAAAGCAGCCAGGACGCAGTGGCTCATGCCTGTAATCCCGTTGCTTTGGGAGACTGAGGCAGGAGGATGGCTTGATGCCAGGAGTTTGAGACCAGTTTGGGCAACATAGTAAGGCCCTCGTCTCTACAAAAAACTTTAGCCAGGCATGGTGGTGTGCACCTGTAGTCCCAGCTACTCGGGAGGCTGAGGTGGGAGGATTGCTTGCGCCCAGAAGGTCCAGGCTGCAGTGAGCTATGATGGTGCCACTGCACAGCAGCCTGGGTGACAGAGCAAGATCCTGTCTGAAAACAAAGAAAAAGAAAAAAGAAAAGAAAAGCAGCCCCCTCAGCCTCCCTAGTACCCACCTCGCCTCCCCGAAAAGCAGAGGCCACCAGAAGCCCTGGGTCCTGACCTGAGCCATTTCTCCAAACTCCAAAGCTCAGGCTAACAACAGACATAAGGTCCCTGTCAGTCCGTTCATCCCCTAAAGGTCAATCAGCCTTCCTGCACCCCACCCAAGCCCTGATCCCAGGCACAGACCATCATCACAGCCCGAGGCGGGCTCCGGAGGACAGAGCCCAGTGTGACCAGCTATTTCCCAAAAGCTGTGAGTCACCAAGGGGCCACCCAATGAGTCTGCCCTGCAGGAGACCCTAAAGAGCTGCCCCTCACCCTCCTTTCCCCTGCCAGGGCCTGACCACCCCACCCAACATGTGACCTCCTGAATTCCCCCAAAAGCCCAGATTTAGGCTGTTTTGTGGGATTTGCTGACAGAGTGGCCCTTCCTCCCTCTCTCCCCCGCTATGCTGAAAGCCAAGGCTGCCCAGCCCCAGGAGAGACAGGAGAGGTGGAAGACGCTGGCATGGTCCCAGCTGTAGCTGGATGGCTGCTTTGGGGGCCTGGGTTATGAGCGAGAGCCCCAGAGAGCACGGGCCTCCCTGGTCTATGGGCGAGTGGCACCGCGCAGCAGCTGTCCCTCTCTTTACCTTTTCTGCGGAGGGTGGTCGAGACGGCTTTTGTGATTAACTCCAGCATAGAGATGAGGCTGACTGAGGCACAAGCTCACATGGCTGGGAAATAGGATTAAAACTCAGATCTTCTGACCTTGAGCCAGACAGGGAAGGAAAGTCAGCACTAAACAGGTCCTTTCTCCACCCACCCCGTGAGCGGTGCCTGTCACTGACAGTCGGTCCCAAGGGAGGTCAGCTGGGGGACCCAAGGAGGGGAGGGGTTCCCAGCAGGGCCTGCAAGGCCTGCCTTCTACACTCACTGCTTTGTCCCCCGGCAGGAGCTCGGTTCCCTGGTGTGGGGGTGCTCCCTGGAGTTCCCACTGGAGCAGGAGTTAAGCCCAAGGCTCCAGGTATGCAGCTGTCTGGACAGAGGGCTGATGGCAGGGACTCTCCAACCACCTCTGGCCCCGGGTGTGAAATGGGGTGGGATCCTGGACTGGCTCAGGGCCCTCTGGGTGACACCTTTTATGTTCCAGCCCTGGGCAGCCTAGTGCTGAAAAACCTCAGTGTGGCTGGGCACACTGGCTCACACCTGTAATCCCAGTATTTTGGGAGGGTGAGCTGGGAGGATCGCTTGAGCCCAGGAGTTAAAGACCAGCCTGGGCAACATAGCAAGACCTTATCTCTACAAAAACATGATTAAAAAATTAGCTGGACGTGGTCACACATACCTGTGGTCCCAACTACTCAGGAGGCTA
This sequence comes from Hylobates moloch, assembly GCF_009828535.3. NCBI lineage: Eukaryota > Metazoa > Chordata > Mammalia > Primates > Hylobatidae > Hylobates > Hylobates moloch. The sequence goes on along the minus strand of NW_026652276.1, from coordinate 103,583,411 downwards.
AGACAGGAGGATCTCTTAAGCCCAAGAAATCAAGGTTGTCGTGAGCTATGATCACACCACTGCAATCCAGCCTGGGCAACAGAGAGAGACCCTGTTCCCCCCCCCAAAAAAAAAAGAAAGAAAAGAGGGCCAGATGCAGTGGCTCATGCCTGTAATCCCAGCACTTTGGGAGGCCGAGGTGGGCGGATCACCTGAGGTCAGCCTGACCAACATGGTGAAGCCCTGTCTCTACTAATAATACAAAAATTCGCTGGGCGTGGTAGCCTGCACCTGTAATCCCAGCTACTTGGGAGGCTGAGGCAGGAGAATCGCTGGAACCTGGGAGGCAGAGGTTGCGGTGAGTTGAGATCACGCCATTGCACCCCAGCCTGGGCGACAAGAGCAAAACTCCATCTCTGAGAAAAGAAACCCTAGAGTTCATGTGAGGGCAGCATGCGATGACTGGTCTGGGAAGAACTGGCCATTCCTTGGGCCTCCTGGCCCCTTGGTGCTGTCTGGCCCGGTGTCCACAGTGCCAGGGCTGCAGTGACAGCTTTTTATCATTACAGGTGTAGGGGGAGCTTTTGCTGGAATCCCAGGTGAGGCAAGGCTGGTGGGAGAAGCAGGGTGGCCAGCCAAGCAGAGGCTCTTGCCTTGGGAGGGGTTGGGCACCCAAGATCTCATCCAAGCCTGCCCAATTTCCCCCATACCTGCAGCGCCAGGCCTTGCAGTGGCTGTAGCACAAAGTGGCACCCATGCCAGGCCTGCTCCCCCCACTGGCATAGCAGCCCAAAGTCCAAAGGAGTCCAGAAAACCCTCCAGCCTGTGCCAAGGGCTGCAGGCCCGAACTGGGGCCCAGGCCCCAGGAGGGAGAGAATCCTGTAGCTTCCTGGAGGAAGTGACCTGTCACTGGGAATTTCTCAACTGACCCAAGATGGAGATTCAGGGAGTCCCTTGAAGCAGGATGGTTTCTGGATGCTGTAGCAAGCTCCTTCTGTCTAAGCAGAAAGTGCAGTGGGTGGCGGAGGGTTTGGAAGGGGCTGCTGGGACCTGAACTTGCTCTCTTTATTCCCACAGGAGTTGGACCCTTTGGGGGACCGCAACCTGGAGTCCCACTGGGGTATCCCATCAAGGCCCCCAAGCTGCCCGGTAAGTTAGAGGGACGGTTCAAGATGCACCACTCGGCCGGGTGCGGTGGTTCACACCTGTAATGCCAGCGCTTTGGGAGGCTAAGGCGGGCAGATCACTTGAGGTCAGGAGTTCAAGACTAGCCTGGCCAACATGGCAAAACCCCGTCCCTACTAAAGATACAAAAATTAGCCAGGTGTGGTGGCATAGGCCTATAATCCCAGCTACTGGGGAGGCTGAGGCAGGAGAATCTCTTGAACCCGGAAGGCAGAGGTTGCAGTGAACTAAAGTCGCTCCACTGCACTCCAGCCTGGGTAACAGAGTGAGACTCTCCTCCAAAAAAAGAAAAGAAGAAAAAAAAATGCACCACTCACTGCACCTCCCTGCACAGAAGTCAGCCTGGGTACAGGTGTCTCTGGTGGCAGGGAAGGGGTATTGAAGCCCCTGTATGGTCACCAGCCAAGGAGAGCATGGGAAAGTCATCTGCAGCTATTGGACTCACACACACACGCTCATGCACAGAGACTCATAGTCCCAATCTGAAGCTATTATGCTGATGGAAAGGAACACGGTTCATTGGAAAGATCCCTCTAACATCTACCCACTCGTGCTCCCGCCCCTACCTCTGCAATCAGCTTAGACAATAAGATGCTCTCCACTGAGGAGGGGGCGTAAGGAAAATACTCAGACTCCAGGGCCATGATGGAGCTTGAATTTGTAGGGGGATGAGTGTTCCATGGGCCTCGGGGGCAGAGGTGTCCTCTCCCTCCTCCGCCCAGTGCCTTTGCTCTCCTGGGAGCAGCTCAGGACCCTGATGTGAGAGGTCTCAAGCCTCAGCACCTGTGGGGGCAGATCTGTCCAGCCAGGTTGGTGGGAGCCCAGCAAGGCATGGGGCAGCCCCTGAGTTTGCTCTGTCCTCTCTCCAGGTGGCTATGGACTGCCCTACACCACAGGGAAACTGCCCTATGGTGAGTGAGACCCTTCTAGACTGTGAGCTTCCAGCTCTTTCCCTCTCCAGAGTCCTAGCAAGGGTGCTGTGCTTCCAGCCCTGGGCCAGGAGAGCACCTCGCTGGGGCAGGGTTGAGGTCTTGGAGTGGAAATCTCAGAAGGAAAGGGCATGGAATTTGGACTCAGCATGGGTCTCCATCCCTGCCCTCCCACCTATCAATAATGAGACCTTAAGTGAGCTGTGTTGCTTCTTTGAGCCTCTGTGTTCTCATCTGTAAAATGGACATAACAATTCCATACATGTGTTTGTATTTATTTTCACTCTGGCTGGGGGTGACAGGTGCAGACTCAGGACAGCTTGGGCCCCGAGGGCAGAGCAGGGGGAGGGGGAGGGCAGCAGTGGTGACGTCTGCACAGATGACCATCAAGCCTCTCTGTTTTGCAGGCTATGGGCCCGGAGGAGTGGCTGGTGCAGTGGGCAAGGCTGGTTACCCAACAGGGACAGGTAAGGAAAGCCTCACGTCACTTCCAGCCGAGGCAGCACTGATCTTCCAGGCTCCAGAGCCCTGGGGTGGGTGAGGTTCTCTCCTGAAAGCGGCAGCCCACCCTGCATCCAGACCCTGGTCCAAACCTGGAGCAGGATCCTGGGGGAGGAGTGGGGCAGCTCTGTCAGCCTCTGCCTGCTCTGATGCTCCCATGTATACCCACATGTCAGTGGATTGGCTCTCTCAGGGCTGGGAACAAGTGGGCTCTGGAGATACAGGAGCACTGTTTCAAGGTCTCTCCCCTCTGCTTCCTTCCCCCAGGGGTTGGCCCCCAGGCAGCAGCAGCAGCGGCAGCTAAAGCGGCAGCAAAGCTCGGTGAGTGCCCCTGGAGTCCCCACCTGGTGGCCTCCAGCCCCCTAGCCTCTCCATTCCCATTACTATTGAGAGCCTGCCTCCAAAGTGGCCCCTACTTACCCCCATTTACTCAAAATTTTCAACACCACCCATCTACCTATCCCTCCCTCCAACCATTCTTCCATGCATCCATGCATCCATTCATCCTTCCATCAATCTATTACTTTCTCCATCCCTCCCTCCATCCATTCCCATTCCTCCATGCATCCATCTATCCATCCATCCATTCGTCTACTCATCTACCCATCCATGCATCCATCCACTCATCCATCCATTCATTCATCCATCCATCTCTCCCTCCATCCATTAATCCATCCATCCATTCATCCATTCATCCATCCATCCATCCGTCCATCCATCCATTCCTCCAATATTCCTTCTTCATGTATTATCATACATTTTACTACTACTTCCTTCAACTATTAACTCATACAAACTACCCTCCATCGATTCTTCCATCCATCCATCCATCTGCCCATTCTTCCATGCATCTCTCCATCCATTCCTCCATGCACCCATCCATCCATTTCTCCATGCATGCATCCATCCATCCATCCATCCACCCATCCATCCATTCACCCATGCATTCATTCATTCATTCATTCATTCATTCATCCATTCTTTCCTCCATGCATTCATCCATGCCTCCTTCCTTCCCTCCCTCACTGCCTCCTCCCACCCATCCACCTCCTCCCACCCATCCATATCAGAGATCAGGGACAAACAAGAGTTCTCATAGAGAATACAGCCACTGTTGTGGGAGTCAAGAAATGGGAGGCATTTTTTTCTACCTGAGGAAAGTTAAAAAGGCTTCCCAGAGAAAGTGACATGTGATTCAGGCCTGAAAAATAAAGATGGAGCTTACCATGTGGTTAAAACAGGAAAGAGGAGGCCAAGCAGAGGGAATGGGTACCACGGTGGTTAGAAAGATAATTTTAGGTGGTGCATATATAAGCATTTAAAATATTTAATAGTTATGTATCAATTTAATGTGTACTATAAAAATGTTAACTCATTGCTCAGGCCAGTGCGCTCTTGGCTAGCATGACTGCAGATGGAACGTGGTATTCCTGTGCCCGTGCAGTGGGTGGAGTGGGCATCTGTCCCCTGCCCCAGGTAGTGCCCACCTCAGGGTCAGACCACTAGAGCTGAAGTCCTCCTTCATCCTCAGCCCCAGGGAAGCCCTTTCCTTATCTCCCCACCAGCCCGAGAGAGCAAGAATGTGGGGAGAAGCCTGGAGCTGGGCCTCCCAGTGGAGGCCCCGCAGGCCCCCCTCCCAGCACCCGAGGCTCCTTGGCCCCAGCGGCTGGTGGGGACAGCTGGAATGTGGGAGCGGGAGAGCAGGGCTGTGAGGGGCTGCCAGAGCCAAGCAGCCAGGCGCTTGGATTACAAACTTGGCTGCATCTTCGGAACACAGGGAGAGGAAGTCTTGAACATTCCTGCAGGGGCCCCTCTGGCCCAGGGAGCGGCCACTTGTGGTTTCTCAGTATGTGGCAGTGATTAGAATGGGATTTGTCTGAAAACATACAAGTCCTTTAATGAGCGTGTTGAAATGGACACTTTGGGGGAGATTCAAGGAACAGTGGAGTGGGGTGGGGGCCTCCCCAAACAGGCCCATCTGGAGACACCCGGGCCCCGTTCCTGGATAAGATCACACTGGTGAAAACGCCGGCATCTAAGTGGCCATCCTGCCTGTCCTCAGGAGGGCCCTTGGGAAACTACATTGCACTGTCCCCATCTCAACAGGTGCCGGAGGAGTCCTCCCTGGTGTTGGAGGGGCCGGTGTTCCTGGTGTGCCTGGGGCAATTCCTGGAATCGGAGGCATCGCAGGTAACATCTGTCCCAGCAGGGGGCGGGTGTGTCCTTGAGACGGCCACAGGGCAAGGACCTCACCCTCTGTGGCTGTGTTTTCAGGCGTTGGGACTCCAGCTGCAGCTGCAGCAGCAGCTGCAGCAGCCGCCGCTAAGGCAGCCAAGTATGGTGAGTGCCTCCCAGGGTGGCAAGCCCACGGCTCAGGCCCCTGCATAGACCTCGGAGACCCTAGCCCTAAAGCCAGATGGACTTGGCCTTTGTCCCTTCCCAAATATGCATTGTTCATGCCTCCTTACCTTTGCTCCTTCTGATCACTCTACCTGAGATGCCATCTCTATTGTTTTGCCCTGATTAACTCAGCAGAGGGAGAGGACCCTGCAGAGGGGACCTGGCTCCTCCCACTCCATCCCCGCCAGGGCCAGCCCACAGGTGTCTGCTGCATCAACTAAATGGGTGCCCAGTGGCGAGAATTCTGACTGTGCTTTAGAAATAGATCACATTCGAGCTATGCACAGTGGCTCACGCCTGTAATCCCAACAATTTGGGAGGCTGAAACCAGGAGTTTGAGACCAGCCTGAGCAACATACTGAGACCCCAACTTTCCAAAAATTATTTAAAAATGATCTAGGCATGGTGGCACATGCCTGTGGTCCCAGCCACCTGCGAGGCTGAGGTGGGAGGATTGCTTGAGCCTAGTAGTTCAAGGCTGCAGTGAGCTATGATCATGCCACTGCACTCCAACCTGGGTAAGTGAGAATTTGGTTCAAAAAAAATGATGAGTAGGATCCATGCAGAGGAAATGTCAACCCACCTGCATTCCTGCACTTAGGACCAACTGTCACTTCCATACTCTACTAACCACCCTTCGAGCCCCTCTGAGGTTCCCATAGGTTAGGAGAACAATGCTTTTTCTTCCACAGGAGCTGCTGCAGGCTTAGTGCCTGGTGTCCCAGGAGCTGGCGTTCCAGGTGTTGGTGTCCCAGGAGCTGGCATTCCAGTTGTCCCAGGTGCTGGGATCCCTGGTGTTGGGATCCCAGGTGCTGGGATCCCAGGTGTTGGGGTTCCAGGTGAGCTGGGCTGTGTGTGTGTGTGTGTGTGTGTGTGTGTGTATATATAAGAGAGAAATACTAGGACTATTGCCAAAATTTTTGCATTCTCCCTAACACCGTAACCATCTGCCCATACCCTTGACCACGTCTCATCCCCTCATCTTCTCTTCCTTGGGCTATACCAATCTCCTAATTAGCTTCTAATCAGTATCATATTTTCCAATTGACCTTCTGGCTATCAGTGTTCTCTGGGGGGCAGGAACCATGTCTTTTTCAACTCCATGTTCCTAGCCCTTAGCTGAGTAGGTGTTCAGTTTATGGTGGATAAAACGATAAGTGGGTGGATAGATGGATAAGTGGATAAATGGGTGGGTGGATGGATGAATGGGTGGGTGGATGGATGGATGGGTGGATGGATGGATGGATGGGTGGATGGGTGGGTGGGTGGGTGGATGGATGGATGGGTGGATGGGTGGGTGGGTGGGTGGATTGATGGATGGATGGATGGATGGATGGATGGATGGATGGATGGATGGATGATGGATGGATGGATGGATGGATGGATGGATGGATGGATGGATGGATGAATGGATAAGTGGATGGATGAATGGGTGGCTAGATGGGTAGGTGAGTGGATGTGTGGGTGGATGGGTGGGTGATGGATAGATGAGTGGATGGATGGGGGCGTGGATGGATGGGAGGATGGATAGAAGAATGGATGAATGGGTAGATGGATGGGGGATGGATGGATGGGAGGCTGGATGAAAGAACGGGTGGATGAATGAGCACATGGTTGGAGGGGCAGATGAATAGATGGGTGGGTGGAACAGTGGGCAGGCAAATGCAAAATGGATGGTTGGCTAGATGGTTAGACGAATGGATAGATAGGCAGATAGGATAAGTTGGCAGATAGATGAGTGGACAGAGAGTTAGGTGGTTGAGTGGGTGGATTGAGATCCAAGGATAGACAGACAAATGGACAGTCGGGAGCGGTGGCTCATGCCTATAATCTCAGCACTTTGGGAGGCCAAGGTGGGCGGATCATCTGAGGTAAGGAGTTCGAGACCAACCTGGCCAATATGGTGAAACCCCATCTCCACTAAAAATGGAAAAAAATTAGCCAGGCATGGTGGTGGGTGCCTGTAATCCCAGCTACTCGGGAGGATGAGGCAGGAGAAGTGCTTGAACCGGGGAGGTGGAGATTGCAGTGAGCTGAGATCGCACTATTGCACTCCAGCCTGGGCAACAGACTCCATCTCAAAAAAAAAAAAAAAAAAGATAAATGGACAGGTATAGAGGTGGGTCGTTGGGTAGATGGATGATGGGAGTGGCTGGGTATACAGATGGGCAGGTGGGTGGACATCAGTGCATAAATGGATGTGTAGCCAACTCTATGTTGGCGTGAAAGGAGATGGCCCAACACACAGATGAGTAGACAGAGGGGTACATACTACACAGCTCTCCTCCAATCTCTCCTGAGCATTTGTGTCCCTCTTGGTCTCTCCAGGTGTTGTGTCACCAGAAGCAGCTGCTAAGGCAGCTGCAAAGGCAGCCAAATACGGTGAGTGCTATGCTGACAGCTCTGCCCCACCCTGTCCTGGCCTTTACTTGCCAGAACTAAAGGACTCTCCTCTACTTGCCCAGAGAAGGGAAGTGACTTGCCCAGGGTCACCGAGCAAGTCACCAGCAGGCCTCAGGACAATGTCTCCCCCATTTGTCTCCCACCACAGGGCCATGGGGCTGAGTGGTGGGGAAGTCCCAGGATGGCATTCCCAGTGGGGACAGTGACCCTGACCCTCCCTACTCTGGCCAAGGCCCTCTCAGAGGAGCCCAAAACTGCCTGGGGATGTGGATTCTGCCAATAGTCTCTCTGCATCCAACAAAGGGGGTCTTCCCGAAGTGCTCAGAGAGGAGAGGGGCCGGAGGAGGACTGAAGAGTGTCAGTAAAGGCTTCATGGTGGGGCTGGGTGCGGTGGCTCACACCTGTAATCCCAGCATTTTGGGAGACCAAGGTAGGAGGATTGCTTGAGGCCAGGAATTAGAGACCAGCATGGGCAAAATAGCAAGACCCTGTCTCTACATAAAATGTAAAAATTAGCTGGGCATAGTGGCATGCGCCTGTTTGTTCCAGCTACTTGGGAGGTCAAGGCAGGAGGATTGCTTGACGCCAGGAGTTTGAGACCAGCCTGGGCAACATAGCAAGACCCCATCTCTACAAAAAATAAAAAATAAATGAAAAATTTTAAATTTTTTAAAAAAAAATTTTTTTTTTTTTTTGAGATGGAGTCTCGCTCTGTCACCCAGGCTGGCGTGCAGTGGCATGATCTCCACTCACTGCAAGCTCCGCCTTCTGGGTTCAAGTGATTCTCCTGCCTCAGCCTCCCATGTAACTGGGATTACAGGTGCCCGCCACCACGCCCGGCTAATTTTGTATTTTTAGTAGAGATGGGGTTTCACCATATTGGCCAGGCTGGTCTCAAACTCCTGACCTCAGGTGATCCACCTGCCTCAGCCTCCCAAAGTGCTAGGATTACAGGCATGAGCCACTGCGCCCGGCCCCACATTTTTTTTTAAAGGCTTCATGGTGGAGGCTGCTGGGGACCCAGGCATCCCAGTTTTCTGTCTTTTATGGACAAGGCCTGGGGGAAATTTACATCCTCTTTCCCAATCCATCAGCATCCCTCAGAGCCCGCCCAGCCTCTCTCACTGAGCTTCTTTTCTACTTGGCTCCCTTCCCTCTGCAGGGGCCAGGGCCGGAGTCATTCCTACTTACGGGGTTGGAGCTGGGGCCTTTCCGGGCTTTGGTGTCGGAGTCGGAGGTATCCCCGGAGTCGCAGGTGTCCCCGGAGTCAGAGCTGTTCCAGGAGCTGCCATTTCCCGTGAGCCTTAGTCACATCTGGGGACATGGGTTGAGAAGCGATGGGGGCTTCTTGTCTGCTCGGCTCTGCAGGGACAGTGGGGACTGTAGATCGGGCTTGAATGTGCTCAGGGAGGAGTTGGGGGAGAAGAAGGGAAGTCGTATCCATGCCTTACAGGGCAGAAGAGCTTTAAACATGGCTTGGAGGAGACCCAGGCAAGGCTTCTGAGGGTCTCTTTCTTTCTCGTTTCCTTGTAGCCGAAGCTCAGGCAGCAGCTGCCGCCAAGGCTGCCAAGTACGGTAAGTGCCCCTGCCCTGCGTGTCCCCAAGCCCTGCTCTCCCGCGGGGCTCAGGGTCCAACCTCAGGGCAAACTGGCTCCCAGGCCTCCAGGACTGAAATGGCCTGGACCAAGGTCACGAGGCCCCTGCCCCATCTTCCAAAGCCACACTCCACTCTTACTGTCCTTTTCAGATGCCCCCTGTTAGGACTGTTGGTGACCTGCTCATCACCCCACCCCCCAACCCCCATCCCCAGAATTGAAGGTGCCTGGCCGGGTTGGGTGGCTGACGCCTATAATCCTAGCACTTTGGGAGGCCGAGGCAGGTGGATCCCTTGAGGCCAGGAGTTCGAGACCAGCCTGGCCAACATGGTAAAACGCTGTCTCTACTAAAAATACAAAAATTAGCTGGGCATGGTGGTGGGCACCTATAGTCCCAGCTACTTGGGAGGCTGAGGCAGGAGAATGACTTGAACCCAGGAGGTAGAGGCTGCAGTGAGCAGAGATTACACCATTGCACTCCAGCCTGGGTGACAGAGCAAGACTCCGACTCTAAAAATAAAAAAAGTAAAAATAAAAAGAATTGAAGGTGCCAGGAAGCCATTCTCTTCTTCCCCCGATTCTCCCACCCACCCTTGCTCCCCCAAAAAGTGAGCACTGGGAGGGGTGAGGCTGAAAGTTCTCCACTCCCCCAGGTGCTGCAGGAGCAGGAGTGCTGGGTGGGCTGGTGCCAGGTGCCCCAGGTGTAGTCCCAGGTGTGCCAGGCATAGGAGGAGTGCCAGGTGAGCTGTGTCTCCAGCCCAGAGATGGGTTTGGTTTGTCTCATGGAAGGGTCCCTGGAGTTGACCAAGGTCGACTGCACCATTTTACAAACGGGAAGACTGAGCCTAGAGATGGGAAGCAGGGAGGGGTGCGAAAGACCACTCCCTCACCCCTTCTCTTCACACCTCCAGGAGTGGGGGCCCCAGCAGCTGCAGCTGCTAAAGCAGCCGCCAAAGCCGCCCAGTTTGGTAAGTCCCCTTCACCTCCGCCATCGGCTCACAGAGAACTGCTTTCTCCTGTGCCCTGCTCTGGGGTCTGACTGCCCAGCTACCTGTTCCTTTCCACCCCACTTAAGCTGTCACATTCTGGGGTGGGCTCTCCTTAGACCTTTTGGCCCACTTATGAATGACCTCTAGGAGTGTGGGTGACGTTTCTGATTAGGGAAGCAGGGTGAGCAGTGTGAGCCTCCCTGTTCCTAAAGCCCCTGGTGCCTCCCAGGCTACTGGGGACCTGACCTCATGCTGAGCTCCAGCTCCCCTTGAGGGACTCCAGTTCTCCTCCTTCTCCTCCTCTTTCTCCTTCTCCTTGTGCTCCTCTTCCTTCTTCTTCTTCTTTCTTCTCCTCCTCCTTCTCCTTCTCCCTCCTCCTCCTCCTTCTCATTCTTCTTCTCCTTCCTCTTCTTCTTTCTTCTTCTCCTCCTGCTTCTTTTCCTTCTCCTCCCTCCTCCTCCTTCTTCTTCTCCTCCTCCTTCTCCTCCCTCCTCCTCCTTCTTCTCCTCCTCCTGCTTCTCCTTTCTTCTCCTTCTTCTTTCTTCTTCTTCCTCTTTTTCTCCTTCTTGTCTCTTCTTCCTTCCCCTTCTTCTTCTTCTTCCTCCTCTTCTTCTTCTTCTTCTTCTTCTTCCTCTTCATCTGCTCCTTCTTCTTCTTTCTCCTCCTTCTTCTCTTCTCCTTCTTCTTTCTTCTCCTCCTTTTCCTCCTTCTTCTTTCTTCTCCTTCTTCCTTTTTCTTGAGATAGGGTCTAGTTCTGTCACCCAGGATGGGGTACAGTGCCACAATCATAGCTCACTGCAGCCTCAACCTCCCAGGCTCAAGCAATCTACCTGCCTCTGCCTCCCAAGTAGCTGAGACCACAGGTGACCACCACCATGCCTGGCTAATTTTTCAATTTTTTTGTAGTGACAGCGATCTCACTATGTTGCTCAGGCTGGTCTCAAACTCCTGGGCTAAAGCGATCCTCCCGCCTCTGCCTCCCAAAGTCCTGGGATTACAGGCGTGAGCCACCACACCCGGCCTGCAGTACTTCTTGTTCTCCATCTCTTGCTACATTTGAGGGCCACCCTGGCAGCCCCAGGTGCCCACACTTTTCTGAACATGGCAAATTGTGGCAGCTCCAATTGTAGAGCTCAACTGTTATGTCAAGCCCTGGGCATGGGGTCTGTAGGCCTTGGCCTTAGGGACCTGTGGGCTGAAAGGTCCAGATCAGAATCTCTAGGACTGAATAGGCCAGAGAGCATTTCAACTGCAGGTCTGCTGAGCCCCAAATTTTCACACAGCGATCTTTATTATTTATTTATTTGAGACAGGTTCTCACATTGTCGCCCAGGCTGGAGTGCAGTGATGCCGTCATAGCTCACCGCAGGCCTCAAACTCCTGGCTTAAGCGATTCTTCCCCTTTAGTATCCCTAGTAGCTGGGGCTACAGGCACATGCCACCATGCCCAGTTTAAAAAAAAAAAAAAATTTTTTATGCGATCCTCCCACGCTGGCCTCTCAAAGTGCTGGGATGACAGGCACGAGCCAACGTGCCTGGCCTACAAACAATCTTACAGAGTTGATTTTATTTTTCCCATTTTACAGATGTGGAAACTGAGGTTCCCGGAGCTTAAGTAACTTGCCTACAGTTGCACAGCTAAGCAGTGGCTGAGCTGAGATTTGAACCCAAAGCCTTTCTGTCTTACGAAGCCCCTTATATAATGTAAATCTGCCTCCATCAGCCTCAAATCTCCAAGAGGTCCTTGTCACTGAAAAGGTTAAGAACTCCTGGCCAGATGCAGCAGTTCACAACTATAATCCCAGAACTTTGGGAGGCCGAATCGGGTGGATCTCCCGAGGTCAGGAGTTCAAGACCAGCCTGGCCAACATGGTGAAACCCTGTCTCTACTAAAAATACAAAAAATTAGCCAGGCATGGTGGTGCACACCTGTAGTCCCAGCTACTCAGGAGGCTGAGGCAGGAGACTCGCTTGAGCTCGGGAGGTGGTGGTTGCAGTGAGCCGAGATCACGCCATTGCACTCCAGTCTGGGTGATAGAGTGAGACTCTGTCTCCAAAAAAACAAAGTTATGAACTCCTGAGCCTGCACACACTTCATATTAGGGATGAGGAAGCTGAGGCCCAGCAAGGGAAAGTAACTGATCCAGGATCACACAGCAAATCTATGCCAGGGCCGAGGCTCCAGCCCTCTTTCCATAAGCTTCTGTCCTCTTTGATCGGGCCTTGGTTAATGATCAGCTCTTCTCAATCTTGCAGGGTTAGTTCCTGGTGTTGGCGTGGCTCCTGGTGTTGGCGTGGCTCCTGGTGTCGGCGTGGCTCCTGGTGTCGGCGTGGCTCCTGGAGTTGGTGTGGCTCCCGGAGTTGGTGTGGCTCCTGGAGTTGGTGTGGCTCCTGGCGTTGGCATTGGCCCTGGTGAGTTTCATGACTCAATGAGCCTGAGGGGCCCCCGAAGCCTCCATGGGCCCTGCCTCCATCTCTAATCCCCTCTCTCCCTCCCCCAGCTGCAGCAAAATCCGCTGCCAAGGCGGCTGCCAAAGCCCAGCTCCGTGAGTGCCTCGCCCACCTTTCTCTCCTCTCCCCAAAGATCCCAGAGCTGGTTAGGGGCAACGGCCAGGGAGGAGGCCGCTGCTTGGATCTGGGCCCCTTCCTTTGGGACTAGGCTCAGCTCCCTGGGCACGACACCTCCTTAGGGGCATGCTCCCTGCCTGCTGTCGCCACCACTGCCCTCTGTCTGCAGGAGCTGCAGCTGGGCTTGGTGCTGGCGTCCCTGGACTTGGAGTTGGCGTTGGCGTCCCTGGACTTGGAGTTGGTGCTGGTGTTCCTGGCTTCGGGGCAGGTGCAGATGAGGGGGTTAGGCGGAGCCTGTCCCCTGAGCTCAGGGAAGGGGATCCCTCCTCCTCCCAGCACCCTCCCCAGCACCCCCTCACCACCCAGGGGTGCACAGTAAAATCCTTGTTAGGTTCTCCTAAGCATCTGGGGAGGAGAGCAGACCAGGCCAAGGGACCCCAGGCTGCCCAATTGTAGAGTATCTGCCTCCTCAGTAGAGGGGTGGCAGGGCTCCAGACTGAGAAAAACCCTGCCCTCCACCCAGGGAAGGAGCAGGTAGATCAGCCTGGCTCCTCTTCAGCAGTGCTCTGTGGCCAGAGGACCACTAGGAACTCCAATTCTTCACCGGCTGGTTACTGAGCCCCGCTCTGTGCCCAGCCTCAGGCAGGCCATGCTAGGCCTGGGGAGAGAAGGAGGGGGCAGACGGAAGGCAGAGGCACTGTTCAGCCCTAAAGCTCTGTGCCTGTACAGCTTCAGGGCTTTGAGGAAGCAATAGAGGCCAAGGAAGTCAGGGAGGGCTCCCTAGAGGAGGCGGCAGAACTCCCAGGCACAGAGCTCTGCTCCTGACCACCCCCCAACTTTTCTTTCTCCCCAGTACCTGGAGCCCTGGCTGCCGCTAAAGCAGCCAAATATGGTGAGTGCACCCCACAACCACTTGTGGCTCCCTTGCCACCACACCATCCCTGACAGCACAGGACTGGGGTGGTCACAACAGAAAAAGGCAGTTTCGGCCAGGCGCGGTGGCTCACGCCTGTAATTCCAGCACTTTGGGAGGCCGAGGCGGGCAGATCACCTGAGGTCAGGAGTTCCAGACCAGCCTGACCAATATGGTGAAACCCCATCTCTACTAAAAACACAAAAATTAGCCAGCCATGGTGGTGGGCGCCTGTAATCCCAGCTACTCAGGAGGCTGAGGAGGAGAATCGCTTGAACCCAGGAGATGGAGGCTGCAGTGAGCCGAGATCACACCACTGCACTCCAGCCTGGACGACAGAGCGAGACCGTGTCTCAAAAAAAAAAAAAAAAAAAAAAAAGAAAAGAAAAGAAAAAGAAAAAGGCAGTTTCTAGGAACATTTATGACAGTTTAAAAACCTGGCCCCTGCCCACTAAATGCTTATGGTGACTTCAACCCCTGTGACCACCAAAAACACCCTTGAAATCCCAGTTGCCCCCCAGGAGGCAATTCCACTGTCCCTAAGCTTGCTCTGACCCTGACAGTTTCATGGTCCCTGCGTCCAGGAAGGGACTGGGCCTGCTGTGGGTATGAGGAGTTTGGGCAGTCTCTGCCTCCACCCCAGCTCTCTGGCCCGAGCAGAGGAGCTGGTATTCCTCATCTGGGCACCCCCAGCCCCCGCCCACCTTCCTGTCCTGCCAGCAGGACTGCTCCCGCCACAAGCCAGCCCAGAGGACGTGGCAGTCCCACAGCCTCTGCACTTGGCGCTCTGGCAGCCCCGCCTGGCCAGACCCACGCTGTCTGTAGCCCCTGCATTCCTGGCCTCCTGTGAGCAGAGTTGGGGGGAGGTGGAAGACTCCCGCAGGGATCCACCAACCAGCTGGGCAGGTCCACTTGGGGCCAGTTTCGACCTCGGAAAAATCCTGGCTTCCTCAGCGCCGACCACCAGCGGCCCTGGCCTCCTCCCCTGCTCACTGCTGACTGCTTGGCAGGCCTGAGTCAACAGACATTGCCTGGGAAACAGAGTGACGTCACGTGGTGGAGCCGCGAAGGGCGCAGGCTCCCTAGCCACTTCCCGTCCCTGAAGCCCTGAGCACACTGCTTAACCTCTGCTCTGCCTCAGCGTTCTCATCTGCAAAATGGGAATGACAATAGTGCCTACCTTTCCTGCTGCAATGCATAAAAAATGGACTGCTAAGTGTGAAGCATTCAGAATGTTAAGTGCCTGCTGTAGGTACTATTGCCGTTGTTTGTTTGTTTTGACAGAGTCTTGCTCTGTTGCCCAGGCTGGAATGCAGTGGTACGATCTTGGCTCACTGCAGCCTCCATCTCCCGGGTTCAAGTGATTCTCCTGCCTCAGCCTTCCAAGTAGCTGAGATTACAGGCGCCCGCCACCACGCCTGACTAATTTTTGTATTTTTAGTAGAGACAGAGTTTCACCGTGTTGGCCAGGCTGGTCTCAAACTCCTGACCTCAGGTGATCCACTAGCCTCAGCCTCCCAAAGTGCTGGGATTACAGGCGTGAGCCACCGCACCGGCCTACAAAAGAACTTTTAAGGCCAGGCACAGTGGCTCACACCTTCAGGAGGCTAAGGCAGGAGGATCGCATGAGCCCAGGAGTTGGAGGCTGCAGTGAACTATGATTGTACCACTGCACTCCAGCCAGGGTGACAAAGCAAAACCCCATCTCAAAATGAAACAAAACAAGGACTGGACTTCCTGTCCACTGCTCCTCCACTGTGTCACATGGCGCCTGCCACCTGTCTGCTTGCCTTGTGTTCCTGGGGCAGGGAGACCCATCGTTCAGAAATGGAACACTCATTTTCCCTCCTCTCCCCGCAGGAGCAGTAGGGCCTGGGGTCCTTGGAGGGGTCGGGGCCCTCGGTGGAGTAGGCATCCCAGGCGGTGTGGTGGGTGAGTTGAAAGCCCAGGAGGGGCGGGGTGGGGAGGGAATCTAACCAGTACAGAGTCCCTCCCTGAACTCGGTCTGTGTTCCCAGGAGCCGTACCCGCTGTCCCTGCTGCCGCAGCCAAAGCTGCTGCCAAAGCCGCCCAGTTTGGTGAGCACTGGGTGGAGGTGGGAGCTGCCGCCAGGCCCCCAGGCCCCCGGGGTGTGGGAGGAGCTTCTGACCAGGCACTGTAGACTCAGACTCCCTGCCCCAGACACCTCCTGGCCCCACTGTGCCATTAAAGGCCGGAGGAGAGCTCAGGCTCCACCTGGGTCCCTAGAGGACACCTCCACCCTCCACAGGCTGAGGCTTCAGTCCCACCTTTCTGACCAGCGGAGTCTAATGCTCAGCTGTCTCCACAGGCCTAGGGGGCGCCGCTGGGCTCGGAGGACTCGGAGTAGGAGGGCTTGGAGTCCCAGGTGTTGGGGTCCTTGGAGGTGAGAGTTGTTCTGAAATCAGTGAGTGTGTGGGGTGTGCGTATGCGAGACAGAGATGGAGACAGAGACAGAGACTTTCTTTCCCACCCCTGCCACGTCTTTGCTCAAGATGTCCTCTTGGCCAGGTGCAGTGGCTCATGCCTGCAATCCCAGCACTCTAGTAGGCCAAGGTGGGCGGATCACTTGAGGTCAGGAGTTTGAGACCAGCCTGGGTGACATGGTGAAACCTCATCTCTACCAAAAATACAAACATTAGCCAGGGGTGGTGGTGGGCACCTGTATTTCCAGCTACTTGGGAGACTGAGGCCAGAGGATCGCTTGAGCCCAGGAGGCAGAGGCTGCAGTGAGCTGAGATGGTACCACTGCCTTCCAGCTTGGGCAGCAGAGTGAGACTCTGTCATACTAAAAAACCTCAAGACTAAGACACCCAGAAAGAAAAAGAAAAGAAAAGAGGCCAGCCATGGTGGCTCATTCCTGTAATCCCAGCACTTTGGGAGGCCGAGGTGGGCGGATCACCTGAGGTCAGGAGTTCGAGACCAGCCTGGCTAACATGGGCTCCAGCGACTCCAGCAATGTCTCTACTAAAAATATAAAAATTGGCCGGGCGCGGTGGCTCACGCCTGTGATCCCAGTACTTTGGGAGGCCAAGGCGGGCAGATCACGAGGTCAGGAGATCAAGACCATCCTGGCTAACACGGTGAAACCCCGTCTCTACTAAAAAATACAAAAAATTAGCCAGGCATGGTGGTGGGCGCCTGTAGTCCCAGCTACTCGGGAGGCTGAGGCAGGAGAATGGCGTGAACCCGGAAGGCAGAGCTTGCAGTGAGCCAAGATCGCGTCACTGCACTCCAGCCTGGGCAACAGAGGGAGACTCCATCTCAAAAAAAAA
>NW_026652276.1:103530693-103566557 GCF_009828535.3 Hylobates moloch | reverse complement strand
AAATTAGCTGGGCATGGTGGCACATGCCTGTAATCCCAGCTACCCAGGAGCCTGAGACAGGAGAATCACTTGAACCCAGGAGGCAGAAGTTGCAGTGAGCCAAGATCACGCTGCTGCACTCCAGCCTGGGCAACAGAGCAAGACCTCATCCCAGAACAAAATAAAAACAAGAAATGTGGCAAACGGGAGCTGGGGCTATCCGTTGCTGCCAGGGTCCCAGTCCTCCTCCTCTCTTCTCTCTTTCAACCCACCTGACCACTGCGGTGGGAGTAAATTAGGAGAATGATGGTTATGCCAATTGTCCAAGAAAGAAATCAAAGCTTGGAGAGAAATTGCTTTCCCTAAGTCTCCACCATCGTGGCCAACCTTGTGTGGCCGTTTCCCCCTTTCTTGTCTCTCCCTGTAAACCAGCCTGCATAGCTCTTCCTGTGAGTGCCACAAGACCGGACACACAGTAGGAGCTTAACAATTAAGACTTTGGGGCCGGGCATGGTGGTTCATGCCTGTAATCCCAACACTTTGGGAGGCTTAGGTAGGTGGATTGCTTGAGGCCAGGAGTTTAAGACCAGCCTGGACAACGTAGCAAGACCCCCACCACCACCATCTCTACGAAATATTTAAAAATTAGCTGGGCGTGGTGTGTGCCTGTAGTTTCAGCTACTTGGGAGGCTGAGGCAGGAAGATCACTTGAACCCCGGAGTTAAGGGCTGCAATGAGCTATGATCAAGCCACTGCATTCCAGCCTGGGCAACAGAGCAAGACACTGGATAGATGAAAGAGAGATGGGGGGATAGACACTGGGAGGATGAGTCCATAGGCAGACGGTAAAGGGTGAGTAGGTCAGAAGACAGGGCTCAGACAGGCACAGTGGCTCACACCTGTAATGTCAGCACTTTGGGAGGCCGAGGCAGGTGGATCACCTGAGGTCAGGAGTTCGAGACCAGCCTGGCCAACATGGTCAAACCTGTCTCTACTAAAAATACAAAAATTAGCCAGGCGTGGTGGTGGGTGCCTGTAATCCCAGCTGCTCAGGAGGCTGAGGCAGGAGAACCGCTTGAACCCAGGAGATGGAGGTTGCAGTGAGCCGGGATCACGCCACTGCACTCCAGCCCAGGCGAAAGAGTGAGACTCTGCCTCAAAAAAAAAAAAAAAAGGAGACAGGAGACAGGGCCTGACAGGTGGCAGTGGCATTCCTGAGCCGTCATGTGCCTCATCTCCCCAGGTATATCTCCAGCTGCAGCCGCTAAAGCAGCTAAATACGGTGAGTTCCCCTCTGATGCCTTCCTGCCAGTGGCCTGCACCCACTGCCATGCCCATCACCACCCTCCCCCAGCCCAGCTCAGGCCTCCCTCTGCCTCCCCCTTCCCCTGAAGATCTTGTCTAGGACATTCCTTACCCCAGAACCCAGCAGGGATATCAGGGCCTCTTCCAGATGGGGGTGCCTTATCCTGACCCCACCTGCCTCTTCTCAGGTGCTGCTGGCCTTGGAGGTGTCCTAGGGGGTGCCGGGCAGTTCCCACTTGGAGGTAGGGGCGGCCAGCTCTGCTATGTAGTCCTCAGCTCTGTCCCGATCTAGAGGGGGCCTGTCTGTCTAGCAGTGGGGACTCCCAGAGCCCATGTCCACACAAGGACAGGAGACTGGGGCTGGCGAGGGCACTTTAGGATCGCAGATGTACTGGGCAAATGGGCAAGCTCTAAGGTTGGGGACAGTGCCAGGCTGAGCTCAGGGTTGAGGCCATGAGGTGCCACACCTGGTTGCTAGGTGGGGGCATGTTGTGTTGAGAAAGCCACTCTGGCTATAGTGGGGGGGATTGGCTGGGCGTGGTGGCTCACGCCTGTAATCCCAGCACTTTGGGAGGCCTAGGTGGGCAGATCACTTGAGGTCAGGAGTTCGAGACCAGTCTGGTCAACATGGTGAAACCCAGTCTCTACTAAAAAAAAAATGCAAAAATTAGCCAAACGTGGTGGACACCTGTAATCCTAGCTACTCGGGAGGCCGAGGCTGGAGAATCACTGGAGCCTGGGAAGCGGAGGTTGCAGTGAGCCAAGCTCGCACCACTGCACTCCAGCCTGGGCGACAGAGCAAGACCCCATCTCAAAAAAAAAATAAATAAAATATAAAAAATTATATAGTGGGGGGGATGGAGAGGAGGTGATCCCAGGCAGAGGGTCTTGGGTGAGCCAGTGCAGGCAGAAAGTGATGAGGCTGGAGTCAGTTTCCACCCCTACCAACCCACCAACCTGAAATCTCTCCTGCAGGAGTGGCAGCAAGACCTGGCTTCGGATTGTCTCCCATTTTCCCAGGTATGCCAGGCTCCCTGCCCCTGGGCCCTGCCCTGGAGCACCAGCCACCTCCTCCCTCCTCTCCTGTGTCATCTCCTGCTTAGAAGGGCTGAGCCAGCACCCAGGGGTGGACCCCACAGCCTCAGGTCACACGAGGCTGGACCCCGAGCTGAACATAGAGCCTCCCCTCCTTCTTGCTGACCTCTTACAAACACAGGGAACATTCGCTTTTTAAAAACACATTTCATGGCCAGGTGTGATGGCTCACACCTGTAATCCCAGGACTTTGGGAGGCCGAGGAGGGCAGATCACCTGAGGTCAGGAGTTTCAGACCAGCCTGGCCAACATGGCGAAACCCCGTCTCTATTAAAAGTACAAAAATTAGCCGAGCTGAGACTGCACCACTGCCCTCCAGCCTGGGTGACGACAGAGCAAGACGATTGCGTCTCAAAAAAACACCAAACAAACAAACAAACAAAACTTCAGAGGCAGATGTCTGTTCCTGTCTTACTCTCTGCTCACTGCCACCAGGTGGCGGTAAGGAGCCATATCAGGCTCAAGCAGGGGTAGGAACTACTCCGGGCCGCGCTACTAGACAATGGTGCCTTACCTAACACAGACTGATGCCTTGAAACAGGGTTCACCCATCAGACTATTCCCAGGAGTGGGTAGGAATCCTGGGTTTGAGTCCCAGCTCAGACACTATGTGGATAAGACCCTCTCTCCCTCTACTGGGCCTTGATTTACTTATCTGATGCCCTCTCAGATGTATGGGTCCACCCCACTCCCTGAGAGGGCCGTCTCCTGCAGACACTGACTCTCCCTTCATCCCATGTTCCTTGATGGAGCTGCTCTTAGCCTTTCCCCGAAAGGCTTCTTGGAGCAGTGGAGCCAGGAGCCAGTACCAGGCCCTGTCCTTCCCCAGCCAGGCCCCATGACCTGCCCCCTTTTCTGCGAGCGTTGGTTTCATCCAAGTAATATCTTGGGGGCTTCTCCCACCCCATCTGTCCAGTGGAAGTTGATGGCATGGATCAGGTCTGAGTTTGGCCTGGGGCCGCGACTTGGCTTCTCGTGGCTTCTTGGAGCCTCCATTCAAGTGGGTCAGAGCAGGCGGGGATTAGAGCTGAAACTGACAGGGGCCGGACTCACAGTGATGTGCACCTCCTCCCATCCAGGTGGGGCCTGCCTGGGAAAAGCTTGTGGCCGGAAGAGAAAATGAGCTTCCTAGGACCCCTGACTCACGACCTCATCAACGTTGGTGCTACTGCTTGGTGGAGAATGTAAACCCTTTGTAACCCCATCCCATGCCCCTCCGACTCCCCACCCCAGGAGGGAACAGGCAGGCCGGGCGGCCTTGCAGATCCACAGGGCAAGGAAACAAGAGGGGAGCGGCTAAGTGCCCCGACCAGGAGGCCCCCTACTTCAGAGGCAAGGGCTGTGTGGTCCTGGCCCCCCACCCTATCCCTTCCCACCTAGGAGCTCCCCCTCCACACAGCCTCCATCTCCAGGGGAACTTGGTGCTACACGCTGGTGCTCTTATCTTCCTGGGGGGAGGGAGGAGGGAAGGGTGGCCCTTCGGGGAACCCCCTCCCTGGGCTCCTCTAAAGATGGTGCAGACACTTCCTGGGCAGTCCCAGCTCCCCCTGCCCACCAGGACCCACCCTTGGCTGCCATCCAGTTGGTACCCAAGCACCTGAAGCCTCAAAGCTGGATTCGCTCATAGCATCCCTCTTCTCCTGGGTCCACTTGGCCGTTTCCTCCCCGCCAATCGCTGTTCCCCACATCTGGGGCACCTTTGGTTTGGAAAACCACCCCACACTGGGAATAGCCACCTTGCTCTTGTAGAATCTATCTGCCCATCCGTCCATTCGTCCATCCGTCCGTCCATCCATGTCCCCAGTTGACCGCCCGCCACCATTAGCTGGCTGGATGCACCCACCATCAACCTGGTTGACCTGTCATGGCAGCCTGTGCCCTGCCTTCACCCCCATCCTACACTCCCCCAGGGTGTGCGGGGCTGTGCAGACTGGGGTGCCAGGCATCTCCTCCCCACCCGGGGTGTCCCCACATGCAGTACTGTATACCCCCCTATCCCTCCCTTGGTCCACTGAACTTCAGAGCAGTTCCCGTTCCTGCCCCGCCCATCTTTTTGTGTCTCGCTGTGATAGATCAATAAATATTTTATTTTTTGTCCTGGATATTTGGGGATTATTTTTGATTGTTGATATTCTCTTTTGGTTTTATTTTTGTGGTTCATTGAAAAAAAGAGAGAATTTTTTTTTCTGATCGGGGAGCTGTATCCCCAGTAGAAAAATCATTTTAATCACTCTGATATAACTCTGGATGAAACACACCTTTTTTTTTTTAATAAGAAAAGAGAATTAACTGCTTCAGAAATGACTAATAAATGAAAAACCTTTAAAGGAAACTGTGTCTTAGCTTCCTTCATATGATTTAATTTGCCTTCAACTTGCTGGCCTGGATGGGGATCAGGGCTCTGCTTCAGGGAACCTCCACCACCCACAGTGTATTTGAGAGGTTGCCAACCAAAAGCCCCTGCTGCCGGCTTCTGGGGCATAGATCTTTCTCCAAGTTTGGCTTGTTCTTTAACAATGAGGCCAGGAGTCTGAGACCCACCTGGACAACATAGCTGTCCAGTGAAGAATCACTTTGTACCCCATAGCTACAAAAAAAAAAATTACCCAAGATTGGTGGTGGTGCATGCCTGTGGTCCCAGCTACTCAGGACGCTGAGGTGGGAGGATCGTTTGAGCCTGGGAGTTCGAGGCTGCAGTGAGCTATGATTGCGCCACTGCACTCCAGCCTGGGTGAGACAGCAAGATCCTGTCTCAAAAGAGAGAGAGAGAGAAACAGAAAGAGACAGAGAGGAAAGATGGCTGACCTAAGAAAATGCAGAAGACAGTCAAGGGTAACCATTTTCCTCTGAAACAGTCCCCTCTGAGGAAGACCCACTCTCATGTGTGGCCCATGTAAGGCCATTTGGCTTGAGAAGTGTAAGAAGTGACAACCAGCAGCAGGTTCAGCTTCACCCTTACTCAGATGCACCCATTCCCATTCTGGCCCTTCCTCCTCCCCTTGAGGCCCGAAATCCATGGGGCCCAGGAATGTGTTCACCTGCAGCCCACATCCCTACCTCTAGACCATGCTCTGGATACCAGATACTGGAATTCCCTTCCCCAACCACCAAGCCCACTTCCAGGGCTCACTCGGCCTCAGGCCTGTGCCGTCCTCCTGAGAGTGGGCTCCGTGCTGAGTGTGCACACCTCTAAGCCAGAAACGTGGCAACAGAGCTGTTCGTGGGGAGTGTGGATGGGGCTCACTGTGCAGACTGGAGCATATGTGGGTTTGCACACAAGGATCCTTGCGATCCCAGAAGGAGCTGGGAGGGAAGGAGAAAGCTGGTGGAGAGTATGCTCAGGGAGAGCTTCCCAGAGGACAGTAAAGGGCAGAAAACATTTTACCAGGCAAAGAATAGAACAGAGAGGAGGGTCAGGCTTTTCAGGCAGAGGACAGGACAACTAGAAACTCTGGTAGGAGAGGGCAGCACTGAGGACTTATGGAGGACGGATTAGGAGGGGGGTGAGTGGTGTGGTTCAAGGAGATGCACAAGAGGGTTGCTGTAATAGTCCAGGTAGGGATGACAGAGCCTGCCCTAGAATGGTGGCAAAGGAGATCCATCCATCCATCCACCCATCCACCCATCCATCTGTCCACCTATCCACTCATCCACCCATCCACCCATCCACCCATCTATCCACCCACCCATCCATCCATCCACCAGTCCATCCCTCCATTCATCCATCCATTCATTACTTCACTCAACAAAAATATCCATTGCTGGTTTTTCCTCAGGTCTCTGGCCTCTTAAAGTCAGTAAGCCCCAGCATTCAGGCCTGTGGACTCCCTATCTTGGTTTCTCATAGCTCGCAGTTTTATTTATTTATTAGAGACAGGGCCTCAGTCTTTCACCCAGGCTGGAGTGCAGTGGTGCTATCACAGCTCATTGCAGCCTTAAACTCCTGGGCTGGAGCAACCCTCCCAACTACAGGCGCATAACAACATGCCTGGCTAATTTTTAAATTTTTTTTTTTTTTTTTTTTTTTTTTTTTTGAGACGGTGTCTTGCTCTGTTGCCCAGGCTGGAGTGCAGTGGCGCGATCTCGGCTCACTGCAAGCTCCACCTCCCGGGTTCATGCCATTCTCCTGCCTCAGCCTCTCCGAGTAGCTGGGACTACAGGCGCCCACCACCACGCCCGGCTAATTTTTTGTATTTTTAGTAGAGACGGGGTTTCACCGTGTTAGCCAGGATGGTCTCGATCTCCTGACCTCGTGATCCGCCCGCCTCGGCCTCCCAAAGTGCTGGGATTACAGGCTTGAGCCACCGCGCCCGGCCTTAAATTTTTTATAGAGATAGAATCTTGCTATGTTGTGGCCGGATGCGGTGGCTCATACCTGTAATCCCAGAACTTTGGGAGGCTGAGGCAGGCGAATCATGAGGTCAGGAGTTCAAGACCAGCCTGGCCAACATGGTGAAACCCCATCTCTACCAAAAATACAAAAATTAGCCGGGTGTGGTGGTGCGGGCCTGTAATCCCATCTACTTGGGAGGCTGAGGCAGGAGAATCACTTGAACCCAGGAGGCGGTGGTTGCAGTGAGCCAAGACTGCACCACTGCACTCCAGCGTGGCGACAAAGCGAGACTCCGTCTCAAAAAAAAAAAGAATCTTGCTATGTTGCCCAGGCTGCTCTCAAACTCCTGGCCTCGGCCTCCCAAAGTGTTGGGGTTATAGGTGTGAGCCACCTCACCTGGTGTGCTCGTGGCTTTAAATATTTAATACCACCTATTCATTGGTGACTCGCAAATTCACCTCTCCAGCATGGACCACTCCCCTGGGCCCAGGACTTGCACATCCAAGGCCAATTCTAACATCTCTACCTAGAAATCTCATAGACATGGCCTAGGTAGTGTGGTTTTCCCTCCCTGCCTTTCCCGTCTCAGTAAAGAGCAGCCCTACTCTTCCAGAGGTTCCGGTCTGCAACTCTGGAACCATCTCTGACTCTGCTCTTCCCTCACTCCCCACAGCAGATTCACCAGCAGATAATACAGTACCACCTTCAGAATATATCCAGAGTCGGCTGGGCACACTGGCTCACACCTGTAATCCCAGCACTTTGGGAGGCCGAAGCGGGCAGATCACCCGAGGTCGGGAGTTCGAGACCAGCCTGACCAACATGGAGAAACCCCGTCTCTACTAAAAATACAAAAAAATTAGCCGGGCATGGTGGTGCATGCCTGTAATCCCAGGTGCTTAGGAGGCTGAGGCAGGAGAATCAGTTGGACACGGGAGGCAGCGGTTGCGGTGAGCCGAGGTTGCACCATTGCGCTATAGCCTGGGCAACAAGAGCGAAACTCTGTCTAAAAAAAAAGACAGAAAAAAAAAAAGAATATATCCAGAGTCCTACCACATCTCAGGGCTAAACCGCAGTCCCCAGTATCTCTTGCCTGAATTACTGAAATAGCTCCCTGAACCCCTTGGTTCTCCCCTGGCTCCCCTTTGGCCTTCTCTCCACTCAGCAACCAAAGCAATCCTTTTTTTTTTTTTTTTTTTTGAGATGGAGTTTCACTCTGTTGCTCTGTTGCCCAGGCTGGAGTACAGTGGCATGATATCAGCTCACTCAACCTCTGCCTCCCGGGTTCAAGTGATTCTCCTGCCTCAGCCTCCTGCGTAGCTGGGACTACGGGCATGCACCACCATGCCTGGCTAATTTTTGTGTTTTTAGTAGAGACAAGGTTTCACCATGTTGGCCAGGCTGGTTTCGAACTCCTGTCCTCAAGCGATCCTCCTGCCTCTGCCTCTCAAAGTGCTGGGATTACAGGTATGAGCCACCACATCTGGCCCAAAGCAATTCTTTCAAAGCATAAGTCAACTCGGGTCATGCATCTACTCAAAGTCCTGCAGTGGTTCCTGTCTCACTCAGAAATAAAGCCAGAGGCCTTTCTATGGCCAAGAAGCCCCTACTTGCATGGCAGCAGCTCTCCTGACCTCACATTCTGCTGTTCGGGCCATGCGGTTGCCCTGGCCATCTTACTTTTCCTTGAGTGCAGCAGGTCACCCCACTGCCAGCCTTGGCATCTGCTATCTCTTCTGCCCAAAATGCCCTTCCCTCAGCTATCTGTGTTTCTGGCTCCCTCAACTGCTTCAGGTCTTGACTCAAGTGTCACCTTCTCAGAGGGTCCTACACTGACCCCTTCCTAAAATTGCAAATTGGGCTGGATGGCTCGTGCCTGTAATCCCAGCACTTTGGGAGGCTGAGGTGGGAGGATCACTTGAGGCCAGGAGTTCAAGACCAGCCTGGGCAACACAGTGAGACCCCATCTCTATTTAAAAAATAAATAAAATTGCAAGCTGCACCATCCTCCCCTGCTCAGCACTCCCTCACCTGGTTCTACCTCTGTTTTGTGTTTTGTTTTGTTTTGTTTTGTTTTTTTGAGATGGAGTCTCACTCCGTCGCCCAGGCTGGAGTGCAATGGCACAATCTCACCTCACTGCAACCTCTACCTCCTGGGTTCAAGCAATTCTCCCGCCTCAGCCTCCTGAGTAGCTGGGATTACAGGCACCCACCATCATTGCCCGGCAAATATTTTTTGTATTTTTACAGAGACAGGGTTTGACCATGTTGGCCAGGCTGGTCTTGAACTCCTGACCTCAGGTGATCCACCCTCCTTGGCCTCCCAAAGTGGTGGGATTACAGGCATGAACCACCGCGCCCAGCCTGTCTCTGCCTTCTTTGACTCCAGAGCACCTGTCACCATGTACAAAATATATTTTACTTCTTTGTTTTCTGTCTCTCCACACCAGACTGTAAACTCTAAGATGGGCACTGCTTTAAGAATAACACATGCCAGACACAGTGGCTCATGCTTGCAATCCCAGCACTTTGGGAGGCCGAGGCAGGCAGATCACTTGAGGTCAGGAGTTCAAGACCAGCCTGGCTAACATGGCAAAACCCCATCTCTACTAAATATACAAAAAAAAAAAAAAAGAAAAAAAATTAGCTGGGTGTGGTGGTGCATGCTTGTAATCCCAGCTACTCCGGGGACTGAGGCAGGTGAATCGCTTGAACCCAGGAGGCAGAGGTTGCAGTGAGCCGAGATTGCGCCACTGCACTCCAGCCTGGGCAACAGAGCAAGACTGTCTCAAAAAAAAAAAAAAAAAAAAAATTTTTTTAAGGACCCTATCTCCAAATACAGTCATATGCTGTGGTATTGGAGTAAGTGCTTCAACATATAAATTTTGAGGAGACACACTTCCGCCCCTAAGAGTTACCTCATGGAAAAGGGTCTTTGTAGTTGTGATTAAGTTAAGGATCTTGAGAGACAGGCAGATTATCCTGCTGGGCCCTAAATGCTACATAGATATTCTTATGAGAAGCTGGGGCTGGGCACGATGGCTCACACCTATAATCCCAACACTTTGGGAGGCCAAAGCAGGAGGATCACTTAAGCCCTGGAGGTCAAGGCTGCAGTGAGCTATGATTGTGCCACTGCACTCCAATCTGGGTGACAGAGTAAGACCCCATCTGAGGAAAAAAAAATTGGAAAATCTAGATAAAATGAATAAGTTCCTAGAAAGCCACAGGCTGCCAAGACTGAATCATGAAGAAATAGAAAATCAGCATAGACCAATAATGAGTAAGGAGATTAAATCAGTAATAAAAATTCTCCCAACAGAGAAAAGCCCAGGACCAGATGGCTTCACTGGAGAATTCTAACAAACATTTAAAAAATTAACACCAATCCTCCTGAAACTCTTCCAGAAAACTGAAGAAGAGGGAACACTTCCAATCTCCTTCTAAGAGGCCAGCATTATACTAATACCAAAGACACAAGAAAAGCAAACTACAGGCCAATATCCTTTATGAACATTGATGCAAAAATCCTCAACAAAATACAAGCGAACCAAATTCAATAGCAGATTAAAAGGATTATACACCATAACCAAGTGGAATTTTTCCTGAAATGTTAGGATGTTTCAACATATGAAAATCAATCAGTGAAATATAACATATAAACAGAATGAAAGACAATTACATGATCATCTCAATTGCTGCAGAAAAAGCAGCAAGATCCAATACCCTTTCATGATAAAAAACATTCAACCAACTAGGAATAGAGGCAAACCACTTCAACCTAATAAAGGCTATAGATGAAAGCTCACAGCTAACATCATACTTAGTGGTGAAAGACTGGGCTTGGAACGGTGGCTCACACCTGTAATCCCAGCACTTTGGGAGGCTGAGGCAGGCAGATCTCTTGAGCCCAGAAGTTCGAGACAAGCCTGGGCAACATGGCAAAGCCCTGTCTCTACAAAAAAATACAAAAATAAGCCGGGCATAGTGGCACATGCCTGTAGTCCCAGCTGTTCAGGAGGCTGAGGCAGGAGAATTGCTTGAGTCTGGGAGGTTGAGGCTGCAGTGAGCCGTGATCACGCCACTGCACTCCAGCCTGGAAAACAGAGTGACACCCTGTCTCGAAAAAAATAAAAAGGACTTAAAGCTTTTCCTCTAAGATTAGGAATAAGAAAAGGATGCCTACTCCTATCACTTCTATTCAGCGTGGTATTGGAAGCCCTAGTCAGAACAACTAGGCAAAAAAAAAAAAAAAGAAAGAAAGAAAGAAATTAAAGACATCCAAATTGAGAAGAAAGAAGTAAAATTATCTCTGTTCACAAATAACAGGCTCTTATATGTAAAAACTCCTAAAGATCGAACATGCACACAAAATTAGTTGGGTTTCCATATCCTCACAATGAACAATCTAAAAAGGAAATTAAGAAAACAATTCCAGGCCAGGCGCAGTGGCTCACGCCTGTAATCCCAGCACTTTGGGAGGCCGAGGCGGGTGGATCACAAGGTCAGGAGATCGAGACCATCCTGGCTAACATGATGAAACCCCATCTCTACTAAAAATACAAAAAAAATTAGCCAGGCATGGTAGCGGGCACCTGTAGTCCCAGCTACTCGGGAGGCTGAGGCAGGAGAATGGCGTGAACCCGGGAGGCGGAGCTTGCAGCGAGCCAAGATCACACCACTGCACTCCAGCTTGGGGGACAGAGCGAGACTCCATCTCAAAAAAAAAAAAAAAAAAAAGGAAACAATTCCATTTATAATAGCATCAAAAAGAATAAAATACTAGAAATAAACCTAACCAAGGAAGTGAAAGATTTGTACACTGAAAACTGTAAAACATTGCTGAATTAAATTAAAGAAGACAGGTAAATATAAAAATTTACATCCATGTTCATGGATGGTAAGACTTAATTGTTAAGATGTCTATAGTACTCAAAACAATCTATGGTTTCAACACAATTGCTATCAAAGTTCCAATGGCATTTTTTGCAGAAACAGAAAATTTCATCTTAAACCTCATGTGAAATCTCAAGGGACTCCAAAGAGCCAAAACATTTTGAGAAAGAAGAACAAAGTTGGAGGACTCACACTTTGTGATGCCAAAACATATTACAAAGTTACAGTAACCCAAACAGTGTGATACTGGCATAATGACAGACAAACAGACCAACAGAACAGAATATTCATAATGGCCCAGAAATATTAATAAACCCTCGTGTATATGATTAAATGATATTTGACCAGATGCTAAGACCATTCAATGGGGAAAGAATAGTCTCTTCAACAAGCGATGTTGGTGGCTGGACACGGTGGCTCATGCCTGTAATCCTCGCACTTCTAGGAGGCCAAGGCGGGAGGACTGTTTGAGCCCAGGAGTTCAAGACCACCCTGAGCAACATAGTGAGATCCCATCTCTCTTTAAAAAACAAAAAACAAAACAAAAAAGCCAAATTGTGTTGGGAAAACTGGATACCCACATACAAAAGAATAAAGTGGTCGGGCACGGTGGCTGATGCCTGTAATCCCAGCACTTTGGGAGGCTAAGGCAGGCGAATCACAAGATCAGGAATTTGAAACCAGCCTGGCCAACGTGGTGAAACCTCATCTCTACTAAAAATACAAAAATTAGCTGAGCATGGTGGTGGGTGCCTGTAATCCCAGCTACTCAGCAGGCTGAGGCAGGAGAATCGCTTGAACCAGGGAGGCAGAGGTTGCAGTGAGCTGAGATCGTGCCACTGCACTTTAGCCTGGGTGACAGAGCAAGACCCTGTCTCAGAATAAAGTCTGGGGGCCGGGCGTGGTGGATCACACCTGTAATCCCAGCACTTTGGGAGCCTGAGGCGGGTGGATCACCTGAGATCACAAGTTTGAGACCAGCCTGGCCAACATGGTGAAACCCCATCTCTACTAAAAATACAAAAATTAGCTGGGCCTGGTGTCATGCGCCTATAAGCCTAGCCACTTGGGAGGCTAAGGCAGGAGAATCGCTTGTACCTGGGAGGCGGAGGTTGTGGTGAGCCGAGATCACGCCACTGCACTCCAGCCTGGGCAACAGAGCAAGACCCTGTCTCAAAAAAAAAAAAAAAAAGTTCGATCCTTATCTTACACCATATACAAAAATTAACTCAGATTAAATAACTAAATGTAAAACCCAAAACTATAAAATGCCTGAAAGAAGACACAGCAGGTTGATTTCAGGATTGATTTCCAACAATCTGATTTCAGACTTCTGGCCTCCAGAACTGTGAGAAAATAAATGTCTGTTGTTTTCAGCCACGAAGTTTCTGGTAATTTTTCATAGCAGCCAGGAGAAACTGATACAGTACAGTGAATAAGTAATAACTCTAATGCCAGGTAAATCGGTGCTATGAAGATAAAAAGCCAGGGAGGAGATAGTGACAAGGAATGTTACCACCCTAACTTAGGATGGTTAAGGGACCTGGCCTCAAGTCAAAAGCCCTGTAACAAACACGTACTTGGGAAGTTAGAAGAGCAGAGAAGTGCACCACGATTTTTCTTTTTTTTTAATTAGAGAAAGGGGCTGGGCGCGGTGGCTCATGCCTGTAATCCCAGCACTTTGAGAGGCCGAGGCGGGTGGGTCACCTGAGGTCAGGAGTTCAAGACCAGCCTGGCCAATATGGTGAAATCCCGTCTCTACAAAAATGCCAAAAAAAAATTAGCCGGGGATGATGGCGGGCGCCTGTAATCCCAGCTACACAGGAGGTTGAGGCGGGAGAATTGCTTGAACCCAGGAGGCAGAAGTTGGAGTGAGCCAAGATTGCACCATTGCACTCCAGCCCGGGTGACAGAGTGAGACTTGGTCTCAAGCAATCCTCCTGCCTCAGCCTCCCGAGTAGCTAGGACTACAGTCACGTGCCACCATACCTGGCTAATTTTTTTTTTTAGAGATGAGGTCTCACTATGTTGCCCAGGCTGGTTTCGAATTTCTGGCCTCAAGGGATCCTCCTACCTTGGCCTCTCAAATGGCTGGGATTACAGGTGTGAGCTACCATGACTGACCATCATGATTTTAACAAAAATGACCAAGGAGAATAAAAATAAGGGCAAAGTAGCAGCCAGAGGCTAGGTCCCATAAGCGCAGAAGCAAGGACCTTAGGGTTAGAAAGCAAAGGAATGTCACACATGTTCAGAGGCTCTGCAGGATGACAGGGCGTAGGGACGTGACTTGGGAGGCTGTTGCTCTAAATAACTAACTAGGCCAAGAAGGAGGGAGAAGTGCTGGAATTCTGGATGTATTTTACATACAGAGCCAATAGGATTTGCCAATGGATCAGAGGCAGGGAGTCAAGAGAGGGAATGGGAGCAGTCACGCCATATAGTACACCTGTAGTTCCAGCAGCTAGGGAGGCTGAGATGGGAGGATCACTTGAGCCTGGGAGGTCAAGGCTGAGGTGAGCTTTGATTGTGCCACTGCCCACCAGCCTGGGTGATAGAGGGAGAACTTGTCTCAAAAAAAAAAATGCCTGTGAATTTAGCCTAAATTACTGGATGATGGTGGTGTCATTTACTGAGATAAGAAACACCTGGGGAGGAACCATCCGGGCACAAATTATGAGCTCTGACCTGGACATGTTAAGTATGAGGTCCCATTTGCCATCCAAGTGGAGATCCCAAATAGACATTCGGTTTCTTGTGTCTGCAGTTCGAGGAGAGGTCGGAGGAGTCACCAAGCCACGCGTCTGAGTGAGATCACCCAGAGTGGGCGAGAAGTGAGCAGGCAGGGTCTGACAGCAGGGATCCCATGATGCCAGCCTGCTTTGCATGCTAGGACAGCTCAGGCTCTGGCCCTGCCTTCAACAACAGCCTTGGGCTCACGTTATGGCAGCATCCCCAAGGAGCCTCCTGCTTGTTACTGGCTTGTGTCCAGACAGGCACAAATTTGCAACTGGGCAATTCTAACCTCTAGAGTGAGTAAGCCATTCCCATGGGGCGCTCAACTCCTCATAGAAAAAACTTTTATTGGCCAGGAGTGGTGGCTCACGCTGTAATCCCAGCACTTTAAGAGGCCGAGGTGGGATGATCACTTGAGGTCAGGAGTTCAAGACCAGCATAGCCAACATGGTGAAACCCTATCTCTACTAAAAATACAAAAATTAGCCAGGCGTGGTGGCAGGCGCCTGTAATCCCAGCTACTCGGGAGGCTGAGGCAGGAGAATCACTTGAACCCAGGAGGCAGAGGTTGCAGTGAGCCGAGTTAGCGCCACTGCAGTCCAGCTTGGGCAACAGAGCGAGACTCCATCTCAAAAAAACAAAAACAAAACAAAAAACTTTTATCAGGCCGGACTCAGTGGCTCACACCTATAATCCCAGCACTTTGGGAACACAAACTGGAAAGGATCAGTTGAGCACAGGAGTTCGAGACTAGCCTGGGCAACATGGTAAGACCCCCATCTCTACAAAAGATAAAAATTAGCCAGACGTGGCGGTGTGTGCCTGCGGGCCCACCTACCCAGAAGGCTGAGGTGGGAGGATCACTTGAGCTCAGGATTTCGAGGCTGCAGTGAGCTATGATCGTGCCACTGCATTCCACCCTGTATAACTGAGTGAGACCCTGTCTCTCTTAAAAAAAAAAAAAAAAAAAGTCAAGAAATCCTTTTTGCAGCCAGGCCAGATGGCTCACATCTATAATCCCGGCACTTTGAGAGGCCTAGGCGGGTGAATCACCTGAGGTCAGGAGTTCGAGACCAGTCTGGCCAACCTGGTGAAACCCCGTCTCTCCTAAAAATACAAAAAATTAGCCAGGCATGGTGGTGCACACCTGTAATCCCAGCTACTTGGGAGGCTGAGGCAGGAGAATTGCTTGAACCCAGGAGGCGGAGATTGCAATGAGCTGGGATCGTGCCACTGCACTCTAGGCTGGGCAAGAAGAACAAACCTCCATCTCAAAATAAATAAATAAATAAAAATAAAAAGCAAAAATCCTTTTTGCTTTCAGCAAAAAAAATCTTGCAGGAGCAATGTAACTGAATATGTCAGATCTGATGTTTCACCTGGAACTGCGGCTGACAAGGAGCTCCTACAGGGTGTGGACGTGCCAGCTCCATCTTTTCGCTCATCTGGATGTGTTAGCATCTTCTTCTTCTTTTTTTTTTTTTGTTTGTTTGAGACAGGCTGTACAGTGGCACAATCAGAGCTCACTAGAGCCTCCAAATCCTGGACTCAAGCGATCCTCCCACCTCAGCCTCCTGAGTAGCTGTGACTACAGGTGCACACCACCACACCCAGATAATTTTTTTTTTCCGTAGAGATGTGAGGGGGTTTCACTATGTTGCCCAGGCTGGTCTTGAACTCCTGACCTCAAGCGATGCTCCGGGTTCAGCCTCCCAAAGTGCTGGGATTACAGGTATAAGCCACTGCACCCAGTCTGCATTATCTTCAATCTGTGCTTTCTTTTTTTTTTTGAGATGGAGTCTTGCTCTGTTACCAGGCTGGGGTGCAGTGGCGCAATCTCGGCTCACCGCAACCTCCAACTCCCTGGTTCAAGCGATTTTCCTGCCTCAGCCTCCCGAGTAGCTGGGATTGCAGGCATGTACCACCATGCCCAGCTAATTTTTGTATTTTTAGTAGAGACGGGGTTTCACCATGTTGGCCAGGATGGTCTCGATCTCCTGACCTCGTGATCCACCCACCTCAGCCTCTCAAAGTGCTGGGATTACAGGTGTGAGCCACCGCGCCAGGCCCAATCTGTGCTTTCTTTGCAGGAATTGTTTTCAGCTATGAGTCCATTCTGTGAGTGTTAATTTAGTCAAAACTGGATAACATCACTCAACCAAGCTGGCTCAGGCTCACAGCCCTTCCAGGCCACTGTGCACTTCTCTGCCCTGCACTGTGGGCACAGCCTCAACACGGCCCTGCCCGCTGCATCCAGACAGGATTGGTTAACGGGAGGCAATGGAAGAATAAGAAGGGTGGGGGAGTCAGATCAGAATAGCCCTTCTGGGCCCCCTTCCCCATGAGTCCCCCAGAACTGGGGACCCCTCTTGCACAGCTCCTCTCAGGCAGGCCTCTCCTCCAGGGACCCCCTTGATGCCCCCTTACCCTGGGCTGGTAACTGCTGCCACCCCTCCAACTGTGCCAGTCCTTACTGATCTCCTTTAATCCCCCCTCCCCAGTGCATTGTAAACATCCCCTTTATCAAACTCTCCCCAGTTAGCCCCACTAAGTGGCACTTTCTGTTTCCAGCCAGGGTCCTCCCTGGTATATGCCCTACAGCCAAGTTACAAGCCTCTCATTCCCCTCTTTCCTTCCCCTCTTTTTCCCTCCCCATCTTTTTTGACAGGGTCTCTGTCACCCAGGCTAGAGTGCAGTGGTGCAGTCATAGCTCACTGCAGCCTCAATCTCCTGAGGTCAAGTATCCTCCCACCTCAGCCTCCCAAGTAGCTGGAACTACAGGCATGAGCCACCATGCCTGGCTAATTAAAAAAAAAAAAAAAGAGTCCGGGTGCGGTGGCTCACGCCTGTAATCCCAGCACTTTGGGAGGCTGAGGCGGGTGATCACCTGAGGTCTGGAATTCGAGACCAGCCTAACCAACATGGAGAAACCCCATCTCTATTAAAAATACAAAATTAGCTGGGCGTGGTGGCGCATGCCTGTAATCCCAGCTACTGCGGAGGCTGAGGCAGGAGAATGGCTTGAACCTGGGAGGCGGAGGTTGCTGTGAGCCGAGATCGCGCCATTGCACTCCAGCCTGGGCAATAAGAGTGAAACTCCGTCTCAAAAAAAAAAAAAAAAAAAAAAAAAAAGTTAGAAGAGACAGGGTTTCACTTCATTGCCTAAGCTGATCTCCAATTCCTGGCCCCAAGTGATCCTCCCACCTTGGGCTCCCAAAGTGCTGGGATTATAGGTGTGAGCCACTGTGCCCAGCCTTCTTTCTCATGAGAAATTAAAAATTCCGGCCAGGCGTGGTGGCTCACACCTGTAATCCCAGCACTTTGGGAAGCCGAGGTGGGTGGATCACCTGAAGTCAGGAGTTCAGGACCAGCCTGGCCAACATGGTGAAACCCCATCTCTACTAAAAAATACAAAAATTAGTCGGGCATGGTGGTGCACGCCTGTAATATTAGCTACTCGGGAAGCTAAGGCGGGAGAATTGCTTGAACCTCGGAGGTGGAGACTGCGGTGAGCCAAGATCCCGCAACTGCACTCCAGCCTAGGCAACAGAGCGAGACCGCATCTAAAAAAAAAATCTAGTATTTTCTTCCCTCCCCACGTAATTGTTTTGCACCCAGGGGTGAGTGCCCCCCACTTTGCAGACATGCCTAGACCTCTCCTCACAAACATGACGGCTAGAGTTGGAGCTGGGCTAGCGCTGTCTCTTGTTCACTGGGTTCACGTGGGCACGTGGCTCCACTCGGGTCACTGCTTCCTGGGCAGAGGGATGACGTGGGAGGTAGACCTAGGGGGGACAGGGTTGCTTCCTGCCCATGTCCAGCATTCTAGAATTGTCCACATCTAGGTAGGGCGTTCCACCATCAGTGCTGGACCGGACCACCCAATTCCTTTGGACGCTTGACTCAGCCCAAACCCGTGCCCCCTCCAGGACCCTGGGCAGGGCAGCCCCAGCTCCAGGTAACCGGCACTGAGAAGAGTACACCTGTCACCGCCTGGCAGGGACTCGCTCCTTTCTCCGGTGCTGCTAATTCGCGAGGCCTGAGACGCGCACCATCACCTTCCCCGGGCCCAGCCTGGCCTCAATGCAGGCCTCGGAGAGAGGGACAAAACCCGGCCCGCCTCCCTCCCCTCCCCAAGGCGACCACCAGTGTCCTGGGGGTCCACCAGGCCTCCTCCAGCTCTGGTCCGAGTTCCTGGCTGCAGCTTGTTTGGGTCTGTGAGGGCCTCCCGCAGGGAAGCAGAGGCCCCTTCTCTAGGCTCCTACATCCTCCTGGGATGCCCCAGCAGAGCGAGCGGGCCTCCGAGACAGCTGGGTCTCGCAGCTCCCAGCCGAGATCTGTCGCTGGGAGAAAGAAGAATGAATGAAGGGCGGAAGGGGCGGGGAGGGGCGGGGCGCGCCGGCTCGCGGCGCCCCCAGGCCGGGCCGCAGCGGGGCGTGGCCCCTAGAGGCGTGGCCTTGGGCGTGGGGCGGGGTTTCGGGTGGGGGCGGGGCCGCGCAGGGCCGTTCCCGCCGCCGGCCGCCCGCGCCCCGCCCCCGTGCCGCAGCTCGCAGGCCCCGCCTCGGTCCGCCCCTCCGCTCGCTCCCCAAGCCGCTGCGGCGCCGAGCCGGTTTCCCCGCCGGTGTCCGAGAGGCGCCCCCGGCCCGGCCTGGCCCGCGCACTCCGCCCCCGCCTCCCTGGGCCGGCGGCGGTGGGCGAGCTCGCGGGCCCGGCCGCCCCCAGCCCCAGCCCCGCCGGGCCCCGCCCCCCGTCGAGTGCATGAGGTTGACGCTACTTTGTTGCACCTGGAGGGAAGAACGTATGGGAGAGGAAGGTGCGCGGGCCGCGGGGTGTGGGGCGAGGGCCTGGGGGGGTGCCCGGGGCAGCCTGGGGCACGGGAGGGGGCCAGGTCTGCCAGGAGGCCGCGCCCCTGCCTCCTCCGGGATGAGCTCGTCCTTCCGAAGCCCGCAGGCCCCTCCCTGTCCGCCTCCCGCCCGGGATCCCCCTCCCCGGCCTCCGGCGAGCTGCCCTCCTGAGGGTCTGGGGGGCCCCGGACCCTTTTCCTCCCCCCACTCCCCCCCGCGAAGGACTCCCAGGCACTGCCCACCCTGCGCCGGCCTCCATCCGCGTGCTCTGTCCACCACCCGGGCCTCGCCCTGGGGCCACCCTTTATCCAGTCTCGGAAGAAAGAGCGGCTGGGGAAGCCGCAGCCCTGGGTCCCAGTGGCCGCCGGGCGCCTTCCCGGATCCGTGACCTTGAGCCAGGCGCTGACTTCCTGGGCCTCAGTTTCCCCTTCTGTACATTTGGAAACTGGGTAGTTGCCCCCCGGTATCGGCGATTGGGGGCCAGATGGGTAGAGTGGAGATAGGCGTCCAGGAGGCCGGAGGCCGTGTACTGCGGGACCCTCATCCACTCTCCCTGTCCGTGCCCCAAACCCGGTGCCTGCCGTCAGTCTTGGCTGGGAGCATGACTCATCCTAACCTCCTCTTTAGCCCCTTCTCCCTCACTGGGGCCCAAGGCGCAGTACTGCACTGCAGTTAGGGTTCAAGGACTCCCCCCAGACCCCCAGCCTAGGACAGGGTCTGGGGGCCCCTCCTTGGATCTTCTTCGCTGACCTGTCACATAGATCCACCTGGCCCCAAGGCAGGGCCTGACTCCCCACCTCCCCCTGCCACCAACTCTTCCCAGGCCCATGAAAACCTGATTGGGGTAGGGGTCCACCTTCCTGTAGCCCCTACCTACCTAAGATACCTGCATCTTCACAGAAGGGCAGGCTGTTGTGGCCTTGGGACCTAGCTATGTGACTGGGCAAGCCATGCCATCTCTGGGGCTCAGTCTCCCCTTCTGTACAGTGGGGAGGGGCAGGTCTGGGGCATTTTCCAGGGCCCACCAGCTCCAAGGGTGCCAGGCCCCAAGGATGACTAAGCATGCCTGTGCCTGGCTAGAGGAGGTGCCAGGCCTCCCTGGGACAGGTGTCTGGGAGTACCCAGCTCTGCAGCCCCTTCCCCTCGCCAAGCCAGGGCATTCATTGCCAAGGATCTGTTAGGGCCGGCACCTCCAGGCTTCCTGCCCTTGACCTCCCAGGTGGCTTCAGCCCAAGATGCACTAATCCAGCCCTGTCCAGTCCCTGCCTTTGAAGGGCCCTCTTAGTACTTCTTCCTGGGCAGGAGAAGGAGGAAAGGAGGCTGTGATAGGAATGTCACCCACTGCCTTATCCCTAAAGCCACTGCTTCCTTTCTCCCCATTTACCTTGCCAGACCCAATGCTATAGCGGGAGGATGGACCTGATCCTCCTCCTAGGCTGATACATAGGGAAACAGGGCCAGAGAGGCTTGGCAACCTAGTCGGTATCTCAGCAAGACTCAGGCCAGCGCCCTTTCTTCTCCTGTTTGGCACAGCGACTGCCCTGCCTGGGCCCTGCACATGTGCAGTGTATGAGGATTGGTGCAGGTGTAGGTACATGTGGGGTGGGCAGGGCAGGCTGGGCCTGCACCAGATCACACCTCCTGAGAACGCTTCCCAACTCACTTCCCACCCCTGCAGGAAGCGAGTTGCCCGTGTGTGCAAGCTGCGGCCAGAGGATCTATGATGGCCAGTACCTCCAGGCCCTGAACGCGGACTGGCACGCAGACTGCTTCAGGTAGGGTGGGGTACCCAGGGCCTGTGTTGCCCTAAGCAAGGCCTGCCAGAGAGGACAGGCTGGTCAAGGAATGGGAGAGGCCGGGATATGCCTCCTGGTGCCGTCCCCCGTTGTGACTTCGTGGCTTCAATTTACCATTTATGACAGGTGTTTTGACTAGAAAATCCCTACAGGCCTTCCTGTTGTCATTTTATTTATCTATTTTTTTTTTTCTTTTTGAGACAGAGTCTCGCTCTGTCACCCAGGCTGGAGTGCAATGGTGCGATCTTGGCTCATTGCAACCTCTGCCTCCTGGGCTCAAGCAGTTCTCCTGTGTCAGCCTCTGGAGTAGCTGGGATTACAGGCGTGCACTACCATGCCCAGCTAATTTTTGTATTTTTAGTAGAGACGGGGTTTTGCCATGTTGGCCAGGCTGGTCTCAAACTTCTGACCTCAAGTGATCTTCCCACCTCAGCCTCCCAAAGTGCTGGGATAACAGGCATGAACCACCGCTCCTGGCCTCATTTTATTTTATTTTATGTATTTTTCTTTTTTTGAAATGGCCTTGCTCTGTTGCCCAGGCTGGAGTGCAGTGGTGCCATCTCGGCTCATTGCAACCTCCATCTCCCGGGCTCAAGTGATCCTCCTACTTCAGCCTCCGGAGTAGCTGGGATTATAGGTGTACACCACAATGGTCAGCTAATTTTTTAAACTTTGTATAAAGACAGGGTCTCACTATTGAGACCCAGGCTGGTCTTGAACTCCTGACCTCAAGCAATCCTCCTGCCTTGGCCTCTGGAAGTGCTAGGCTTACAGGCGTGAGCTAACGCCTTGGCCTCTGTTGTCATCCTATATCTCTGAGATCTAAATCTTAGAGAGGATGGGAGAGACCTCCAGTTGAGCCAGTGCCTGCAATTCAGCCCCCTGCTGGCACCCAGACAGGGGGAAGAGTTGGAAGGAATGTCCCTCCTGCCTTCTGGGTGTTCATGCTCTTGCAGGGAGGGAAGACAAACCAGGCCTTGAGGGAAACCAGGCCACCCTCAGTGTCTTCCAGGCTGCTTGCGAAGGTGCATAACCCAGTCACACCAGCCCCAGCCTCCAGACACACATCCACAGGTAGGAAGAAAGTAGGGTCAGGGTTGTGGTAGAGGATAAAGAGTACATGAGGACCTGTAGGTCACCCAGTAGGGACCATCCTGAGAAGCCAGGAGCAGGGGTCTACCTGCCTTGAGCCAGAGCAGGGCCAGAGCAGGGGTCTCAAAAGATGTGAGATTTCCTGGGTAGAAAAGTAGAGTGGAGGTGGGGCGTGGCGGCTCACACCTATAATCCTATCACTTTGGGAGGCTGAGGCGGGCAGATCACTTGAGTTCAGGAGTTCGAGACCAGCCTGGGCAATATGGCAACACCCTGTCTCCACCAAAAATACAAAAAATTAGCTGGGCATGGTGGCGCACACCTGTAGTCCCAGCTACTCCAGAGGCTGAGGTGGCAGAGTTACTTGAGCCCAGGAGGTGGAGGCTGCAGTGAGCTATGATCGCACCACTGCACTCTAGCCTGGGCAACAGAGCGAGACCCTGTCTCAATTTTTAAAAAAGAAAGAAAGAAAAACAAATGGAGTGGGAGAGAATTATAGGCATAGTCACCCAACAGCAAGATTCAGGGGAGAAGACTCCATAAGAGGGTAGAAGGTGAAGCTGGGATGCCCAGCAGGGGTCAAGATATCCACCACCAGGACTTTATTTTAGGCTTCTGCCTTGGTTTATTTTTTGGTTTTTGGTTTTTTTGAGACAGTCTTGCTGTGTCGCCCAGGCTGGAGAGCAGTGGTGCGATCCCGCCTCACTGCAACCTCCGCCTCCCAGGTTCAAGCGATTCTCCTGCCTCAGCCTCCCGAGTAGCTGAGATTATAGGTGTGCACCACCACGCCCAGCTAAGTTTTGTATTTTCAGTAGATAGGGTTTCGCCATGTTGGCCAGGCTGGTCTGGAACTCCTGACCTCAAGTGATCTGCCCGCCTCAGCCTCCCAAAATACTGGGATTATAGGCATGAACCACTGCACCCGGCCTCACTTTGTTTTTTTGTTTTTTCTTTTCTTTTCTTTTCTTTTTTTAGAGACAGGGTCTTGCTGTGTCACCCAGGCTGGAGTGCAGTGGCGAGATCATAGCCCACTGCAGCCTCCAGCTCCAACTGGTCCAAGCAATCCTCCCGACTCGGCCTCCCAAAGTGCTGGGATTACAAGCATGAGCCACCGTGCCCAGCCTGTTTTTTCTTTTTTAGGAATAACGTCTAACGTTTTCTAACATTCAGTAAGGGACAACCCCTGTTCTAAGCACTTTGCATAGTGCTGTCTTTGTTTTGCTAGAGAGAAAATTGGGACACAGAGAGGTTAATTCTCTTGATGAAAGTCACACAGCCAGTGAGTGAAATGAACACACTCGGTGTGGCTGAACGGAGACAGACATCATGCCCTGGGGTTCTGCATCAGGTGCTCAGAAGGAGGCCTTCGGGGGGCAAGAGGGCTCTCAACAGGCAGAGAAAACCATCTGCACAGCGGTGGGACGGTGCGGACTGCTGAGGGAACAGGAACAATTCACTTGGAAGGAACAGAATAAGTTGAGGGATCCAACAAGAAACAAAGTTGAGACTGATTCGTGAAGGGCCTAGAATGCCAAGATAAGGAGCTTCAGAAGTCAGGACGGGCAAGGTGGCTCACTCCCGTAATCCCAGCACTTTGGGAGGCCGAGGCAGGCGGATCACTTGAGCCCAGGAGTTCGAGACCAGCCTGGCCAACGTGGTGAAACCCCCGTCTCTACTAAAAATTCAAAAATTAGCCAGGCATGGTGGCACATGACTGTAATCCAACCTA
This sequence comes from Hylobates moloch, assembly GCF_009828535.3. Lineage (NCBI taxonomy): Eukaryota > Metazoa > Chordata > Mammalia > Primates > Hylobatidae > Hylobates > Hylobates moloch. Next base: position 103,542,752 of record NW_026652276.1, on the reverse strand, counting down.
CTCGGGAGGCTAAGGAAGGAGAATCACTTGAACCTGGGAGGCGGAGGCTGCAGTGAGCTGAGATCACGTCACTGCACTCCAGCCTGGGGGACAGAGCGAGACTCCATCTCAAAAAAAAAAAAAAAAAAAGTCAGAAGGGAGCCGGCAGAAAGCCGGGGAGGGACTGGGGTGACCTGCTGTTGAAGAATGCCATCCCAGTGGGCTGGTGGTGGTATCTAGGCAGGGAAGGGACTGTCCCAGTAACTCAAGAGTCCGAGCTCATAGGACCTGACCTGGGACAGTGACTGAGGATGGAGAGAATTTCAGGCAGAAGGGACAGTTTTTGCTGAGTATTTGTCATATTGGCTACCATGCATTGAGCACTCTTCATGCTAATTTGTTAAATCTTCATCATAACTCTATGAGGGACTGCATGTGCCCAGTTTGCACGGGAGAAACGGAGACTCCGTGCAATCAAGTGCCTCGCTGAAGGTTGTAACATCTAGAGCTGGGACTCAAACCTTCTCACTCCACATCGCCACAGAGTAGGAAAGGCAGGGGCTGGCGGTGGCACATGCCTATAATCCCAGCCCTTTGGGAGGTGGAGGCGGGTGGATCTCTTGAGCCCAGGAATTCGAGACCAGCCTGGGCAACATAGCGAAACCTCGTCTCTACAAAAAAATTAGCTGAGCGTGGTGGTGGTGCCTGTAGTCCCAGCTACTCAAGGGCGCTGACATGGGACGGTTGCTTGAGCCTAGGAGGTGGAGGTTGCAGTGAGCTATGATCACACTGCACTCCAGCCTGGGTGACAAAAAAAGAAAGAAAAAGAAAGGAAGGAAGGAAGGTAGGAAAAGAAGGAAGGGAGGGAAGGAAGGAAGGAAGGAAGGAGGCAGGGGCTTTGGGGAGGGCGTGGGCACTGGCGAATGGCAGGGTGGAACCTGAAGCCATCTGGTTTTCTAACCTGGGCCTTGGGGAGGTGGTGGTTTGTTGACTCTGATGGAGTTGGGGGTCAGGTTGGGGAGGAGACAGGCTCATCTGTGTTGAGCTGGAGGGGACATGGGCTATCCAGGGTGGCTATGCCCTGCCCAGAGCTAGCCATGGGAGCCTGAGTCCAGTTGGAGGTAGGAAAGTCAGAAAAAACGGCCCCCTCAGAGCTGGCCCTGAGATGGTGAGTGGGATTTGTGATGGGGCCAAGACGAATGAAGGGAAGAACTTTGGGGACCCCTGTGTCTGTGGTGAGTGGGGAGATGGAGCCTTGGGTGATGGAGAGAGGGTCAGGAGTACAGCCACAGAAGCCACAGGAGGGAAGCCGTGATACAGGATGGGTGTACCTGGCTTTGGAGCGGCCTGCCCAAAATCACTCACCAGGAGAGGGGTGAGTCCCCAGGTCAGGGCAGTAAGGAGGAGACATGTTTGTGCTGTCCCTGGTGTAGTGAAACACAAGAAAGAGGCCAGGTGCAGTGGCTAATGCCTGTAATCCCAGCACTTTGGGAGGCCAAGGCAGGTGGATCACCTGAGGTCAGGAGTTTGAGACCAGCCTGGCCAACATGGTGAAACCCCATCTCTACTAAAAATATAAAAATTAGCCGGGCATGTTGGTGGGCGCTTGTAATCCCAGCTACTCAGGAGGCTGAGGCAGAAGAATCGCTTGAACCCAGGAGGCGGTGATTGCAGTGAGTCAAGATCGCGCTACTGCACTCTAGCCTGGGTGACAGAGCAAGATTCCATCTCAAAAAAAAAAAAAAAAGTCTTGCTATGGGGGAAGATCCACCGGAAGTAAGAGCCATGGCTTCTACCTCGTGGCTTGTGGGTGTGATACTCCCAACAGTCCCCAAAGCTGGTGGTCCTCACCGCACGACAGTGAGCAAAGCAGCTCAGAGGGGGTCACTGCTCACCTGGGTGCATGACTGACCACAGCCAGGCCGGCTCTCAGTGGGATGCCCAAGGTGCTAGACTCTGCTTAGTCTCCCTCGGGCCCTGGGCTTGAGGCATTGGGCCCGGCCCAGACCTCATTTCATGCACTAAGACCTTTGTTCCAGGGCCCCTCACCCCTCTGAAGGTGTTCGGGAAGGAGCAATGTGATAAGGCCATGAGGGGTCTGCAGCCTCCAGCCCCACTGGGGAGGTGACCAGTGATTTCCGCCTTCCTGGTGCCTCTGCGTGCCCCTCCCAGTGGAACTTCCTAAGGTCCCTGAGTCAGTCACTTGCAAATAATTATGGCGCGCCCTCTCTGCATTAGGCCCCTCTCACGACAACCCAGGAAGGGGGTGCTATTTATTTATTAAAGCAATTTTTTTTTTGAGACGAGTCTCGCTCTGTTGCCCAGGCTGGAGTGCGGTGGCACAATCTCGGCTCACTGCAAGCTCCGCCTCCCAGGTTCACGCCATTCTCCTGCCTCAGCCTCCCAAGTAGCTGGGACTACGGGCGCCCACCACCACACCCGGTTAATTTTTTTTTTTTTTGTATTTTTAGTACAGACGAGGTTTCACTGTGTGAGCCAGGATGGTCTCAATCTCCTGACCTCATGATCCACCCACCTCAGCCTCCCAAAGTGCTGGGATTACAGGCGTGAGCCACTGCAGCCAGCAATATTAAAGCGATTTTAAGGCCAAGCCTGGTAACTCACGCCTGTAATCCCAGCACTTTGGGAGGCTGAGGCAGGAGGATTGCTTGAGGCCAGGAGTTTGAGATCAGCCTAGGCAACATAGTGAGACTCCATCTCTACAAAAAAATTAGCCAGGCGTGGTGGTGCGTACTTGTAGTCCCAGCTACTCAGGAGGCTGAGATGGGAGGATCACTTGAACCCAGGATGTTGAAGCTGCAGTGAGCTGTGATCACACCGCTGCACTCTGGCCTGGGCAACAGAGCGAGACACTGTCTCAAATTTTTAAAAACCAATTTTACAAATCAGATGCAGAGTTCAGTCACTTGCCAAAAGTCTCACAGCATGTGAGGAGTAGAATCAGGACTCGAACTGAGGCAGCCTGGCTTCAGAGCCTACAGTGTAACCACAGCTTAGTCCCACACCTCCCAGACCAACAGGGTCCCTGCCTTCTAGTGGGCGAGACACTCAGTGAACAAATATAATGTCAGGTGCTGGGGGACTGCACTCTCAGGAAGTGATGTTTAAGGGACAGAATTGAAGGGAGCAGTGTTTAGAGGATGTCAGGCGTGGGGGGTGGTGCATGTGCAAAGGCCCTGGGGTGGGAATGTGCTTGGCACAACTGAGGACCACAAAGCCAGCGTGCGGGAGTGCAGTCAGTGGCCAGGGGTGCATAGAGCCTTGTGGGCCCCGTGGAAGGTGCCATTGGCTGTGCAGCTTTTTTTTTTTTTTTTTTTTTTTGAGACAGAGTCTCGCTTTTGTTGCCCAGGCTGGAGTGCAGTGGCGTGATCTCAGCTCACCGCAACCTCTGCCTCCCGGGTTCAAGCGATTCTCCTGCCTCAGCTTCCCAGTAGCTGGGACTACAGGCGCACACCACCACACCTAGCTAATTTTTGTGTTTTTAGTAGAGACGGGGTTTTACCACGTTGGCTAGGCTGGCCTCGAACTCCTGACCTCAAGCGATCTGTCTACCTCGGCCTCCCAAAGTGCTGGGGTTACAGGCATGAGCCACTGCGCACAGCCAGCTGTGCATCTTTGAATGTCATAACGTGAGTGTCTGAGAGCTGCTCCTGTCCTCTGGCCCCTGCTCTGAAAGTCCCACACTGATAGGACAGACAGGGTCATAAGTGCTGTGATGGGGGCTGCAGGCTGCTGGAGGACTCAGCCGGGACCAGATGCTGCCCCTCTTTGTAGAGTGGGACAATTGCTGCAGGCCCATGGGACCTCTGGTATTAGCCCTGAGGGTTATCACTCCGGGGCCTGCCCCTTTCTCTGTTCTGACCTCCCAGGCCCTTGCAGGCACCGCCCCCTTGCAAGCCCCGCCTCCCGGAAGGTTATGACCAGGCTTGGACTGGTCCAGGCTTCCCTTTGGCTCAGATACTGCCTCTGCGAGGTCCCCTACAGGAAGCCTCCAGTGCACAACCCCCAGGGGTGCCGCAGCCCTGGTAGCATCTCTTTGGCAGCTGGGTGGGCTGGCCCTGGGCAAGGAGGGCTGAGCATGCTGCTGGCCTGTGGGGTTGAAGCAGCGGCGGGATGCAACCTCCCTTTCTTCAGGGGACCTTTTTGGTGAGGACAAACTGTCCATAGGAAGTCGATCTCTGTTCCCTTGGGGGCAGCAGTGGAAGAGGCAGCTGCTTTTGAGCTTGTTCCTGTCCCCAGAGAAGCCTGAGGCCTTCAGTACCGTTACCAGGGCCAAGGCTGAGGAGCCTACAGCATGTGTTCAGGACTGAGGGCCAGGGATGGGCCACAGCCTCCCTGCCTGGGGTCCAAGCCTAGATTGCTCGCTCCCCACCCGCACCAAAGCCCAGGCAAAGGGTGCTTCAGCCACTTCCTGTTGCAGGCTCAGACCAAGTCCCCTGGCACCCACGCAGCTGCATCCTCCTCCTGTGCGCTGCAGCCACGCTGGCCCCACCCTCTGCAGCCTCCAATCCTGAGCTCCTGAGGGAGGATGGGGAAGCGGCTGGTCTGGCCACCCCTGCCCTCCCTTAGACCTCCAGAGCCCCCAGTGTAGCCACAGAGGATGCTGTTGGCTTCAGCCCCAAGAAGACGCCGCTTCCTCCAGAGGGCTAAGTAAGTGGGAATCCCCCTCCCTACTTGTCCCGGGCCCCAGGCAGGACCCCTGGTGTAAGGCCTGGGGCTGGAAGCCCACCCACCTAGGTCCAGGCTCTGGGGCAGAACTGAAACTCCTTGGTCACCATCGGCTGCTGTCTGGGAGCAGGCCACTGCCAAAGCTGCGGGCCCTTCCAGGACAGTCTCCCCATGAGGCGGGTCCTCCACCTGCTGTTTCTTCACACCTGGTGGCCAGAGATGTGGCCCTGGGTAGATCAATGAAATCACTCCTGTCATTACGGAAGCCACTGCTGTCTCCCAGCCCAGCCAGCCACCTGGGCTGCAGAGCACCCCTTTCATGCCCTCCGAGTGCCTCCCCCTTCTCCTGCCCCAGCCTCGCTTTGTCCTACCCTGCTCTCAGGGAGGGGTACCCTGGAGTGGGGCCAGGGCACGGCTCTCCCCCGAGGGAGTTCCTCTCTGGCTGGCCCCAGGGCAGCTCTGCACAGCCTCAGTACCTGGTGCGCCTCCCTTGACATCCTTCTTAGGGGCAGTCAGGCACTCTGTGTGGGGCACTCAAGAGAGCCAGGCCCGTCAGCCTCTAGCTCCTGCCAGAATGCAGGCCTGAGGGGTGAGGGGCAGGGCAGGGGCAGGGACAGGAACTCCTGCGTGCTCTCCATCCGCAAAGGTTCGCTGAGGCCCTGAGCCCCAGCCACTGAGCCACCAAGTCAGCCCAGGCCAGGCCTGGGTGCCCTGTCTGCAATGGAGACAGAGATGGGGTCTCAGGGTGGTTCTGAGGATGTTGGGTGCACAGCGGGGGCCTCACCCGCAGGAATCGCTTATGCTTTCTTCTGGGCCAAGCATTGTGGATGCCCAGCCTGGGGCCACGGGGAGCTGGCAGGTCAGTGGCAGACACTGGTGGGCAGACCTAGTGTCTGGTAGAACAGGCATCAAGGAAGTGGTGACCGGAGGGGAAGCCAAGCGCACTCATACCCTCGGGTGAGTCATCACCACCGGGTCTTTCACAGCTGCTGAAAGTGAGCAACAGTGATGAAGGTTTGTGAGTTTCTGCGTGAGCGAGTGAATGGACCAGTCGCAGTTTCCAGGCTGCGGAAGAGCGTTCCCTCCCCGGGATGGGGACACTTGGTTACAGCAGTTCCTAATCCCCCACCCACCCACCGCCCACTGCAGAGGCATGCGGGGGCCCTGCTTCCTGCAGGCAGGAGTGAGGGGCACTCCTGTGATGGGGCACTCCTGTGACCGAGGTCATGTGTGATCGGTGTAAGGGCAGGAAGCGGGTCATTGGTCTGCACCGGGCGTGGGGGCTTCCATGAGGGCAGGACCCAAAGTCGGCCTGATGAGGGCAGGACCCAAAGTCGGCCTGGCCTTCCGGCCCCAGCACTCCTTCCGAATTAGGTTAGAGTCCCGGGACGGGAGGTGCCCTGGGGGTCACTCCCCTCACCGCCTTCCCTCCTGCTGTGCACCGAGTGGGGGCAGTGACCCTGACGTCGTGTCTCCCGCCACCCCTGCCACCGCCACCATCTCCAGTGGCCCAGCCTCCGCATTCCCCACCCCCATGGAGGAATGCACCAGACCCCCCTTCCTGGATGCGCCCCCCACCCACATGCTTCCAAACCCTGGCATTTTCTGCTCCCCCTTTACTCCCAGCCCTTCCCCCAGGCTCCCAGACAAAGGGGAACTGTCTGGATCCTCTTAAAGGGACAGTGTCCCGCCAGCTTACTGCTGAACTCCCCTCCTCAACCCCAGTTCCCTAGTTACAGTTAATTAGCATTAGCAGACAGCCCATGAGTGATACCCATGCAGGCCCCAGGCGGTGGAGAGTTTCCTGGGTAGGAAACAGCCCTTAAGAGTCCCTCATCTCATCCAGGTCCCAGTCTTTCCTACCTGCCTCTCTCCTAGATTGTGGCCCTATAGAGAGCCTGGTTCTTCTGTCCCTGTGTGACCAACCCATGGCACCCAAACGGTGGCAGAGCGGGACAGACCCCCCTAGCCTGTTCTCTGTGTGGGTCTGTACCCTGACCCAGACATGCCCACCCACAGCAGGACCCAGGGGGGTATGTGTGTGCCTGCAGGTTCACTGGGGCACCCGCATTTTGTTTATTTTATTTTTTAGAGAGAGGGTCTTGCTGTGTCACCCAGGGTGGAGTGCAGTGGTGTAATCATAGCACACTGCAGCCTTGAACTCCTGGGCTCAAGTGATCCTCCCTCCCCAGCCGCCCTAGTAGCTGGGAGTACAGGACCACACCACTGTATCTTGGCTAATTTTTTCATAATTTTTTTAAGAGATGGGGTCTTACTGTGTTGCCCAGGCTGGCCTCAAACCTTTGGTCTCACTCAAGTGATCCTCCCACCTTGGCCTCCTGAAGTGCTGAGATTACAGGCATGAGCCACCATGCCCATCCCAGACCCATATTTCTATATTTGTTCATCCTGGCTGGGCAGGGCTGCTGATCCCTACCCCACCAGGATGCTTGGCTGGGAAAAAGCCAGGAATGTAGGTCTAACCCCTGGCCTGTGTTGTGGCACCTACAGCCTGGGATTCCTCCCCATCTGCCCTTCAAGGCCCCACCAACCAGGCCTCCTTGGTGGCCTCTAGTGAGCAAACGGGTGAACCCTGGTTTTGATGACCGTGCACACCTGGGGATTCTCCTCCATTCTGCTTTTTTTTTTTTTTTTTTTTTTTTTTGAGACAGAGTCTCACTCTGTTGTCCCGGCTGGAGTGCAGTGGCACAATTTTGGCTCACTGCAACCTCTGCCTCCCAGGTTCAAGCGATTCTTCTGCCTCAGCCTCCCGAGTAGCTGGGATTACAGGTGCCCACCACCATGCCTGGCTAGTTTTTGTATTTTTAGTGGAGACAGGGTTTCGCCATGTTTGCCAGGCTGGTCTCAGACTCCTGACCCCAAGTGATCTGCCCACCTCGGCCTCCCAAAGTGCTGGGATTACAGGTGTGAGCCACTGCTTTGGGAGGCCGAGGTGGCCAGATCACGAGGTCAAGAGATCGAGACCATCCTGGCCAAGATGGTGAAACCCCGTCTCTACTAAAAATACAAAAAATTAGCTGAGTGTGGTGGTGCGTGCCTGTAGTCCCAGCTGCTCAGGAGGCTGAGGCAGGAGGATCACTTGAACCCGGGAGGCAGAGGTTGCAGTGAGCTGAGATCGAGCCACTGCACTGCAGCCTGGCGACAGAGCAAGACTCCGTCTCAAAAAAGAAAACTTGTTCTAATTCTTACAAAGGTGCCTGTAGCCGAGGCGGGGGCCCAGGTGCGGTGGAGGAGGGCGGGAGTGGACGTCTCAGCCCGGCCCCTCTCCTGCAGGTGTTGTGACTGCAGTGCCTCCCTGTCGCACCAGTACTATGAGAAGGATGGGCAGCTCTTCTGCAAGAAGGACTACTGGGCCCGCTATGGCGAGTCGTGCCATGGCTGCTCGGAGCAAATCACCAAGGGACTGGTTATGGTGAGCGCCCCCTGCCTTGCACACTCACCTGGGGTGGGGGTATCCAAGCAGACCCCATGCTCCAAGTCTCTCTCCCATCATCGTCTCCCCTGGTCTCCTTTTTGCTGGTCTTTGGAGCTGCTTTCTGAGCCTGTCTGTCTGTATCCCTCAGCGCCCCCATCTGTGGAGCCAGCTCTGTCCAGGAGCTCAGCAGCTAGCCAGCCGGGTCCCCGCAGTTGTTTTTTTGGTGACGCCCTTTGGAGAAGAGGCCTAGGGGAGGATCTGTGGGGGCTGTTGGGGCTGCTGAGCTGGGCTGTTCCCTCCTCACCCCCGCACCAGGTGGCTGGGGAGCTGAAGTACCACCCCGAGTGTTTCATCTGCCTCACCTGTGGGACCTTTATCGGTGACGGGGACACCTACACGCTGGTGGAGCACTCCAAGCTGTACTGGTGAGTGCCTTGGCCCCTCCCTGAGCCTGGGGGGCTCACCTGTGTCACAAATCTGCAAGGATGCTGACTCTCCCACACCCGGGCCTCCTGCCCTTTCCCATGGGGTGAGGTTTGTTGGGGCAAATATTCTTATCTCCTTTCCCATCCTGGCATGGAAACAAGTGAGAAATAACACACAGAAGTCAGTGTGAAAAAGCCTCAGACGGCCAGGCATGCTGGCTCACGCCTGTAATCCTAGCACTCTGGGAATCTGAAGCAGGTGGATCCCTTGAGGCCAGGAGTTCAAGACCAGCCTGGCCAACATGGTGGAACCCCATCTGTATTAAAAATACAAAAATTAACCAGGTGTGGTGGCGGGTGCCTGTAATCCCAGCTACTCAGGAGGCTGAGGCAGGAGACTCGCTTGAACCTGGGAGGTGGAGGTTGCAGTGAGCCGAGATTGCGCCACTGCCCTCCAGCCTGGGCAACAGAGCAAGACTCTGTCTCAAAAAAAAAAAAAAAAAGCCTCAGACATCAGCTTTCTTACTGGCCATGACTACAGCATGGTGCTGGCACAAACCACCAGAGTTGGGGTGGATGCCACAAGTTAAGGACACCATCCCCAGCACAACTGCTCCCTCTTTAGACACCAGCCACAAGTTCAAGGATCCCCAACCCACTCATACTTCTGACCGACTGGCTACAAATTCAGGGACTCCCAAGACCCTGCCAAGTTTGATCATTTGCTAACGGACTCACAGAACTCAGGAAAGCTTCCATTTAGGATTCCAGTTTTATTATGAAGGACACAGCTCAGGTCCGACCAAATGAAGAAGCATCTCCCCTCCCTCCTCTAGCACATCAGTGTGATCACCAACCAGGAAGCTTCACTGAGCTTCAGCAGCCAGAGTTTTTATTGGGATTTCATTACGTCGTCATGACTGATTGAGTCATTGGCCATATGATCAAACTTAGTCTGTAGCCCCCATTCTTGGAGGTCAGGCTGGCTGAAAGCTGCAACCCTCTTCAAATCACATGATGTGTCTTTGCAGGGCTGAGTCATCTCATTAGTATCAACTCAGGAATAGTCCGAGGGGCTCATGAATAACAAAGATACCCCATTCCAAGGACTTAGAGTCTCCCTCCCAGGAATCAGGACAAAATCCAGACAGATTCTTTCTTATACAACACTGATCAAGCTGGATTAGAAGACAACGTGGCTTGATCCCAGATGGGCTTTTAATGACTTCCTCCTGAACTGGATTTATCCTCAGGCCTTGTCCTGGCCGCCTTACAGGATCACAGCGAGTAGACAGACCCGAATGACTCAGAGGGATGAGGGCTGGCTGGGCACGCACAGTTCCTGCTCCCAGTTCCGTAGGAGGAGTGAAAGAAAAGAAAGCTGGCCAGGTGCAGTCGCTCACCCCTGTAATCCCAGCACTTTGGAAGGCCAAGGCAGGCGGATCACCTGAGGTCTGGAGTTTGAGGCCAGCCTGGCCAACATGGTGAAACCGTCTCTACTAAAAATAAGAAATCAGTCAGGCATAGTGGTGCTTGCCCGTAACCCAGCTACTCAGTAGGCTGAGGCAGGAGAATCACTTGAACCCGGGAGGTGGAGGTTACAGTGAGCCGAGATCGCACCACTGCACTTTTGGACAATTGCTAGCTTTCCTTTTCTTTGGAGACGGAGTCTCGCTTTGTCACACAGGCTGGGGTGCAGTGTTGTAATCAACAGAGCGAGACTCCATCTCAAAAAAAAAAAAAAGGAAGCCGGTGGGGGAAGAGCCTGGGGCTGGGGGCTGCAGAGATGCTGAAATTGATGACACCCTTGACACTCTTTTCTTCCCACCCCTGGCGGCTCTTGCAGCGGGCACTGCTACTACCAGACTGTGGTGACCCCCGTCATCGAGCAGATCCTGCCTGACTCCCCCGGCTCCCACCTGCCCCACACCGTCACCCTAGTGTCCATCCCAGCCTCATCTCATGGCAAGCGTGGACTTTCAGTCTCCATCGACCCCCCGCACGGCCCACCGGGCTGCGGCATCGAGCACTCACACACCGTCCGCGTCCAGGGGTGAGTGGCTGGCCTGCCGAGGCTGCCGTCGGTGTGGCTGTGGCTGTTGATGTGGGTGGCAGAGTCTGGCACTGGGGGCCCTAAAAATGAATGGGCGAGTGTTTGGGTACAGATGGGGCCCAGTTCTGTCAACCTGGTTTACCAGATTTCTGGCCCAGTCATTCCTCTGAATACCATTACAAATGCCAGATACAATAAAAAGACATTTTCAGCCAGACGTGGTGGCTCACACCTGTAATCTCAGCACTTTGGGAGGCCAAGGTGGGTGGATCACCTAAGGTCGGGAGTTTGAGACCAGCCTGGGCAATGTGGTGAAACCCTGTGTCTACTAAAAATACAAAAGTAGCCGGGCATAGTGGTGTGTGCCTATAGTCCCAGCTGCTTGGGAGGCTGAGGCAGGAGAATCACTTGAACCCAGGAGGTGGAGGTTGCAGTGAGCCCAGGCTGCCATTGCACTCCAGGCTGGGCAGCAAGAGTGTAACTCTGTATCAAAAAAATAAAAATAAAAAAAACACACTCAAAAAATAAAAAGACATTTTCTTTAGTCCATGTCTGATCCAACAAGAAAGAGGAGGAACCAAGTCAGGAATGAGTGAAGAGGCTGGGCACGGTAATTCACACCTGTAATCTCAGCACTTTGGGAGGCCAAAGTGGGAGGATCACTTAAGGCCAGCAGTTTGAGACCAGCTTGGGCAATATAGCGAGACCTGCATCTCTACAAAAAAAAAAATTAGCCGGGCATGGTGAAATCACTGAACACATAAAGGCTGGGCATGGTTGCTCACGCTTATAATCGAAACACTTTGGGAGGCTGAGATGGGAGGATCACTTGAGGCCAGGAGTTCGAAACCAGCCTGGGCAACATTGTAGTCATAGCTACTTGGGAGGCTGAAGCGGAAGGATCTCTTGAGCCCAGGAAGTCGTGGCTACAGTGAACTATAATTGCACCACTGCACTCTAGCCTAGGCAATGGAGCAAAACCCTGTCTCAAAAAAAAATGGGGCAGGGCCAATAAAGATTAGATTACTGTGTGACTTTGAGCAGCTCCTTTCTCTCTGGGCTTTGGGGGTCTGTTTGAACAATGAGGAAGTTGGATACATTGGAGCCTTCTAAGATTTCTGTGGAGCCTTTATTGACACCTTGAGAAGTAGCACGCAGTGTTTCCACTTTTGGGCAATTGGTCACTTTCTTTTTTTTTTGAGACAGTCTGACTCTGTCGCCCTGGCTAGGGTGCAGTGGTGTGATACTAGCTCACTGCAACCTCTACCCCCAAGGTTCAAGCAATTCTTGCACCTCAGCCTCCTGAGTAGCTGGGACTACAGGCGACCACACGTGGCTAATTTTTGTATTTTTAGTAAAGACAGGGTTTCACCATGTTGGCCAGGCTCGTTTCAAACTCCTGGGCTCAAGTGATCCTCCCTTCTCGGCCTCCCAAAGTGCTGGGATTACAGGTGTGAGCCACCGTGCCCGGCCCAAG
>NW_026652276.1:103491246-103525693 GCF_009828535.3 Hylobates moloch | reverse complement strand
GAGACAGGGTCTTGCTCTGTCATACAGGCTGGAGTGCAGTGGCACAATCATAGCTCACTGTAGCCTCAAATTCCTGTGCTCAAGCAATCCACTCACTTCGGCCTCCTGAGTAGCTGAGACTACAGGCACACACCACCACACCCAGCTAATTTTTTAATTTTTTTTTGGAGATGGAGTCTCGCTCTGTCACCCAGGCTGGAGTGCAGTGGCGTGATCTTGGCTCACTACAAGCTCCGCCTCCCGGGTTCACGCCATTCTCCTGCCTCAGCCTCTCCGAGTAGCTGGGACTACAGGCGCCTGTCACCACGCCCAGCTAATTTTTTGTATTTTTAGTAAAGACGGGGTTTCACCATGGTCTCAATCTCCTGACCTCGTGATCCGCCCACCTCGGCCTCCCAAAGTGCTGGGATTACAAGCGTGAGGCACCGTGCTTGGCCAATTTTTTAATTTTTTGTAGAGACTGAGTCTTGCTGTGTCGCCCAGGCTGGTCTCAAACTCCTGGGCTCAAGTGATCCTCCCACATTGCCCTCCCAAAGTGCTAGGATTACAGGCGTGAGCCACCATGCCTGGCTTATTTTTAAGGTTATATGCATGCAAAGCCCGTATCAGTGAAAATATTTTCTTTGTTTTTTTTCAACTTTTCATCTTCATATTTTGCAGATTTATAGAAAATTTGCTAAAATAATAAGTCCGTTGAATATATACACACCCTTCACCAAGGTTCACCAATTCGTAACTGCCATATTTGGAAGTTATATGTGTGTCTCTCTATATATACAGATACGGATACAGATACATATACATGTTTAGTGACTTGTTTATATTTGTACATATATGTACATGTTGTTATTTATTGATCATTTGGGAGTAAGTTGCAGGGATCATTGACTCCCCCACAAATATGCTAGATATTCTCAAAAGAAGGGCCTTCTCTTCTTTTTTTTTTTTTTGGAGACAGGGTATCACTGTCAACCAGGCTGGAGTGCGTGATGCAATCACAGCTCACTGCAGCCTCAGCCTCCCGGGCTCAAGTGATCCTCCCACCTCTGCCTCCCAAGTAGCTGGGACTACAGGCATGGGCCACCACGCCTGGCTAGGCATTCTCTTATATAATTATCAATTGTATCTTATAGTTCAGTGATCACATTTTGGAAATTTAACATTATACCATTATCTAATACACAGACCATATTCAAATTTTGCCAGTTGTCTCTATATTGAACTACTGAACTGTCCTTTATAGCAATCTCCCCTTCATCCACAGTCCAGTCCATGATCAGCATTGCATTTAATCGTCATGTCTCATCAGTATCTTTTTTTTTTTTGAGACAGAGTTTTGCTCTTGTTGCCCAGGCTGGAGCGCAATGGCACAATCTCAGTTTATTGTAACCTCCACCTTCGGGCTTAAGTGATTCTCCTGCCTCAGCCTCCTAAGTAGCTGAGATTACAGGCATGCACCATCATGCATGCCTAATTTTTGTATTTTTATTAGAGACGGGGTTTCACCATGTTGCCCAGGCTGGTCTTGAACTCCTGACCTCAAATGATCCACCCACCTCAGCCTCCCAAAGTGCTGGGAGCCACTGCGCCTGGCCATTTCCTCTTCATGATCTTGACATTTTTGAAGTATACAGGCCAGTCATTAAAGTAAAATATTTTTCCTTTATTTATTTATTTATTTTTAAAGAGAGACAGGGTCTCACTGTGTTACCCAGGCTGGTCTCAGACTCCTAGGCTCAAGTGATCCTCCCGCCTCAGCTTCCCAAAGTGCTGGGATTACAGGCATGAGCCATCACACCCGCCCTCGCATTTGGGTTTGACTGCTGTTTCCTCTTAGGGAGACAGGCTCTGCGGGTCTGGCCTGATACTGCATAAGTGATCCTCTGTCCTTCCGAGTGGATCTTGCCGGGAGACATATGATGTCAGTGTGCCCTTTGCTGAGGATGTTCACTTTGATTACTTGTTTTTTCTCTACTGTAAGGGTTTTTTTCCCTTTGTCATCAATAAACCATTTGTGAGATTTGAGTCTGTAAATATCCTGTTCCCAAAAACCCTTCCCCAAATGATTTTAGCATCTATTGATGATTCTTGCCTGTAGCGATTATTACTAGGGTGGCTACCAAATGCTGAATTTCTAACTCTGTTCTTCCTTCTGCATTTGTTACTGTAAGGAAGAGCTTCTCCCCCATACAAGAATAGTCTTTTTGTTTGCTTGGTTGTTTTTTTGAGATAGGGTCTCACTCTGTTGCCCAGGCTGGAGTGCAGTGACACGATCATAGCTCACTGCAGCCTTGACCTCGTGGGCTCAAGCGATCCTCCCGCCTCAGCCTCTCGAGTAGCTGGGACTACAGGCAGCACCACCATGCCTGGCTAATTTTTTATTTTTTGTAACGGTGAGGTCTATTTTGCTCAGGCTGGTCTCCAACTCCTGACCACAAGTGATCCTCCCACCTCAGCCTCCCAAATAGCTGGGATTATAGGAGTGCCACCATGCTCAGCTAATTTTCTTTAAAAAATTTCATAGAGATGGGGTCTTGGTATGCTGCCCAGGCTGGTCTCAAACCCCTAGTCTCAAGCAATCCTCCCACCTTGGCCTCCCAAAGTGCTGGGATTCCAGGCATGAGCCACCACACCTGGCCCTGTTTTTCTTAAAGTTCTCAATCTCCTCTCTGCCTTACCCCCATCCCCTTTTCCATCTCCAGGACCTAAGGCAGAGACAAAGTGAGCATTCCCTAAAAAGCTTTTATGAGGCAAAATGAAAACCAGGTCCCAGGCCGGGCGTGGTGGCTCACGCCTATAATCCCAGCACTTTGGGCAGCCAAGGTGGGCAGATTACCTGAGGTCAGGAGTTCAAGACCAGCCTGACCAACATAGAGAAACTCCGTCTCTACTAAAAATACAAAATTAGCCAGGCGTGGTGGCACATGCCTGTAATCCCAGCTACTCAGGAGCCCGAGGCAGGAGAATCACTTGAACCTGGGAGGCGGACGTTGCAATGAGCCGAGATCACTCCATTGCACTCCAGCCTGGGCAACAAGAGCAAAACTCTGTCTCAAAAAAAAAAAAAAAAAGAAAAGAAAAGAAAACCAGGTCCCTAACACTGAAGAGTTAAAAGAAATAAGTAAATTTGGCAAATTGGTCTTTTTGTGAGTTAGCTTATGGGCAACTGATCGAGGGTCTCTGTCCCGTCTTCACCCTGCAATTGTGGCTCAGGGCAAGCTGCCAGCTCCCTCCTGCCAATGCAGGAGCAATAGAGCTTGGCCTCCTCTTGCAGGGCGAGTTTGGGAGTCAGATAGGAAGCCACTAATCCGGGACCTTTTTGGGACCCAAGGCACTCATCTGCCCCAAGCATACCAGGCAGGCCAGGCACAGTGACTCATGTCTGTAATCCTAGCACTTTGTTTTTGCAATGGAGTCTCGCTCTGCCCACCCAGGCTGGAGTGCAGTGGCAGAATCTTGACTCACTGTAACCTCCACCTCCCAGGTTCAAGCAATTCCTGCCTCAGCCTCCCAAGTAGCTGGGACTACAGGCACCCACTGCCACGCCCGGCTAATTTTTTATTTTTTATTTTTATTTTTGAGACAGAGTCTGGCTCTGTCCCCCAGGCTGGAGTGCTCACTGCAAGCTCCGCCTCCTGGGTTCACGCCATTCTCCTGGCTCAGCCTCCCGAGTAGCTGGGACTACAGGCACCCGCCACCACGCCCTGCTAATTTTTTTGTATTTTTAGTAGAGACAGGGTTTCACTATGTTGGCCAGGCTGGTCTCAAACTCCTGACTTCAAGTAATCCATCCACCTTGGCCTCCCAAACTGTTGGGATTACAGGCGTGAGCCACTGTGCCCGGCCAGTCCTAGCACTTTGGGAGGCCAAGGTGGGCGAATTGCGTGAGCTCAGGAGTTCGAGACCAGCCTGGGAAATGTGGTGAAACCCCATCTCTACTAAAAATACAAAAAAAATTAGCTGGGTATGGTGGTGTGCACCTATAATCCCAGCTACTCAGGAGGCTGAGGTGCGAGAATCGCTTGAACTTGGGAGGTAGAGGCTGCAGTGAGCTGAGATTGTGCCACTGCACTCTAGCCTGGGTAACAGAGTGAGATTCTGTCTCTAAAAAAAAAAAATAAAAATCGAGACCAAGCATACCTGGGAGTTGGAAGGATAGATAGATCTGTTCCCCCAGGGTGGAGACAATGGTCCATTGAATGGGAACAGCTGAGCATCTCATGTGGGTGGCCAGTGCCTATAAGCACGCCACCTTTCTCCAGCTCACACCTGTGGCAGACATCAGTAATTGATTACAGAATTCCTCCCCTGAAACCAGAACTCGGTGTTCTGGCCATCTGCTACTTCCCAGTCACACGAAGTAGAATCCTCCGCCTGCTCACCCTGGATCTGGTCCCGTTCGCCTTGGTTTCCTGTTGGGGCTCTGAGGGACAGGTGGGCACTGGCCTGACCCCTGCCTTACCCACAGAGTGGATCCGGGCTGCATGAGCCCAGATGTGAAGAATTCCATCCACGTCGGAGACCGGATCTTGGAAATCAATGGCACGCCCATCCGAAATGTGCCCCTGGACGAGGTACGGTCCTGAGTCTAGGGGGCAGGATGGGAGGTAGTGCCTTCATGCCTAGCCCCCTCCCCACTCCACCCCCGTTCACATGCCTGCTGTCCCCAGATTGACCTGCTGATTCAGGAAACCAGCCGCCTGCTCCAGCTGACCCTCGAGCATGACCCTCACGATACACTGGGCCATGGGCCGGGGCCTGAGACCAGCCCCCTGAGCTCTCCAGCTTATACTCCCAGCGGGGAGGCGGGCGGCTCTGCCCGGCAGAAACCTGTCTTGTAAGTCAGCCTGCTCCTCGGTTCAGCTGGGTGCTTTCACTCCTGATGGGGCTCAGGGGCTGTGGGACCTAGGTCAGGGAGCCAGCCGTGCACAAATGCAGCCCAGGCTTGAGCCAGGGAGGTGGAGGCTGCCGTGAGCTGTCATCACACCACTGCTCTCCAGCCTGGGTGACAAAACGAGACCCAGCCTCAAAACAAAAGAGGAAACAAATTTTTTTAAAAGCCAGGGATGGGGCCAGGCACAGTGGTTCATGCCTGTAATCCCAGCACTTTGGGAGGCTGAGGCAGGTGGATCACCTGAGGTCAGGAGTTCAAGACCAGCCTGGCCAATATGGTGAAACCCGATCTTTACTGAAAATACAAAAATTAGCTGGGCTTGGTGGCGGGTGCCTGTAGTCCCACCTACTCAGGAGGCTGAGGCAGATGAATCACTTGAACCCAGGAGGTGGAGGTTGCAGTGAGCCAAGGTCACGCCATTACACTCCAGCCTGGGCAAGAGTGAGACTCTGTCTCAAAAAAAAAGAGGATGACAGAGCGGGATCTGAGGGGTTGGGGGGAGCTGGGGGCTGCCACGAGAGCCAGGATAGGCCGAGACACTGGGATGGGCAGCCTTTGGACTGTCCCAGGCGGGCCCTCCCAAAGCAGGGGGTGATTGCACAGACTGGCATGGACAGGGGCATGCAGGCAGGAGGAGGAAGGGGCAGGGCCTTGGCCGGGTGCCACCTGTCCCCTGGTGGCACTGGGCACCATGTATGCCCCCCAGGAGGAGCTGCAGCATCGAAAGGTCTCCGGGTGCCGGCTCACTGGGCTCCCCGGCCTCCCAGCGCAAGGACCTGGGTCGCTCTGAGTCCCTCCGCGTAGTCTGCCGGCCACACCGCATCTTCCGGCCGTCGGACCTCATCCATGGGGAGGTGCTGGGCAAGGGCTGCTTCGGCCAGGCCATCAAGGTACAGGGCATGCCAGGGTCTCTGGGGACAGTCTGGGTGGGACCCCTCCATCCTCCTTCCTCCCCAGTCTATGGATACACAGTGGAAGGGATATCTGGCTTCTAGACTCCCTGGCCAGTGCCCTCTCCTCCCTTGGCCTCCTGGAGCTAATTAGGAACAGGGGACCTCCTACAGGTCAGGTAGACTGAGACCTTATGTGCGGGAGGTCATTGAAAGGTGGCTCCTAGCCAGCACAGTGGTTTATCCCTGTAATCCCAGCACTGTGAGAGGCTAAGGCTGTAGGATCGCTTGAGCCCAGGAATTCAAGACCAGCCTTGACGTCATCTCTACAAAATTTAAAAATTAATTGGGTATAGTGGTGCATGCCTGTGGTCCCAGCTACTTGGGAGGCTTAGGCAGGAGGATTGTGAGCCAGGAGTTCAAGGCTGCAGTGAGCTATGATCATGCCACTGCACTCCAGCCTGGGCAACAGAGCAAGACTCCATCTCAAAAAAAAAAAAAAAAAAAAAAAAAGACAAGGGATTAATACATCCCATCCACCTGGGTATTTGGGAACATCCCATGCACAGCCTAGAGTATGAAGCCATCTGCACATCTCCCTGGCAGTGCTGGGGTGGAGATGGGGCTTCCTAGAAGGCGGGCTTACAGCAGAGCCTCTGTCTTCACACCTCTGTGTCCCACACGCAGGTGACACACCGTGAGACAGGTGAGGTGATGGTGATGAAGGAGCTGATCCGGTTCGACGAGGAGACCCAGAGGACGTTCCTCAAGGAGGTCAGTGAGCGGAATGCCCTCTTCCCTCCAGAGGGACTTCCAGGTGCTCACCCCTGCCCCATCAACACAGGTCAGAAAAGGACTCTGGGAACCATTGAAAGAAGAGCGAGCGGGCCAGGCGTAGTGGCTGACACCTGTAATCCCAGCACTTTGGAAGGTTAAGGAGAGAGGATACTTTGAGACCAACGTGGGCAACATAGCAAGACCCTGTCTCTACAAAAAAATTTTAAATTAACCGAGCTTGGCGATGTGCACCTGTCATCCCAGCTACTCGGGGGGCTGAGGTGGGAGGATCGCTTGAGCCCAGGAGTTGGAGGCTGCAATGAGCCATGATCACACCACTGCACTCCAGCCTGGGGAACAAAGCAAGACCCTGTGTCCAAAAAAAAAAAAAGTAACTGCATTGGTCGGGCGCAGTGGCTCACGCCTGTAATCCCAGTACTTTGGGAGGCTGAGCTGGGCGGATCACCTGAGGTCAGGAGTTTGAGACCACCCTGGCCAACATGGCAAAACCCCGTCTCTACTAAAAATACAAAAATTAGCACGGCATGGTGGTGGTGAGTGCCTGTCATCCCAGCTACTCGGGAGGCTGAGGCAGGAGAATTTCTTGAACTCAGGAGGTGGAGGTTGCAGTGAGCCAAGATAGTGCTACTGCACTCCAGCCTGGGCGACAGAGTGAGACTCCTTCTCAAAAAAAAAAAAAAAAAGAAAGAAAGTAAATGCAGGCAGGGGACTGGGAAAAAGAGCATTGCTGGGGATGGGGGCAGCTCAAGCAGAGGGCACAGCACGCCAGTGGGTGTGGCAGAGGCAGGAGAGGGGAACTGGGGGTTCTGTATCTTTGAGACCTCCTACAGCTCTGGTGGGATGGGGAAGGGAGAAGCAGACCCAAGCACAGCTCGGACCACACAGAGTCCAGGCCAGGCCCCAGCCTGTTTGTGCCCCACCAGGTGAAGGTCATGCGATGCCTGGAACACCCCAACGTGCTCAAGTTCATTGGGGTACTCTACAAGGACAAGAGGCTCAACTTCATCACTGAGTACATCAAGGGCGGCACGCTCCGGGGCATCATCAAGAGCATGGTGAGTCCTGGGCAGAGCCAGCCACCCCCGCTGCGTGGCCCCGGGCAAAGCAGCTCCCTCTGTGAGCCTCAGTCTCATCTCTTCAATGGGGGGCAGCCACAGGGGTCTCAAAGGCCCTCTGAACCCCGATTCCTAATCAAATAGGGGAGCGATCGACTCCATCTAAAGCTGGGAAAGGCCAGGTTCAATGGTGCACACCTATTATTCTAGCATTTTGGGAGCCCAAGGCAAGAGGATCACTTGAGGCCAGGAATTCAAGGCTGCGGTGAGCTGTGATCTCACCACTGTACTCCAACCTGGACCACAGAGCAAGACCGTATCTCAAAAACTAAAATAAAAATCGGAGCTTTCCTTAAGGATTTTAATAAAATTACAAATCCATCTTTAGAAATAAAGTACTCAGGCCAGGGGCAGTGGCTCATGCCTGTAATCCCAGCACTTTGGGAGGCTGAGGCCAGCAGATCACCTGAGATCAGGAGTTTGAGACCAGCCTGGCCAACATGATGAAACCCCATCTCTACTAAAAATACAAAAGTTAGCTGGGTGTGGTGGCGGGCACCTGTAATCCCAGCACTTTGGGAGACTGAGATTGGCAGATCACCTGAGGTCAGGAGTTCGACACCATCCTGGTAACCTGTCTCTACTAAAAATACAAAAAATTAGCCGGGCGAGGTGGCGGGTGCCTGTAGTCCCAGCTACTCGGGAGGCTGAGGCAGGAGAATGGCGTTGAACCCGGGGGGCAGAGCCTGCAGTGAGCCAAGATCGCGCCACTGCACTCTAACCTGGGTGACAGCGAGACTCCGTCTCAAAAAAAAAGCGCTTGGAGGAAGCCTCACAGAGCCCTGTGCTGGACCACACCCTGGGGATCCAGTCCTGGGCTCCAGCCCCATTTCTGTACCACCCTGAGACCATGGGATCTTCCTCAGGTTGGATTACCTTGTATCCAAGGTGTGGACCCTATGGGCTCCTGCTAGGTGTAACTTGACACAACGGGTTCCGTTGTCAGGTGTAATTTAGAAACTCTGGGCTAGGCCAAGCGCAGTGGCTCACACCTGAATTCCCAAACTTTGGAAGGCCAAGGTAGGAGGATCGTTAGAGGTCAGGAGGTCAAGACCAGCTTGGACAACATAATGAGATCCCGATCCCATCTCTACAAAAAAAATAAAAAAATTAGCCAAATGTGGTGGCACATGCCTGTGGTTCCAGCTCCACGGGAGGCTGAGGCAGAAGGATCACTTGAGCCCAGGAGGTCGAGGCTGCACTCCAGCCTGGGTGATAGAGTGAGACCCTGTCTTGATAAAAAATAAAGATCTCCAAGGGGATGGGGTTTGAGAATGAGGCATCTCCCCCAAATGATTTGAGCCCAAAGCCCTGTTCTCCTGGCGTGGCTCAGTGCTGCCACTCCGCAGGTGACCTTACTGGGCCCTTCTACCTCTTACCTGTCTGTGAAAGTAGGTTCCAATTTTTTAAAAACCTAGAAAGATGAGTTTTTTTGTTTGTTTGTTTTTTCTGAGACGGAGTTTTGCTCTTATTGTCCAGCCTGAAGTGCAATGGCGCGATCTCAGCTCACTGCAACCTCCATCTCCCGGGTTCAATCGATTCTCCTGCCTCAGCCTCCCGAGTAGCTGGGATTACAGGAGCCCGCCACCACACCCAGCTAATTTTTGCATTTTTAGTAGAGACAGGGTTTCACCATGTTGGTCAGGCTGGTCTCAAACTCCTGACCTCAGGTGATCCACCTGCTCCGGCCTCCCAAAGTGTTGGGATTACAGGCGTGAGCCACTGCACCCAACAGAAAGATGAGATTTTATAGAAAATAAATATAGCTTGTTTTCTCAGAGGAGGCAGATTGGGAGCTATAGAGGAATATTCCTGCTTAGAGTTTGAAATCAGTTCTGTTAGGAAATAATGTTTGTAGGGGCCGGGTACAGTGGCTCACACCTATAAGGCCAGCACTTCGGGAGGCCAAGGCAGGTGGATCACTTGAGGTTAGGAGTTTGAGACCAGCCTGGCCAACATGGTGAAACCCCGTCTCTACTAAAACTACAAAAATTAGCTGGGTTTGGTGGTGGACACCTGTAATCCCAGCTACTTGGGAGGCTGAGGCAAGAGAATTGCTTGAGGCCAGGTGCAGTGGCTCATGCCTGTAATCCCAACACTGGGAGGCCAAGGTGGGCAGATCACCTGAGGTCAGGAGTTCAAGACCAGCCTGGCCAACGTGGTGAAACCCCATCTCTACTAAAAATACAAAAAATTAGCCGGGCATGGTGGCACATGCCCATAGTCCCAGCTACTCAGGAGGCTGAGACACAAGAATCACTTGAGCCCCGGAGGCGAAGGTTGTAGGGAGCTGAGATGGTGCCACTGCACTCCACTCTGGGTGACAGAGTGAGACTCCATCTAAAAAAAAAAAAAAAAAAAAAGGAAATAACGTCTGTGAGCTGTGTTGACTCATACTCCTTAGAAGCAGACAGTTGTGGGTGCCCAAAGAAATTGGGGTGTTGGGGAGCCCGTGGGACCTTCTAGGACGCTTGCCCCTTCCTGCCTCTCTCTTTCATGCAACCATCCCTGCCACCGGGGCCCCCGCCGGCCCCACCCTGGCCATTCTTTCTCCATCCCAGGACAGCCAGTACCCATGGAGCCAGAGAGTGAGCTTTGCCAAGGACATCGCGTCGGGGATGGTGAGTGAGCCGGGTGCTCCAACTCCATTCATAATCCCACCAGGAATTTGCAAACAGAACCCACAAAGAAGCTTTGAAAGAGGGCAGAGGGGGTCGATGGGAGAGTGGGAAGAATCGTCCCAACTGGCCTGATTGGGGTGGGAGCGGAGGGAGTTCCTGGGGGGCCAGAATGGGCTGGGGTCCCTCTGCACAGCTACCCCCTGACTCCCGTGTCCCTGTCCCCAGGCCTACCTCCACTCCATGAACATTATCCACCGAGACCTCAACTCCCACAACTGCCTGGTCCGTGAGGTGAGTACCAGGGCCCCCCCCATGTGGCTGGGTGTCGGGGAGACAGCAGGAGCCCACCCACTCCCAGCCTCAGGGCCTTCCCAGAACTGGAGGCCCCTGGGTTGCCTCCATGACTTCAGTTTGAGGTGGGGGTTGGGGGCAGCAGCCCGTGGGGAAGAGCACAGGGTCAGGAGGCAGACAGACCTGGGTTTGAGTCCTGTCTCTGCCACTGACTCATGGTGGACCATCAGCATCCCAGGCTGGTAGAAGGGTCTCATAAATCAATGAAGGAGAAAGTGACATGTAAGCTGCAAAGGACCAGGACCGTGGTCTTCATAGAGCACAGCCCACAGCAGAGTGGCCACGGTCTACACCAGACAGCACCAGCATCGGGGGGCCACAGAGTGGGGGGCATAGGCGTGTGGGCTGGAGTGGTCAAGGCAGGCTTCCTGAAAAAGGAGGCTTGGCCGGGCGCGGTGGCTCACACCTGTAATCCCAGCACTTTGGGAGGCCGAGGCAGGTGGATCACCAGGTCAGGAGATCGAGACCATCCTGGCTAACACGGGCACTGTGGCTCACGCCTGTAATCCCAACACTTTGGGAGGCCGAGGTGGGTGGATCACTTGAAGCCAGGAGTTCAGGACCAGCCTGGCCAACATGGCTAACACGGTGAAACCCCATCTCTACTAAAAATACAAAAAATTAGCCAGGCATGGTGGCGGGTGCCTGTAGTCCCAGCTACTTGGGAGGCTGAAGCAGGAGAATGGTGTGAACCTGGGAGGCGGAGCTTGCAGTAAGCCAAGATCGCACCACTGCACTCCAGCCTGGGTGACAGAGCGAACTCCGTCTCAAAGAAAAAGAGGAGGCTTTAGGTGGATATTTAAGCAGGGGATGGGCAGGCAAAGAACCCAGTGTCTAAGGATTGGCAAGGGAGGAGAGCCCGGTTCTCCACCGAAAGCAGAGGAGCGAGTAACCATGCCCGTCTGGAGAGGTAATGTATTCGTGTCCTGGGGCTGCCATCATGAAGTACTGTGAACCAGATGGCTCAAAACAACAGAAATGTGCTGGGCACAGTGGCTCACACCTAAAATCCCAGCAATTTGGGAGGCCAAGGCAGGTAGATTGCTTGAGCTCAGGAGTTTGAGACCAGCCTGGGCAACATGACGAAAGCCCATCTCTGCCAAAAATACAAAACAGAATAGCCAGGCGTGGTGGCATAAGCCTGTGGTCCCAACTATCTGGGAGGCTGAGGTGGGAGGATCACTTGAGCCTGGGAGGTGGAGGTTGCAGTGAGCCGAGATTGTGCTACTCTACTCCAGCCTGGGAGATAGTGCCAGACCCTGTCTCAAAAAACAAAACAAAACAAGGCTGGGCACTGTGGCTCACACCTGTTATCCCAGCACTTTGGGAGGCCGAGGTGGGTGGATCACTTGAAGCCAGGAGTTCAAGACCAGCCTGGCCAACATGGCAAAACCCTGTTTCTACTAAAAATTCAAAAATTAGCCGGCATGATGGCGCATGCCTGTAGTCCCAGCTACTTGGGAGGCTGAGGCAGGAGAATTGCTTGAATCCAGGAGGCAGAGGTTGTAGTGAGCTGAGATTATGCCACTGCACTCCAGCCTGGGTGACAGAGTCAGACACCATCTCAAAAAAAAAAAAAAGCATCACATGGCAAGAGGGGCTGACAAGAGACCCCCAAACTGACCCTTATACAGACCCACTCTTGTGATAACTAACCTGTTCCCTCAATAACCCATTAATCCATTAATTCATACAGAGCCCTCATGACCCAATCACCTCTTAACAGGCCCTGTCTCTTAACACTAGAGTCAGGCCAGGCATGGTGACATGGGCCTGTAGTCCCAGCTAGTTGGAAGGCTAGGTGGGAGGATGCCTTGAGTCCAAGAGGTAAATGCTACAGTGAGCTCTGATTGTGTCACTGCACTCCAGCCTGGGCAACAGAGCGAGCCCCTGTTTTTAAAGCAACAACAAGCCAGGCACAGTGGCTCATGCCTGTAATCCCAACACTTTGGGAAACCGAGGTGGGCAGATCACTTGAGGTCAGGAGTTCAAGACGAGCCTCGCCAACACAGTGAGACCCCTCTCTACTAAAACTACAAAAATTAGCTGGGTGTGCTGGCGGGTGCCTGTAGTCTCAGCTACTCATGAGGCTGAGGCAGAATTGCTTGAACCCAGGAGGTGGAGGTTGCTGTGAGCCAAAATCACGTCACTGCACTCCAGCAACAGAGTGGGACTCCATCTCAAAAAAAATAAAAAAATAAAAAACATAGACCTGTGTTAGCTTACACCTGTAATCCTAGCACTTTGGGAGTCCAAGGTGGGCAGATTGCTTAAGCCTAGGAGTTTGAGACCAGCCAGGCAACATGGCAAAACCCCGTCTCTACAAAAAAATAGAAAAAATTGGCCGGGCGCGGTGGCTCACGCTTGTAATCCCAGCACTTTGGGAGGCCGAGGCGGGCGGATCACGAGGTCAGGAGATCGAGACCACGGTGAAACCCCGTCTCTACTAAAAATACAAAAAATTAGCCGGGCGTGGTGGGGGGCACCTGTAGTCCCAGCTACTCAGAGAGGCTGAGGCAGGAGAATGGCGTGAACCCGGGAGGCGGAGCTTGCAATGAGCCGAGATCGCGCCACTGCACTCCTGCCTGGGTGACAGAACGAGACTCCGTCTCAAAAAAAAAAAAAAAAAAGAAAAAATTAGCTGGCATGGTGGCAAGTACCTATAGTACCAGCTACTCAGGAGGCAGAGGTGGGAGGATCGCTTGAGCCTGGGAAGTCGAGGCTGCAATGAGCTGTGTTCGTGCCACTGCACTCCAGCCTGGGCCATGGGAGGGAGACTCTGCCTCAAAAAAAAAAAAAAAAAATCAAACCTGAAAAGCAAAAAACATAGATCTCACCTGCTTATTGGGAATATTAAAGATAAAATTAGGCCAGGCACGGTGGCTCATGCCTGTAATTCCAGCACTTTGGGAGGCCGAGCTGGGCGGATCACGAGGTCAAGAGATCGAGACCATCCTGGCTAACACGGTGAAACCCCGTCTCTACTAAAAATACAAAAAATCAGCTGGGCATGGTGGCAGGCATCTGTAGTCCCAGCTACTTGGGAGGCTGAGGCAGGAGAATGGCGTGAACCCAGGAGGTGGAGCTTGCAGTGATCTGAGATCGCACCACTGCACTTCAGCCTAGGCAACAGAGCAAGACTCCATCTCAAAAAATAATTAAATAAATAAATAAAGATAAAATTGGGCCAGGCGTGGTGGCGCACTCCTGTAATCCCAGCACTTTGGTAGGCCGCAGTGGGTGGATCACCTCAGGTCAGGAGTTCAAGACCAGCCTAGCCAAGTATGGTGAAACCCGTCTTTACTAAAAATACAAAAATTAGCCAGGCGTGGTGGTGGGCGCCTGTAATCCCAGCTACTCGGGAGGCTGAGGCAGGAGAATCGCTTGAACCTGGGAGGCGGAGGTTGCAGTGAGCCAAGATCACTCCACTGCGCTCCAGCCTGGGCAACAGAGCGAGACTCCGTCTGAAAAAAAATAGTAATAATTCCTGTCTTCTTTCCGAAACAAAGCAGCGTCAGTGCCCTCGTAGGTGGGAGGGAGCGCTTGCAGGAGGGAGTAGTGGGGCCGCCGGGACGGTTTGGGGAGCAAGTAGCGAGGGGGCAGAGGGTGCAGCGTGTGGTGGGAGGGAGGAAGCCACACTGCTATCTTCAGGTGCTTCCAGCAGCTCCATTTGCAAAGAGCCGATGGGTTTAGGGAAGGAAGGGGTCCCCACCCTGTGCCAATACAGCGTATCAGAGGTATGTTCTCTGGTCTGTCTACGGGTTGGCTTGGGGTCCTGGGGAGGGGCAGGCCAAGCGGGCAGTACCAGGATCAGGTCGCAGCATGACCCGGCTTCACCCTCCCAGAACAAGAATGTGGTGGTGGCTGACTTCGGGCTGGCGCGGCTCATGGTGGACGAGAAGACTCAGCCTGAGGGCCTGCGGAGCCTCAAGAAGCCAGACCGCAAGAAGCGCTACACCGTGGTGGGCAACCCCTACTGGATGGCGCCCGAGATGATCAACGGTGAGTGGTTCGGCCCTGCCCATCATGGCCCTCACGGGAAGCCATGGGGGAGCCCAGCAGAGCTGCAACCTCCCAAGCCCCTGGCCCCTCCCAGCCTCCTTGGCTCTTCAGTTACCCTGTGGGTCCTGTTTCTCCTATAAGACACTTAGTGGCAGCCAGGCACGGTGGCTCACGCCTGTAATCCCAGCACTTTGGGAGGCTGAGGTGAGTAGATCGCCTGAGGTCAGGAGTTCAAGACTAGCCTAGCCAACATGGTGAAACCCCCGTTCTTTACTAAAAATACAAAAATTAGCTGGGCATGGTGGCGGGTGCCTGTAATCCCAGCTGCTAGGGAAGCTGAGGCAGGAGAATCGCTTGAGCCCGGGAGGCAGAGGTTGCAGTGAGCCGAGATCGCGCCATTGCACTCCAGCCTGGGCGATGAGCGAAACTCCATCTCAAAAAATAAATAAATAAAAGACACTTAGTGGTTTAAATAAATGATTATACAGTTCTGGAGTCTGAAGTCCAGCGTCAGCCTCACCGGGCTGAAATCAAGGCGCCGGCAGGGTGAGCTCCTTCTACAGGCTCCGGGGCACCTGTTTCCTTACCTTTTCTGGCTCGTGGAGGCTTCCTCATTCCTCATGTTGCTGCCCCCTCCTCTGTCTTCAGGGCTGGCTGCAAAGCATCTTCTCTTCTCTGATCTCTGCATCCATCTCCGCATCTCTTTCCCTGGCTCTAACCTTCCTCCTTCCTTTTTTTTTTTTTTTTTTAAAGAGACAGGGTCTCGCTCTGTTGCCCAGGCTGGAGTGCAGTGGTGCCACCATAGCTCACTGCAGCTTCAGCCTTCTGGGCTCAAACTGTCATCCCACCCCAGCCTTCTGAATAGCTGGGACCACAGGCATGAAACACCACACTCAGCTAATTTTTAAATTTTTAATAGAGACGGAGGTCTCACTATGTTGCCCAGGCTGGTCTCAAACTCCTGGCAATCCACCTGCCTTGGCCTTTCAAAGTGCTGGGATTCCAGGCATGAGCCACCATGCCCGGCCCTCCATCCTTCTGATAGGGTCCCTTATGGTGACATTGGGCCCACCTGGATAATCCAAAATCAGCCCTCCATCTCAAGACCCTCAACTTAATCCCATCTGCAGAGTCCGATGGAAGGTAGGACATATACAAGTCCCAGTGATCAGGACACAGTCATCTTTGGGGACCATAATTCTGTCTCCCACAGGGTCTGCCTCCCTCAGTCCATTTCTTTGCTGTCAGTGGTCCTATATATGCCCAGATTATAGGTTATAAAGTCCTTCTACAAGCAGGTGACACATGAACACAGGTTCAGGGCAGGCAGACCCCAGCCATCACCTCATCATGGTTAACCTAGTTAAATTAGCCTGGCATGTGGTGTGGTGCCTAATGCCTGTGGTCCCAGCTACTCAGGAAGCCAAGGCGGGAGATTTACTTGAGCCAAGGAGATCAAGGCTGCAGTGAGCTGTGATCATACCACTGCATTCTAGCCTGGGCAACAGAGTGAGACCCTGTCTCAAGAAAACAAAAAATAGTCCAGGCACAGTGGCTCACACCTGTAGTTCCAGCACTTTGGGAGGCTGAAGCAGACAGATTGCTTGAGGCCAGGAGTTCGAGACCAGCCTGGCCAACATGGTGAAACCCTGTCTCTACTAAAAATACAAAAATTACCGGGGTGTGGTGGCGCAGCTACTTGGGAGGCTGAGGCAGGAAACTCACTTGAACACAGGAGCAGAGGTTACATTGGGCCAAGATTGCACCACTGCACTCCAGCCTGGGCGACAGAGCAAGACTCTGTCTCAAAAAGAAAAAAAAAACCAGCCTGTAATCCCAGCACTTTGGGAGGCCGAGGTGGGTGGATCACGAGGTCAAGAGGTTGAGACCATCCTGGTCAACATGATGAAACCCTGTCTCTACTAAAAATACAAAAAAATTAGCTGGGCTTGGTGGCACATGTCTGTAGTCCCAGCTACCTGGGAAGCTGAGGCAGGAGAATTGCTTGAACCCGGCACGCGGAGGTTGCAGTGAGCTGAGATTGCACCACTGTACTCCAGCCTGACGACAGAGTGGGACTCTGTCTCAAACATACACACACACACACAGTTAACATAGCCCCCAAAGAAGACTATAAAACAGTCTTAGTGGCCAGGCGCGGTGGTTCACGCTTGTAATCCCAGCACTTTGGGAGGCCAAGGCAGGCGGATCACGAGGTCACGAGTTCGAGACCAGCCTGGCCAACACTGAAACCCCATCTCTACTAAAAATACAAAAATTAGCTGGGCGTGGTGGCGGGCGCCTGTAATCTCAGCTACTCAGGAGGCTGAGGCAGGAGAATTGCTTGAACCCAGGAGGCAGAAGTTGCAGTGGGCGACAGAGCAAGACTCCGTCTCAAAAAACAAAAAAGTCTTAGTGTTTCCTATGTTTAGGGATTAGTGTGAGGATTAAAGGTTGTAAACTCATTTCCACCTAGTTGGCATTCAGTAAATGAGAATTGGCATTTAGTACTAATTGACCCGGTCACTGCAACCCCCCCAGGTTCACCATTCTTCTGCCTCACCTCCGATACTGGACAAGCCCCCACGATCCCGGTGAGACAGGGTTTCACCGTGGTCTCAATTCTCCTGACCTCGTGATCCACCTGCCTCGGCTTCCCAAAGTGCTGGGATTACAGGTGTGAGCCACCGTGCCCTGCCAGTTTTTTGTTTTTGAGATGGAGTCTTGCATTGTCACCCAGGCTGGAGTACAGTGGCGTGATCTCGGCTCACTGCAACCTCCACCTCTTGGGTTCAAGTGATTCTCCTGCCTCAGTTTCCTAAGTAGCTAGGATTACAGGCGCCTGCCACCATGCCTGGCTAATTTTTGTATTTTTAGTAGAGATGGGGTTTCACCATTTTGGCCAGGCTGGTCTCGAACTCCTGACCTCAGGTGATCCACCCACCTCAGCCTCCCAAAGTGCTGGGATTACAGGTGTGAGCCACTGTGCCTGGCCCTGTACCAATTGTTTTTAACATCATTAAGTAGCTGGTATCATTCCCATTTTACAATAAGGAAACTGGCTCAGAGAGTCTGTGTCAGTTTCCTGAGGTTGCTGTAATGAATTGTTAGAAACTTGATTATTTAAAACAACAGAAAATAGTCAGGCACAGTGGCTCACACTTGTAATCCCAGCACTTTGGGAGGCCCAGGCGGGCAGATCACTTGAGGTCAGGAGTTCGAGACCAGCCTGGCCAACATGGTGAAACAGCGTCTCTACTAAAAATACAAAAATTAGCCGGGCATGGTGGCACACACCTGTAATCCCAGCTACTCGGGAAATTGAGGCAGGAGAATCACTCGAACCCAGGAGGCAGAGGTTGCAGTGAGCCATAATCGTGCCACTGCACTCTAGCCTGGGCGACAAAGCAAGACTCCATCTCAAAGTAAAATAAACAGCAGAAATTTATTCCCTCTTAGTTTTGGAAGCCAGAAGGTTGAAATCCAACAGGGCTGCTCTCCCTCCACGGGGATCTAGGGGAGAATGCATTCCTTGCCTCTTCCACCTTCTGGTGGTTTTGCATTCCTGGGCTTGTGGTGGCGTCACTCCAGTCTCCACCCCTGTCTTCACAGGGCCACCTCCTCCTCTTCTGCTGTGTCTTCTCTGTGTCTCTCTCATGAGGGCATTTGCAGTGGCATTGGGGCCCACCCAGATCATCCAGCACCATCTCATCTCCAGATCCTTAATCCCATCTTCAAACGACCCTTTTTCTGACCCAGTAACATTCACGGATTCCGGAGACTTGACGTGGTTGCCTTTTGGGACCAGCACAGAGCACAGAGTTCATGACTTGTGCAAAGTCATGCAGCTGATCGGTGCCTCGAACTCCTTGTCCAGGGCTCTGCCCCTTGCTCCTCAGAGCTCCCAAAGGCTTGCTCAGACCTGGTGGGGTTGGGGGAAAGCCTAAGCCTGGGTTCCCATAGAGGTTGCCGGCATCTGCCTCCTGGGCCTGGACCTCCCGGCCGGGGCATCCTCCCAGCTGGCCCGGTCCCCTGCCTTTTGGCATCCCTGGCACCCCTGGCACCCCCGTGTGTTCATCTGCTGACAGTCAGTCTCTTTGTCCAGGCCGCAGCTATGATGAGAAGGTGGATGTGTTCTCCTTTGGGATCGTCCTGTGCGAGGTAGGTCCAGGGGTGGGTAGCAGCAGTGTCGAGGCCTGGGCTCCTCCATACTCACCCAGGCTGCAGGCTCAGCATCTGCAGGGGCCTCATGCCAGGAAGGCTGCCCACAGCAAGGCATGGGCTGGCCCCTGTGGGGTACCGCAGTCAGGCTGCAGCCAGGCCCGGTGCCACCTGCCCTCAAGCCACCTGGATGGCACCGAGACG
The DNA here is from genome assembly GCF_009828535.3 of Hylobates moloch. NCBI lineage: Eukaryota > Metazoa > Chordata > Mammalia > Primates > Hylobatidae > Hylobates > Hylobates moloch. Next base: position 103,506,657 of record NW_026652276.1, on the reverse strand, counting down.
CCCAGGCTGAGGGCCCTCCTGGAGTAACTGCTGGGCCTTGTGCTGGACAGATCATCGGGCGGGTGAACGCAGACCCCGACTACCTGCCCCGCACCATGGACTTTGGCCTCAACGTGCGAGGGTTCCTGGACCGCTACTGCCCCCCAAACTGCCCCCCGAGCTTCTTCCCCATCACCGTGCGCTGTTGCGATCTGGACCCCGAGAAGAGGTGAGTAGGATGGGGCCCTGGCCTGGGAGACGGTGGGGCCGATTCCCGGGAGAGCCAGACCCACCGTTCCCCACCCGCCTGTCACTCAGGCCGTCCTTCGTGAAGCTGGAACACTGGCTGGAGACCCTCCGCATGCACCTTTCCGGCCACCTGCCACTGGGCCCACAGCTGGAGCAGCTGGACAGAGGTTTCTGGGAGACCTACCGGCGCGGCGAGAGTGGACTGCCTGCCCACCCTGAGGTCCCCGACTGAGCCAGGGCCACTCAGCCACCCCTGTCCCCACCTCCGGAGAATCCACCCCCGCCAGATTCCTCCGTGGGAGGTGGCCCTCAGCTGGGACAGTGGGGGCCCAGGCTTCTCCTCAGAGCCAGGCCCTGACTTGCCTTCTCCCACCCCGTGGACCGCTTCCCCTGCCTTCTCTCTGCCGTGGCCTGGAGCCGGCCCAGCTGCACACACACACCATGCTCTCGCCCTGCTGTAACCTCTGTCTTGGCAGGGCTGTCCCCTCTCGCTTCTCCTTGCATGAGCTGGAGGGCCCATGTGAGTTATGCCCCTTTCCACAGGCCGCTGCCCCAGCAACCCTGTGCACGCTCCACCTGTCTGGTCCGTAGCTCCCTGGAGGCTGGGCCAGGAGGCAGCCTCCGAACCATGCCCCATATAACGCTTGGGTGCATGGGAGGGCGCACATCAGGGCAGAGGCCAAGTTCCCACGTGTCTGTGTTCCCAGGAACCAAACGGGGAGTCTGGGGCCCGTTTTCCCCCCAGGGGGTGTCTAGGTAGCAACAGGTATCGAGGACTCTCCAAACCCCCAAAGCAGAGAGAGGGCTGATCCCCTGGGGCAGAGGTCCCCAGTGGCTGAGCAAACAGCCCCTTCTCTCGCTTTGGGTCTTTTTTTTGTTTCTTTCTCAAAGCCACTTTAGTGAGAAGCAGGTACCAAGCCTCAGGGTGAAGGGGGTCCCTTGAGGGAGTGTGGAGCTGTGGTGCCCGGGCCGGCGCTGATGGGGAGGAGCCAGCTCGGGCAGCGAGAGGATAGGCACAGTGGACAGGGCAGGTGGCCACCAGCAGCTCAGCCCTCGCAGTCATCTCAGAGCCCCTTCCCGGGCCTCTCCCCCAAGGCTCCCTGCCCCTCCTCATGCCCCTCTGTCCTCTGCGTTTTTTCTGTGTAATCTATTTTTTAAGAAGAGTTTGTATTATTTTTTCATACGGCTGCAGCAGCAGCTGCCAGGGGCTTGGGGTTTTATTTTTGTGGCGGGCGGGGGTGGGAGGGCCATTTTGTCACTTTGCCTCAGTTGAGCATCTAGGAAGTATTAAAACTGTGAAGCTTTCTCAGTGCACTTTGAACCTGGAAAACAATCCCGACAGGCCCGTGGGACCATGACTTAGGGAGGTGGGACCCACCCACCCCCATCCAGGAACCATGACGTCCAAGGAACCAAACCCAGACGCAGAACAATAAAATAAATTCCATACTCCCCACCCAGGTCCTGCGTGGCGATGTGTGTCTGGGGCCCTGGGGAAATAGTCAAGGTAAGAGGAGTTAGTCTTCCCTGACCAGAAGACAAGGATGAGTATGGTGGCTCATGCCTGTAATCCCAGCACTCTGGGAGGCTGAGACAGGACTCCTTAAGCCCAGGAGTTCAAGACCAGTCTGGATAACATAGTGAGATCCTGTCTCTACAAAAAAAATTTTTAAATTAGTTGGGCAGAGGCCAGGTGTGGTGGCTCATGCCTGTAATCCCAGCACTTTGGGAGGCAGAGGCGGGTGGATCACCTGAAGTCAGGAGTTCGAGACCAGCCTGGCCAACATGGTGAAAATTCATCCCTACCAAAAATACAAAAATTAGCCAGGCGTGGTGGCACGTGCCTGTAGTCCTAGCTACTTGGGAGACTGAGGCAGGAGAATTGCTTGGACCCGAAAGGCAGAGGTTGCAGTGAGCCGAGATGGCACCATTCCACTCCAGGCTGGGCAACAGAGCAAGACTTTGTCTCCAAAAAAAAAAAAAAAAAAAATTGGGCAGGCCAGGCACAGTGGCTCACGCCTGTAATCCCAGCCCTCTGGGAGGCTGAGGCAGGAGGATCGCCTGAGGTCAGAAGTTTGAGAACAGCCTGACTGACATAGTGAAGCCCCATCTCTACTAACAATACAAAATTAGCCAGGTGTGATGGCACATGCCTGAAATCCCAGCTACTTGGGGGGCTGAGGCAGGATAATTGCTTGAACCCAGGAGGCAGAGGTTGCAGTGAGCCAAGATTGCACCATTGCACCCCAGCCTGGGCAACAAGAGCGAAACTCCATCTCAAAAAAAAAAAAAAATTAGTTGGGCATGGTGGCATGCACCTATAGTCCCAGCTACTCAGGAGGCTGAGGTGGGAGGATCCTTTGAGCCCAAGAGATCAAGGCTGCAATGAGCCATGCTTGCACCACTGCACTCCAGCCTGGGCAACAAAACAAGACTCTGTCTCAAAAAAAAAAAAAAAAAAAAAGGGATGGAGGGGCAGCAAGGGGCCCATCAGGGGATGTAGAGGGGAAGAGAGCACAGCCCAGTTTTAGGTGGAGCTGAGGTGGTGGCCCAGCCAGGACAAGTGAAGATTCTTCAAAAGCTGGGTTTGGAGGGCCGCGCGTATTCCAGAGGTACTGCTTTCATACTTAATGTTTTCTTGTAAAACACGCCTGTAATCCTAGCACTTTGGGAGGCCAAGGTGGGCTGATCATCTGAGGTCGGGGGTTCAAGACCAACCTGACCAACATGGAGAAACCCCGTCTACTAAAAATACAAAAAATTAGCCAGGTGTGGTGGCGCATGCCTGTAATCCCAGCTACTGGGGAGGCTGAGGTAGGAAAATCGCTTGAACCTGGGAGGTGGAAGTTGCGGTGAGCCGAGATCATGCCATTACACTTCAGCCTGGGCAACAAGAGCGAAACTCCATCTCAAACAAAACAAAACAAAACTAAACTAAAGGGTCCTATCAAGAAGATGGGCTGCACGTGATGGCTCACACCTAGTATCCCAGTGCTTCAGGAAGCCGAGGTGGAAGGATCACTTGAGGCGAGGAGTTCAAGATCAGCCTGGGCAACGTAGCAAGACCCTGTTTTTACCCAAAAAATAAAAAAAATATCCAGATGCTGTGGTATGTGCCTGTAGTACCAGCTACTCAGAGGCTGAGGCAGGAGGATCGCTTGAGCCTGGGAGGTCAAGGCTGCAGTGAGCTGTGATCATGCCACTACACTCCAGCCTGGGTGACACAGCAAGACCTTGTCTCAAAAATAAATAAAAAATTTTGAAAACACACTAGGTATTGCAAATATAGGGCATTTAATTTGGTGTTTTGTTTCTGTTTTGTTGTTATTGTTTTGAGACAGGTCTCACTCTGTCACCCAGGCTGGACACTGCACAATCATGGCTCACTGCAGCCTCAACATCTGGGTCGAGCAATCCTCCCACCTCAGCTTCTCAGGTAGCTGAGACTATAGAAGCAAGCCACCACATCAAGTTAATTAAAAAAATTTTTTTGAGAGGCCAGGCATGGTGGCTCACGCCTGTAATCCCAGCACTTTGGGAGGCCGAGGCAGGCGGATCACCTGCAGTCAGGAGTTCAAGACCAGCCTGGCCAACATGGTGAAACCCCACCTCTACTAAAAATACAAAAATTAGCCATGTGTGGTGGCAGGCGCCCATAATCCCAGCTACTCGGGAGGCTGTGACAGGAGAATCGCTTGAACCTGGGAGGCGGAGGTTGCAGTTAGCCGAGATCACGCCATTGTACTCCAGCCTGGGTGACAAGAGTGAAACTCCATCTCAAAAAAAAAAAGTTTAGAGACAAGGTCTCACTTTCTTGCCTAGGCTGGCCTCAAACTCCTGGGCTCAAGCAGTCTCCTGGGCCTCCCAAAGTGCTGGGATTACAGGCATGAGCCTCCATGTTCAGCCGCATTTAATACGAGAAAATTTTTTTTCTTGAGACGGAGTCTTGCTCTGTCGCCCAGGCTGGAGTGCAGTGGCATGATCTTCGCTCACTGCAAGCTCCGCCTCCCGGGTTCACGCCATTCTCCTGCCTCAGCCTCCCAAGTAGCTGGGACTACAGGTGCCTGCCACCACGCCCGGCTAATTTTTTCTATTTTTAGTAGAGACATGGTTTCATTGTGTTAGCCAGGATGGTCTTGATCTCCTGACCTCGTGATCCGCCCATCTCGGCCTCCCAAAGTGCAAGGATTACAGGCGTGAGCCACTGCACCCGGCCAATACGGGGAAATTTTTACATGGCTGTTGAAAGACAGAGGAATAGCCCAAAAGTGGATACTTAGATAACCCAGAGATGATTGCAGGAGAGAGCTACCACCCTCGGCGGGGGGGATTGATGGAGAGAGGTGATCACTTGAGTTACCTAATGTTGCATAGGAAATCACCTCTCAACTTGGTTTCTTAAAGTAACAGTGATCACTCATTGCTCACGATTTCTTTTTTTTTCTTTTTGAGACAGAGTCTCGCTCTGTCACCCTGGCTGGAGTGCAGTGGTGTGATCTCGGCTCACTGCAAGCTCCACCTCCCAGGTTCATGCCATTCTCCTGCCTCAGCCTCCTGAGTAGCTGGGATTACAGGCACCCGCCACTGCACCCAGCTAATTTTTTGTATTTTTAGTAGACATGGGGTTTCACTGTGTTAGCCAGGATGGTCTCGATCTCCTGACCTCGTGATCTGCCCGCCTTGGCCTCCCAAAGTGCTGGGATTAAAGGCGTGAGCCACGGCGCCCGGCTTGATTTCTGTTTGTCAAGAATTTGGGAGTCATTTGGGTGGGGGATTTGGATGTGGGGGTCTCTCCTGGGGCTGCAGTCCTTTGAGGGTGTAACTGGGGTGAAGGTCCCTTCCGAGAACCCTCCTATGTGACTCACTCACATGGTGGGCAATTTGGTGCTAGCAGTTGATTCTACAGAGCAAAACGGGCTTGAGCCAATGTGCTACAAGCCAATACTATGACACCAGGCTTTTGGTTTTTTGTTTTTATTTTTATTTTTATTTTATTTATTTATTTATTTATTTTTTTGACGGAGTTTCGCTTTTGTTGCCCAGGCTGGAGTGCAATGGCACAATCTGAGCTCACCGCAACCTCCGCCTCCCAGGTTCAAGCGATTCTCCTGCCTCAGCCTCGGGCATGTGCCACCACACCCAGCTAATTTTTGTATTTTCAGTAGAGACAGGGTTTCTCCATGTTGGCCAGGCTGGTCTTGAACTCTTGACCTTAGGTGATCCGCCCGCCTCAGCCTCCCAAAGTGCTGGGATTACAGGCGTGAGCCACCATGCCCGGCTGGTTTTTTGTTTTTATTATTATTATTTTTTTTTTTTTTGAGACACAATCTCATTCTGTCACCCAGGCTGGAGTGCAGTGGCACAATCTCGGCTCACTGCAAGCTCCACCTCCCAGGTTCAAGGGATTCTCATGCCTCAGCCTCCCTAGTAGCTGGGACTACAGGCGTGTGCCACCACACATGTCTAATTTTTATACCTTTAGTAGAGACAGGGTTTCACTATGTTGGCCAGGCTGGTCTCAAACTCCTGACCTCAAGTGATCCACCTGCGTCAGCCTCTCAAAGTGCTGGGATTACAAGCATGGGCAACCACACCTGGCCAGTTTTTTGTTTTTAAAGTTGGAATCTCACTGTGTTGTCCCGGCTGGTCTTGAACTCCAAGGCTCAAATGATCCTCCTGCCTCGACCTCCCAAAGTGCTAGGCTTACAGTCATGAGCCACCACGCCCAGCTGACACCAGGCTTTTGAGAAAAGAATAGCTTTATTGCAAGTCAGCCAATAAGGAGACAGAAGTCTAACTCAAATCTGTTCCCCTGTGCCGGCTTTAAGGCGGTAATTTTATTAGGAAAGGTTTAGGGGGTGGATTCTGAGATTAGGTGATTGGTGGAAGGAAAGGGGAGGCCTGGAAAGTGCTCAGGCATGCGCAGTTCCCTCTTCATGTTACCTCATGGGGGGCATGTGCAAATTCTGGGGGTGGTTAGTATGTAACATGCAGTGGAAATTCGGGCTGTGACATCAGCAAGCTTGTTCTGTGCAAACTGCCGTTGGCCATATTGGTTCCAATCTATTTCAGCCAGCGTGTTAATCCCACCAGCAGATGAATTTCAGCATTTCTGCAAGTCGTTTCTTTTTTTATCTGCTATCCTGCAAACTGGAAAATTTCTGCTAGTCATTGGTTTCTTTAACTCTTTCGGGCACGGTTTCACTGGTAGGAGGCCTCAGTTTATCCCATGGGCCTCTCCATAGGGCTACTTCAGAGTCCCCACAGCAGCCTCCAAAATGAATATCCCAGCAGAGAAAAAGAAAAGTGCCACTAGGGGCCGGGCGTGGTGGCTCACGCCTGTAATCCCAGCACTTTGGAAGGCTGAGGCAGGAGGATCCCTTGAGCCCAGGAGTTCAAGCCAGCCTGGGCAATGTAGGGAGACCCTATCTCTACTTAAAAAAACAATAAAAAGAAATTAGGCTGGGCGTGGTGGCTCATGCCTGTAATCCCAGCACTTTGGGAGGCCAAGGCAGGTGGATCATGAGGTCAGGAGTTTGAGACAAGCCTGGCCAAGATTGTGAAACCCTGTCTCTACTAAAAACACAAAAATTAGCCAGGCACAGTGGCGGGCTCCTGTAATCCCAGCTACTCAGGAGGCTGAGGCAGGAGAATTGCTTCAACCCGGGAGGCGGAGGTTGCAGTGAGCCAAGATCGTGCCACTGTACTCCAGCCTGACAAAGCAAGACTCCATCTCAAAAAAGAAAAAGAATGAAAGAAAGAAAGAAGAAACAAAGAAAGAAAGAAAAGAAGGAGAAAGAAAGAAAGAAAGAAGAAAGAAAGAAATAAATAAAGAAAGAAAGAAAGAAAGAGAGAGAGAGAGAAGGAAATTAGCTAGGTATGGTGGCACACACCTGTGGTCCCAGCTATTTGGGAGGCTGAGGCAGGAGGATTGGTTGAGCCCAGAAGGTCAAGGCTACAATGAGCCGGACTGTACCATTGCACTCCAGCCTGGGCAACAGAGTAAGATGCTATCTCAAAAAAAGAAAAGAGGCCAGGTGCGGTGGATCACGCCTGTAATCCCAATATTTTGGGAGGCCAAGACAGGATCCCTTGAGGCCAGGAGTTTGAGACCAGCCTGGCCAACTTGGCAAAACCCTGTCTCTACCAAAAAATACAAAAATTAGCTGGGCGCGGTGGCCCACACCTGTAATCCCACCTACTTGGGAGGCTGAGGCAGGAGAATCACTTGAACCTGGGAGGTAGAGGTTACAGTGAGCCAAGATTGCACTATTGCACTCCAGCCTGAGCAACAGAGCAAGACTCCATCTCAAAAAAAAAGAAAAAATTACAGCTAGCCAACTGCCCACAAGCGCAGCTCTGGGTGCATTGCTTATGAGTTAACTCCTGCTTTGCAAGGAGCAGCTCTGGTTCAATAAAAGATTGCTGTTTAACACCACCAGCTTACCCTTGAATTCTTTGAGTGAAACCACAAACCCTCCCAGGCTAATCCACAATTTGGGGGCTTAGCTATATGCCTGTATCGGTACTAATTATCTTCATTATTGTAGCTTTGTCGTAACTTTCGAAATTGAGAAATGTGAGCCTTCCAACTTTGTTTTCCTTTTTCTAGATTGTTTTGGCTATAATGAATTTCCTTGAATTTCCACAAGAATTTTTTTTTAAGTGCTGAGATCTCAGCTCACTGCAACCTCTGCCTCCTGGGTTCAAGCAATTCTCCCAACTTAGCCTCCCAAGTAGCTGGGACTAGAGGCATGCACCACCATGCTAATTTTTGTATTTTTAGTAGAGATGGGGTTTCACCATGTTGTCCAGGCTGGTCTCGAACTCCTCGCCTCAAGTGATCCACCCACCTCAGGCTCCCAAAGTGCTGGGATTACAGATGTGAGCCACCATGCCCAGCCTCCACATAAATTTTTAGGATGAGCTTGTCAATTTCTGAAAACAAGCCAGCTGGGGATTTGTTTGTTTGGTTGGTTGGTTGTTTAGACACGAGATGCCACACTGTCACCCAGACTGGAGTGCAGTGGCACAACTGCTAGCTCACTGCAGCCTGGAACTCCTAGGTTCAAGTGATCCTCTCATCTCAGCCTCCTGAGTACCAGGGAATACAGACACATGCCACCATGCCCTGCTAATTTTTTAATTTTTGTAGAGACATGGTCTCAAACTCCTGACCTACCAGGCTGATCTTTTTTTTTTTTTTTTGAGATGGACGCTCATTCTGTCGCCCAGGCTGGAGTGCAATGGCGCAACCTCACCTCACTGCAACCTCTGCCTCCTAGGTTCAAGTAATTCTCCTGCCTCAGCCTCTCAAGTAGCTGATGGGCATGGGCGCCTGCCACCATGCCCGGCTAATTTTTCATATTTTTAGTAGAGATGGGGTTTCACCATGTTGGCCAGGCTGGTCTCAAACTCCTGGCCTCAAGTGATCCTCCTGCTTCAGCCTCCCACAGCACTGGAATTACAGGCGTGAGCCACTGCTCCTGGTACAGCTGAGGATTTTGATAGGGATTGGTTTATATCTATATGTGAACTGGGGAATACTGGAATATCAACATCATAATAATATTAAGTCTTCCAGGCCAGGCATGGTGGCTCACACCTGTAATCCCAGCACTTTGGGAGATCGAGGCAGGTGGATCAATTGAGGTCAGGAGTTCAAGACCAGGCTGGCCAACATGGCAAAACCCCGTCTCTGCTAAAAATACAAAAATTAGCCAGGTGTGGTGGTGTGTGCCTGTAGTCCCAGCTACTTGGGAGGCCGAGGCAAGAGGATCCCTTGAACCTGGTAGGCAGAGGTGGCAGTGAGCCTAGATTGCACCACTGTACTCCAGCCTGGGTGAAAGAGCAAGGCTCTGTCTCAAAAAAAAAAAAAAAAAAAAAAAAAGGAAGAAGAAGGAGGAGGAGGAGGAAGAGAGGGAGGAGAAGAAGAGGAAAAAGAAGAAGGAGAAGGAAGGAGGGAGGGAAAGAAGGAAGGAAGAAGGAGGAAGGAGGAAGAAGAAGAAATACCTGAAACTGGGTAATTTTTTTTTTTTTAGAAAGGATCTTGCTCTGTTGCCCAGGCTGGAGTGCAGTGGCACAATCTTGGCTCACTGTAACCACCACCTCCTGGGTTCAAGCAATTTTCATGCCTCAGCCTCCTGAGTAGCTGGGATCCAGATGTGCACACCACGCCCAGCTAATTTTTATATTTTTAGTAGAGACAGGGTTTCATCATGTTGGCCAGGCTGGTCTCGAACCCCTGACCTCAGGTGATCAATCTGCCTCAGCCTCCCAAGTGCTGCAATTACAGGCGTGTGAGCCACTGTGTCTGGTTTCAAAAATACCATTTAATGGCTGACAATTACTTGCCCTGAAATATGAAACAAAATTCATTTACTACATTGTTTTTAAGATAGCACCTGGCCTTCGGTAATCGGAAATAATGATTTCCTATAAATAAAAACCACTGCAGTGCTTTTAGTGATTAGTGTACGTAGAGTTTTTCCCCCGGCTGTGACATCATATTATTAAAAGCATTAAGCACTTGGAATTCATGCTATAGTTGATTTATAAGTTACATAATGTACAAAGCTCCTTTTATAAGAATGTTTTGTGGTCACAATTACTTCAAAACCCAATTACATTCAAATAATCTAATAGCTCATGCTTTGGCAATTATAGAAGTGTGATTTTGACACATAGAAATTTTATGAGGTTAGCAAATAAAAAATGCTATAAAAGAGGTGAACAATGGTTCCTCTGTTTAAATGTAGAGTGCAACAATATTTAGGTAATATTTTTCAGTTAATATAATCAGCCTAGAATATAGCATTGTAAATCATACAGTGTTTTAGAAATACGGATCTAAAGAAGGTAATACCTTTTCCAAATTATAAAATTTTGGCAAATCAATACAGTACTTTGTAATACAATAAAACTATGTTTTTGTTGGAGTCATATATGACTTTAATAATAATTTCCACTGCAAAAGTACCACCTAAGTACTAAATCAAATTATGAAGGCTTTTCATGACAGTTTATAACAGAGTCAGTTGTTTTACACAAATTAATATGGCTTTTAAAAAATTATATAATTTCTTGGCCGGGCACACTGGCTCATGCCTGTAATCCCAGCACTTTGTGGGGCTGAGACCGGCAAATTCCTGAGCTCAGGAGTTTGAGACCAGCATGGACAACATGGCAAGACCCTGTCTCTAAAAATAAAAATGTTTTAAAAGCTGCAGGGTTAACACAGTAGAGAAATCATGAGCATATAAAATGTGCTACATTTCCTTCTGGGATTGGTCCAAAACTGCTCACAAAAAGCTTTAAAACTCTACTTTAAGACGCTCCAGCCACGCGCGGTGGCTTACGCCTGTAATCCCAGCACTTTGGGAGGCCGAGGCAGGCGAATCACAAGGTCAGGAGTTCGAGACCAGCCTGGCCAACATGGTGAAACCCCGTCTCTACTAAAAATACAAAAAAAAATTACCTGGGCATAGTGGCAGGCGCCTGTAATCCTAGGTACTCGGGAGGCTGAGGCAGGAGAGTCGCTTGACTCTGGGAGGCGGAAGTTGCAGTGAGCCAAGATCGTGCTACTGCACCCCAGCCCAGGCGACAAACTGAGACTCCGTCTCAAAAAAAAAAAAAAAAAAAAAATTCCAATACCAAATTAAAGCCATTTTTCAAGTATTGGTAAATCTTCCATAAACAGGGCAACCCTTAATGATCAATAGGTCATTCGGCTGGGGCTTATGCTGGTGGATCTCTTTTATTTAAAGCTCCAAACTCAGCTGGGCTTGGTGGTTCATGCCTGTAATCCCAGCACTTTGGGAGGCCAAGGCAGGTGGATCACCTGAGGTCAGAAGTTCGAGACCAGCCTGGCCAACATAGTGAAACCCCCCGTCTGTACTAAAAATACAAAAATTAGCCAGGCGTGGTACACAGAAAAAAAAAAAGTCAATTATCCTATTTGGGGATTTAAATTATATATTTTTTTTATTTTTTTGAGACAGTTTCACTCTGTCACCCAGTCTGGAGTGCAGTGGTACAATCTTAGCTCACTGCAACCTCCACCTCCTGAGTTCAAGCGATTATCCTGCCTCAGCCTCCTGAGTAGCTAGGATTACAGGCACCAGCCACCACACCTGGCTAATTTTTGTATTTTTTGTAGAGACAGGGTTTCACCATGTTGGCTAGGCTGGTCTCAAACTCCTGGCCTCAAGTGATCTGCCTGCTTCGGCCTCCCAAAGTGCTGGGATTACAGGAGTGAGCCACCACACCACCTGGACCAGCCTTTTCCTCTATAAATTAAAAAAAAAAAAAAAAAAAAAGGCCAAGTGCAGAGGTTCATGCCCATAATCCCAGCACTTTGGGATGGATCACTGTAATTCCAGCTACTCAGGAGGCTGAGGCAGGAGGATCACTTGAACCCAGGGGTCTGAGGTTGCAGTGAACCAAGATTGCACCACTGCACTCCAGCCTGGGCAACAGAGCAAGACTCCATCTCAAAAACAAAGAAAAAAGAAAAAGGCCAGGCAAAGTGACTTACATCTGTAATCCCAGTACTTTGGGAAGCTGAGGCAGGAGGATTGCTTGAGCCCAGGAGTTCAAGGCTGCAGTGAGCTATAATTGCACCACTGCGCTGCAGCCTAGGTGACAGAGCCAGACCCTGTCTCATAAAAAAAAAAAAAAAGAAAGAAAAAAGAAAAAGAAAAAGAAAAGAAAGAGAAGAAAAGTGCCAAATTGTTTCTCAAAGCAGTTCTAGTGATTTACGGTCTCATTTGCAGTATATCAGATTCTTCGTTGTCCAGATCTTTTCAATTTTTTACAGACTAACAGGTACAATACAGTATCTTACTGTGGTACTAATTTGAGTTTCCCTGATTTCCTCTATAGTTGAGCATCTTTATGTGTTTATTGGCCACTCATATTTCTTCAGATCTTCTGCCTGCCTGCCTTCCTTCCTTCCTTCCTCTCTTCCTCCCTTCCTCCCTCCCACCCTCCCTTCCTTCCTTTTTTTTTTTTTTGAGACGGAGTCTCGCTCTGTCGCCCAGGCTGGAGTGCAGTGGTGGGACCTCGGCTCACTACAAGCTCCGCCTCCCAGGTTAAAGCGATTCTCCTGCCTCGGCCTCCCGAGTAGCTGAGACTACAGGCGCCCACCACCACGCCCAGCTAATTGTTTGTATTTTCAGTAGAGACGGGTTTTCACCGTGTTAGTCAGGGTGGTCTCCGATCTCCTGACTTCGTGATCCGCCCACCTCAGCCTCCCAAAGTGCTGGGATTACAGGTGTGAGCGTGAGCCACCGTGCCTGGCCCCTTCCTTTTTTTAAAAAGATAGACGGGTGCTCCCTTTGGCAGCACATATACTAAAAAGAGAGACAGGAAGGCCAGTCACAGTGGCTCACACCTGTAATCCCAGCACTTTGAGAGGCTGAGGCTGGTGGATCACCTGAGGTCAGAAGTTTGAGACCAGCCTGGCCAACACGGTGAAACACTGTCTCTACTAAAAATACAAAATTAGCCGGGTGTGGTAGCGCATGCCTGTAATCCCAGCTACTCAGGAGGCTGAGGCAGGAGAATCAATGAACCCGGGAAGCGAAAGTTGCAGTGAGATGAGATCGCGCCATTGCACTCCAGCCTGGGCAGCAAGAGTAAAACTCCGTCTCAAAAAACAAAAAAATTTCTTAAGTTTTGTGAACAAATATTTCATAATTTTCTCTACTGAGGTCTTAACACTTTTCTTTTTACATTTTACAGAATACTTCATATCTTGTCTCTCCCTTTTTTTTTTTGCAATCACCTTGAAAACATTAAGATTCAGATGGTCCTCTAATTTTCCTGTCTCCTATTATCCTTTGTGGTGTGTGTGTGTGTGTGTGTGTGTGTGTGTGTGTGTGTGTGTGTTTGAGACAGAGTCACTCTGCTGGACAGGCTGCAGTGCAGTGGTGGCATCTCGGCTTGCTGCAACCTCCGCCTCCTGGGCTCAAGTGATTCTCCTGCTTCAGCCTCCCGAGTAGCTGGGATTACCGGCATGCGCCACCACACCCGGCTAATTTTTGTATTTTCAGTAGAGACGGGATTTCACCGTGTTGGCCAGGCTGGTTTCAAACTCTTTTTTTTTGGAGACGGAGTCTCGCTCTGTCGCCCAGGCTGGGGTGCAGTGGCGGCCGATCCTGGCTCACTGCAAGCTCCGCCTCCCCGTTTCACGCCATTCTCCTGCCTCAGCCTCCTGAGTAGCTGGGACTACAGGCGCCTGCCACCACACCCAGCTAATTTTTTCTATTTTTAGTAGAGACAGAGTTTCACTGTGTTATCCAGGAAGGCCTCGATCTCCTGACCTCGTGATCCGCCTGCCTCAGCCTCCCAAAGTGCTGGGATTACAGGTGTGAGCCACTGCGCCCGGCCGTGGTTTCAAACTCTTGACCTCAAGTGATCTGCCCACCTCAGCCTCCCAAAGTGCTGGGATTACAGACGTGAGCCACTGCGCCCAGCCTGTTATCCTTTGTTTTTGGAAGGAAGCATTTGAACAAGAGTGACCCTATCTTGAATAGAGGCTGGGTAAAATGAGGCTGAGACCTGCTGGGCTGCATTCCCAGTAGGTGAGACATTCTTATTCACAGGATGAGACAGGAGGTTGGCAGAACTGGTATCACAAGATACGGGTCACAAAGACCCTGCTGATAAAACAGGATGCTGGCAGGGCACAGTGGCTCACTCCTGTAATCCCAGCATTCTGGGAGGCTGAGGCAGGCAGATCACTTGATGCCAGGAGTTCAAGACTAGCCTGGCCAACATGGTGAAACCCTGTCTCTACTAAAAATACAAAAATTACCCAGACATGGTGGCAGGCGCCTGTAATCCCAGCAACTCAGGAGGCTGAGGCAGGAGAATTGCTTGAACTCGGGAGGCAGAAGTTGCAGTGAGCCGAGATCACACCACTGCACTCCAGACTGAGTAACAGAGCTAGACTCCATCGCAAAAAAAAAAAAAAAAAATAGGATGCAGTAAAGAAGCCAGCCCCAAAACCCACCAACGGTGATGAAAGTGACCTCTGGTCATCCTCACTGCTCATTATACACTAATTATAATACATTACCATGCTAAAAGACACTCCCACCAGGACCATGACAGTTTACAAGTGCCATGGCAACACCTGGAAGTTACCCTATCTGGTCTAAAAGAAGGAAGAACTCTTGGTTCTGGGAAATCCCTGCCCTTTCCTGGAAAACTCATGAATAATCCATACTTTGTTTAGCATAGAATGAAGAAATAACTGTAAGTATACTCAGTCAAGCAGTCCATGCCACTGCTCTGCCTATGGAGGAGTCATTCTTTATTCCTTTCCTATTCTTTTTTTTCTTTTTCTTTTTTGAGACAGAGTCCCACTCTGGAGTCCCACAGGCTGGAGTGCAGTGGCACGATCTTGACTCACTGCAACCTCTGCCTCCCAGGTTCAAGCAGTTCTCCTGCCTCACCCTTCCGAGTAGCTGGAATTACAGGTATGCACAACCACACCCAGCTAATTTTTGTATTTTTAATAGAGATGGAGTTTCACCAAGTTGGCCAGGCTGGTCTCGAACTCCTGACCTCAGGTGATCCACCCGCCTCAGCCTCCCAAAGTGCTGGGATTACAGATGTGAGCCACTGCACCTGGCTATTCCTTTACTTTCCTGATAAGCTTGCTTTCAGATCGGGTGTGATGGTTCACATGTGTAATCCCAGCACTTTGGGAGGCCTAAGTGGCAGGACTGCTTGAGCCCAGAAATTCAAGACCAACCAGCACAACATAGTGAGATCATATTTCTATTTAAAAAAAAAAAAAAAAAAAAAAGCTTGGCCAACATGACAAACACCTGCCTCTACTAAAAAATTACAAAAATAGAGCCGGGCGCGGTGGCTCACGCTTGTAATCCCAGCACTTTTGGAGGCCGAGGTGGGCGGATCACGAGGTCAGGAGATCGAGACCACGGTGAAACCCTGTCTCTACTAAAAAAAATACAAAAAATTAGCCGGGCATGGTGGCGGGCGCCTGTAGTCCCAGCTACTCGGAGAGGCTGAGGCAGGAGAATGGTGTGAACCCAGAAGGCGGAGCTTGCAGTGAGCCGAGATTGCGCCACTGCACTCCAGCCTGGGCAACAGACCGAGACTCCATCTCAAAAAAAAAAAAAAATTGTCCAGGCGTGGTGGCTCACGCCT
>NW_026652276.1:103473416-103481273 GCF_009828535.3 Hylobates moloch | reverse complement strand
GCTGGGACTACAGGCGCCTGCCACCACGCCCGGCTAATTTTTTTGTATTTTTAGTAGAGACGGGGTTTCACCGTGGTCTCGATCTCCTGACCTCGTGATCCGCCTGCCTCGGCCTCCCAAAGTGCTGGGACTACAAGCGTGAGCCACCGCACCTGGCCAAAAATTTTTTTTTTAAATCATTACTTCCACCCACCCTAAGACAAAAGCATAATTGACTTCTTCCCATACTCTGTGTTTACTTTATCTTGTGTAAAATACAGATATACTCAGCACAAGATGAATTCATAATTGACTGTTCTTTTTTCCCTCCTTTCACATGTGTTAAAAGAAAAACTTCAGCCAAATTAAACTTAAGGGAGTTTAATTGAGCAATGAACAGTTTGTGAATCCGGCAGCCCCCAGAATCACAGCCGATTCAGACAGACTCTAGTGCAGCCATGTGATGGAAGAAGATTTATAGACAAAGGCAAATGACATACAGAAATCAGTGAGGTATGAAAACAACTGGATTGGCTACAGGTCGGCATTTGCCTTATTTGAATACGGCTCAAACAGTTGGCTACATCTGATTGGCCAAAAGTCAGTGATTGGCACAGGGTGTGGGCTATGGCCGGGTTATACCTCCACTTATTAGAGTTCACAATGTACAGAAAAACCTTTAGGCCAAATTGAAATATGTAAAGAGGCAGCTTTAGGCTAAACTTGATTAACATATGTAACGTGGATTCAGTGATCATGAATGAAAGCCTCACAGAAAGTGACCACTTATTTCACTACCTTCCCTAGTGTTTTTTTTTGTTTTTTTTTTTTTTTTTTTTTTTTTGAGATGGAGTCTCGCTCTATCGCCCAGGCTGGAGTGCAGTGGCATGATCTTGGCTCACTGCAAGCTCCGCCTCCTGGGTTCACGCCATTCTCCTGCCTCAGCCTCTTGAGTAGCTGGGACCACAGGCGCCCGCCACCATGCCCGGCTAATTTTTTTGCATTTTTAGTAGAGACGGGGTTTCACCGTGTTAGCCAGGATGGTCTCGATCTCCTGACCTCGTGATCTGCCCGCCTCGGTCTCCCAATGTGCTGGGATTACAGGCTTGAGCCACCGCACCCAGCCACCTTCCCTCCTTTTTCATTTCTTTCCTCCTTCCCCTCCTGCCCGCTCTTTCTCATTTAAATATTGAAGTCCTCAAAACTCTCTGGAAAAGGCACGGATCACAGATTTTTCTTTGGCTTGGGTCTCTTTTTCCTGGGCATGTCCTCAACCTTGGCAAAATAAACCTCGGCAAAATAAACCTCTAAATTCATTGAGTCCCCTCCCCTCCCCTCCTCTTCCCTTCCCTTCCCCTTTCTCTGAGACAGGGTCTCACTCTGTCATCCAGGCCAGGGTACAGTGGTGCAAATGATAGGGACAAGAGGCAGGCAAATTCTGGGCAGAAGAGGGTGGGTCCCCAGAGAGGGTGTTGCCCTCAAGCTGAAAAACCTGGAACTGCAGCCCAAAGTGAGAACTGACATCCCTGTTTTCTTTTCTTTTTTTTTTTTGAGACGGAGTCTCGCTCTGTGGCCCAGGCTGGAGTGCAGTGGCGCAATCTCGGCTCACTGCAAGCTCCGCCTCCCGGGTTCACGCCATTCTCCTGCCTCAGCCTCTCTGAGTAGCTGGGACTACAGGGACCCGCCACCACGCCCGGCTAATTTTTTTGTATTTTTAGTAGAGACGGGGTTTCACGGTCGTCTCGATCTCCTGACCTCGTGATCCGCCCACCTCGGCCTCCCAAAGTGCTGGGATTACAAGCGTGAGCCACCGCGCCCGGCCCTTCTTTTCTTTCTTTTTTTTTTTTTTTGAGATGGAGTCTCCCCCTCTGTCACCCAGGCTGGAGTGCAGTGGTGCGATCTTGGCTCACTGCAACCTCCACCTCCCAGGTTCAAGCGATTCTCCTGCCTCAGCCTCCCAAGTAGCTGGGATTACAGGTGCACACCACCACACCGGCTAATTTTTGTATTTTTATTAGAGAAGGGGTTTCACTCTCTTGGCCAGGCTGGTGTTGAACTCCTGATTTCATGATCCACCCTCCTCGGCCTCCCAAAGTGCTGGGATTACAGGCATGAGCCACCGCGCCCGGCCAACATCGCTCTTTTCCTGCTTGAATGTTGCCTTTTCCAAAACCACCCTTGACCTGCCCTGCCCCCAATCCTGTGCCCATAAAAACCCCAGGCCCAGCCAGCAGAGAGAGGAGAGGCAGCTGGACATCAAAGACCATGGTTGAACATTGGAGGGAAGTGGCTTGACTTCAGAGGGACAGTTTGCTGGAGTAGCTTTGGAGGAGTATGGCCAGGGACAGCTGGACTTCAGAGAAAGATTACCTTCCTGCTCTGTCCCCTTTTCAGCTCCCCTTCCCACTTAGAGCCACTTTCATCAGCAATAAAGTCTCCTGCATTTACCATCTTCAGTTAATTTGTGTGACCTCCTTCCTCCTGGACACTGAAAAAGAACTTGGGTGCCACGAGTGTGGATGCAAAAGGCTGTCACACCGATCCTCCACTGAGCTGTTAACACTTAAGTCATTCATAGACAGCAGAGCTAAAAGAGTACTCTAACACTGCCTCTGGGGCTTCAGTAGTCTTAGGCACCCTCTGCTAGACACTATCATGGGGCTGGTATGGAGATGGCTCTTGCTGGCACCTAAAAGTGCTCGCCCCATCTCCTGCACCTGTTCACCTGTGCTCCCTCACCTGTGAGGGGTGGAGTAGTGAGTGAGTGGAGTTCACCCCTATCGGCACCAAAGCAGCTGGCTAGTTCTCAGGCAACACCCTGCTTCACAATCACAGCTCACTGCAACCTCTCACCTCCCAGGCTCAAGTGATCTTCCCGCCTCAGCCTCCCAAAGTGCTGGGATTGCAGGCATGAGCCACCACGCCCAGCCAGTCATTTTCTTTGGTTTACACTACTTTACCTCCCTGAGCCTCATTTTCCCCAAATGAGAGGTAGAAACTCCTCTGTTGGGAGGATTAAATGAGATATGTCTCACATTTTTGTTGAAAACTGGACATTTGGCCGGGCGCGGTGGCTCACGCTTGTAATCCCAGCACTTTGGGAGGCCGAGGCGGGCGGATCACAAGGTCAGGAGATCGAGACCACGGTGAAACCCCGTCTCTACTAAAAATACAAAAAAAAAAAAATTAGCCGGGCGTGGTGGCGGGCGCCTGTAGTCCCAGCTACTCGGAGAGGCTGAGGCAGGAGAATGGCGTGAACCCAGGAGGCGGAGCTTGCAGTGAGCCGAGATTGCACCACTGCACTCCAGCCTGGGCAACAGAGCGAGACTCCGTCTCAAAAAAAAAAAAAAAGAAAACTGGACGTTTTATTTTATCTTATTTTACTTATTTTTGAGACAAGGTCTGGCTCACTCTGTCACCCAGGCTGGAGTGCAGTGGTGCAATCTTGGCTCCCTGGAAGCTTAACCTACTGGGCTCAAGTGATCCTCCTGTCTCAGCCTCCTGAGCAGCTGGGACTATAGGCTCCAGCCACCACACTTGGCTAATTTATTTTTATTTTTATTTTTTGTAGAGACAGAGTCTCATTATGTTGCCTAGGATGGTCTGGAACTCCTGGGCTCAAGTGGTTCTCCTGACTCAGCCCCACAAAGTGCTGGGATTACAGATGTGAGCCATGGCACCCAGCAAAAACTGGACATTTTAGATCATGTATTGTAATTCTAAATTCTGATGTCCTGGTGGTAGTTGTTGTCGATTTTGACATTGTTGTTGTGGTTTGCTGGTTGTCTGTTTGGTTGTTTAATAACTTGAAGCCACTAAAGGAAGCCTCTGTTTTGTTTTGTGATTCTTGCCTTTATTTTCAAGACTGGCTTCCTAGGGGTCCATCTCTGAATCAGCATTGCTTAGTGCCCAGCCACTGTTTGGTCAGAAGGTTTCCGTAAACACCTTGACCCACTAAGCCTTCCTTGGTCAAGAGGACCTGTGGGCGAGGGGAAGGGGGGTTGGGGCACACGTTAGATTATTTCCTCAAGGGCCTTGACATTTCTTTCTTTCTTTTTTTTTTTTTTTTTTTTTTTTGAGATGGAGTCTGTCTCTATCACTCAGGCTGGAGTGCAGTAGCATGATCTTGGCTCACTGCAACCTCCACCTCCCAGGTTCAAGTGATTCTCCTAGCCGGGCGCGGTGGCTCAAGCCTGTAATCCCAGCACTTTGGGAGGCTGAGGCGGGCGGATCACGAGGTCAGGAGATCGAGACCATCCTGGCTAACACGGTGAAACCCCGTCTCTACTAAAAACACAAAAAATTAGCCGGGCGTGTTGGTGGGCGCCTGTATTCCCAGCTACTCGGGAGGCTGAGGCAGGAGAATGGCGTGAACCCAGGAGGTGGAGGTTGCGGTGAGCCGAGATCATGCCACTGCACTCCAGCCTGGGGGACAGAGAAAGACTCCGTCTCAAAAAAAAAAAAAAAAGTGATTCTCCTGCCTCAGCCTCCCGAGTAGCTGGGATTACAGACGCCTGCCACCACACCCAACTAATTTTTGTATTTTAGTAGAGATGGGGTTTCACCACGTTGGCCAGGCTGGTCTGGAACCCTCGACCTCAAGTGATCCACCTGCCTCAGCCTCCCAGAGTCTAGGATTACAGGTGTGAGCCACCATGCCTGGCCTCTTTTTTTCTTTTCTTTTTTCTTTTTCTTTTTTTTTTTTTTTTTTTGAGATGGAGTTTCGCTCTTGTTGCCCAGGCTGGAGTGCAATGGCATGATCTCGGCTCACTGCAATCTCTGGCTCCCGGGTGTGAGCAATTCTCCTGCCTCAGCCTCCTAAGTAGCTGGGACTATAGACATGCGCCACACGCCTAATTGTATTTTTAGTAGAGATGGGGTTTCACCATGTTGACGAGGCAGGTCTCGAACTCCTGACCTCAGGGGATCTGCCCACCTCAGCCTCCCACAGGTATGAGCCACCATGCTCAGCTTTATTTTATTTTATTTTATTTTTTGAGACAGAGTCTCGCTCTGTCGCCCAGGCTGGAGTCCAGTGGTGCTATCTCGGCTCACTGCAACCTCTGCCTCCCAGGTTCAAGCGGTTCTCATGTCTCAGTCTCTCAAGTAGCTGGGATTACAGGTGTGTGCCACCATGCCCAGATAATTTTTTTATTATTAGTTTTAGTAGAGTCAGGATTTTGCCATGTTGCCCAGCCTGGTCTCGTACTCCTGACCTCAAGATATCCACCCGCCTTGGCCTCCCAAAGTGCTGGGATTACAGGCATGAGCCACCACACCCGGCCTCTTTTTTTTATTTTTATGGATACATGGTAGGTATATGTATTTTTTTTTTTTTTTTTTTTTTTTTGAGACGGAGTCTCGCTCTGTCACCCAGGCTGGAGTGCAGTGGCGCAATCTCGGCTCACTGCAAGCTCCGCCTCCCGGGTTCACGCCATTCTCCTGCGCTAGCCTCTCCGAGTAGCTGGGACTACAGGCGCCCGCCACCACGCCCAGCTAATTTTTTGTATTTTTTTTAGTAGAGACGGGGTTTCACCGTGGTCTCGATCTCCTGACCTTGTGATCCGCCCGCCTCGGCCTCCCAAAGTGCTGGGATTACAAGCGTGAGCCACCGCGCCCGGCCTAGGTATATGTATTTTTTTTTTTGAGACGGAGTCTTGCTCTGTGCCCCAGGCTGGAGTGCAGTGGCGCGATCTAGGTATATGTATTTATGAGGTACATGAGATATTTTGATACAGGCATACAATGCATCATAATCACATCAGAGTAAATGGGGTATCCATCACCTCAAACATTTATCATTTCTTTGTTACAAACATTCCAATTATGCTCTTCTAGTTATTTTTAATTGCATAATAAATTATTGTTGACTGCCCAGGCACGGTGGCTCACACCTGTAATCCCAGCACTTTGGGAGGCCGAGGCAGGTGGATCACCTGAGGTCAGGAGTTCAAGACCAGCCTGACCAACATGGAGAAACCCCGTCTCGACTAAAAATACAAAATTACCCGGGCGTGGTGGTGCATGCTTGTAATCCCAGCTACTTGGGAGGATGAGGTAGGAGAATCTCTTGAACCCAGGAGGCGGTGGTTGTGGTGAGCCGAGATTGCACCATTGCACTCCAGCCTGGGTGACATTTTGTATGACATTGCTTAACTGTAAACTCTTCATTTGCTTTTGTTTTTCTTTTCTTTTCTTTTGAGACGGAGTCTCGCTCTGTTGCCCAGGCTGGAGTGCAGTGGCACAATCTCTGCTCACTGCAAGCTCCGCCTCCTAGGTTCACGACATTCTCCTGCCTCAGCCTCCTGAGCAGCGGGGACTACAGGCGCCCACCACCACACCCAGCTAATTTTTTGTATTTTTAGTAGAGACGGGTTTCCACCGTGTTAGCCAGGATGGTCTCGATCTCCTGACCTTGTGATCTGCCAGCCTCAGCCTCCCAAAGTGCTGGGATTACAGGTATGAGCCACCACGCGCAGCCTGTTTTTCATTTTATTGTCTGAGAATCCCTTGCAGCCTGGGGGCATAGATTCAGGGAATTCTCCCACTCCTCACTGTCTTTTCTTCCTTAGGAATATCTTGGCCAGGTGCAGTGGCTTACGCCTGAAATCCCAGCACTTTGGGAAGCTGAGGCAGGAGGAATGCTTGAGGTCAGGAGTTTGAGACCTGCCTGGGGAACAAAGTGAGATCCTGTCTCTATTTAAAAAATAAGAATAATGGCCAGTCTTGGTGGATCACTCCTGTAATCCCAGAACTTTGGAAGGCAGAGGTGGGAGGATCACTTGAACCCACGAGGTTGAGGCTGCAGTGAGACAAGATTGTTCTGCCACACTCCAGCCTGGGTGACAGAGTGAGACCCAGTCTTAAAACAACAACAACAATTAAAAAAAAAAAAAAGAATATTTCTGACTTGGGGGCTTGCAAGTGGCTGAACTATTTCTGTGGAATGATCTGGAAACCCATACATATGTGAAGCCAGGTCAGGGCTTTGAATTCTTTGAATTATCAGGCTGAGGCAGGCAAGTTTGTCACTCCTTGAGGTAGATGAACTCATGATCTCCAGTCTACCCTTTCACAGACAGTGTGGCTTTTCAAGGATCACATTTCAAAGGGATCTCAGGCACAATTTCCATTTGAACTGGGTCCAGATACAATTTCCATTTGAACTGGACCTCAATGTAGCAGTCTCTCATTGTTTGAAGTATCACTTGGAGTTCTTTGTCTCACAACCATGAAAATTTAGGAGCATGGGCACCAAGGATAAGGCTGGAGTGAAAGTTTAATAAGCGAAAGAAGAAAGCTCTCTGCCATGGAGAGGGGGCCTGAAAGAGGCCATTATTATTTATTTATTTATTTGAGACAGAGTTTCACTCTTATTGCCCAGGCTGGAGTGCAATGGCATGATCTCAGCTCACCACAACCTCCACCTCCCGGGTTCAAGTGATTCTCCTGCCTCAGCCTCCTGAGTAGCTGGGATTATAGGCATGCACCACCACACCCAGTTAATTTTGCATTTTCAGTAGAGATGGGGTTTCTCCATGTTGGTCAGGCTGGTCTCAAACTCCTGACCTCAGGAGATCCACCCACCTCGGCCTCCCAGAGTGCTGGGATTACAGGCATGAGCCACTGTGCCCAGCCAAAAGAGACCATTTTTACAGTTGAATGCAAAAGCTTTTGTAAGAAACCAATGAGGGCTGGGCATTTCATTTACATAAGGTGTGAATTTCTGCTAGCTCCACCCCATCCTCCTAGTGCGCATGGGGGCCCTTAGCTTAATTTACTCCATATTGCTTTTTTTTTTTTTTTTTTTTTTTTTGTCGGGGGCTCGCCCTTTTCCCCCGCGTGGGGGGGCGGGGGGCAATCTCGGGCTCCTGCAAG
>NW_026652276.1:103468073-103473316 GCF_009828535.3 Hylobates moloch | reverse complement strand
TTTTTGAGACGGAGTCTCGCTCTGTCGCCCAGGCTGGAGTGCAGTGGCGCAATCTCGGCTCACTGCAAGCTCCGCCTCCCGGGTTCACGCCATTCTCCTGCCTCAGCCTCTCCGAGTAGCTGGGACTACAGGCGCCCGCCACCACGCCCGGCTAATTTTTTTTTTTGTATTTTTAATAGACACGGGGTTTCACTGTGGTCTCGATCTCCCGACCTCGTGATCCGCCCGCCTCGGCCTCCCAAAGTGCTGGGATTACAAGCGTGAGCCACCGCGCCCGGCCTCCATATTGCTTTAATTTTTTTAAAAATTAGCCATATTTTGCAAAAAAAAAAAAAAAGTGCATACATCCTATAATGTCCTATTTTATCTGGTAACTCTAGCCTAGGGCCTCATCTCCTGACCTGACACTGGCATTAAAGCAAGCTCCTGGCCACTGACCCTCAGTGACCATTCAGAGCAGAGACGCGATCAATTCATTGCCTATCATCTGTGGCGTTTAGTTTCCTCTTTGTTTTTGGATTCCTAGGATTTCCCTTTCTTTCATGGGAGCTCAGCTGGGCATTGAAAATAATTTTTTTTAATTATATTAAACATTTCAAAGAGTTTCAATAGGAAGGTTTTCTGGTTCTCCCTGCCTGCCAGATCAGAAACATATGGAGAGGTTTTTCAGTACATGTTTCATAGCCCTTCTTTCTCTGCCAAAATTCTGATATAGCCCCCTCGAGAACAACAAAATCTGGATGGAGTTTGGGCCAGAATTGGGGTGGGGTATAGATTGGCTCCTATGTGCTTGGAAGATAACACACAACCCACTTTCCCAGTGTTGATTCAATTCTTTGTGTCTTAGACATTTTTTCTCATTTTGTTTTGTTTGAGACAGTGTCTCGCCCTGTCACCCAGACTGGAGTACAGTGGCACAATCTTAGCTTACTGTAGTCTTGGCACCCCCGCGCTCAAGCCATCCTCCCACCTCAGCCTCTTGCATAGCTGGGACTACAGATGCACACCACCATGCCCGGCTAAGTCTTTTTTGTATTTTTATTTTTTTTGAGACGGAGTCTCGCTCTGTCGCCCAGGCTGGAGTGCAGTGGCGCGATCTCGGCTCACTGCAAGCTCCGCCTCCCGGGTTCACGCCATTCTCCTGCCTCAGCCTCCCGAGTAGCTGGGACTACAGGCGCCCGCCACCACGCCCAACTAATTTTTTGTATTTTTAGTAGAGACGGGGTTTCACCATGTTGGCCAGGATGGTCTCCATCTCTTGACCTCGTGATCCACCCACCTCGGCCTCCCAAAGTGCTGGGATTACAGGCGTGAGCCACCGCACCCGGCCAATTTTTTGTATTTTTAGTAGAGACGGGGTTTCACCGAGTTAGCCAGGTTGGTCTTGATCTCCCAACCTCATGATCCGCCCATCTCGGCCTCCCAAAGTGCTGGGATTACAGGCGTGAGCCACCATGCCCGACCCCAGCTAAGTCTTAGACTTTTGTTTCCCCAACCTCTAACACAGTTTCATGGCCCATAGAAGATACTGAGTGAATGAACGAGGAATGCATGAATGACTCTTGGCAGACACTTCATGGTCAGCATAAAAGAGGGAGAAAGCTGGCTGGGCGCAGTGGCTCACACCTGCAATCCCAGCACTTTGGGAGGCCGAGGCCAGTGGATCAGGGAGGCTGAGGCTGGTTCAAGACCAGCGTGGCCAATGTGGTGAAACCCATCTCTACTAAAAATACAAAAAATTAGTTGGGCGTGATGGCAGGCACCTATAATCCCAGCTATTCAGGAGGCTGAGGCAGGAGAATCTCTTGAACCCAGGAGGCAGAGGTTGCAGTGAGCTGAGATCATGCCATTGCACTGCAGCCTGGGCAACAAGAGTGAAACTTCATCTCAAAAAAAAAGCGGAGGGGGGTGTGGATAAAACTTATCTTGCATGTCTAATATATGATCAAACTAGATGGTACCTGCTACGGCAGAGCACATAGTAATTGCTCGAGAAAGGTCATTATCCAGCAGAGCACAGTGGTTCATGCCTGTAATTCCAGCACTTTGGGAGGCTGAGGCAGGAGAATCATTTGAGGCCAGGAGTTCAAGACCAGCCTGGGCAACATATGAGACCCCATCTCTACAGAAAAGTTTTTACAAATTAGCTGGGCATGGTGGGGTGTGCCTGTAGTCCCACCTACTTGGGAGGCTGAGGTGGGAGCATCACTTGAACCCAGGAATTTGACGCTGCAGTGAGCTATGATTGCACTGCTGCACTCCAGCCTTGGTGACAGAGTGAGACTCCAGATAAATAAATAAATGGAGGAGCTCACCACCATCCCCATGGGCTGAGCCAGGCTCGCACCACTGCACTCCAGCCTGGGCGACAGAGCGAGACCCTGTCTCAGAAAATAAAAAGAATTTTTTTTTTTTTTTTGAGACGGAGTCTGGCTCTGTTGCTCAGGCTGGAGTGCAGTGGTGCGATTAGGGCTCACTGCAGCCTTCCACTTTTTGATGTTGTTGTTGTTCTTAGTTTCTTTGTTTGTGTTTAACGCTAGAAGATTTTCTCCAGCAGACAGCTGGGGTCATCAACAAGGAAAGAGAAAAAAGGAGAAGGGGCTCAAGTACTTGATACTTGATCACAGTCATGATATTCTGTAACAGAGAAGGCAGGGGCTTGATTTAAAAAAGGCCGGGCACGGTGGCTCACGCCTGTAATCCCAGCACTTTGGGAGGCTGAGGTCGGCAGATCACCTGAGGTCAGGAGTTCAAGACCAGCCTGGTCAACAAGGCGAAACCCGTCTCTACTAAAAATACAAAAATTAGCCGGGCGTGGTGGCGGGCGCCTATAGTCCCAGCCATTCGGGAGGCTGAGGCAGGAGACTTGCTTGAACCCAGGAGGTGGAGGCTGCAGTGAGCCAAGATCACGCCACTGCATTCCAGCCTGGGAGACAGAGTGAGACTCTGTCTCAAAAAAAAAAAAAGAAAAAAAAAATTTTACTACAAAAACAGCAATGACTGATTTTATGGAGAAGGCACTGGCCAGGAACAAATTCCCATTCCCACCCTTGAACCCTCCAAGAAGCTGGTGGTTGATAGCTTGTCGGTAGTGCTGTTGTCCTTTCTTCAGCCAGGGAGGGGTTCACAAAGTCTACTGTGAGGCTGGAGCCCTCCTTACAGCTCTCATATTCCCCCTTACCAGCCCCTGTCCTCACATGGCTGGGATCTGCCCAAGCTTCACACCCTTCCTTAGTGTCCGCAGAGAGCCTGTGGGGAACGGACAAGATCAACCCTGCCCCACGGGCATGCCCGATCTGTTTGGCAGGTCAAAAGGAAATCCATATGGCCCTTGAGAACTTGTTGAGGGACAATAGTTATCACTGGGAAGGGGAATTGGATGGCCTGTTGCCCAAAGTATGCGGGAGACAAACTTTATACCATATACTCCTGGAAGGTTTTTTTTTTTTTAGAGACAGAGACTCACTCTGTTGCCCAGGCTGGAGTGCAATGGTGCGATCTCGGCTCACTGCAACCTCCGCCTCCTGGGTGCAAGTGATTCTCCTGCCTCAGCCTCCTGAGTAGCTGGGATTACAGGCGCCCACCACACCCATTTAATTTTTGTATTTTTAATGGAGATGGGGTTTCACCATGTTGGCCAGGCTGGTCTCGAACTCCTGACCTCAAGTGATCCCCTGGCCTCGGCCTCCCAAAGTGCTGGGATTACAGGCGTGAGCCACTGTGCCTGGCCTCATGGATAGTTTTTGAATCTTGCATATTGTGCAAGTAAACTTACTTTTTTTGTTGTTTTTTTTTTTTTTTGAGACAGAGTCTTGCTCTATTGCCCAGGCTGGAGCGCAATGGCGCGATCTCGGCTCATTGCAACCTCCACCTCCTGGGTTCAAGCGATTCTCCTGCCTCAGCCTCCTGAACAGCTGGGACTACAGACGTGTGCCACCACACCCAGCTAATTTTTGTAGTTTTAGTAGACGGGGGTTTCACCAAGTTGGCCAGGCTAGTCTCGAACTCCTGACCTTGTGATCTGCCTGCCTTGGCCTCCTAAAGTGCTGGGATTACAGGCGTGAGCCACCGCACCCAGCTGTAAACTTACTTTTAAAAATAAAGGCCATTGCCGGGCGCGGTGGCTCACGCTTGTAATCCCAGCACTTTGGGAGGCCGAGGCGGGCGGATCACGAGGTCAGGAGATCGAGACCACGGTGAAACCCCGTCTCTACTAAAAATACAAAAAATTAGCCGGGTGTGATGGCAGGCGCCTGTAGTCCCAGCTACTCGGAGAGGCTGAGGCAGGAGAATGGCGTGAACCTGGGAGGCGGAGCTTGCAGTGAGCCGAGACTGCGCCACTGCACTCCAGCCTGGATGACAGAGCGAGACTCCGTCACAAAAAATAAAATAAAATAAAATAAAGTAAAATAAAATAAAATAAAATAAAGGCCATGCGCAGTGGCTCACACCTATAATCCCTGCACTTTGGGAAGCCGAGGTGGGTGGATCACATGAGGCCAGGAGTTTGAGACCAGCCTGGCCAACATGGTGAAACCCCGTCTCTACTGAAAATACAAAAAGTAGCCGGGTGTGGTGGCACACGCCTGTAATCCCAGCTACTCGGAGAGACTGAGGCAGAAGAATTGCTTGAACCGGGGAGCCAGAGGTTGCAGTGAGGCGAGATCACACCACTGCACTCCAGCCTGGGCAACAGAGCCAGACTCCATCTCAAAAAATAAAATAAAATAAAAGCGGCCGGGTGAGGTGGCTCATGCTTGTAATCCCAGCACTTTGGGAGGCCGAGGCGGGTGGATCACGAGGTCACGAGATCGAGACCACGGTGAAATCCCGTCTCTACTAAAAATACAAAAAAATTAGCCGGGCGTGGTGGCGGGCGCCTGTAGTCCCAGCTACTAGGAGAGGCTGAGGCAGGAGAATGGTGTGAACCCGGGAGGCGGAGGTTGCAGTGAGCCGAGATTGCGCCACTGCACTCCAGCCTGGGTGACAGAGCGAGACTCCATCTCAATAATAATAATAATAATAATAATAATAATTAAAATAAAAGCAACAGGCCAAGCGCAGTGGCTCATGCCTGTAATCCCAGCACTTTGGGAGGCCAAGGTGGGCGGATCACCTGAGGTCAGGAGTTTGAGACCAGCCTGGCCAACATGGAGAAACCCTCTCCCTACTAAAAAATACAAAATTAGCCGGGCATTGTGGCACATGCCTGTAATCCCAGCTATTCGGGAGGCTGAGGCAGG
>NW_026652276.1:103459738-103467673 GCF_009828535.3 Hylobates moloch | reverse complement strand
GGGAGGCGGAGCTTGCAGTGAGCCGAGACTGCGCCACTGCACTCCAGCCTGGATGACAGAGCGAGACTCCGTCACAAAAAATAAAATAAAATAAAATAAAGTAAAATAAAATAAAATAAAATAAAGGCCATGCGCAGTGGCTCACACCTATAATCCCTGCACTTTGGGAAGCCGAGGTGGGTGGATCACATGAGGCCAGGAGTTTGAGACCAGCCTGGCCAACATGGTGAAACCCCGTCTCTACTGAAAATACAAAAAGTAGCCGGGTGTGGTGGCACACGCCTGTAATCCCAGCTACTCGGAGAGACTGAGGCAGAAGAATTGCTTGAACCGGGGAGCCAGAGGTTGCAGTGAGGCGAGATCACACCACTGCACTCCAGCCTGGGCAACAGAGCCAGACTCCATCTCAAAAAATAAAATAAAATAAAAGCGGCCGGGTGAGGTGGCTCATGCTTGTAATCCCAGCACTTTGGGAGGCCGAGGCGGGTGGATCACGAGGTCAGGAGATCGAGACCACGGTGAAACCCCGTCTCTACTAAAAATACAAAAAAATTAGCCGGGCGTGGTGGCGGGCGCCTGTAGTCCCAGCTACTAGGAGAGGCTGAGGCAGGAGAATGGTGTGAACCCGGGAGGCGGAGCTTGCAGTGAGCCGAGATTGCGCCACTGCACTCCAGCCTGGGTGACAGAGCGAGACTCCATCTCAATAATAATAATAATAATAATAATAATAATAATAAAAGCAACAGGCCAAGCGCAGTGGCTCATGCCTGTAATCCCAGCACTTTGGGAGGCCAAGGTGGGCGGATCACCTGAGGTCAGGAGTTTGAGACCAGCCTGGCCAACATGGAGAAACCCTCTCCCTACTAAAAAATACAAAATTAGCCGGGCATTGTGGCACATGCCTGTAATCCCAGCTATTCGGGAGGCTGAGGCAGGAGATTCACTTGAACCCGGGAGGCGGAGGTTGTAGTGAGCTGAGATTGCGCTACTGCACTCTAGCCTGGGCAACAAGAGCGAAACTCCGTCTCAAAAAAAAGAAAAAAAGTTGTCCTGATCCTACTCAACTTTGTGCCCCACCCCCAAATTGGAAATGGGCAGGGCCTATTCCAAAGCCCTGAGGCTTCCTCTCCGGCCTGGCTGATCTCCAGGCTGGCTAATCCATTCATCAGCCACTTCCTAGGTCCAAATTTAAGGTATGGAATCCAGGCCAACCACTTCCTTCTATCTTGACCTCCACCAAGGACCTGGGAGACCTAGACAAGGGCAGGGTTAGAATGCAGTTTCCACGCCCTGGGATTAGGCTATGACCTGAGCCTTCCCAGCTATTAGGGCAGTGATGAGTTCCTCCTTCCTTTCTACTGCTGCCCTGTCCAATATGAAAGCCTCTAGCCACATGTGGCTACTTAATCTTAAATGAAAAGTAATTCAAATGAAATATAATTGAAAAGTCAGTTCCTCAGTCACATTGGCTACATTTCCCAGTGCTTGATAGCTCAGTGAATAACTCCTTGTGTATTTCTGATTTTGCATGCAAAATAATCTGGGCCAGGCGTGGTGGCTCACGCCTGTTATTCCAGCACTTTGGGAGGTCGAGGAGGGCGGATCACCTGAGGTCAGGAGTTTGAGACCAGCCTGGCCAACATGGTGAAACCCGTTTCTACTAAAAATGCAAAAATTAGCTGGGTGTGGTGGCGCACACCTGTAATCCCAGCTGCTCAGGAGGCTGAGGCAGGAGAATAGCTTGAATCTGGGAGGCGGAGGTTGCAGTGAGCCGAGATTGTGCCACTGCATTCCAGCCTGGGCAACAGAGCAAGAGTCTGTCTCAAAAAATAAACAAACAAATAAATAATCTGAACATTTTCCCATCACAAAATCCTTAAAATGGTCAATGAAATGTAAGAAAAATTTATTTCGGCCAGGCGCAGTGGCTCACGCCTGTAATCCCAGCACTTTTGGAGGCCGAGGCGGGCGGATCACGAGGTCAGGAGATCGAGACCATCCTGGCTAACATGGTGAAACCTCGTCTCTACTAAGTACACAAAAATGAGCCAGGCATGGTGGTGGGTAGCCTCCAGCTACTCGGGAGGCTGAGGCAGGAGAATGGCGTGAACCCAGGAGGCGGAGCTTGCAGTGAGCCAAGATTGC
Source organism: Hylobates moloch (assembly GCF_009828535.3). Taxonomy (NCBI): domain Eukaryota; kingdom Metazoa; phylum Chordata; class Mammalia; order Primates; family Hylobatidae; genus Hylobates; species Hylobates moloch. Next base: position 103,465,528 of record NW_026652276.1, on the reverse strand, counting down.
GCCACTGAACTCCAGCCTGGGTGACAAAGCGAAATTCCATCTCAAAAAAAAGAAAAAGAAAAAAAGAAAAATTTATTTCAAATTCACAGCTGCATTTCCAAGAAAGAAAAGGAAATCTCCAAAGGCAGAAAGGAGAAAAGACTGATCCATGCAAAGAACAACTGGTGAGCTCTCATTGCTTCTGCCCTGGAGTGAGGATGGGGTGAGCAATCGGGGCTTATGTTTTGTTTATTTATTTATTATTATTATTGTAAGACAGGGTCTTGCTCTGTCACCCAGGCTGGAAGGCAGTGGCACGACCATAGCTCACTGCAGCCTCGAGCTCTTGGGCTCAAGTGATCCTCCTGCCTCTGCATCCTGATTAGCTGGGACAACAGGTGTGCACTAGCACAACTGGATAATTTTTTAAAGTTTTTGGAGAGATGGGGGTCTTGCCATGTTGCCTGGGGCTGGTTTTAAACTCATAGTCTCAAGCAATCCTCCTGCCTCTGCCTCCCAAAGTGTTTGGATTACAGGTATGAGCCACCGCACCTGGCCAGGGCTTGTGTTTTATTTTTTATTTATTAATTAATTTATTTTTTGAGACGGAGTCTCGCTCTGTCCCCCAGGCTGGAGTGCAATAGGGTGATCTCAGCTCACTGCAACCTCTGCCTCCCAGGTTCAAGTGATTCTCGTGCCTTGGCCTCCTGAGTAATTGGGATTAGAGGGACGCGCAGCCACGCCCAGCTAATTTTTGTATTTGTAGTAGAGACGGGGTTTTATCACATTGGCCAGGCTGGTCTTGAACTCCTGATCTCAGGTGATCCACCCGCCTCGGCCCGCGAAAGTGTTTGGATGACAGGTGTGAGCCACTGCACCTCGCCAGGGCTTGTTTTAAATCCCATGTGGGGTACAGGAGACAAGCCCAGGCCCACCTAAGGTACAGAGTTAGAACTGAGATCACTTCATCCTTCAGGAGCCACACCTTCACCAAAAGGACTGAAACCATCCCCACAGGGTTGACAAGAACTGCACACCCGGTTCCGGACAGAAATATTATTATAATTAGCATCCTTCAGGCTGCACTTTGGCCTACTTCCTTGTTGCTAAATGTCACGTAGCACTAGTTCCTGACCATTGCATCCCATTGTTCCTACAGACAGGATCTTTGACACTAGGATCATAAGGCTTACTGTAAAGATTGCTTAAGATGTTTTTCAGGCCCCAAATTCCTGTGAAATAGCTAATACCAACCAGTTTGAGGATCCCCACAGAGAAACAGTATCAGCATAGAATACAGCTTCTTCCTGGGCTGGGGGCAGTGGCTCACACCTGTAATCACACCACCTGGGAGGCAGAGGTGGGAGAATTGCGTGAGCCCAGAAGTTCGAGACCAGTCTCTGCAACACAGCCAAGACCCGGTCTCTACCAAACAAACAAACAAAAAAATTAGCTGGATGTGGTGGTGCAAACCTGTAGTCACAGCTACTTGGAAGGCTTAGGTGGGAGGATCGCTTGAGCCTGGGAGGCAGAGGTTTTAGTGAGCCGTGATCACACCACTGTACTCCAGCCTGAGTGACAGAGTGAGATTCGGTCTCAAAAACAAAAAAGAAAAGAAAAAAAAATTAGCATGGTGACCCATGCCTGTAATTCCAGCTACTTGGAAGGCTGAGGTAGGAAGATCACTTGAGCCCAGGAGGTTGAGGCTGCAGTGAGCTAAGATTGCTAAGATCGCGCCACTGCACTTCAGCCTGGGTAACTGACTGAGACCCTGTCTCAAAAAAACCAACAGAGGCTGGGCATGGTGGCTCATGCCTGTAATCCCAGCACTTTGGGAGGCTGAGGCGGGCAGATCATGAAGTCAAGAGATCGAGACCAGCCTGGCCAACATGGTGAAACCCAGTCTCTACTAAAAATATAAAAATTAGCCTGTAGTCCCAGCTACTTGCGAGGCTGAGGCAGGAGAATCACTTGAACCAGGGCGGCAGAGGTTGCAGTGAACCGAGATCGCATCACTGCACTCCAGCCTGGGCGAAAGACCAAGACTCTGTCTCAAAACAACAGCAACAACAAAACACAGCTGCACCTCTCCTTGTCCCATGACTTTACTCTGCACTCTTCAACCAATCAATGACCTCCACACTTCAGCCCACTCTAAGACCCAGAATAGCCCCAGTCCCAAACTCCTGGGGAGGCAGATTTGAGGTTTCTTCCCTTCTCCTTGTTTGGTGATTCTATGATGAAACACCTCTTTGTCTTTCTTATTTATTTATTTATTTATTTATTTATTTATTTATTTATTTGAGACTGAGCCTCGCTCTGTCACACAAGCTGGAGAGCAGTGGCATGATCTTGGCTCACTGCAGCTTCAGCCTCCTGGATTCAAGTGATTCTCGTGCCTCAGCCTCTTGAGTGGCTTGGTCTATAGGCCTGTGCCACCACACTCTGCTAATCTTTGTATTTTTAGTAGAGACAGGGTTTCATCATGTTGGCCAGGCTGGTCTTGAACTCCTGACCTCAGGTGATCCGCCTGCCTCAGCCTCCCAAAGTGCTGGGATTACAGGCATGAGACACTGCACCTGGCCTGAAACATCTCTTGCAACCTGGCATCTGGGCTTACTGACTTGCTGTGAGCATCAGACAACAGATATATTACAGCTATAGGATCAGCTTGAGAACATGTACCCATCTACACAGAGAAGTGGCAAGCAAGCTTGTCTGTTTCAGCCCAAGAATTCAAAACTCCTAAGAAAAGGTGAATAGCTTGGAGCAATCTAGGGCCTGTGATGTAAGCAGGTCCAGAAAGACACGTGAATGGGAATTCAGGCATGACCCCCATACCTGCACCAACCCTCTCCCCACCCTCCCTCCCTAATCCATGCCCAGGGGGCGATTTTTATTTATTTATTTATTTTTGAGACGGAGTTTGGCTCTTGTTGCCCAGGCTGGAGTGCAACGGTGCAATCTCGGCTCACTGCAACCTCCGCCTCCTGGGTTCAACCAATTCTTCTGCCTCCAGCCTCCCAACTAGCTGGAATTACAGGAATACACCATCATGCCTGGCTAACTTTTTTTGTATTTTTAGTAGAGACGGGGTTTCACCATGTTAGTCAGGCTGGTCAAACTCCCTACCTCAGGTGATCCACCCGCCTTGGCCTCCCAAAGTGCTGGGATTAGAGGGGTAAGCCACCATGCCCAGCTATTTTTATTTTTTTGAGACAGGGTCTCACTCTGTCGCCCAGGCTGGAGTACAGTGGCACAATCTCAGCTCACTGCAACCCCTGCCTCCCGGGCTCAAGGGATCGTCCCACCTCAGCCTCCCAAGTAGCTGGAACTACAACTATGCACCACCATGCCTGGCTAATTTTTGCATGCTTTGTAGAGATGGGGTTTCACCATGTTGCTCAGGCTGGTCTCAAATTCCTGGGCTCAAGTGATCTGCCCACCTCGGCCTCCCAAAGTGCTGGGATTACAGGCGTGAGCCACTGTGCTGGGCCTGGGGCAATTGTTTAAAGTCATTTTGTTCCCAAGTTGCTGTCTCATCCATTATCTTTGTTTGTTTGTTTGTTTGAGACAGAGTTTCGCTCTTGTTGCCCAGGCTGGAGTGCAATGGCCCGATCTTGGCTCACGGCAACCACCACCTCCCAGATTCAAGTGATTCTCCTGCCTCAGCCTCCCTCCTGGTAGCTGAGATTATAGGCACCCAACACGACACCCAGCTAATTTTTTGTATTTTTAGTAGAGAAGGGGTTTCACTATGTTGGTCAGGCCGGTCTCAAACTCCTGACCTCGGGTGATCCACCTGTCTCAGCCTCCCAAACTGCTGGGATTACAGCTCCATTATCTTTAAATTCTCAGAATCAGTGATACAAATAACAGTGTGTAGCCAATCAATAGCTCACGTTATTGTCATATAAATTCCTGGTAACTAATTTAGGAAACCGCCTCTTCTTTTCCATTAAAAACCTCCTTGTGTTGGATTCCATGGTTCAGGCCCATAATCCCAGCGCTTTGGGAAGCTGAGGCAGAAGGGGGATTGCTTGATGCCAGGAGTTTGAGACCAGCCTGGGCAACACAGCAAGACCCTATCTCTACAACAAATTAAAAAATTAGCTGGGTGTGGTAGCACATACTTATAGTCTGAGCTACTCAGGAGGCTGAGACAGGAGGATCCCTTGAGCCCAGGAGTTGGAGGCTGCAGTGAGCTATGATGGCGCCACTGCACTCCAGCCTGGGCAACAGAGCAAGACCCTGACTCAAAAAAACCTATCTGTGGCCAGGCAAGGTGGCTCATGCCCGTAATCCCAGGACTTTGGGAGCCCAAGGCAGGTGGATCACCTGAAGCCAAGAGTTCAAGACCAGGCTGGCCAACATGGTGAAACTCCGTCTCTATTAAAAATACAAAAATTAGGGCCGGGCGCGGTGGCTCAAGCCTGTAATCCCAGCACTTTGGGAGGCCGAGGCGGGCGGATCACGAGGTCAGGAGATCGAGACCATCCTGGCTAACACGGTGAAAAAAAAAAAAAAAAAAAAAAAAAAAAAATTAGCCGGCTGTGGTGGCAGGCACCTGTAATCTCAGCTACTCAGGAGACTGAGGCACGAGAATCACTTGAACCCAGGGAGCAGAGGTTGCAGTGAGCCAAGATGGCACCACTGCACTCCAGTCGGGGTGACAGAGCGAGATTCTGTCTCGAAAAAAGAAAACGGCCGGGCGCAGTGGCTCACGCCTGTAATCCCAGCACTTTGGGAGGCCAAGGCAGGCAGATAACCTGAGGTCAGGAGATCAAGACCAGCCTGGCCAATGTGGTGAAACCCTGTCTCTACTAAAAATACAAAAATTAGCCGGGTGCGATGGCTGGCGCCTGCAATCCTAGCTACTCGGGAGGCTGAGGCAGGAGAATCACTTGAACCCAGGAGATGGAGTTTGCAGTGAGCCGAGATTGTGCCATTGCACTCCAGCCTGGGCGACAAGAGCGAGACTCTGTCTCAAAAAAATAAAGAAAAGAAAAAACAACCTATTTGTAACTGCTGCTTATCAGAGTGTATATTCAGGACAACTGGAATCTATGCTCCCAAGCTGTAACCCTCAAGCTTGCCCCAAATAAACTCTCTCCTTATATAAGTTTGTCCTCATTTATTCCTTTTAGGTTGACACTCCCAACCTTGCATCACATGGTTTCAGATATCTGTTGACTGGACAGGAGTGGTCCAGGAACTCCCTAGTCAACCACTGACAGAAATATTGAGCCCAGTCGTCAGAGGCATTGAAACAAGAGCAGCTGCATCTTGATAGGGGCTGGGTAAAATGAGGCCGAGACCTACTGGGCTGCATTCCCAGGAGGTTAAGGCATTCTTAGTCACAGGAGGAGATAGGAGGTCAGCACAAGATACACAAAGACCTTGCTGATAAGACAGGTTGCAGTAAAGAAACCAGCCAAAACCCACCAAAACCAAAATGGTGACAAAAGTGACCTCTGGTCGTCCTCCCTGCTCATTATACACTAATTATAATGCACTGGCATGCTAAATGACAAGCCCACCAGCACCATGACAGTTTACAGATGCCATGGCAATGTCTAGAAGTCACCCTATATGGTCTAAAAAGGGGAGGAACCGTCAGTTCTGGGAATTGCCTACCCCATTTCTGGAAAACTCATGAATAATCCACCCCTTGTTTAGCATATAATCAAGAAATAACCGTCCAGGCACAGTGGCTCACGCCTGTTAATTCCAGCATTTTGGGAGGCCAAGGTGGGTAGATCACTTGAGGTCAGGAGTGTGAGACCAGCCTGAGGAACACGGTAAAACCGC
>NW_026652276.1:103455075-103459638 GCF_009828535.3 Hylobates moloch | reverse complement strand
AAAAAAAAAAAAAAAAAAAAAAAGAACCATAAAAATAGCCAACCAGGCCTGGCACGGTGGCTCATGCCTGTAATCCCAGCACTTTGGGAGGCCGAGGTGGATCACAAGGCCAGAAGATCGAGACCATCCTGGCTAACATGGTGAAACCCTGTCTCTACTAAAAATACAAAAATTTACCTGGGCATGGTGGCACGTGCATGTAGTCCCAGCTACTCAGGAAGCTGAGGCAGGAGAATCACTTGGACCTGAGTGGCGGAGGTTGCACTGAACCGCGATCATGCCACTGCACTCCAGCCTGGGTGATAGAGCAAGACTCTGTCTCAACAACAACAACAACAAAGCCAACCACTAACCCTCGGGGCTGCTCTGCCTGTGGAGTAGCCATTCTTTATTCCTTTAGTTTCTTTTTTTTATTGTTATTATTATTATTATTGTTTTTTGAGACAGAGTCTCACTCTGTCACCCAGGCTGGAGTGCAGTGGTGCGATCTTGGCTCACTGCAACCTCCATCTCCTGAGTAGCTGGGATTACAGGTGTGCATCACCACACCAGTTAATTTTTGTATTTTTAGTAGAGATAGGGTTTCGCCATGTTGACCAGGCTAGTCTGGAACTTCTGACCTCAAGTGATCTGCCTGCCTTGGCCTCCCAAAGTGCTAGGATTACAGGTGTGAGGCACAATACCGGGCCCCTTTAATTTCTTAATAAACTTGCTTTCACTTTACTGTATGGACTTGCCCCAAATTCTTTCTTGCGTGAGATCCAAGAACCCTCTCTTGGGGTCCGGATAGGGACCCCTGTCCAGTACTACAATCTGATGATTCCAGGCAAAGCATGGAAAAGCTCTGAAGTTGTGTTCTCCACATCGAGCTGCAATGGATTCTTTTTTTTTTTTTTTTGAGACAGAGTCTCACGCTGTTGCCCAGGCTGGAGTGCAGTGGCACAATCTCAGCTCACTGCAACCTCTGCCTCCTGGGTTCAGGCAATTCTTCTGCCTTGGCCTCCCGAGTAGCTGGGACTACAGATGCGTGCCACCACGCCTGGCTCATTTTTGTATTTTTAGTAGAGACGGGGTTTCACCGTATTGGCCAGGCTGATCTCGATATCCGCCCACCTCAGCCTCCTAAAGTGCTGGGATTACAGGCATGAGCCACTGCACCTGGCCAGCAATGGATTCTATTGGGGGAAAAGAAAATCAAGAACCATCCATCCACTTTGATGAGCTCACAGTAAGAAATGTCAAACACTTTGGGGCAGAATCCACCAGGATTGAAACTCAGCAAACACAAGAATGAGAAACAGAAGGAGAGGCCCAAAGTGTCCAGAATGTATGATAACCACCTGAAAAACAGGACAAAATAGAGCTATTAAAAATGATTTTATAAGGCCAGGCGAGGTGGCTCACACCTGTAATCTCAATGAAGTGGCATCGTTGTCTGTGGTAAATACCTGAGTTCATTGTCTCCAAGAGAGTCAAGGATACATAAGAAGTGAGTTTAACAGCAGAGGTCTAATAGGTGAAAGGAAGAGAAAAGAGAATAGCTCTTTCTCCTGCAGAGACAGAGGGGCACTGGAGTGGGTTTTCTGATCTGTGGCCAAGTGCACAGGTTTTATAGACTGACTTGAGGAGGCTGTGTCTGATTTGCATAGGAGCCAAAGGTTGGTTGGACCAGGTGTGCCACTTACAAAGCATGTAAAGAAGCTGGCCACCCCACCCTAATCTTTTATTTTATTTATTTATTTATTTAGAGACAGAGTCTCGCTCTGTTGCCCAGGTTGGAATGCAGTAGCATGATCTCCGCTCACTGCAAGCTCCGCCTCCTGGGTTCACGCCATTCTCTTGCCTCAGCCTCCTGAGTAGCTGGGACTACAGGTGTCCGCCACCACGTCTGGCTAATTTTTTGTAGTTTTAGTAGAGACGGGGTTTCACCGTGTTAGCCAGGATGGTCTCGATCTCCTGACCTCGTGATCCGCCCGCCACGGCCTCCTAAAGTGCTGGGATTACAGGTGTGAGCCACCGTGCCTGGCCCCTAATCTTTTATTATGCAGATGGAATCTCTACCTGGCCGGTGCCATCTTGCCTGTTCCTTACTACATACATGTTGACAAAGAAAAGGGAAGATGGAGCCACCATGTTCAACATGCCCGTAGCCTTTTCCTTTTGGCACAGCTGCAGGCATTCACTTGTGCAAGCTTCCAGCTTGCTTATCTGTGTCTGCAGCTCGATTTTACAGGCTGCTGTTTGTTAGAAAAGAAACGATTTTGGCCAGGTGCAGTGGCTCACACCTGTAATCCCAGCACTTTGGGAGGCCGAGGCAGGCGGATCACCTGAGGTCAGGAGTTCAAGACCAGCCTGGTCAACATGGTGAAACTCCATCTCTACTAAAAATACAAAAATTAGCCGGGCGTGGTGGCTCATGCCTGTAATTCCAGCTACTCGGGAGGCTGAGGCAGGAGAATCGCTTGAACCTGGGAGGTGGAGGTTGGAGTGAGCCAAGATCGTACCACTGCACTCCAGCCTGGGCAAAACTCTATCTCAAAAAAAAATTAAAAAGGACAAGAAATGATTTTGGCACTGCTTTTTATTAAAAGGGAAACCTTACCAAGGACTTTCTTACCCTCCCTGTCTGCCTAAATAATTTCTTTTTAATTCCTGTATCACCAGCACTTTGGCAGGCCAAGCCAGGAACACTGCTTAAGCCCAGGAGTTCAAGACCAGCCTGGGCAATGTATGGAGACCTTGTTTCCACAAAAAAATTTAAAAATTAGCTGGGTGTGGTGGTGTGCACCTGTGGTTTCAGCTACTCAGGAGGCTGAGGCAGGAGATCACTTGAGCCAAGGAGTTCGAGGTGACAGTGAGCTATGATTGTGCCATTGCACTACAGCCTGAGCAACAGAGCAAGACCTTATTTCTCAAAATAATAATAATTTATAACAGTGGTTACCTTGGCGGGAAGGAGCATAAGAGAGCCTTCTGGGAATCCTGATAATGTTCTGTGTCCTGGTGGAGATGCTGGTTACATGAATTTATTCTGTTTTTTTAACACATAGGGAGTTTGTGTGATGTGTACACTTTTCTGGATGTATGTTGTAACCCAAGGAAGTAACTTAACAACCAATTAAAATAAAAATAGTAAGAATCAGAACGCTAAAAGAATAAGACATTGTGGGTAGCAGGGGAAGGTAGTTTTGTAGAAAAACTAAATACAACTTTTAAAAATAAAAACGGGCCAGGCACAGTGGCTCACACCTGTAATCCCACCACTTTGGGAGGCCAAGGTGGGTGGGCCACCTGAGGTCAGGAGTTCGAGGCCAGCCTGACCAATATGGGAAAGCGTCTCTACTAAATACAGAAAATTAGTGGGGTGTGGGGGCACATGCCTATAATCCCAGCTACTTGGGAGGCTGAGGCAGGAGAATTGCTTGAACCTGGGAGGCAGAGGTTGCAGTGAGCCAAGATTGCACCACTGCACTCTGGCCTAGGCAACAAGAGTGAAACTCCATCTCAAAAAAATAAATTAATTAATTAAATAAAAATAATAAAAATGGTGATGAAGGCCGGGCACAGTGGCTCACACCTGCAATCCCAGCACCCTGGGAGACCGAGGCTGGTAGGTCGCTTGAGCTCAGGAGTTTGAGAGCAGTCTGGGCAACATGGTGAAACCCTGTCTCTACTAAAAATACAGAAAATTAGCCGGGTGCGGTGGCTCACGCTTGTAATCCCAGCACTTTGGGAGGCCGAGGCGGGCGGATCACGAGGTCAGGAGATCGAGACCACAGTGAAACCCCGTCTCTACTAAAAAATACAAAAAAAATTAGCCGGGCGTGGTGGCGGGCGCCTGTAGTCCCAGCTACTCGGAGAGGCTGAGGCAGGAGAATGGCGTGAACCCGGGAGGCGGAGCTTGCAGTGAGCCGAGATTGCGCCACTGCACTCCAGCCTGGGCGACAGAGCGAGACTCCATCTCAAAAAAAAAAAAAAAAAAAAAAATACAGAAAATTAACCGGGCATGGTGGTACGTGCCTGTGGTCCCAGCTACTCAGGAGGCTGAGGTGGAAGGATCGCTTGAGCCCCAGAGACGGAGGTTGCAGTGAGTCAAGATCATGTCACGGTACTCTAGCCTGGGTGACAGAATGAGACTCAATCTCAAAAAATAAAAACATAAATAATAAATAAAACCATTTTTAAAAAACATGAGGGAGCACAGAAGGAGTTGAAAAACTATTGCTCACTTATCTCTCATACATTCTTTCTAAAAGAACTGTAGGCTGGGCGCAGTGGCTCACGCCTTTAATCCCAGCACTTTGGGAGGCTGAGGTGGGCGGATCATGAGGTCAGGAGTTTGAGACCAGCTTGACCAACATGGTGAAACCCCGTCTCTACTAAAAATACAAAAATTAGCCAGGCATGGTGGCGCACACCTCTAATCCCAGCTACTTGGGATGAGGCAGAAATTTAAAAAAAATAATAATAATAATAATAAGTACTGCATTTATTCACTCCAAGAAAAGTAAAAGCTAAGGCCCAGAATGTGGCAAGGCAAGGGTTAAAAAGAAAAAAAAAAAA
>NW_026652276.1:103454354-103454675 GCF_009828535.3 Hylobates moloch | reverse complement strand
CCCGCCTCGGCCTCCCAAAGTGCTGGGATTACAAGCGTGAGCCACCGCGCCCAGCCGACAGGTCACATAATCTATAGCATAACATAACTTGTGACCTTGCGTAGCTAGTGACCTTGTAGCTGCGTTGAAAGAAAAACAAGAACTCGCTAAATACAGACATTTGTAAAACATAATCATGCTTAAGAAGCCTGGGAAAGGCCGGGCGCGGTGGCTCACGCTTGTAATCCCAGCACTTTGGGAGGCCGAGGCGGGCGGATCACGAGGTCAGGAGATCGAGACCACGGTGAAACCCCGTCTCTACTAAAAAAATACAAAAAATTA
>NW_026652276.1:103075417-103454254 GCF_009828535.3 Hylobates moloch | reverse complement strand
CACTGCACTCCAGCCTGGGTGACAGAGCAAGACTCCGTCTCAAAAAAAAAAAAAAAAGATTATGTGACCTGTCACTGTATGATTAACTGCTTTTGTTTTGCTTCTGTAAGGCTGCTTATAAAAACTCTGCTCAGTCTTTGTTTAATGCTCAGTTTTTTGGATGAGTCCACAGAGCTGGTGCGTATCTAAAATAAACAATCCTCCTGTACTCCGTATTGGTCTCTCCGTTCCTCAGTGTACTGCAACAGGGAGGCTGAGGCGGGAGAATCACTTGAACCCAGGAGGCGGAGGTTGCAGTGAGCCAAAATTGCGCCACTGCACTCCAGCCTGGGTGACAGAGCAAGACTCCGTCTCAAAAAACAAAACAAAAGAACTGTAGGCTGGTATGCTCAGTACTGTAGGTGGGAAGGAACATAGGGAAGTTTTCAGGGGTCCAGGTAATGTTCTGTGTCCTGACTGAGATGATGCTGGTTAATGGGTTTATTACTAAGAACTGTAGGCAGGGCCGGGTGTGATGGTTCTCACCTATAATCCCAGCTCTTTGGGAGGCCGAGGCAGGCAGAGCACCTGAGGTCGGGAGTTCAAAACCAGTTTGGCCAAAATGGTGAAACCCTGTGTCTACTAAAAATACAAAAATTAGCTGGGCATGGTGTCAGGAGCCTGTAATCCCAGCTACTCAGGAGGCTGAGGCAGGAGGATCACTTGAACTCGGAAGGGGGAGGTTGCAGTGAGCCAAGATTGCACCACTAAACTCCAGCCTGGGCAAGAGTCAGACTCCGTCTAAAAAAAAAAAAAAGTTGTAGGCAGGTATGCTCACTACCTGGGTAACCACGTAATCACATCATTTGTACCCCATGCCTCAGCATCATGCAATATACTCATGTAACAAACCTGCACGTGCACCCCCTGACTCTAAAATAAAAGTTTAAATATGTATTAGTCCACTTCCACACTGCTATGAAGAAATACCCGAGCCTCAGTAATTTATCAAGGAAAAGACATTTAATGGGACTCTCGGTTCCGCATGGCTGGGAAGGCCTCACAATCATGGCAGAAGGCGAAGGAGGAGCAAAGGCACGTCTTCCATGGCGGCAGGCAGGAGAGTGTGTGCAGGGGAACGCCCCTTTATAAAACCAGCAGATTGAGACTTATTCACTATCATGAGAACAGCGTGGAAAAAACCCGCCTCCATGATTCAACTGGGTCCCTCCCGTGACACGTGGGGATTATGGGAGCTACAATTTAAGATGAGATTTGAGATTTGGGTGGGGATAGAGCCAAACCATATCAAAATTATTTTTAAAAAGCAAAAATAGGCCTGGCATGGTGGCTCACGCCTGTAATCCCAGCACTTTGGGAGGCCGAGGTGGGCAGATCACCTGAGGTCAGGAGTTCGAGACCAGCCTGACCAACATGGGGAAACCCTGTCTCTACTAAAAATACAAAAATTAGCCAGGCATAGTAGTGTGTGCCTCTAATCCCAGCTACTCAGGAGGCTGAGGCAGGAGAATTGCTTGAACCCAGGGGGCGGAGGTTGTGGTGAGCCGAGATTGCACCACTGCACTCCAGCCTGGGCGACAGAGTGAGACTCCATCTCAAAAAAAAAAAAAAAATGTGATATAGGTCTAATAGGATTCTATCGGGAGAAAGAAAGAACTGGACTCACTGCTGCCTCCAACTCCTGACCTCAAGTGATCCCTCCACCTCGGCCTCCCGGAGTGCTGGGATTACAGACATGAGCCACTGAGCCTGGCCTACAATTCTTTTAGAAAGGATTTGTGACAGATAAATAATCTCAGGTTTCTATGAATACATTTATTTTCATTATTGAAGGATGATTAAGCTGGGTATAGAGTCTGTGGTTCAGCATTATTTCCCCGTGGAATTTGTATGATGTTATTCTATTATCTTCTGTTACTGTTTCTGTCATCGTCAGTCTTATGGTCAGGTAAACAGCACTTGTTTTCACTCTGGTAGCTCTAAACATTTTTCTTTTTGTCTTTGTTCCGCACTTTTTTTTTTTTTTTGAGACAGGGTCTCACTCTGTCACACAGACCAGAGTGCAATGGCACAATCCCAGCTCACTGCAACCTTCACCTCCCAGGTTCAAGTGATTCTTGTGCCTCAGCCTATCGAGAAGCTAGGACTATAGGTGTGTGCCACCACACCTGGCTAATTTTTGTATTTTCAGTACAGGCGGGGTTGTTCTGTATTTTCATCATGATGGTTCTAAATATAGACAGGCTGGGCACAGTGGCTCATGCCTGTAATCCCAGCATGTTGTGAGGCTGAGGCAGGAAGATCACTTGAGGTCAGGAGTTTGAGACCAGCCTAGGCAACAGGGTGAAACTTCACCTCTACGAAAAATAAAAAAATTAGCCTGGCATGTTGCGCACCTGTGGTCCCGGCTACTTGGGAGGCTGAGGTGGGAAGATTGCTTGGGCCTGGTAAATCAAGGGCTGCAGTGAGCCGTGATCACGCCACTGCACTCAGCCTAAGGGACAGAGCAAGACCCTTTCTTAAAAAAAAAAAATTAGCAAAAGTTTAAATTAATTATGAATAAGTAAAAATGACATGTATTTCTTTTAGGAGGGGTGATCTTAAAAAAATTAAGCACATGAGGCCAGGTGTGGTGGCTCACACCTGTAATTCCAGAGCTTTGGAAAGCTGAGGCAGGAGAATTGCTTAAGGCCAGGAGTGCGACACCAGCCCAGGCAACATAGCAGGATCCTGCCTCCACGAAATGAAAACATTAGCTGGGTGTGGTGGGCACCTGTAATCCCAGTGACTTGGGAGGCTGAGGCGGGAGAATCGCTTGTACCTGGGAGGTGGAGGTCGCAGTGAGCTGAGATCGCACCACTGCACTCCAGCCTGGGCAACAGAGTGAGACCCTATCTCAAAAAAGAAAAAAGAAAATCTCCGAATCCCTGTATGATCTGGAAGCCTCCCCCAAAAACCTTCCTTCAAGTTGTCCCACCTTTCCAGACAGAACCAACGTATACATTACATGTATTGATTGATTGATGTTTCCCTATCACTTATGTCCCTGTAAAATGTATAAAATCAAGCTGTAACCAACCCACTTTGGGTACATGTTCTCAGAACCTCCTGGGATCGTGTCATGGGCCTTGGTCACTCATATTTGGCTCAGAATAAACCTCTTTATTTTTATCTATTTATTTGAGACAGGGTCTCACTCTGTCACCCAGGCTAGAGTGCAGTGGCGCCATCTCACTGCAACCTCCATCTCCAGAGTTCCAGCTATCCTTCCACCTCAGCCTCCGAGTAGCTGGGACTACAGGTACGTGCCATCACGCCTGGCTAATTTATTTTTGTAGAGATGAGGTCTCACTATGTTGCCCAGGCTAGTCTCAAACTCTTGGATTCAAGTGATCCTCCCACCTTGGCCTCCCAAAGTATTGGGATTACAGCAGTGAGCCAACATGCCCAATTTCAGATGTATGTATATATATATATATATATATATATATATATATTAATATATATTTGTATTTTTTTTTTTTTTTTTTTTTGATTTGGAATCTTGTTCTGTTGCCCAGGCTGGAGTGCAGTGGCACGATCTTGGCTCACTCAACCTCTGCCTCCTGGGTTCAAGCGATTCTCTTGCCTCAGCCTCCAGAGTAGCTGGGATTACAGGCACATGTCAGCACACCCAGCTAATTTTTGTATTTTTAGTAGAGACGAGGTTTCACCATGTTGGCCAGGCTGGTCTCGAACTCCTGACCTTGTGATCTGCCCGCCTCCACCTCCCAAAGTGCTGGGATTACAGGCATGAGCCACCACCGTGCCAGGCTAATTTCAGATTTCTTTAGATAATAGCCATATTATACCAATAAAACACCAACATTTCAGCACATTAAAACAGCATGAATAGTGATAACTGATATCACAATTATTATTCCTGTTTTATAGACAAAGAACAGAGAGATTAAGCACCTTGCTGGAGGTCACACAGTAACAGTAAGTGGCTTGGCTGGGATTTGAAGACAGGCAGTTTGAAATGCAAGCCCACAGGCTTCACCGCTGCAATAAAGGCTTGTCGGAGAAAGTGTTATCTGAGTCAGGCCTTTGAGAGCCACCCCAGGGCTCAGGGGAACTGGAGAAGCTTGGAATATCCACTCTGGGGAAGGGCTTAGGGAACAAATTATTATTATTTATTTATTTATTTTTGAGATGGAGTCTCGCTCTGTTGCCCAGGCTAGAGTGCAATGGCGCGATCTTGGCTCACTGCAACCCCCACCTCCCGGGTTCAAGCAATTCTCCTGCCTCAGCCTCCCAAGTAGCTGGGATTACAGGCGCCTGCCACCACATCTGGCTAATTTTTGTATTTTTAGTGGAGACCAGGTTTCACCATGTTGGCCAGGCTGGTCTTGAACTCCAGACCTCATGTGATCTGCCTGCATCGGCCTCCCAAAGTGCTGGGATTACAGGTGTGAGCCTGGCACCCAGCCAGGGAACAAATTATTAATACAACCAAAGCTCATGAGGATAACCTCAGGAGAGGCTGACATTTAACTTTGCCATGGAAGCAGTCACAATGTATATAGAACTTTCTGGGGTTGGCCTCAATCCTCTGCATCCCAGGTGGAGGTGGGCTATGTGCTGGAGACCAAAAGAAGGGGGAAGTCCCTATAGATTGGAGGGTCTAGGAGTGTGGCCCAAAAGACTGGCCCCAGCTGCTGGCTGGGGAGAAAGAGGTATTAAGCCAGGAAGGAGGGGATGACCTGTGGTTGGTCCCAGTGCTGAGAAAGCCCCAGCCTTCCTAGAAAGTCTTTCTATTTTTTACTTTTTTTAGACGGATTCTTGCTCTTTCACCCAGGCTGGAGTGCAGTGGTGCGACCTCGGCTCACTGCCACCTCCGTCTCCCGGAATCAGCCTTCTGAGTAGCTGGTCTACAGTTGTACACCACCAAGCCCGGCTAAGTTTTATATTTTTACCAAGCCCGGGCTGGTCTTGAACTCCTGGCCTCAAGTGATCCACCAGCCTCAGCCCCTCAAAGTGTTGGGATTACAGGCATGAGCCACCATGCACAGCCCTCCTCCTTTAAAAAAAAAAAAACAAAAAACAACTTTATTATGTTTTTTGACAGGATCTCAATCTGTGGCCCAAGCTGGAGTGCAGTGGTGTGATCATGGCTCACTACAGCCTCAACACCCTGACTCAAGCGATCCTACCATCTCAGGCTCCCAAGTAGCTGGGTCCACAGGCATGTGTAACCACACCTGGCTAGTTTTTATTTTTTGTAGAGATGGGGTCTTACTATGTTGCCCAGGCTGGTCTCCATCTGCCGGGGTCAAGCGACACTCCCACCTCGGCTTCCCAAAATGTTGGAATCACAGGTGTGAGCCACCATGCCCTGCTTTTTACTTTATTAATGACAAATTGCACCCCTTCTCCCACATGTAAGGCCCCGTGGGACATAACCCCCCCTTTTTTTTTTTTTTTTTTTTTGAGACGGAGTCTCGCTCTGTCGCCCAGGCTGGAGTGCAGTGGCGCGATCTCGGCTCACTGCAAGCTCTGCCTCCCGGGTTCAAGCCATTCTCCTGCCTCAGCCTCCCGAGTAGCTGGGACTACAGGCACCCGCCACCACGCCCGGCTAATTTTTTGTATTTTTAGTAGAGACGGGGTTTCACCATGTTGGCCAGGATGGTCTCGATCTCCTGACCTCGTGATCCGCCCACCTTGGCCTCCCAAAGTGCTGGGATTACAGGCGTGAGCCACCGTGCCCGGCCAACATAACCCCCTTAACATGGCTCCTGTCCTTCAAGATCTCACCCTGAAGTGACTTTGGACTGGGACTCTTTGGAAGTAAAAAAAAATGTAAGGCCATTCAGGAATAAATATTAACGTTTCCCTTTTTTTTTTTTTTTCTTGAGACGGAGTTTTGCTCTTGTTGCTCAGGCTGGAGTGCAATGGTGCAATCTCGGCTCACAGCAACCACTACCTCCCAGGTTCAAGTGATTCTCCTGCCTCAGCCTCCCAAAGTGCTGGGATTACAGGCGTGAGCCACTGCACCCAGCCCTTAATGTTTCCCTTTAGTCAAATGCAATTTGATGCATTTTAAGAGTAATGGAGTAGCCAGGTGTGGTGGCTCACGCCTATAATCCCAGCACTTTGGGAGGCCAAGGCGGGTGGATCACCTGAGGTCGGGAATTCGAGACCAGCCTGACCAACACGGTGAAACCCCATCTCTCCTAAAAATACAAAATTAGCCGTGCATGGTGGCTGGTGCCTGTAGTCCCACCTACACAGGAGGCTGAGACAGGATAGTTGCTTGAACCTGGGAGGCGGAGGTTGCACTGAACTGCGATCATGCCACTGCACTCCAGCCTGGGTGACAGAGTGAGACTCCATCTCAAAAAAAAAAAAAAAAAAAAAAAAAGTAAAAAAAGAGTAATGGAGTGGCCAGGAATGGTGGTCCATGCCTGTAATCCCAGCACTTTGGGAGGCTGAGGTGGGCGGATCACCTGAGGCTGGGAGTTCAAGACCAGACTGGGAAACACATGAAAACCCCATCTCCCCCCAAAATACAAAAATTTGCCAGGTGTGGTGACGCACACCTGTAATCCCACTTACTCAGGTGGCTGAGGCAGGAGAATGGCTTGAATGCTGCAGGCAGAGGCTGCATAAGCTGAGATCGCACCACTGCAGTCCAGCCTGGGCAACAGAGCAAGACCCTGTCTCAAAAAAAAAAAAAAATTAGTAATGGAGTGGCTGGGCGCGTGGTTCCCACCTGTAGTCCTGTAATCCCACTACTTTGGGAGGCCAAGGAGGGAGAATAACTTGAAGTCAGGAGTTCAAGACCAGCCTGGGGGACCCAGCGCGGCAGCTCACACCTGTAATCCCAGCACTTTGGGAGGCTGAGGCAGGCGGATCACGAGGTCAGGAGATCAAGACCATCCTGGCTAACGCGGTGAAACCCTTCTCTACTAAAAATACAAAAAATTAGCCAGGCATAGTGGCAGGCGCCTGTAGTCCCAGCTACTCGGGAGGCTGAGGCAGGAGAATGGCATGAACCCAGGAGATGGAGCTTGCAGTGAGCCGAGATTGCGCCACTGCACTCCAGCCTGGGTGACAGAGCCAGATTCCGTCTCAAAAAAAAAAAAAAGACCAGCCTGGGCAACATGGCAAGACCCATATCTATAACAAAAAAAAAAGGAAATTAAATAAGAGTAATAGAGTAATGGGGGCAGGAGTATGGAGCAGGGGACCAAGCTTAAACTGTGAAAGGAGAAGAA
The DNA here is from genome assembly GCF_009828535.3 of Hylobates moloch. Classification (NCBI taxonomy): domain Eukaryota; kingdom Metazoa; phylum Chordata; class Mammalia; order Primates; family Hylobatidae; genus Hylobates; species Hylobates moloch. The sequence continues at coordinate 103,446,995 of NW_026652276.1, read as the reverse complement.
ACCATTGGTTATTTTCTAAGCCATGCGCTACGGTCAAAACTAGGTGACCTTGGGCAAGTCTCTTTCTCTCTGGGTGGTTCCACAGCTGTTAAACAGGTTTGGAAATTATTATCTACAGGTAAAGCACCCATAATGGTGCCATACACCTTGGTAGGTCCCCAGTATATATTGTGTGCCAGGAATTGTACATATTTACTAATTTAAATCTTTACAACACTGAAGAGGTAGGTGACATTATTATATAGATGAGAAAACGGGCATGTTAAAGCGGTTAAGCAACGTCCTTGAGGTCACGCAGCCAGTAAAAGGTTAACTGAGCCTAGGTTCAATCTAGGTCTATCAGGCAGCAAAGTGTTTTATTAACTTGGGAAGAAAAAGGCACAGAAAAATGAGTGAGTTCAACACTATTAACTCATGAATTGATAGTGTTCTGTCAATCTTTTTTTTTTTTTTGAGACAGAGTCTGGCTCTGTCGCCCAGGCTGGAGTGCAGTGGCACAATCTCCAATCACTGCAAGCTCCGCCTCCTGGGTTCATGCCATTCTCCTGCCTCAGCCTCCCGAGTAGCTGGGACTACAGGCGCCCACCACTACGCCCAGCTAATTTTTTTTTTTTTTGTATTTTTAGTAGAGATGGGGTTTCACCATGTTAGCCAGGATGGTCTCGATCTCCTACCTCGTGATCTGCCCGCCTCGGCATCCCAAAGTGCTGGGACTACAGGGGTGAGCCACTGGGCCGGCCTGCTCTGTCAATCTTAATGCTGCTATAAAGGAGAAGATACTCAAATATAAAAGTTGGCAGGGTACAGTGGCTCATGCTTGTAATCCCAGCGCTTTAGGAGGCAGAGGCAGGAGGACTACTTAAAAGCCAGTAGATAGAGACAAACCTGGGCAACACAGTGAGACTCTGTCTCTACAAATAAATGTTTTACAAAGCAAATTAGAGCCAGGCACGGTGGCTCATGCCTGTAATCCCAGCACTTTGGGAGGCCAAGGTGGGTGGATCTCAGTTCAAGACCAGCCTGGGCAACATGGTGAAACGCTGTCTCTACTAAAAATACAAAAATTAGCTGGGTGTGGTGGTGCACGTCTGTAATCCCAGTTACTTGGGAGGCAGAGGCAGGAGAATCGCTTGAATCCAAGAGGTGGAGGTTGCAGTGAGACGAGATTGCGCCACTGCACTCCAACCTGATTCTCCATCTCAAAAAAAAAAAAAAAAAAAAAAAAGCAAATTAGGCGAGGTACTGCCCGCCTATAGTCCTAGCTACTCCAGAGGCTAAGGCGGGAGGATGGCATGAGCCCAAGAGGTCAAGGCTGCCGTGAGCTACCATTGTTCCACCGCAGTCCAGCCTGGGCGACAGAGCGAGACCCTGTCTCAACAACGAACAAATAAATACATAATAAAAAGTAATGGTTAAGCGTAAGATACCTAGGTACACATCACAAGAAAATTCTATGAGGTTCTTTCAAAGTGTGCTTAGATAATTAAGGTTTGTCAACATCGTGGCACCCACAATTACCACCATCTCAATCACAAACCTGGAAATTTACCCGTGTAATTAATTCCCACTGCATAACCATGTTTTGTTATTGCTAGATGATGGAATCCGCATCAGTATCCAATTCTTTTTCCAAGGCAACGACTTCTGCAAAAAACCGAGATGTGCAGTCTCTCTTGTTAAGTCACCAACCACCTATACTCTCTCCTCTCAAAACCACCCCGCCAATACCCAGGCTGCGAGTAAGCCCTGGAAGGCATGATTCGTGTCTGCATCCCACCGCCCCGCACCCCCTTCCGGGGCATCCTCATCGTGTGGCCAGCTCCTGCCTGGAGAAGGAGGTGGCCTTTACTTGGGTGTCACCCGGGGACCACTTGCGGGTCCAAGCGGGACAGGCCTCCGCGGTTCCTGCCATGTCTGGAGGCCGAAAGGCAGGGTCCCACGCGAATCGGAGAGGGAGTTCTCCCCCAGCTCTCCAGGTCACCTCCCGCTGACGGACAGAAAGGCCGGCGCACACGGGCGGGGTGCGGCGGGGATAGGAGGCAGCCGCGGGCGCACCCCAGGGCCAGCACATAATGGGCCGCGGCGGCCGGGCAGGCGTCCAGCTGGGGCGCCGCCGCACCACGTGGGCCGCAGAGCGCACGGGGCAGGCAGCTGCCCGTGGGCCCAGGGCCGGGCGCCGCGCGGCAAGCGACTGTCCGTGCGTGCGCGCGCGCGCGCGCGTGCGTCCAAGGGATTTGCGATCAGGCGGCGCGGCGGACAACCCCGGCGGCGGGGCGGGGGGGAGTTATATTGCGGGGTCCTTCCTCGCTCACCCTGGTTCCTCTCGGAGCGGAGACGGCAAATGGCGGACTTCGATACCTACGACGATCGGGCCTACAGCAGCTTCGGCGGCGGCAGAGGGTGAGGCGGGCGTGCGCGGGCCCCGGCTGGGGCTGCGGGACCGGCGGAGTCGGGGCCGTCAGGGTGGCGGCCGTCCTGCGCTCAGCCGGGGCGGCAGGAGGCGGGGGCCCGCCCGGGGGCCCGCGGAGGCCTAGGAGCGGCTCCTGGAGGGCCGGGGCCTGGAAATGGCGCGCTCGGAGACGGGGCGGCGGCGGCTGGGCTCCCGGGGTCTTGCTCGCGGGGCGGATCCCTTCCACCGCTTCCCGCCAACGACAACGTGTTGGTTTTTGCCCTGCCTCGGCCGCGGCAGCGCCGAGTGCCCGGAGACGAGCGCCCGCTTCCAGCCCCATCCCCCCTACGGTAGGACCAGCGCGGGGCTGAGCTGAGGCGCTGGGGTGCGGGCCACACGGCCTGCCCCGCTCCGGTCCCGGCCTCTTTCGCTGCCCTCTGTTGTCTGGCCGCTTTGCAGGCCCCTGGCCCCTTCGCCATGAGGCCGGCCGACTGGGGAAGGTCGGAAGCCAAGAGGGGCGATTCCCTTCCCCTTACGTGTGAGGCAGGGATTTGGCGGCTCTGGCCCGGGGATGGTACGACTCCTTGCGGGCGGGGGGAGACCAAGGAGACAAATCCATCGTAGCTTCTTTGTATTAATCTTTCTTGGGTCACAGTGCCTTGACAGGTGCTACGTGCTCTTTGGCACAATTTTATTTCTCCCTGGTTTCTCGCTCTGACCTGGAGAAGGAACCGCATTTAGCGTCGTCCTGATTGTTGTCAAATGCAGACAACTATGTATAATTGAAACACGTTGCTTAAAAGAAACATCTTTGAATAGAGAGCTCATGGTGTTTAATTCCAGGAATCTGCACTTTATTTTATTTTATTTTTTAAATACAAGTTGCCTCGTTAGAATATAGGCTATGAACATCTTGCTGTTTGTCAAGGACACACTTGGGCTTTGTGTTTTCTTGCAGAAAGGATTACTTTCCCAGGATAACACCACAATAGTACACACTGAGGTGTTCAGTCTCCTGGGTTGCAGTCCAAAAGTATCCTTGTTTGGTAAAGAATGATCACTTTTAATACCTTGGTTTGGGAACGGCTCAAACAAAAGCTTGTTTCGGTGCAGTAGTGTAGCTAATATCATTCATGATACTGTAAGTTTCATGGAAGTGTGTTGGGGTAGGTGGAGCTATTGTCATTCCAAAGAACATTTTATTTGCTAATAAAAAAAGAAATAAATGTTGGATGACATGAAATTATCACCTTTGGGGTAGGTTTCTAGACATCAAATTTGTTCTCAAATCATTTCGAAATTTAACAACTAGGTTTTTTTTTTGTATTGTTTTGTTTTACCTAGTTCCAAAAAACGTTCACAGAAGTACCCAGAAAAATTCTTCTTAAACAGCGTGGTCGGTTTAAGTTTTAGTTGCATTGGTACTACAATAAGGTGGCCTTATTAAACTGAGTGTGGGGATTTAAAAAAAAATTCCTTCAGACACATTTGCCAGCTCTTCTGGTGTCAAATTTTGACATTTGGGGGTGCCTGGAACAATCAAAAGTAAAATTCTGTTAAGATGCTATTAATTTCATATATCCCCAGGCAAATGAAAATATTAGCCATTTTCCCCAGGTGTACTCCAAAAACTGATAGGAGAGTTTCCTAGGTAGCACTGTGCATCACTTAAACTTCTTAATAGAGTCTCTTTACTATTAAGCATCTTCTGTGTCTGACTTACTTGGAATTTTCTATTTGGCTTCATATTCATGTGAAAGTACATAAGTATTGCTACTTTTAGAAGTAGTTTTAAAAACCTGTTGGTAAATTTACATATTCATTTATACATGTGTATTCCTTTTTTTTTTTGAGATGGAGTTTCGCTCTTGTTGCCCAAGCTGGAGTGCAATGGTGCGATCTCGGCTCACTGCAACCTCTGCCTCCCTGGTTCAAGTGATTCTCCTGCCTCAGCCTCCCAAACTGCTGGGATTACAGGCATTAGCCACCGCGCCCGGCCTCAATTATTTTAATTATGTCCACATGAACAAATGTCACTGCTTTACAATGCTTAAGCATCATAGAAGATTGCCACCTATGGAAAGCAGTTTTAGCACTGCATTGTTTGGTACTTGTGTAGGCACCTTCTCCCTTGTCTGAAATGCCTCAGACAGGCTAGTACATCTCCCTCTAAATTACTTGGGTCACAGGTGAAAGAAATGGTAGGCCTCAAATGAACAGTTATAATCATAAAACATAGTTTGGTAATTATACATCTTCCTAAGTTTATTTCGTAGTTGTGTTTAATAACCAGTGCAGTTGTCAGGGAACAGTATTGAACCACTGCTTTTTTCCCCCGAGCCTATTAGGGCATGTCCCCAGCAGCCAGGGAGAGAACCAGGGACTGCATTGTTCAGCAAGCAAATCAAAACAAAATTCCAAATGATCAAGAGTTGATTGTACCAGATCTTGAATGGACTTTGTTTTGCAGTTTGCTAAATTATCTTTTTGAGGTTCCAGTTTCTCATTTGCCATTGGCAGTAAAGTGCAGAGTAATACTGATTTTATATTTCTGATTGCAACAAAGCTGTGAGTGCTTAGCGGAAAACCACCGATCCTGAGAATTAGGGTGGAAATCGGAGGTGGCAAGAATTGAGGTGCCTCAAATGGTGCCATCTAAAAACTGGCAAAACTCCAAATTTATTCTTTTTTTTTTTTTTTTTTTTGAGACGGAGTCTCGCTCTGTCGCCCAGGCTGGAGTGCAGTGGCGCAGTCTCGGCTCACTGCAAGCTCCGCCTCCCGGGTTCGTGCCATTCTCCTGCCTCAGCCTCTCCATGTAGCTGGGACTACAGGCGCCCGCCACCACGCCCGGCTAATTTTTTTTTTTTTTGTATCTTTAGTAGAGACGAGGTTTCACCGTGGTCTCGATCTCCTGACCTCGTGATCCGCCCGCCTCGGCCTCCCAAAGTGCTGAGATTACAAGCGTGAGCCACCGCGCCCGGCCCAAATTTATTCTTTATCAGGATTCAGTTAGGGAGTTTAGAATTCTTTTTTAAATAGAGATGGGTTTCACTGTGTTGCCCAGGCTGGTCTTGAACTCTTGGACTCAAGCAATCCTCCCGCCTCAGCCTCCCAAAGTGTTGGGATTACAGGCATGAGCTACCACGCCCAGCCTAGGAGTTTAGAATTCTAACCTTTGAATCTTTAAACTTAGCATCTCTGTCTAAATTTCTGAGCATATTTTTATCCAAATTTTTTATGGTGGTAAAATACACATAACATAAAATGCGCCACTTTACCCATTTTTCAGTATACATTTCAGGGGTATTGAGTGTATTCTTAATGTACAACCATCACCACTATCCAGCTCCTTAACTCTTCAGCTTGTAAAACTAAAACCCTGTCCCCTTTGAATAGTAATTCCCTATTGCCCTCCTTCCCCCTGGTCCTTGGCAACCACCATTCTACTTCCTGTCTCTGAGCATATTTTAAGATTTGTATGAAATAGGAAGGAAGGCAGTGTATAAAAACTACAGCTAGTTTTCACTGATGCTAGGGCCTGTAAAGCTATTGAAAAGCTTATTTTAAAATGCTGTTTACCTGTCAAATGTCAAGTCATTTGGGTTTGTTATCCTTCACTCCAAGTGTTCCATTGCTTAATTCTAAACCATTATCCTATATGAAAAGTGTTACCAGAAATATTTGGATTTGCTGAGAGGTCTCTGCATGATGGTTCATGCAAAAGCCCTGGCTTTGGAATAAGGCAGACCAGAGTTTCATCAGTTCAGCCATGTGTTAGTTGTGTGATCTGAAGTAAGTTCCTTCACCTCATATTTTCCCCACATATGATTTAGAAACATTTATTTATTTATTTATTTATTTATTTATGAAATAGGCTTTCCTTTTGTCACCCAGGCTGGAGTGCAGTGGCAGGATCATAGCTCAATACAGCCTCCACTTCGCAGGCTCAAGCCATCCTCCCACCTCAGCCTCCCAAGTAGCTAGGACTACAGGGTGTGCCACCACGCCCAGCTAATTTTTGTATTTTTTGTAGAGACAGAGTGTCCCTATGTTGCCCAGGCTACTCTCAAACCCCTGGGCTCAAGGGATCTTCCTGCCTCAGCCTCCCAAGGCTTACTGTGTGAGCCACAGTACCCAGCCTTCAATTTATATTTCTTTTTTTTTTTTTTTTGGAGACGAGAGTCTCGCTCTGTCGCCCGGGCTGGAGTGCAGTGGTGCAATCTCGGCTCACTGCAAGCTCCGCCTCCCGGGTTCACGCCATTCTCCTGCCTCAGCTTCTCCAAGTAGCTGGGACTACAGGCGCCCACCACCACGCCCGGCTATTTTTTTTTTTTTTTTTTGTATTTTAATAGAGACGGGGTTTCACTGCGGTCTCGATCTCCTGACCTCGTGATCCGCCCACCTCGGCCTCCCAAAGTGCTGGGATTACAAGCGTGAGCCACCGTGCCCGGCCTTCAATTTATATTTCTATTAGAAATTAAGCTTAGTGGCTGGGTGCAGTGGTTCATGCCTGTTATCCCAGCACTTTGGAAGGCCGAAGCAGACAGGTCACTTGTGGCCAGAAGTTTGAGACCACCCTGGCCAACGTGGCAAAACCCCACGTCTACTAAAAATACAAAAAGTAACGGGTGTGGCGCCACATACCTGTAATCCTAGCTACTTGGGAGGCTGAGGCAGGAGAATTGCTTGAACCAGGGAGGCGGAGGTTACATTGAGCTGAGATCATGCCACTGCATTCCTCCAGCCTGGGCGACAGATCATGCCACTGCATTCCTCCAGCCTGGGCGACAGAGTGAGACTGTCTCCAAAAAAAGAAAAAGAAATTAAGCTTAGTGTTCTGGAAGGACTTCACAATTTTAAGAAGTCTCCCTGGAAGCTTAGAACATACAAAGCAGACTCTGAATGTCTGTCCAGGATCACACTCTGGCTTCCAGCTTCCCCTGGAAGGTTCAGGAAAGTATTTGCCGCCTGGTTGCTTTTGCATCATGTGTGCAGCTGATTAGACCTGCACACCCGGGCACGAAATGAGTGTGATAGCATGATTTTGATAGAACCTAATGGCAGCTGTATGTACGTCTAAGACTTCTTTTGTGTAAGTTGAATGTTCTTCGAAGTTTGCCCACGTCATGATTTATGTGATTTTCCATCTTGATCAGGACCTTCTGAAGGTGCTCAAGTATGTGGCTGCTCCACGGTTGACAAGCCTCTGGTTAAGCATGGCCTTCCAGTTCAGGGCTAGGGGGGCCGTCACCTCCCTTTGTTCTGCACACTCTTCCTCTGTCTTTCATGTGTACTCACATTTTTGGAGCCTTCTAAATGTCTGGCTTAATAGAACACAACTGGTTTCTCATACCTGCATCTGTCTCCACTCTTGGAATGTGTTGCTTTGGTTGACTTTTATGAAGCAGCTCAATCCTTGCACAGATAAATAGTTGGAAATGGGAGGAGTAATCAAATAATTCTGGATATTAATATTTGATTCTATACCAAAACTCAATAAGCAGTAGTTTCTATGAAGGTTAGTTGCAATGTGAAACCTAAAACCTTATCAATAAACTCTTCATACTTTTACATTAAAGTTCATCATTTAGCCGGGCGCGGTGGCTCACTCCTGTAACCCCAGAACTTTGGGAGGCCAAGGCAGGTGGATCACCTGAGGTCAGGAGTCTGAGACCAGCCTGGCTAACATGGCAAAACCCTATCTCTACTAAAAATACAAAAACTAGCTGGGCATGGTGGTGGGGCCCCTGTAGTCCCAGCTACTTGGGAGGCTGAAGCCATAGAATCGCTTGAACCTGGGAGGTGGAGTTTGCAGTGAGCCCAGATTGCGCCACTGCACTCCAGCCTGGGCTACAGGGTGAGACTCTGTATCAAAAAAAAAAAAAAAAGTCACTTTATCTTGTACTCTGACTGGATCCTTTACCAGTGCGTACCTTTGTAAGGTGTTGGTGATTTGGAAAAGACCTGTTCACTGAGCCAGGCAGAGCCATGCAGATCTTCCAAATGTTGGTACATTTTGTTATACAGTGTCAAAGTCACATTCACCATAGATGTCAGAAAAGTCTCTGAGTATTGAAAGGCTGTCAGGCTTATGTTGATGGATACAGGTTTTCTGAAACTCTTTTTTGCTTGAAAGCTTAAATTTTACCATTGGTAACAAATACTGTTATTTTGGCCAGGCGCTGTGGCTCATGTCTATAATCCCAACACTTCGGGAGGCCATGGCAGAAGAATCACTCTAGCCCAGTCTGGACAATATGTCCAGACCTGGTCTTTTCAAAAACAAGATTAGCTGGTGTGGTGGTATATGCCTATAGTCCCACCTACTTGGGAGACTGAGGCTAGAGGATCACTTGAGTCCTGGAGGTTGAGGCTGCAGTGAGCAGTGATTGCACCACAGCACTCAAGTCTGGGCAACAGAGCAAGACCGTGTCTCAAAACAAAAAACCCAAATACTGTTCTTTTACTTAAGGAACAGACTTAACTTCATTTTTAAAAAACTAATACCCATGTCTGAATAACCATAGTTTGTTCTATAGAAAGAACAGCTAGTTCAGCTTGTAGCTCAAGTGCTTTTCCTGGAGCAGCCATCATGCTTGTGTATGCAGCAGAAGTGCTTTGCGTGTTTCATAACATAGGGTATTAAAAAGTGGGTCACGATTCATTTTTACTGCTTTACCAAGGATATTCCTAATTGAAGCTGTGATTTTTCTTCCTATTTTAAATACTTCAAGTGCATGGTGGGAAAGCATGAGTAATGCAGTTTGGTGCCCCTGCCTTCGTTTGTATTAACACAAAGACCTGTTGTGAGATCAGTATAGGTCTTTGCTTTATAAATGTGGAATATTGTGAACCATTCTGGGAACCATATTTTAAGGCATCAGCACACTGGAGCCTATGAAGAAGGTGATAGTGGGGATGGCCAGGCTCTGAAACTTCATCTTAGGAGGAAGGGCTGAGCAGCTTCAGTGAGGACCTTCGAAAGAAGCCTCAGCAGCCGTGATACAGTAGCTCTTAAGTCACTGGGACTGCTGAGTGGAAGAAAGGTGTGGCCCTCCAGGCCAGAATAGGACCAAAGGCTTACATCTTGGCCTTCTTCAGAGACTGCACAAATGTAAAGAACTGCTGCTTGAGCTAAATAATTGTTTTTTAATAGAGACAGGGTCTCGCTGTGTTGCCCAGGCTGGTCTCAAGCTACCGGGCTCAAGCAGTCCTCCTGCCTCGGCCTCCCAAAGTACTGGGAATACAGATGTGAGCCACTGTGCCCATCCCTAAGTAATTTTTTGTTAATGGAAGAATATCAGTGGGTCTAGATTGGACTGGAATTTTCTAGTCTTTCACTTCTCTAACATTTAAAAGTTAATCTTAACATTTTCATATGTAAACAAAGGTAGAGACTAGTATTTGGAACTCTAATGTAGCCATTATTTAGTTTTCTTTTTACTGTAATAAATATACATAACAATTTACCATTTCAACCTTCCCCCACTCCTGCCCCCCCCACCCCCCATCCAGGCTGGAGTGCAGTGACACAATCATAGCTCAGTATAACTTCAAACTAGCCTGGCTAGTGCTTTTTGTTGTTGTTATTGTTGAGTCTCGCTCCGTCGCCCAGGCTGGAGTGCAGTGGCATGATCTTGGCTCACTGCTAACTGCAACCTCTGCCTCTCGGGTGCACGCGCTTCTCCCTCCTTAGCCTCCTGAGTAGCTGGGATTACAGGCACCCGCTACCACACTCGGCTAATTTTTTTGTGTTTTTAGTAGAGACGGGGTTTCACTATGTTGGCCAGGCTGTTTTCGAACTCCTGACCTCAAGGGATCCGCTTGCTTTGGCCTCACAAAGTGCTAGGATTATAGGCTTGAGCCACCGTGCCCGGCCCCAGCTAGTTTTTTTGTTTTGTTTTTTGGTAGACTGGGGTCTCCCTTTGTTGCCTTAGCTGGTCTTGAACTAGCCTCAAGGGATACTCCCTCCTTGACCTCCTAAAGTGCTGGGATTGCAAGCATGAGCAACCACGCCCAGCCTCAACCATTTTTAAGTGTACAATTTAGTGGCATGGAGTACCTTCATAGTGTTGTGTAACCATTGCCACTATCTAGTTCCAGAACCTTTTCATCATCCAAACAGAAACTCTATACCCACTAAACAACTCCATTCCTTTCCCAGTTTTAACCTCATAAACATTTTGACTATTTCTGTTACATCTATCTTCCCTACTTTTGGGTGGGGGTGTGGGCTAGGATAATTTAAGGCTAATCCTAGCCACCTATCATTCTAAAATAGTTTTTTTTTTTTTTTAATTTTAATCCTCACCTTTGTGTTGGTAAATATATTACATACTTTAGAGCAATTTTTGTTTCAATTTTTATGGCTACCGTAGTAGATGTATCTTATATATTCTTAATTTTTGTTTTGTTTTCTGAGACAGTTTTGCTCTTGTTGCCCAGGCTGGAATGCAGTGGCGCTATCTTGGCTCACCACAACCTCCGCCTCCTGGGTTCAAGCAATTCTGCCTCAGCCTCCCGAGTAGCTGGGATTACAGGCATGTGCCACCACGCCCAGCAAATTTTGTATTTTTGGCAGAGATAGAGCAGAAACAGGGTTTCTCCATGTTGGTCAGGCTGGTCTCGAACTCCCGACCTCAGGTGATCTGCCTGCCTCGGCCTCCCAAAGTGCTGGGATTACAGATGTGAGCCACCGAGCCCAGCCTGTTTTTTTTTGTTTGTTTGTTTGTTTTTTTTGAGACGGAGTCTCACTCTGCCTCCCAGGCTAGAGCACAGTGGCGCGATCTCAGCTCACTGCAGCCTCCGCCACCACCCCTCAGCCTCCCGAGTAGCTAGGGTTACAGGCGCCCGACACCGTGCCCAGCTGATTTTTGTACTGTTAGTAAAGATGGGGTTTCACAATGTTGGCCAGGTTGGTCTTGAACTCCTGACCTCGTGATCCACCCGCCTCAGCCTCCCAAAGTGCTGGGATTATAGGCGTGAGCCACCACACTCCGCCTCTTACATACTTTTCATACTTGAGTATGTTTCTAACAGATAAGGGCTTTTTTTTTTTCTTTAACCAACAGTTTTTCCAGTACCCAGCGTTCAGTTTTCCCAGTTTTTGCAAAGATGACTTTGTATAGTTGAATTGTTTGAATATGCAAAACATTACAGAAAAGTGTAGAAAATTTAAAACATGAACCAAAGCATAATATAGTGACCTGTCCTGTATACCCATTACCTACTCTTTAAGTGACCAGTCTTCTCTATACTATTATGGTTTATAATAGTATAAATGGTATTTATCAAATAAAGGCTTGACCTTTGAGAGCTTAACCATTTTTGATGATTGTCAAAAACCCAGATGTTACCTATTTGTAGATATGGGGTTTTGCCATGTTCCCCACGCTGGTCTCAAACTCCTGAGCTCAAGTGATCTCCCCACCTTGGCCTCCCGAAGTGCCGGGATTGCAGGTATGAGCCATGGCGTCCGGCCAGTCGTTTTCTTTGGTTTACACTACTTTACCCTTCTGAGCCTTACTTTCCCCAAATGACAGCTAGAAACTCCTCTGTTGGGAGGATTAAATGAGATGTGTCTCATAATTTGGAGGCATGGTCTTACCCTGTCGCCCAGGCTGGAGTGCAGTTGCGCAATCACAGCCTCCCAAAGTGCTGGGACTACAGGCCGGAGCCACATGCCCATGCCCAGCCTCGAGCACTCAACTTTTCTGTTGCATCTACGTACTGGATACATCCCTACCGTCATAACATCTACTCTTTTTTTTTTTTGAGGCGGAGTCTTGCTCTGTCCCCCAGGCTGGAGTGCAGTGGCCGATCTCGGCTCACTGCAAGCTCCGCCTCCCAGGTTCATGCCATTCTCCTGCCTCAGCCTCCCGAGTAGCTGGGCCTACAGGCGCCCGCCAACACGCCCGGCTAATTTTTTGTATTTTTAGTAGAGACGGGGTTTCACCGTGTTAGCCAGGATGGTCTCGATCTCCTGACCTCGTGATCCACCCGCCTTGGCCTCCCAAAGTGCTGGGATTACAGGCTTGAGCCACTGCGCCCGGCCAACATCTACTCTTTACATTGGCTTCTTTTTATAGTTACCCTCTCTCAGTCTCCTTTGACACCTATAGATCTTTTCTGGCTCACCCTAAGGATTCAGTATTGGCCCCATCTGCCATCTGGAAGTGGAGTCCCACTTCTCTTGCTCTCTGCTGTGCTGCATATCCTGGCTCCCAACTGCTCCACCCTGGAGAGACTGTTCTCATTGCTATCTTCTGGATTTTTCTGCAGTCCTTTGCTTGTGATATGATTTCTTCTTTCCAAATTGTCAGCTCCTTGAGGGCAGAAACCGGGTCTTAGGTTTGTGCCTTCTCTACACTCTCTCCACCCTTCATAGACATGCAGATACGTGGTTGATTTGAGTAAAGAAAAGTGATTTGCCTGTCAAGGATTTTAGTCACACTTGGAGCCAAAAGTAGGATTTCCTAAATTACTGAAGCTGTAATTGACTACTTTAATCTTTCATAATCAATAGACTGTCCCTAGTGGGCAGTAGAAAGGACACTGCTCAGTAGTGGCAAAGAGTTTGCAGCACAGACCTTGACTTCAGGTGTCCTGAATTGGCACGCTCTGCTGATCTGTTCCTGTTCTACACGCACTCCTGCCAGCCCAGTGTAGCATCAAGCCTGTTGGGTCTACCCAGGAGCATGGCAGAATTATTGTTAAACTTTTATATAGCACTTGGTACTTACAAAATGTTTTTGTTTTTGTTTTGTTTTGTTTTGTTTTGTTTTGTTTTTTTGAGACGGAGTCTCGCTCTGTCACCCAGGCTGGAGTGCAGTGGCTCAATCTCGGCTCACTGCAAGCTCCGCCTCCCGGGTTCCCGCCATTCTCCTGCCTCAGCCTCTCCGAGTAGCTGGGACTACAGGCGCCCGCCACCACGCCCGGCTAATTTTTTTGTATTTTTAGTAGAGACGGGGTTTCACCGTGGTCTCGATCTCCTGACCTCGTGATCCGCCCGCCTCAGCCTCCCAAAGTGCTGGGATTACAAGCGTGAGCCACCGCGCCCGGCTACAAAATGTTTTTATGGTCAGCTTTAAACTTACAAAATCAAGATTGAAATATAAAATAACAGACAGGAAAACATAGGTACAGAGGTAATTTGGCAGAGGTCCTACATCAAGCTAGTTAAGGTGTCAAGTGAACCTGTTCTCCCATGTGTTGTTATTGATCTGTGTAGGAATGTACTGAATTTCACAAAACACAGCTTATTTATTTAGGTAGTAGTCCCCCAAACTTGAATCTAGTGAAAGGTGGCAGACATTTTAGCTCAGAGTTTTCTGACATTGGATTTTGTAAATGAATTGGTGGGTAACAGATCTGTATCATCCTATGTGATGTGTACTCTGGGGTTTGTGTCTCAAGTGACTGTCACACAGTGGACACTTCACCAGTGCTAGCTTGAGTGAAGTCTACCTCCATGGCCCAGCCCTGCTGCCCCCTAGTGATTTCATTGAATGGGATGAAAAGGTAAAAAGTGCTTAAGACCTGTAGAAGGGACTACATCAGGTAGGGTATGGGAATATTTAGGACTACTTTGGTAATTATTGAAAAGTCTAGAGTATTAAGTCACTGGTGGTTTTGTGAGGCACGAGTAAGTTTAACAATTCGGTGGGCTTTGGTGTATCTTTGTTCCAGAATTATATCACCAGTTAGCTGTTAGGTGCTGCCATTTGGTAACGTGCCAACTTTTCAAAAATGGTTTTCCCCAAACTAGATGTTTCTATCTTTTCCAAAGCCAGAGCCACCTTCCTATCCTAGTGCATTTTTAGCAGTGCCCCATCATCTTACTGGCATTCACCTGGGCTTCCTATGCTCAATCAGGGGTCAAGTCTGGCCTGATCTCAGTTCCACAGTTCCTCTACTCTGTAAGTTCCAGCACAATTAGCAAGCCTTTGCACCTCCATTTTCCTTACTTAGCAACTACATCAAGAGAGAGAGTTTATCATCTCTCTTCATCCTCACCCTCCTTTTTAGTTTTTATGTATATGTTACACATTCATACACACAAACATACCTGCATATATACACGTGTTTTACACGCCCCACACAACTGTGAGCTGCTTACATACAAGACGGTCTTTTAACATCATTACGCATCCCTAGATGTTTAATGTTGAGTAATGAATTTAAAGTTTTTTTTTTTTTAACATTCACCCTCCATTTTTGTGGTTTTCCACATGTTTATACTGTATCTTGTTTTTTGTTTGTTTGGTTTTGTTGTTGTTGTTTGGGTTTTTTTTGGTTTTTGTTTTTTGTTTGTTTTTGAGATGGAGTCTTGCTCTGTAGCCCAGGCTGGAGTGCAGTGACACAGTCTCAGCTCACTGCAAGCTTCACCTCAGCCTCTGAAGTAGCTGGGATTACAAGTGTGTGCTACCACACCCAGCTAGTTTTTGTATTTTTAGTAGAGACGGAGTTTTACCATGTTGGCCAGGCTGGTCTTGAAGTTCTGGCCTCAAGTGATCCGCCAACCTTGACCTCCCAAAGTGCTGGGATTACAGGTGTGAGCCACCGCGCCCGGCCTTTTTTTTTTTTTCTTTCTTTTTTTTTTTCTTCAGTTGGAAACAGTCTCCTTCTGTCACCCAGGCTGGAGTGCAGTGGCGCCATCACAGTTCACTGCAGCAACAACCTCCTGGGCTCAGGTGATCCTCCCACCTCAGCCTCCCAGGTAGCTTGGGACTACAAGTGTAGACCATCACTCCCGGCTAATTTTTTGTATTTTTTTTAGAGATGGGGTTTTACTGTGTTGCCCAGGCTGGTCTTGAACTCCTGGCTTTAAGTGATCCTCCCGCCTCAGCCTCCCAAACTGTTGAGATTACAGGCATGAGCCACTGGGCCCGGCCTTATACTGTAACTCATATATTTATTATCCAGTCCTAAATAGTATCTTATTGAAAATATTTTAGGATTTATGGTTTTGGAGATACCAGCGATAGAGTACTATTGGCAAAGGTTATTGAAATGCAAAATAAGTCACCTTTACTAGGCCCAGAAAGATGGGAGAAGTGGGCAGGTGGGATGCAATTCACTTGTAAACCTATTTTCTGGTGGTCTTAGAACAGAACGTGGAACTTCCTATTGGAAAGTACCAGAATTCTGAATCATGAAACTTAATTTTTTTTTTTTTTTTTAACCATCAAAAAATCATCACAGCTTGGTTGACCCTTCTACGTTAGAAAAATGCTTTAATGAATAATATTTGTCTGCAAGACACCTGGAATTTATCTTCAGGAAGAAGTGGAATTTCCGTTGTGTTTCTAGCAGTATGTAGATGAAAGACCAGGTTGCTCTCTAAGATGGATATTAATATTTCCCCTTCAAAGAGGGTGACTTTGAGCAGGTCTTTGGTTGTTGTGAAGGATCTCATTTATTTGAACGCATTTCCCGTTTAGAAAAAAAAACTGCAGCTGGCTGCCAGCACAGTATTCTTGGAGCAAACAGGAAATGGGTTAAATGTCTGTTTCAAAAAAACATCACCACCTTAATTTTTTTTCCTCCTGAGTTTTCCAAACGTCTTATTTTGAAAATTTTCAAATCTACAATAAGGTTGAAATAATGGTACAGTTGGATGACGCTAGTGCAGAAGTGACTATTCTGCCTTGTTTGCCGAATCCTTGCTGCATACCTGCACACATGCCCTTTACGCTGACCTGCTTGAAAACAAATGTTGGCCGTCTTGGCACTTCACTTCTAATGACTTTAAGTCTCTCCTGGGGCATTCTTATGGCAATATCGTTTTAATATAATAATCTATTTGTACTATATTCTGATTTCTTTTTTTTTGAGATGGACTCTCGCTCTGTCGCCCAGGCTGGAGTGCAGTGGCGTGATCTCGGCTCACTACAACCCCCACCTCCCGGGTTCACGCGATTCTCGTGCCTCAGCCTGCCAAGTAGCTGGGATTACAGGCATGCGCCACCACACCCAGCTAATTTTGTATTTTTAGTAGAGACGGGGTTTTACCATGTTGGTTAGGCTGATCTTGAACTCCTGACCTCAAGTGATCCACCCACCTCGGCCTCCCAAAGTGCTGTATTAGGATTAACTCAATTTTACAAATAAAATAAAGCTTAGAGAAGTTGAATAACTTCTCAAGGTCATATGCTAGTAAGTGACAGAGGCTAGATTTAAACCAATATCTACGCAGAGTAAACAACACTTGATACAGCTGCGGAGATGACATCAAGGTTGAAATGGATTGGTAATGCAAGCCATGTATTTGAGGACCCTGTGAAGTATTGCACGAGAGTGTTAGGTACGTCAGTACTTGCTGTGTGACATCTAAAATTTTTATTAGGACATTCTTATGCCCATAATCAGGCAATAAGGAGAAATTATTTATTTATTTTTTATTTATTTTTTTTTTTGAGACGGATTCTCAGTCTGTCACCTGAGCTAAAGTGCAGTGGCACGATCTTGGCTCACTGCAGCCTCTGCTTCCCAGGTTCAAGCGATAGGAGAAATAATTCTATTATGTATGAATGTGTTAAACGTAAGCAACTTCAGTAATCCTTCTTCTGAATACAACATTACTTCTAGACCGTCCATTTCTGTATTTCTTAGCACCACGGTGTGTGAAGGAGGGTACTTGCTTAGGTTTTAGGATGTAAATACTGCAGATACAGATTCTGAGTGAATAGGAGAGAAGCAGTTGTCTTGGGAAGGTATGTTATGTTTGGGCTGGGCATGGTGGCTCACACCTGTAATCTCAGCACTTTGGGAGGCTGAGGCAGGCAGATCACCTGAGGTCAGGAGTTGGAGACCAGCTTGGCCAACATGGTGAAACCCTGTTTCTACTAAAAATACGCAAATTAGCCAGGTGTGGTGGCGCATGCCTGTAATCTCAGCATCCTTAGAAGGCTGAGACAGGAGGATCTCTTGAACCCAGGAAGCAGAGGTTCCAGTGAGCCGAGATTGTGCCACTGCACTCCAGCCTGGGCAACAGAGTGACAGTCTGTCTCAAAAAAATTTTCTTTTCCTTTTTTTTTTCATTCTCCAGCCATTCTCTGTAATAGTCTTGTGGTACATGCGAGCAGAGTGCCTCACCTGGGGCGCTGGCGGCGTAGCTCAGCGGAAGAATGCTTTACTTGTTTTGCTTATTCTACTCTGGGCACACTTGAATCCTATTTGTCTCCCCTCCTAGGTCCCGCGGCAGTGCTGGTGGCCATGGTTCCCGTAGCCAGAAGGAGTTGCCCACAGAGCCCCCCTACACAGCATACGTAGGAAATCTACCTTTTAATACGGTTCAGGGCGACATAGATGCTATCTTTAAGGATCTCAGCATAAGGAGTGTACGGCTAGTCAGAGACAAAGACACAGATAAATTTAAAGGTGAGTTTGGGGGATTCTTATTGTATATTACTGTAAAGGGTTGGGGAGGATGGGAAGGGGTTCTAAATAAAAATAGATTTGTGAACCAGAGGCTCTAATGAGGAAAATGTTTTAAACATTTGCCTGGTGTAAGTGGCCGAAAGAAACATAACTCTTCAACTCATAGGTCTTCAGTTCACTTAGGGGAAAATGTTTTGTACAGTGTAGTTCATAGAAATACATGGCATAAGCCCAGGTTTGTGAGCCTGACCTCTACAGCAGTCCTGTCTGCCAGTAAAGGAGTTCCCCAGGACAGAGAGGAATAGAGCCGAGGACTCTTAGGCACATTCCTCCTGGAATGACTCGTAGATTTTCCTTGGTAGTTATCGTGTCATCCAGTTATCATAAAACCCAGAAGAGAAGCAGCCAGTGCTGTCAGTGTGCATTTGTAAATTTGGAGAGTGTGCTTGGGAGGGCTGGCTGAGATTTCAGATGTGATATCTATAGGTCGTGTGTCTGTAGGGTGCAGGAGCAAAGAGCAGGAAGAAGAAGGGATCCGAGCAGCATTCTCCTGCCTGCAGGGCTTCCTGAAGGAAGTGTGCCTGCTGTGTAAGTGCAGGATGCTAGGTCCCAGGATGTTTGGCCCACATAATCCACCCAAAAGCACATCTGTGACAAGTATGGGGTAACTTGTGGTGGGGAGCTGTGCCAACAGTCGAGAAGGCCTTGCTGACCTGGGTGGTTTTGTGTGTCGGTGGCATTCTTACTCTTTTTGACTTCAGAATCTAAAGCCACATGTAGTGTGTAATCAAACAGTGAAAACAAATTTATCAGTTACACTTGTGAAAGTAAGCTCCAGGAAGCATTAGGAATTAAACTTTGGATTGGAGTGTGTGGGTGAGCCTAGCTTTTGGGCTGGGTCAGTCGCCACAGGCTTTGGAGTTTGGCTCATAGAGGACCATCTTCACTTGAGCAGCTCTAGAAGATGAGATTGGGCATCTGTTGCTTCTGTGAAGTTGGGGGTAGTTTTCTCCATTATTCTCAACATTGAATCCACTTAGGGAGGAAAGCCGGGGGGACATCCCTCCAGCCAAGGCAGTATGTTCTTAACACACAGTTGGTAAACAGGGAAAGTTTGGACTCAGGCCTTTAGGGCACTTGCAGTCTAGTGGGCTTCAAAGATGAAGTGTGATTATTAAGTTATTACACGGGGCAAGGATGCTGGGGGAGAGGGGATGCAGGGTGCAGTGCCAGCATCTGGGGAGTAATGAACTAGATTTAGACTCCAGACAGCAAGGAAGGGGCAGTATCAGACCCCTGGCATCAGGGACACAGGTTGTCAGTAACACGTACTTGGACCCAGGCCACCTGTCTTTTAATTAACATTCAGAGAAGAATGCCCTGATTGCCAAGGATATATTTTCAGCTTTGTGAAGCAAATTTTATATCAGTTACATGAGTAGTAAGTTAAATCGGCACTTTAAGCCTCTTTCTTCAGAGCATTTTAGGTACCAAGTTTGAAATCTATGAAATCTAATCCTCACTTAGATTAAATAGTCATTCAGAAGTCAGAAGAGCTCTGCAGATGGCCTGAGAAAGGTTTGAATATTATGGTTAAAACATTCAAGAAGAAAGCTTTCTAGAAATGCAGCTGCTATTTCAGTGCATGTTCAGTTAGCATTTTCTGACTGATAAAATAGAATTGAGAGGGAGGAATGCCAGTCAGGGTTCTATCTACTGAAAGGCTCTCCTAGTCTGCCATCATCTAGACAACAGAATGGTAGTTGTGACGTGGAGAAATAGTGTGAATAGGATCTTCCCACATCTTTAACCCAGAATTACTTGAGGAAATCGGGGTCTTCTTTTCTTTTCCAGGATTCTGCTATGTAGAATTCGATGAAGTGGATTCCCTTAAGGAAGCCTTGACATACGATGGTGCAGTAAGTATCCTCAGGTTTTCTCTGTCATAGCAGTTGACATTGTTTTCTTTTCCAGTACTTACACTATTTTCGCTTTATCATTAGCTGTTGGGCGATCGGTCACTTCGTGTGGACATTGCAGAAGGCAGAAAACAAGATAAAGGTGGCTTTGGATTCAGAAAAGGTGGACCAGATGACAGAGGTGATTGGTTCTTCTAAAGCTGAACATCATAAAGATTTGCAGTATGCCTATCAATTCCAACTCGTGAACGTTCCTAGTAGAACTCGATTATCTCATAGGTGTGATAGGTTCTCTGAGCTCTTAAAAGTTTGCGTAAAATCCTGGAAAGAATGACTGATGCTTCTGCAAGCCTGGTGTTTTTTGTTTTTTGTTTTTCTGTTGGAAGCAAAAACTCTTAAAATGATTTCATTGAACCTTCCATCACATGAGTTGTAAGTCTTCCAAGTGAATTTTTCCATGTTTGCGCAGCAAGGTAATGACACGACCTCAACTTTATCTTTTTTGTTTATCCTCAGGAATGGGTAGCTCTCGAGAATCTAGAGGTGGATGGGATTCCCGGGATGACTTCAATTCTGGTATCAGTATTTAAAGTATCACCACTTAATTTTTCCTAGGGGCCTTGCTGCTGTTGTCTGTTTCTTATGAGTAGCCCGCCTGGCCGGACTAGTTATTTAGTTCCTTTAACAAATACAACTCTCCTGCAAGGTGCCCAGGCATGCAGGTAGGCCTCTGTTAGAGCCTGTGGTGGCAGGACTTGAAGGCTCCACACTGTGGGCGGGTGAGCCCCACGCACCTTCTGTGGTCACCTTTGTTAGCCTGCAGTTCCTTGGATGTGCACGGGCCTGGGTCCTTGAGCTCACTCAGCAGTCTTTCTCAGACTCTAGCCCAGGGAAACTCCTCTGGTTTTGTGTATGGCACCAAGGGAAGTACTGTTCCTTCTGGAAAACATAGGGTAGAGGTTTGGGCTCTTGCATGGTGAAAGGTAGTCCTGATGGGCCTTTTTTTCTTGGAGGATTGTGGGGAGGTCCAGTCCCTTGATGGTGGACATGATCCATTTCACCGTTCTCTTTCTTAGCCAACCCAGGCAGACCAGCTGGTGGTGTAGCACAAAGCATCAGTCCACACGCCAGGCCTCTGCTCTGCAGGGTGATCTTCAGCATGTGTTTCATCTTTACTTTCTGTTTTTAAATTACAAAAGTATAATTTTTTATATGTGTACATGATAAAAACAGTTGTAACACAGAAAGGTAGGAAAAGAAAAACAAAATTTGTTCTCTTTCCCACAAACTTGGGATGTGCTCTCATGCTGTGTTGTATAGAACACCAGCACCCTCCCCGCATCAAAACAAAACTGGTGTAAGGTAGTGGGTAAGTGTGGGAGGGACCGGTGCACGCTGTCTTGTGAGTCTGAGATTTTTAAAAACTCAGCTTTGGCTGAACAGATGACGACTATCTGTTGAATAATATAGTTCTTAAAAGTCCTGTAGCCAGTCAGAAATGAGCTTATTCATAAAAGTGCAGTATGGTGGAGTCAATCTGTAATTTTATGTATAAGCTAGTCTCTGATTGAAACGTGCAGCAGCTGTCTTCTCAGAGCCAACCAGCAGCTCAGAGAACAGCCTTTTCCTCCTGCCAGTTTGGTATTCGCAGGCGCTATAGAAGTTGCCCACATGCTAACGTCTTTCTACCCTTGGCTTAGCTTGGCCACTGGCACTCAAACAGAAACACAGTGAACATGGCCATGGCCTGGCCACCACCAGTTCCGGTGGGAAGTGCAGTGTTTGGTGACATCTCAAACCCAATGTGGGCTCACTCGATGGAGTAATGGCTAATTTGATACTTTATACGTTATTTGCGAGAGTAGATCTTTTTTACTTTTTAATAGGATGGTGCTATTTTTTTTTTTTTAATGATACCTGCTCATTGTAAAAAACAAAATAGAGCAACAGAAAAGTACCAAGAAAGCAAAAACATTTCATCATCAGAAATAGCCAGTGTTAAACTAAGCTTTGTAAAGAAAACTCTGAAGATTCTCATGAATAGTTTGCTTCCTAGAAACCCACCAACAGATTTGTTTTGTTTTGTTTGAGACGGAGTCTCGCTCTCTTGCCCAGGCTGGAGTGCAGTGGTGTGATCTCAGGTCACTGCAAGCTCTGCGTCCCGGGTTCATGCCATTCTCCTGCCTCAGCCTCCCAAGTAGCTGGGATTACAGGTGCACACCACCACACCCGGCTAATTTTTATATTTTTAGTAGAGACGGGGTCTCTCCATGTTGGTCAGGCTGGTCTCGAACTCCCAACATCAGGTGATCCGCCCACCTCTGCCTCCCAGAGTGCTGGGATTACAGGCGTGAGCCACCATGCCCGGCCTGTGTGACCTTGATTTTAAAGACGCCTCATTTAATGTTAGTGTTGATTCATTTAATAGTGTTAACATTGAACTCAGGGCCAGCTGTAGTAAGTAGTCTATGGTGCCATCATTTCAGCCTGTTAGAAAGCTCATCCCACACCGGTTTTGTCTGTGAGACACCTGACAGCCAGCCTGCACTTAGGAACAGCAGACAGCACTTCACACTGCACCTGGGGCCACTTTAGACAGCGATGTCACCAGAAAAAGCCCAAAGAGCAAAACACCCGACACATTGTGAAAAGACTTGACAGTTAAGAACTGAAGCAGGCAGAGCATTGTCTTTTTCTGCCTCAGCTGGGATCGTCGCATATGTGGAGGTCCAGGACTGACTGCAGAAATGGTGCTGGTATCCAGCTTGGAATTACACATGAATTTTAGCGACTGGGTGGATTTGCAAACATGGGATCTGTGGATAATGAGGATGACTGTATAGTGCATACCGCGGGCTCTGAGGGTTCTTCTCAAAGACGAGCTCCCTGAAAGCTTGGGGCCTTGGCACCACTCTCGCAGAGAGTAGCAGCGGCAACCCCTGAGTGCACAACCGACAGCAGCAAGCTCATTTGTTTAATTATGGTTTAACTTCTTTTTGCCAGTTTTTTTTTTTCCTTGAGACAGAGTCTCACTTCATCACCCAGGCTGGAGTGTAATGTCACTATCTCGGCTCACTGCACCCTCCACCTTCCGGGTTCGAGCGATTATCCTGCCTCAGCCTCATGAGTAGCTGGAACCCCAGGCATGCACCACGATGCCCATCTAATTTTTGTGTTTTTTGTAGAGACTGAGTCTCACTGTGTTGCCCAGTCTGGTCCTGAACTCCTATACTCAAGTGATCCTCCCACCTCGGCCTCCCAAAGTGCTGAGATTACAGGCGTGAACCACTCTTTTTACCAAATTTTAACATCAGCAGGTTATACAGTTAAAGTTTAGCTTTCACTTAAGTACAAACCTAAAGGCCCCTTAAGACCATTGAGAAAATACTCTTTCCTCCTACACACCAGTGGGAATTCAGCATTTCTTTTTTTTTTTTTTTTTTTTTTTTTGGGAGACGGAGTCTCGCTCTGTCACCCAGGCTGGAGTGCAGTGGCGCAATCTCGGCTCACTGCAAGCTCCGCCTCCCGGGTTCAAGCCATTCTTCTACCTCAGCCTCTCCGAGTAGCTGGGACTACAGGCGCCCGCCACCACGCCCGGCTAATTTTTTGTATTTTTAGTAGAGACGGGGTTTCACCGTGGTCTCGATCTCCTGACCTTGTGATCCGCCCGCCTCGGCCTCCCAAAGTGCTGGGATTACAAGCGGGAGCCACCGCGCCCGGCCGGGAATTCAGCATTTCTAAATGAGATGCAGTTTACTTCTGCCAAGAGCCCACTTAGCAGGCACACAAATGAATGGGGAAAGAACGCTTTGCCCCCACAGGAGGCGCCGGTGGGGGCAAGACACTGTGCTCTCTGCCCTATGCCCCTCTGTGTAGGGCATGGCCAATTTTGGATAACTGCTTTGTTTACCACCCAGGTGCTTTGCTTGTAGAATGGCCCACACCTAAAATGCAGCCAAAACAGGAAAATTAGGACTTTGTATTTTTATTTTGTCTTCATATAGCTTTTTCTTGTGATTTTTGTTTTCTGAGTTGTAAATACTTCTAAATTTCAGGTTTATCTTTTAAAATAGCTGTATAGATTTCTATTAGAAAATAGAGTTCAACCTGCTTTGAGGCTTTCTTGTTTTGCTTAAGCTGTGTTAAAATACAGTTTCGTGGTATTAATATTTTTCTATTTTTCCTGCAAGCTGAGCATGTAAACAGCTCATTTGTTTGCTCTCCTAAGATCTTGATTCCTTTTTCTTTCGGAAGTCTGTTAGCACTGTCATTACTCCACACATTGGCATTTGGACCCACTTTTAACACACTTTATTTTGGAGAGACTTCAGATACTGGACAAACTGAAGAATTTGAAATTAAACTCAAACAATTCCCAGAACATTATTCTATAAGCAGTTTGGAGATGATAGTTTGAAAAGTAATTCAGTGTCCTGTTTCTTCCTCAGGCTTCAGGGATGACTTCTTAGGGGGCAGGGGAGGGAGTCGCCCAGGTGATCGGCGAACAGGCCCCCCCATGGGCAGCCGCTTCAGAGATGGCCCTCCCCTCCGCGGATCCAACATGGATTTCAGAGAACCCACAGAAGGTACAGGCTCATGGGTCAGTGGAGGGCATCTTGTCCTGATGGGATGATCATGGCCAGTTCACACCCCATGGGGACTTGGCCTTCCTACAGCACACAAAGTTGTCGGCATAGATCCCCACGTTCTCCGGAATAGCAAGTTCACCTTGGTCTTTAGAGCATCTGCTGATGGGGTAGCAGGCCAGGTGAATTTTAAAAAGTGGGCTGGTTTGCTGACAGCAACATCAGCATGGTCGTTTTGCTGGATGTGGAATGGGATCCACACTCTGACAAACTCTGCTTTTTCTCCCCTAGAGGAAAGAGCACAGAGACCACGACTCCAGCTTAAACCTCGAACAGTCGCGACGCCCCTCAATCAAGTAGCCAATCCCAACTCTGCTATCTTCGGGGGTGCCAGGCCTAGAGAGGAAGTCGTTCAAAAGGAGCAAGAATGAGCCTGCGGTTGGGAGGGAATGGGGCATGGGGGATTAGAGCAGGACCACAGCCTGGTGAGTCCCTGGGCAGCCGTCCTGCAGCCGCTACTCCTGCGCCTGCCATTGGCCTCCTCACAGCGGAAACACAGCTTGTGAGTGCATGTCAGCTGTTAACAAGTGGTTTTTAGTACATTCTGGGCTTTGCTGTATCTATCTAGTGCCTGTTTGAGCGTTTTTTTCTTTCTTCCGCTGCTTCCCCATTTTCCTTCTGTCCTTTTCCTCCTGCTCCTTGTTTTCCCAGCAGCACATGGGGTTCCTCGGAGGAGCGGAGGTGGCCCCCTTGGGTCGGGGGCGTTTGGGCTGCGGTGCTGCGACATTTTTCTTTTGCTTTCTCTTTTTACTTTAGACACTGGCCCAACTCCAGGCGTTTCCTTTCATTTCCTCAGTGCTTCTCTTCTGACCTGCATGTTGAGTTCTGTATTGCTGGGGCTTCCGACAAAAACCAGAGTCACTGACAGAGGGAACGGCAGGGACCTTGTTGGTATTCAGCTGTGATGGATATAGAGAATCGGAGGCACCTTGTTTTCACAACTAGGATAAAAATATCTGCAGGGTCCTTTCCATTCCTATTTAGAGGGAGTCCTGGCTCCATGACCCCCTCCCCAGTGGACTGTCCAAGCAGATAGGCTCACACGAGAAACAGTGAGGCTGAAAGTGGGGGCCGTGGAAGAGCGGTAGGGAGTCCACGGAGAAGATGCAGTGAATGCTCGCATGGATTCACACGTGTTTGTTACCGCTTTTTCGAGGCGGTGTCCCAGCTAGTTCACTCCTTTCACCGTGCATGGTGGAGGCTCCCCCCTCTGGCCGGGTGCAGTGAACGGCCAGCTGGTTTCTTTTCTGCTGGGCCAAGGCACTTTGGGGGTGGAGGAGGTGGTGCTGGCGCTGCGCTGGGCTGACTGCGGCGCTGACGCGGCGTTTCCCCCCATCCCTGTTGCCTGTGTGTTGTATGGATCTGTTCCTAGTATAGGCAACATAATGAGATACTGTGCTTCCCACCTCCCCTTCCGTTCAGAGCCAAAATGGGTCTAGAATCTGGCACTTTACTCATTCCTTTGATAAATTAAATTGTACTATGCAGAGCTGTCAGGAACCTTCAGATAGCAGTAGAGGACTGCAGCTGTCTAGGTCTGCGGCCACATCTTGGGGACACATGATTGTTCCCATGTGCAGGGTTCAGCACTTACATGGGAGTGCTAGGGGTTAGGCTTTTGAGCTTGAACACCTGCGTGTGAACAGATGAAAAATCCTTCAGTACCCAAGTCCCAGTCTGTCCTGTGGGGAGCAGTTTGGGGGCGGCCGGCAGCAGGAGCCTAGGAAAGAGGCCCTCGCCAGGTGATGGCAGGGCCAGGGTGGCCTGGGGCGCCCAGCAGAATGTGCTTAGTATTTGGTCACCAGCCGTCATCCTGGGCTTTTCCTACTGTGTCTTGTTACAAGGCCTCAGCAATCCACAGAACTCTCTCTCCTTCCTTACACCTGTCAGCTTCTCTGCTTCTGAGATAAGAACCATTTGTGTAACACCAATACTTAACTTCAGAAAGACATGCATTATGTGGTTGTAATCAAACCCGATGCTTTCAGATGACCTACTTACATCTTCAATGTGGATAAGATAAAGAACAAAACAAATGCATCTAAACTTCTGGGCAATCCAGTTGACTTTTAAATGTAAGAATGGAATTCCAAACACTTAACACATTCAGCTATATGACAGAAAGTAAATCTATGGATATGGTATTTTGTGAATGATCTTTTAAATAAAAGAAAACCTTACGTAATATTTAATGCTTGCCTTTATTTTTGAGTTCTTTTTAGCTGCTCATGGAATGTAACAATTTTAAATTTGGGAAGCACCATTGAAATGGAAGAGTCCCTGTCATTTTAATTCTGGGATGAGTGAAGTTATTTTAAAAGCTGGTGATGATTAGAAATAGGATGCCAATTTTTTCCCCTCACTTGCTAAAAATGTCCTTTTCCCAACCAGGCAGAAACCTTGAAAGTCTGGCTGTTTTGGGTTAGGTAAAGGAACATAATTTTTTTTCCCAAGATGGAAGAAATCAGGCATTTACACAACATGTGGCTTCTTTTAACATCTGCTTGTAAACGAAATTCTAGGTGCCCTTCATGGCTGGGAGGGCTGCTGCTTCCTGACAAGCAGATCCTGACTGGGGAGTTGCTGCTGTAGGTTGCTGTTGGGTAGTGTTAAGAGCTGAGTGGGCAAGGTGCGGGGCATGAATGCGTGTTTGGCAAAGTCCTGGCTGTCTTTGGAAGGGGCTGGCCAAGGCAGACCTCGCCTACCTTGAGGTAGGAGCATTGTCTGGTGATGGAGGACCCCGGAACACGACTAAATTTTAGTAAGGTGGGCAGGGGCTGTTCAGGTGGGTGCCTAGAGTAACTCTTCTGCTTCAACTACTTCCTACCCAAGAGTAGGTGGTAGAGAGGACTGGTGTTTTCAGATACAGGGTCTCCCTCTGTCACCCAGACAGGAGTGCAATGGCGTGATCTTGGCTCACTGCAGCCTCCGCCTCACGGGTTCAAATGATCCTCCTGTCAGCCTCCCAAGTATCAGGGATTACAGGCACCCACCACCATGCCCAGCTAATTTTTGTATAGTAGAGATGGAGTTTCACCATGTTGACGAGGCTGGTCTCAAACTCCTGACCTTAAGTGATCCACCCACCTCAGTCTCCCAAATTGCTGGGATTATAGGCACAAGCCACCATGCCTGGCCCTGACATCTGTTTTCAGTTGGTGATTTCTAGGGAATAGCCTGGTTTCCTCAATGAAGGACATTACTTAACAGAGATTAAGTCTAGAACAAGAAGAGCTGATTAACCTAGAACATGGGTTGACCTCGCCTATAGGGTGGTGAAACAGCTTAAAACCTGAAGGAAGACTTCCCAGGGAGCAGGTCACTGGGGCCAGGCTCACTGGGCTTTTCTGAAGTCAGACCCTGGCCACATCTGGATGTTTTTTTGTTTTGTTTTGTTTTTTTATTTTGATGAGATGGAGATTTACTCTTGTTGCCCAGGCTGGAATGCAATGGCACGATCTCGGCTCACCGCATCCTCCACCTTCCAGGTTCAAGTGATTCTCCTGCCTCAGCCTCCTGAGTAGCTGTGATTACAGGCATGGGCCACCACGCCCAGCTAATTTTGCATTTTTAGTAGAGACAGGGTTTCACCGTGTTGCCCAGGCTGATCTCGAACTCCTGACCTCAGGTGATCCGCCTGCCTCTGCCTCCCAAAGTGCTGGGATGACAGGCATGAGCCACTGCGCCTGGCTGGATGTTTTAAGATTTTATTTTCTTTTGTATTTATTTTTCTTTGAGACAGAGCCATTCTCTGCCACCCAGGGTGGAGTGCAGTGGCGTAATCTCAGCTCACTGCAACCTCTGCCTCTTGGGTTCAAGCGATCCTCCCACTTCAGCCTCCCTAGTAGCAGGGATTACAGGCACATGCCACCATGCCTGGCTAATTTTTGTATTTTTAGTAGAGATGGGGTTTCACCATGTTGGGCAGGCTGGTCTCGAACTCCTGACCTCAGGTGATCCACCCACCTCAGCCTCCCAAAGTGCTGGGATTACAGGCATGAGCCACCGCGCCTGGCCTATTTCAATTTTTGTAGAGGTTTCACCATGTTGCCCAGACTGTTCTCAAACTCCTAAGCTCAAGAGATCTTCCCACCTTGACCTCCAAAAGTGCTAGGATTACAAGCATGAGCTACCATGCCAGGCCAGTGTTGAGATGTTTTAAGTCACTTTCTCATTTGTGAGGTTGACAGACTCATGAACACTTGCAGTCTTAAGAGTTTTCCTGGACTGGGTGCGGTGGCTCATGCCTGTAATCCCAGCACTTTGGGAGGCCGAGGTGGGCCGATCACGAGGTCAGGAGATCAAGACCATCCTGGCCAACATGGTGAAACCCCGTCTCTACTAAAAATAGAAAAATTATCCTGGCGTGGTGGCACGCGCGCCTATAGTCCCAGCTACTCGAGAGGCTGAGGCAGGAGAATCGCATGAACCCGAGAGGGGGAGCTTGCAGTGAGCCGAGATTGCGCCACTGCACTCCAGCCTGGGCAACAGAGCAAGACTCCATCTAAAAAAAAAAAAAAAAAAAAAGTCTTCCCTTTGCATGTTTTGGTCATGAAAGAAAAATAATGAATACTATGTACTTAAAATTATAACCTACTCTTCCCCATCTGTAAACACCCTGTAACTGTAAAATACTAAATATACAAATCAAAGCACACTATTTCACTGCGGCAGGTTCTTCGGTACTCGGTTTGGACACTGCAGATAACCTATATCCTGTTCTTCACCATGGGAGACGAGGTAAGCGGCTAAGCTTGTCCTTCTAAACAAGATTGGGATGGCGGGGGGTCACAGGAGCTTTTCAGGTAGCCCAGAAATTCTTTAAATTGCACCTAGATTCCTTGGAATTGGTAGAAGTCTTTTTCATGCATTATACTCTGTTTGAAGTTAAGAATATGCTCACCAGAGGCTTGGCGAGGTGACTCATGCCTATAATCCCAGCACTTTGGGAGGCTGAGGCGGATAGATCACTTGAGGTTAGCAGTTTGAGACCAGCCTGGCCAACGTGACAAAACCCCATCTCTGCTAAAAACACAAAAATTAGCCGGGCGTAGTGGCTCGCAGTTCCAGCTACTAGGGAGGCTGAGGCAGGAGAATCAC
Source organism: Hylobates moloch (assembly GCF_009828535.3). NCBI lineage: Eukaryota > Metazoa > Chordata > Mammalia > Primates > Hylobatidae > Hylobates > Hylobates moloch. The sequence continues at coordinate 103,417,560 of NW_026652276.1, read as the reverse complement.
TTGAACCCAGGAGGCGGAGGTTGCCGTGAGATTCCGCCACTGCACCCCAGCCTGAGTGAGATTGCGTCTCAAAAGAAAAATGATAGCTTTAATCAGCTTTAAGGAACATATGAGGCTGGGTACCGTGGTCACGCTTGTAATCCCAGCACTCTGGGAGGCTAAGGTGGGGAGATGGCTTGAGGTCAGGAGTTTAAGACCAGCCTGGGCCTAGCCTAAAATTTTTTTTAAAAAACGGTGATAAAATATATACAATATAACAGGCCTGGGTGTGGTGGTTCACGCCTGTAATCCCAGTACTTTGGGAGGCCGAGGCGGGCAGATCACCTGAGGTCAGGAGTTTGAGACCAGCCTGACCAACATGGCGAAACTCCGTCTCAACTAAAAATACAAAAATTAGCCAGGTGTGGTGGTTCCTGCCTGTCATCCCAGCTACTCGGGAGGCTGAAGCAGGAGAATCGCTTGAACCCAGGAGGTGGAGGATGCAGTGAGCCAAGATTGCACCACTGTACTCCAGCCTGGGCAACAAGAGCAAGACTCTGTCTCAAAAAATAAAAATAAAAATTTTTTTAATTTAAACATTAAAATTAAAAAATTTTTGTGGGGCCAGGCACAGTGGCTCATGCCTGTCCTGGCACTTTGCTGAGGCGAGTGGATCACTTGAGGCCAGGAGTTTGAGACCAGCCTGGCCAACGTGGTGAAACCTCGTCTCTACTAAAAATACAAAAATTAGCCTGGCGTGGTGGTGGGCGCCTGTAATCCCAGCTACTCAGGAGGCTGAGGCAGGGGAATCGCTTGAACCTGGGAAGTGGAGGTTGTGGTGAACCGAGATCACGCCATAGCACTCCAGAGTGGACACTGTCTAAAAAAAAAAAATTGTGTGTGTGTGTGTGCATAGTAGATGTGTATATTTATGGGCTACATGTAATGTTTTGATACAGGCATGTAATATGAAATAAGTTCATTATGGAGAACGGGCATCCATCCCCCCAGGCATTTATCCTTTGAGTTACAACCAATCCAATTACATTAAGTTATTTTTAAAATATACAATTAAGATATGATTGACTATAGTCACCCTGTTGTGCTATGAAATAGTAGGTCTTATTCACTTATTCATTTTTTTTTTTTTCTGAGGCAGAGTCTAGCTCTGTCACCCAGGCTGGAGTGCAGTGGTGCGATCTCGGCTCACTGCAACCTCCGCCTCCTGAGTTCAAGTGATTCTCCTGCCTCAGCCTCCCGAATAGCTGGGACTACAGGTGCCCGTCACCAAACCCGGCTAATTTTTTTTTGTATTTTTAGTAGAGACGGGGTTTCACCATGTTAGCCAGGATGGTCTCGATCTCCTGACCTTGTGATCCGCCCGCCTTGGCCCCCCAAGGTGCTGGAAATACAGGCGTGAGCCACCGCGCCCGGCCTTTTTATTTTTTGAGACAGAGTTTCGATCTTGTTGCCCAGGCTGGAGTGCAGTGGTGTGATCTCAGGTCACTGCAGTCTCCACCTCCTGGGTTCAAATGATTCTTCTGCCTCAGCCTCCTGAGTAGCTGGGACTACAGGTGCGCGCCACCACGCCCGGCTAATTTTTTGTATTTTTAGTAGAGATGGGGTTTCGCCATGTTGGCCTGGCTGGTCTCAAACTCCTGACCTCAGGCGATCCACCCGCTTCCCCCTCCCAAAGTGCTGGGATTATAGACTTGAGCCACCACCAGCCCATTCTACTTTTTTTTTTTTTTTTTTTTTTTTTTTGTTGCCCAGACAGAGTTTGGATCTTGTTGCCCAGGCAGGAGTGCAGTGGCGCCATCTCCACTCACCACAACCTGTGCCTCCCCGGTACAAGCGATTCTTCTGCCTCAGTCTCCCGAGTAGCTGGGACTACAGGCGCGTGCCACCATGCCCGGCTAATTTTGGTATTTTTAGTACAGACAGGGTTTCACTATGTTGGCCAGGCTGATCTCAAACTCCTGACCTCGTGATCCACCCACCCCTCAGCCTCCCAAAGTGCTGGGATTACAGGCTTGAGCCACCGCACCCGGCCGGCTGTACTTTTTTTTGTACCCATTAACCATCCCCACCTCCCCCCACAAGCCTCTACTACCAGCCTCCGGTAGGCATCCTCCTAGTCTCTAAGTCCATGAGTTCACTTATTTTGACTTTTAGATCCCACAAATAAGTGAGAACATGCGATGTTTTTGTTTGTTTTGTTTTTTTTTCTTTTTGAGACGGAGTCTCGCTCTGTCGCCCAGGCTGGAGTGCAGTGGCACGATCTCGGCTCACTGCAAGCTCCGCCTCCCGGGTTCACGCCATTCTCCTGTCCCAGCCTCCCGAGTAGCTGGGACTACAAACGCGTGCCACCACGCCCAGCTAATTTTTTGTATTTTTAGTAGAGACGGGATTTCACCGCGTTAGCCAGGATGGTCTCGATCTCCTGACCTCGTGATCCGCCTGCCTCGGCCTCCCAAAGTGCTGGGATTACAGGCGTGAGCCACCGCGCCCCGCCGATGTTTGTGTTTTTGTGCCTGGTTTATTTCACTTAACATAATCTCCAGTTCCATCCATGTCGTTGCAAATGGCAGGATCTCATTCTTTTTGGATGGCTGAATAGTACTCCTTTGTGTATAAATACCACATTTTTTTTCCCATTCTTCTGTTGATGGACACTTAGATTTCTTCCAAATCTTGGCTATTGTGAACAGTGGCGCAATAAACATGGCAGTGCAGGTATCTCCTTGAGGTACAAATTTCCTTTCTTTGGGGTATATACCTGGCAGTGGGATTGCTGGATCATATGGTAGCTCAATTTTTAGTTTTGTGAGGAACCTCCAAACCATGTTCCATAGTGGGTGTAGTAATTTATGTTCCCACCAGTAGGGTACAAGGGTTCCCTTCACATCCTTGCCAGCATTTGTTATTTATATCACAGTCTAAAAAAAAATGTAATATACCAAAAACGATTGAGTTGTGGGGAAAAAAAAAATAAGTGCACTAGAATTTATGCAACTAAACAGGAATTGTCTAGTTTGCTGTCTTTTTTTTTTTTTTTTTTTGAGACAGGGTGTCATTCTGTCGCCCAGGCTGCAGTTCAGTGGCATGATCTCGGCTCACTGCAACCTCCGCCTCCCAAGTTCAAGCGTCAGCCTCCCGCGTAGCTGGGATTTACAGGCACAGCCGTGCATTGAAAGTAATGGTAAAAACCACAATTACTTTTGTGCCAACCTAATACCATTCCACCAGTGTCTGTCCCACAGTCGCACCCCCTTGTGGTTAAACTTTCTCTTGGCAGCTCTTTAAAAGTTTTTCCTCTCTCCGATAATTCTGCTGATGGCTGCAAGCGTTGGGCTTCTGTTTTCTGTGGCAGGTGCAGTTCTGCTCTTAAAAGGGAAGGATGTCCCAGGCAACTTTAGGGATATGGGTTTAAAAAAAAAATTTTAAAAAGGGAAGGCTTAGGTGCATTAGCTCTGTAATCCCAGCACTTTGGGAGGCTGAGACCTGAGGATCGCTTGGGTCCAGGAGTTCAAGACCAGCCTGGGCAATGGAGTGAGACCCCTATCTCTGCAAAAAAATAAAGAAAATTAGCTGGGCACAGTGGTGCGTACCCGTAGCCCCAGCTACTCTGGAGGCTGAAGTGGGAGAATTGCTTGAGCCCAGAAGGCTGAGGCTGCAGTGAGCTGAGATCACAGCAGTGCAGTGCAGCCTGGGTGACAGAGTGAGACCCTGTCTCTAAAAAAAGGAAAGTAAAGGAGGGTGGGGAGGGAAAAGAGAGAAAGAAAGAAAGAGAAAGAAAGAAGGAAAGAGAGAAAGAAGAAGGAAGGAGAAAGAAAAAAATAAAGAAAAAGAGAAAGAGAAAAGGAAGGAAGGAAGGGGAGGGAGGGAGGGAAGGAAGGAGGGAGGAAGGTAAAGACGGAGGGAAGGAAGGAAGGGAGGAAGGGAGGGAATGAGGGAAGGAGAGGAGGGAAGGAGGCAGGGAGGGAAGGAAGGAGGGAGGCAGAGGGAGAGAGGGAAGGAAGGAGGGAGGGAAAGAGGGAGGGAAACAGGAAGGGAGGGAGGGAGGGAGAAAGGGAAAGGAGGGAAGGAAGGAGGGAGGGAGGAAGAAAGGGAAAGAGGGAGGGAAAGGAGGAGGGAGGGAGGGAGGGAAGAAGGGAGGGGGGGAGGGAAGGAAAGAGATAAAGACCAGGGCCAGTTGTTAACCAAAGGGAAAAGGGCGAAGCAAGTCTGTAGGGCTCAAGAAGGGAGGCCTACAACACCTAGTTATTGTTACCTGGAGACAAATGTGCAATGATCTGATCCCAGCTGGGGTGAACAAAGAGAAAATAGACCAGCAACCCAATGCGTTATTGGTGGCCTTTGGAAAGACCTGACCCCCAATCACCAGTTTAGATCCCTTCCCAGGGGAAGTGAAACTCCTGTTCTTTTTGGTTATGGGGCAAGTCCCCTTGATTGCTCCACTGCCTTTTTCTCATCTATTCCAGAAAACATCCTGGGTATGGGCTCGCTCTGTCACCCCAGGCTGGAGTGCAGTGGCGCGATCATAGCTCCTGGTGCACCACCATGCCCGGCTAAGTTTTATAATTTTTTTGTAGAGACCGGGTCTTGCCATGTTGGCCAGGCTGGTCTTGAACTCCTGGGCTCGATCCTCCTGCCTCAGCCTCCCAAAGTGCTGGGATTACAGGTGTGAGCCACCCTGCCGGACCCCTACTTTATTTATTGTCCCTAGGGTAAGAGCGTGTCGACCTTGATGCTATCACACAAATTATAGGCTGAGACGCTATATATAGCATTCTTGCCTGTTCTGGAGGGCTGCCTCTCATTGTCTTGCTGGAACACGCATCCTCGTTCCCTATGACGGGCAAGCCGTCTGGACAAAACAGTGCAGAGATCTACCCCTCTCCCAGCCGTGCAAGACCAGACTTATTGGCTGGGTGCCATAGCTCACGCCCGTAATCCCAACACTTTGGGAAACTGAGGCAGATGGATCACCTGAGGTCAGGAGTTCGAGACCAGCCTGGCCAACATCGTGAAACCCAGTCTCTACTAAAAATACAAATATTAGCTGGGTGTGGTGGCAGGTGCCTGTGATCCCAGCTACTAGGGAGGCTGAGGCCGGAGAATCGCTGGAACCCAGGAAGCAGATGCAGAGGTGAGCCAAGATCACGCTACTGCACTCCAGCCTGGGTGACAGAATGACATTCCTTCTCCAAAAAAAAAAAGACCAGGCTTCTGTCTGTAAGATCGTTTTGCATATGAGGCCCTTTCACAGACCATTTCCCTCCAGTACCTACCAGTGCCCAGGCCCGTGAAGGAAGCAGGGAGCTAGAACAGAGCAGGTAGTCTGGGTGAGATGGCTCATGCCTGTAATCCCAGCACTTTGGGAGGCTAAGGTGGGAGGATCGCTTGAGCCCAGGAGTTCAAGACCAGCCTGGGCAATACAGTGAGACCCCATCACTACAAAGTTTTAAAATGAGCCAGTCATGGTGGCGTGCACCTGTAGTCCCACCTACAGGCGAGGCAGAGGTGGAAGGATCACTTGAGCCTGAGAGTTGGAGGCTGCAGTGAGCTATGATCTTGCCACTGCACTCTAGCATAGGTGACAGAGCAAGACCCTGTCAAAAAAATAAAATAAAAAACAAAAAAACCAGAACAGACTGGGTGCAGTGTAATCCCAGCACTTTGGGAGGCCGAGCAGGTAGATCACTTGAATCCGGGAGTTTGAGACCAGCCTGGCCAACATAGTGAAACCCTGTCTCTACTAAAAGTACAAAAAATTAGCCGGGCGTGGTGGCAGGTGCCTGTAATCCCAACTACTCAGGAGGCTGAGGCAGGAGAATCGCTTGAACCCAGGAGACAGAGGTTGCAGTGAGCCGAGATCGCCCCACTGCTCTCCAGCCTGGGCAACAGAGCAAGACCCCATCTAAAAAAAATAAGAAAAAAAGAAAGAAAGAAAAAGAACAGCAGGTAACTCCTGTCCAGGTGCATAGTCTGGGGCTGGAGGGAAACTGATGCAGGCTTGTTCCCATTGTGTAAGGAGGAGACAGGCAGGGGGTCCCAGCGAGGAAGCCAGGCTTTGGGGTCTGGGTTCAAATCCAGCTTCACCTCTGTGAGCCTCTGTCTTCTTACCGGTTACCGTGGGAAGGAAACGTGGTCCTGAATCCAGTGCACTTGGCATTGCTGGATGGAACAACGGAGGGTGGCGGTTCCTTGCACAGGCACAGGTCTTGGCGTCTGATGGCCCTAGCTTCAGTCCTAGTCCGGCCACAGAGGGAGGCAGGGTGAGCTCCTGACACGGACGCCTGCAGGATCTCTCAGAACCAGTCCCTGGAGCATGTGCTACCCTCCTTGTCCACGAGGTGGCAGCAGCGGGCCTAGCCGCTCGGCTCCACGGCCACCTCTTCTGGCCTGGCCGGGACACCGCGGCCAAGGCTAAAAGAGAAACCTAGCCCCAAGCTGAGAGTAGGACCCCAGAGCCAGGGTCCCAAGCCTAGAGGCATCCAGGACTGGAGACCAAGGTTCTGAAATGCCAGACATATAGGTGGCGGACTGTCATGCTCTTCCCTGGTGTCTCCAGTAGGTGGGATAGACACCGGGTTCAATGGGACCAGGCGCGGTGGCCTCATGCCTGTAATTCCTGCACTTTGGGAGGCTGAGGATGGAGGATCGCTTAAGGCCAGGAGTTCAAGACCAGCCTGGGCAACATAGTGAGACCTTGTCTCTACAAAAAAAAATACAAAGATTAGCTAGGCGTGGTGGCATGCACCTGGGGTTCCAGCTAACTCCGGAGCCTGAGGTGGGAGGATCGTTTGAGCCTGGGAGGCAGAGGTTGCAGTGAGCTGAGATTGCACCACTGTACTCCAGCCTGGGTGACCGGGTGAGACCCCGTCTCAAAAAAATTCTTTAAAAAAGGGGGAAAGAACAGCAGGTAAACCCCTATCCAGGTGCATAGTCTGGGGCTGGAGGGAAACGGATGCAGATTTGTTCCCATTGTGTGAGGAGGAGCCAGGCAGGGGGTCCCAGCGAGGAAACCAGGCTTTGGGGGTCTGGGTTCAAATCCAACTTCACCTCTGGACCGAGTGAGACCCTGTCTCAAAAAAAAAAAGAACCGAGTGAGGAATAGAGACAGAGGGTCAGACGGCAAGAGTCCCAGAGGATGAGACAGATGGACACAGAGGCAAAGGATGCAGGACATAGGTGGGCAGGGCAGGGACAGAGAGACCCCTGCAGAGGCCACGAGGGCAGGGCAGATGGAACAAGTGACCAAAGACAGGTGGAGGAGTGGACGGCACAAGTGTCAGAGGCTGCGGATGGAGAGGGTGCTCAAGGGTGGGAGAAGGAAGGACAGCCCTGCTCCACCCCAGCCCTGGGGGTCTCATCGCCCCACTGTACAGATGAGGCTCCTGGCATCAAGGGGAGCAGAGAACGGCTCATAGCACAGGCAGAGGGACCAGAGCCCACTCCTGCCCAGCGCTGCTCCTGTGCCCAGCCCTGGGGTGGACATCATGGCTGCCATCCACACAGACGTGAGGACTGAGTGAGACAGTTCTCTGTGGAGTCCAGCATGCTCTGGCCCCTGAGGTCAATAAAGCCACATCCCACAAGTGGGTGGACTGCCTTGTGCTATTGACCATTAAACAGCTGCCCAAGGCCATCAAGCTATTAATTAAATAATAATAATTATTATTATTAATTTTTTTTTGTTTTTTTTTGTTTGTTTTGTTTTGAGACAGAGTCTCGCTCTGTCACCCAGGCTGTAGTGCAGTGGCGTGATCTTGGCTCACTGCAAACTCCGCCTTCTGGGCTCAAGCGATTCTCCTGCCTCAGCCTCCCAAGTAGCTGAGATTACAGGCACCCACCACCACACCCGGCAAATTTTTGTATTTTTAGTAGAGATGGAGTTTCACCATGTTGGCCAGGCTGGTCTCGAACTCCTGACCTAAGGAAGGTGATCCACCCACCTTGGCCTCCCAAAGTGCTGGGATTACAGATGTGAGCCACCACGCCTGGCCTATTTATTGTTTTTACAGACAGGGTCTTGCTGTGTCCCCCAGGCTGGAGTGCAGCGGGCGCATTGGCTCACGCCTGTAATCCCAGCACTTTGGGAGGCCGAGGTAGACGGATCATGAGGTCACGAGTTTGAGACCAGCCTGGCCAACATGGTGAAACCCCATCTCTACTAAAAATACAAAAATTAGCCAGGTGTGGTAGCAGGCGCTTGTAATCCCAGCTACTCGGGAGGCTGAGGCAGGAGAATCGCTTGAACTCAGGAGGCGAAGGTTGCAGCGAGCCGAGATCACGCCACTGCACTCCAGCCTGGGTGACAGACCGAGACTCTGTCTCAAAAAAAAAAAAAAAAAAAAGAAATCCTCCCGTTTTGGCCTCCCAAAACACTGGGATTACAGGTGCGTGCCACCACACTCAGCTAATTAAAAAAATTTTTTTAGAGATGGAGTCTCGTTCTGTTGTCCAGGCTGGTCTCAAACTCCTGTTCTCAAGCGATCCTCCTGCCTCAGCCTCCAAAAATGTTAGGATTGCAGGTGCAAGCCACTGCACCTGGCCTCTATCTCCCTGTTTCTTGCTCTCTCCCCCTCTATGTGTGTCTCTGACAGTCTGTGACTCTCTGTATCTTTCTGTGTGTCTCTCTCTGTGTCTCTTGGTCCATCTCATGCCCAGCTAATTTTTAAATTTTTTGTAGAGATGGGGTTTCACCATGTTGCCCAGGCTGGTCTTGAACTCCAGACCTCAGGTGATTCTCCTGCTTCGGCCTCCCAACGTGTTGGGATTACAGGCGTGAGCCACTGCGCCTGGCCCATGAGTGTGAATTTCTGCCTGTGTGTCTTTTTTTTTTTTTTTTTGAGATGAAGGCTTGCTCTGTCACCCAGGCTGGAGTGCAGTGGTTGCAGTGGTGCTATCTTGGCTCACTGCAACCTCTGCCTCCCGGGTTCAAGCATCCCGGCATCCCGAGTAGCTGGGATTACAGGCGCCCACCACCATGCCTGGCTAATTTTTGTATTTTTGGTAGAGATGGGGTTTCACCATGTTGGTCAGGCTGGTTTCGAACTCCTGACTTCATGATCTGCCTGCCTTGGCCTCCCAAAGTGCTGGGATTACAGGCATGAGCCACCATGCCCGGCCCATGGGTGTGAATTTCTGCCTGTGTGTGTCTTTTTAGCGTACGTGTGTCTCCATATCTGCCATCTGCAGGAGCACCTCAGTTTCATTATCTTGCTCCCCGTCTATTGGAGTGTATCTCTCTTCCTCTCTGTGTGCCTTTTTTGTTTATGTGTGTGTTTAGTGTGTGTCCATATTTTCCTGTTCTCGTTGTGTCTCTCTGCTCTCTGTGTCTCTCTCTTTTTCTTTCTGTTTTTTGAGACGGAGTCTCCCTCTGTCGCCCAGGCTAGAGTGCAGTGGTGCGATCTCGGCTCACTGCAACCTCTGCTTCTGAGGTTCAAACGATTCTCCTACCTCAGCCTCCCGAGTAGCTAGAATTACAGACGCATACCACCATGCCAAGCTAATTTTGTATTTTTAATAGAGACGGGGTTTCACCATGTTGGCCAGGCTGGTCTTGAACTCCTGACCTTAGGTGATCCACCCGCCTCGGCCTCCCAAAGTGGTTGGATTACAGGCGTGAGCCACCTCGCCTGGTCCTATCTGTCTTCTCTTTCTCCCTCTCACTTTGTTTCTCTTCTCTCTCTCTCTCTCCCGCCTCCTTCCCCCAACTCCCCTCCCCCCCCTTCATAGCTGAGCCTGTCCGGCAGAGCGGCGGATGTACGGATGATTCAGTGGTTGGCAGGAAGCCCGCCCTGCCCACCCGCGAGTGTCAGTGGTGTTGGCATCGGCTCGGGCAGGTGTACGGGCTCAGGATGGGGCGGCCGCGGTGAGGAACCCTGGACTCTCAGGTAAGCCTTTCCCAGGGGTGCCTCGGTCCTCAGGCTGTTCCCCATCTCCCAGGAGCTCCTGGCCCCACTGGGTGGGGTGAGAAGAGGCCTGGATGCCTGGCACCCCCTCCCGTGGCCCCACTCCCACCCTGGCACCAGGCCCTGTGGCATTTCAAGGATCAGTTTTTTTCTGGGCTTCTGACCACTCTCTTGCCCTCACCTTCCCCTGTCCAGCTTGCGTAGTCTTGGGACATCCCAGGGTGGTCCCATCATTGCCAGAGACTGGTGAAGGGTGGCCGAGAGCCAAAACAGTGGCTGCCCTGGCCTGGGAGCCTCGGTTTCCTCATCCGTGAAATGGGACTGTAACCCCCTACACAGGTCGGGGAAAACGGTGAGATTACAGGCCAGGGCCCAGGTCCTGCCCCAGGTCAGGTGGAGAACCCCCACCGCCTCCCTACCCAGCCCCCTACCTGGCCCTCAGCTCTGTCCCTGGGACCAGGGCTGCTCAGGCCCCTGCCGCACCCGCCCGCCTCCCTCTCTCCCTCCCAGCTAGCCTCGTTTGAAGCCCAGAGTTATTTGGAAAAAGCAACAGGACCAGCTGGGCACGGTGGCTCACACCTGTAATCCCAGCATTTGGGGAGGCCACGGCGGGAGGATCATTTGAAGTCAGGAGCTGGAGACCAGCCTGGGCAACATAGTGAGACTCCCATCTCTTTAAAAAATAAAAATAAAAAAATAAAATTAAAAACTAAATGAAAAAAACCAACAGACCCCAGAGCAGAGTCCAGTGGATAAAGCCGTCCAGGGCTTCAAGCCAGGCTGCCCCCTCCCCAACCCCAGTGTCCCCAACCGCAACTCAGCTCGGAGACGGCTGGGAGAACAGGCAGGGTGGTCTCGAGCGTCCTTCCGGGCGGGATTCAGACACTGTAGCTCCTCCAGCCCAGCCCCCGAGAGCTTCCCCGAAGCCGGCTCTTGGCAATCTTTGTTCATATGAAAACTGCCCACTTCCCTTTAGTGCTATTTTGGCCTCTGCAGAACCGTGGTCTGTGGCAGCCCCCACTCTCCACCCCGCCCAGCGCTGCCAGCCCCTGGGGGCCTCAGAGGGCCCACCGTCCGCTCCCTCCACCTCAGCCCACCTGCTTTCAGAACCTGGATGGGAGAGTGAAAGTGAGAGTGAGACAGAGACACACACAGAGGGAGACAGAGACAGAGAGAGACAGAGACACAGAGACAGCACGGAATTTTTTTTTTTTTAAACGGAGTCTCACTCTGTCGTCCAGGCTGGAGTGCAGTGGCGTGATCTCGGCTCACTGCAATCTCCACCTCCCAGGTTCAAGCAGTTCTCCGGCCTTACCCTTCCAAGTAGCTGGGACTACAGGCACATGCTACCACACCTGGCTAATTTTTTATTTTTTTATTTATTTATTTTATTTTATTTTTATTTTTTTTGAGGTGGAGTCTTGCTCTGTCGCCCAGGCTGGAGTGCAGTGGCGCAATCTCGGCTCACTGCAAGCTCCGCCTCCCGGGTTCACGCCATTCTCCTGTCTCAGCCTCTCCAAGTAGCTGGGACTATAGGCGCCCGCCACCATGCCCGGCTAATTTTTTTGTATTTTTAGTAGAGACGGGGTTTCACCGTGGTCTCGATCTCTTGACCTCGTGATCTACCCGCCTCGGCCTCCCAAAGTGCTGGGATTACAAGCGTGAGCCACCGCGCCCGGCCTAATTTTTTATTTTTTATTTATTTTTTATTTTTTGGAGACGGAGTCTTGCTCCGTCTCCCAGGCTCGGAGTGCAGTGGTGCGGTCTCAGCTCACTGCAAGCTCCGCCTCCCGGGTTCATGCCATTCTCCTGCCTCAGCCTCCCGAGTAGCTGGGACTACAGGCACCCGCCACGACGACCGGCTAATTTTATGTGTTTTTAGTAGAGATGGGGTTTCGCCGTGTTAGCCAGGATGGCCTCAATCTCCTGACTTCGTGATCTGCCCGCCTCGGCCTCCCAAAGTGCTGGGATTACAGGTGTGAGCCACCGTGCCTGGCCTAATTTTTTATTTTTAGTAGAGACAGGGTTTCACCATGTTGGCCACTCTGGTCTTGAACTCCTGACCTCAGATGATTTGCCTGCCTCAGCCTCCCAAAGTGTTGGGATTACAGGTGTGAACCACTGCACCCGGCCAACAGCACAGGATGTATTCAGTCTGGGGGCAGACATACGACTGTTTGTTAAATTTTATTTAACAAACAGCCTGTCACCCAGGCTGGAGTTCAGTGGTGTGATCTTGGCTCACTGCAGCCTCCAACTCCTGGGCTCAAGCAATTCTCTTGCCTCAGTGTCCCGAGTAGCTGGAACCACAGGCATGTGCCACTGCGCCTGCCTAATTTTTTCATTTTTTTTGTAGAGACAGGGCCTTGTTACATTGTCCAGGCTGGTCTCGAACTCCTGGCCTCAAGCGATCCTCCTATCTCGGCCTCCCAGTGTTGAGATTACAGGCGTCAGCCACCACGCCCAGCCTGATCCCATTTTATTTATTTGTTTATTTATTTATTTAATTTATTTATTTATTTTTTTTTTGAGATGGAGCCTCTCTCTGTCTCCCATGCTGGAGTGCACTGGCGTGATCTCAGCTCACTGCAACTCACTGCCTCCTGGGTTCAAGTGATTCTCATGCCTCAGCCTCCCAAGTAGTTGGAATTATAGGCTTGCGCCACCACGCCTGGCTAATTTTTGTATTTTTCTAGTAGAAACATGGTTTCACCATATTGGCCAAGCTGGTCTCAAACTCAAGTGATCCTCCCGTTCAGCCTCCCAAACTATTGGGATTACAGGTGTGAGTCCCTGTACCCAGCCCGACCTCATTTTATAGATGAGAAAACTGAGGCGGGGGGGGGGGTCTCAGGCAGAGGCTAGATTTGGTCCCATGAGCCCTCCCCCAAGACAAGGTGCTCCAACCTCACAAGCCTGAGATGAACTTGGGCCATGCTGGAGGGGTTGGGGGTACACCCTGGGTTGGGGGCACTGAGGCAAGGTGAGTTTCGGGGAGGGGGAAGGGCAGTGCCCAGGCGGGCCATGGGGAGGAGAGAGCAGAGCTTTCCTCGGACAACCTCCTGGGGTGACGTGGGTCGTGCCAGTCACATTGCTCAGAAATTCACTTGTTCCCACTGACTCACTTGGCTTTTGGGGAGAGGCCTGGTGGCTTCTCTGTGATGCGCCTCTGACTGTGGCTCAGGACCGCATGGAGATTCCGTCATCTTACCGCAGGGATTTGGGAAGTCCAGACAGGTCCTGAGACTTGTCCAAAGCCACGCAGCTTTCAAGGGGAGCAGCCCAGGTCCTGGTGGACCTCAGGGGGATCCCAAGGCAGGAGGTAGGCAGCCCGGAGCGCCTCCTTTATTATTATTATTCTTATTATTGAAATATGGCGCAATCTCGGCTCACTGCAACCTCCACCTCCTGGGTTCAAGCAATTCTCTGCCTCAGCCTCCTGAGTAGCTGGGATTACAGGCACCCACCACCACACCCAGATAATTTTTTGTATTTTTTTTTAGTAGAGACAGGGTTTCACCATCTTGGCCAGGCTGGTCTTGAACTCCTGACCTCATGATCCACCCACCTCAGCCTCCCAAAGTGTTGGGATTACAGGTGTGAGCCACCGTGCCCGGCCATTTTCTTTTTTTTTTTTTTTTTCGAGATGGAGTGTCGCTCTGTTGCCCAGGCTGGAGTGCCGTGGCGTGATCTTGGCCCACTGCAACCTCTGCCTCCTAGGTTCAAGCGATTCTCTTGCCTCAGACTCCTGAGTAGCTGGGATTACAGGCGTGCGCCACCACACCCGGCTATTTTTGTATTTTTAGTGGAGACGGGGTTTTACCGTGTTGGTCAGGCTAGTCTCGAACTCCTGACCTCGTGATCTGCCAGCCTCGGCCTCCCAAAGTGCTGGGATCACAGGCATGAGCTACTGCGCCCAGCTGGAGCTTCTCCTTTTAAGTCCTGTTTACTGCTCCAAGCCTCACCTTCCCCAGCTGTGGGATGGGGAGAAGCCCTCCTCACTGGTGGCCAGGGTGGGACTAACATGGGGGGTGGGGGAGAGTGGACACTCGGGAGTGTTGGCTCCACAAATGCCCGCCATGCCCCACCCCTTCAGAGACCCCACCACCCTCAACTCTGTCCCCAGCCATCTCCAGGGGGCCAGGTCTCCTTATTATTATTTTTTGAAACAGAGTCTCACTCTGTTGCCGAGGCTGGAGTGCAGTGGCATGATCTCAGCTCACTGCAGCCTTGATCTCCCTGGGCTCAAGCAATCCTCCTGCCTCAGCCTCCCAAGTAGCCAGGACCACAGGCATGCACTACCATGCCTGGAGATATATATATCTATATATATTTTTGTGTGTGTGTTTTTTTTATAGAGACAGAATTTCACCATATTGCCTAGGCTGGTCTCGATCTCTTGACCTCAAGTGATCCTCCCTGCCTCGGCCTCTCAAAGTGCTGGGATTATAGGCGTGAGCCACCGCGCCTGGCCCGGGTCTGTTGCTAGTTGCAACAGTTCTTGGAAGCCCACTCTAGAGGGCCACGCCTCCATTCACCAGGCCGCGGTGGGTGGTGTGCATGTGTTTTGCTGAGGCCTGGTCATCACGCTGTGACTCCAAGGCTGGGACCGGCCACAGACCAAGAAGCCGGTCAGGTGCCAGCCAGAGATTCAGGGCTCCCTCCCCCCCAACATCCTGCCTTTAGCCCATCCTTGGAATCCCAGCTCATGTCATCCCAGCCACCTGCAGCAGTGCCCTAGGGCCCCATCCCTCTGTGGATCACCTTTCTCCACCACATGCTCTTGGGCCACCTCCTCCAAGAAGCCTTCCTGACCTCCCTCCTCTCAGCTCCCACCACAGGCAGAATCTGGGCTTGCAGTTGTTTCAGGAATGGAAGCCCCATTCCCAGGTCCTGGGGGGACCCCAAGGCAGGAGGTGGGCAGAGAGGGGTCCTGGGAAGCATAGAGGAGCCCTGAATTGCTCTGGGGTGGGCGAGGACTTCCGGGTGCTTCTGTGTGAGTGGTGGCCACAGACTGTCACCTCCAGGAGCCAGGGTGGGTTTACTGGAGGCAACCCACTGTGGGTTGATGGGCAGAGCCAGGGTTAGGGGCAGGACGCTGGGGCCTGAATCCCATCTTTCCACTTAGCAGACATGAGCTCTCTGGCCTCAGTTTCTCGATTTGTGAAATGCGGTGAACATTGTCTTCAGAGGGCAGTTGTCTGGATTAAGCGAGGCTGTGTGTAGGGCTGTGTGCGTGCACATGGGGCTGTCTTGTGGGCCCCCAGAACCTTCCAGCACTTATCAAGGGTGAAGATGGCTCACCGGGCAGAGGTGTTGGTTTGGGGTCACATGGGGTGAACAGGACTGGTTTTGTCCTTGCCCAGTGCAGGAGCGGGGAGGGGAGGTGGTGTTTCCGCAGCCTGGGCTCAGGTATGGGGCTGTCCGAGCACAGTGGGGGTGTGGGGTAGGATTCCTGAAAACGGGGCCCCTAGCTCATGGGCACCTCCCATTTCAGCATCACAGGAGGCAACACCAGGAGCCAACATGAGCTCAGGGACTGAACTGCTGTGGCCCGGAGCAGCGTTGCTGGTGCTGTTGGGAGTGGCGGCCAGCCTGTGTGTGCGCTGCTCACGCCCAGGTAAGCGGGGGTCTCGGGGACGTGATGGGGAGAAGGTGTGGACGGTGCATCTCAGAGACCCTCTCAGGCCCAGACATGGCTGTGGTCAGAAGGGGCGGTCAGATGAACCTCGTGATGTGACCCCTGAACCCCTAAACTGCCCCCTGAAGACAATGGTCAGGTGCACCTGAGGGCTTTGGCTTTGCTGGGTCAACTGCGGTATCTTGGGCCAGAGAAATTGCCCCAGACGAGGGAGGGGAGGCGAGGTTGCCTGTGGCATCCACTTTTCTAGCCTCTCCCCTTCTAAAAAAGGGTGAGCAAATACCCTTTTTTTTTTTTTTTTTTTTTGACAGAGTCTCGCTCTGGTCCCCCAGGCTGGAGGGTAGTGGTGCAATCTTGGTTCACTGCAACCTCCAACTCTCGGGTTGAAGCGATTCTCCTGCCTCAACCCCCTGAGTAGCTGGGACCTACAGGTGCCTGCCACCACGCCTGGCTAATTTTTGTGTTTTTAGTAGAGATGGGGTTTCCCCATGTTGGCCAAGCTGGTCACGAACTGCTGACCTCAGGTGATCCTCCCGCCTCGGCCTCCCAAAGTGCTGGAATTACAGGAGGGAGCCACCACACCTGGTCCCAAATACTCTTTAATATCAGGTGGCCGGTGATGATTGACAGTTTGGCCCCCAAGTCCTGTCTGAGTCCTGCTGGGAGACAAGACATGGCGGGGGGGTGTCTGACCTCAGTTCACAGCTGCTCCCAGACCCTTTGCTAATCCTGGCCTGTTCTTGCAGGTGCAAAGAGGTCAGAGAAAATCTACCAGCAGAGAAGTCTGTGAGTTGCCTCGACGTCCCTAGCCTGGTGTATTCATGTGCCCTGGGCATGGGCGTCCCCAAGGGAATTCCTGGCACCCCATCCTTCACCCCTTCACTCACACCTCCTCCATGCCAAGCTCTAGCGGGTCCCTAGCCATCAGAGAAGGGAGAGGAAGTGTCCAGGGGCTGTCCAGGCCTTGCTGCAGCTCGGGTTAGGGAGGGCTTTGGGAGGCGGGAATGCCTGGGCTGTGGGGCTAGCCACTCTTCAGCTTGCCTGTGAACCCCTCCAGAAGTCCAGGCATCTGGCCAGGCACGATGGTTCACGCCTGTTATCCCAGCACTTTGGGAGGCCAAGGCAGGTGGATCACCTGAGGTCAGGGGTTTGAGACCAGCCTGGCCAACACGGTGAAACCCCATTTCTACTAAAATACAAAAATGAGCCGGGCATGGTGGTGGGTCCCTGTACTCCCAGCTACTCTGGAGGCTGAGGCAGGAGGATCACTTGAACCCGGGAGGTGGAGGTTGCAGAGAGCCGAGATTGTGCCACTGCACTCTAGCCTGGGCAAAAAAGCGAGATTCCATCTCAGAAAAGAAAAAAAGAAAAGAAAAGAAAAAAAAAAAATAGAAGTCCACCAGGCACCTGTGTCCTCAGCCTCCCTTTGACCCCAGTCCCCCGGGGCTAGTCCGCTTTCCCCCTGCAATGTAAGAGACAGAGACCCCCGCACAGGGTGAAATGTGAACGTTGTCGGAGAATCCCCTGGAAAAAGCTGCCGGAGCTCAGGGGAGGATGTGAGCAAGTCCCTCGGGGGACCAGGGAAGGACTGTGAGAAAGACCCAGGGAAGGGCAGTGGGTTCGACACTTCAGACTGGGGCTGAAACCCAGAACAACCCGGGCACATGGGCAGTCGCCATGGGTGTCCTTTGATTAAGAGAATGGCTGTGGGCCCAGGAGACCTTGGAGGTCCATGTGCACCCCCGAGCAGTCATTCATGACCCACACACGCACACCCGCACACACATCCTTCCTCATTTCCTTTTGCAACTGAAAAACCACAGTGAGATTTGAAAATAGAATCTTCCTATCCTTGCTCATCATGGGCCGGGGTTAGACCTTTCTGGGTCTTTCTGGCCACGTGGCTTTCTGGCCTGCCTGCAACCTCCCCTGATGCCTCCCATGCCCTTGACTCCTCGGACACTTCCCCTCTCCCCTCTTCCCTCAGGCCCTGCCCACCCCCGGCCCCCTGATTGATCTTAGAGCCATAGATGGTCAGGGCCAGACTCAGCGCCCCCATGTGGGAGGTGGAGGGGAGCTGTTCGGTCCTCTCCCTGGAATGCCGAATGCCGGTGCCTGCCTCTCCATGTCACCTCGGTTGGGCTCAGTCCCACCAGCCTGCATGAAGTGACTGCTGTGAGCACAGGCTCCGTTTCTCTGTTGCTTCTCCCAGGAAGCCACGTCTGACTCTCTCCTGTGGATTTAGGGTCTCTCTCCTAAATCAGGTCACCCTGAGCCCCGTCTTCCAGGAGCTTGGAAGGCTGGGCCAGGTACCCATTCTGGTTCAGAGGAGGAGCCCCCAAACCTGCTTTAATAATGAGCTAATCCACCCCATCATCTGTAATGGCAGCTTCCATTCTCAAGAGCATCTCATGGTCCAAGATGGCAGCTGGGGTGCCAGCCGTCATCTCTGCATTCCCAGCAGCAGGAAGAAAGAATGAACAAGGATACAAAGGGTGTCCCCCAGTTGCCAGTGCCCCCATTTAAAAAGATTTATTGGAAATATCAACAACCTTGGCTTGAATCTCATAGACCAGAGCTTAATCCATGGCCACACTTTGGTGCAAGGAAGGCTAGGAATAGTCTTTTATTTATTTCTTTCTTTATTTAGAGATGGAGTCACATTTACTCTGTTGTTCAGGCTGGAGTGCAGTAGAACAATCTCGGCTCACTGCAACCTCTGCCTCCTGGCTTCAAGTGATTCTCCTGCCTCAGCCTCCCGAGTAGCTGGGATTACAGGCATGCGCCACCATGCCCAGCTAATTTTTGTATTTTTAGTAGAGACAGGGTTTCTCCATGTTGGTCAGGCTGGTCTTGAACTCCCGACCTCAGGTGATCCGCCTGCCTTGGCCTCCCAAAGCCCTGGGATTACAGATGTGAGCCACCACACCGGGCCTAGAGTGTGTGCTTTTTTAAGGAATTGCAAACACTCCCTAGGACCGGCAGGTGTGAGGCAGCCTCATTGTCACTCCTGGCTGAAATAATTTACCCCAAGTCACTGCTGGGTCCCTGAGCACCTGCCCTCATTCACCCTCATGCCCCGGAATCTCAGGGCTGCCTCCACAGCCCTGTCCACAGACCCCTCCTGACCCATCTCCAGGGGCCTGGGACCCCCCTGGCAGGATGTGGCCCTGTTGAGGCCACGTCGGTGATGGGTCTGGCTGAGAGCCGGGCTCCAGCCCAGGGCCGTGTGTGAGGGGTGGGCACCCAGTGCACGGAGGGGCCAGAGAATGGGGGTAGCAGGGGGAGCCATGAGAATGAGGCCTGAAAGGGCAGCAGTTCCTCCCCACTGTCGCCCTGGTCCGTCCCTCCGCTTTCCCTCCTCGTCCCTGCCTGTCCCTCTCCTGTCCCTGTGTTCTTGTGGGAGCTGTGGGAGGCCAGGCCCAGGCTCAGCACAGCCCATGCATTTCCAGGCGTGTGGACCAACAGAGCTTTACGGGGTCCCGGACCTACTCCTGTGAGTCTCCAAGGGTCCCCGGGTTGGGCTCTGGGTTGGGGGTGTCCCTATCAAGTTATCTCGGTCCCCATTGCCCTGAGACCGTGGCCAGGCCTGATGTGGGGAGATGATGGCGTGAGGGGGTTGGGCTAGCCTGGGGGCCCAGCCAACACCCCACTTCTTGCCCTTTGCAGTGGTCGGGCAGGCATGGCCAGGACCCCTGGCGGACATGGCACCCACAAGGTAGGTCACAGCCCCCCAGGAAGTGACAAGAAGGAAAGTCCTGGAGGTCTCCACCTGGTAAGCCCAGGTCAAGACCTCCCTCCCTCCCTCCCCAGGTCCCAGAGCTCCAGGGTTCGGCTATGAAGGCCCCACCAGGGGCATGGGGGGATGTGTCCTGGGGGACCTCTCCCCTATGGCCCCTCCTTTAATCCCCTCCTTCCCCCTCCCTGCAGGAAGGACAAGCTGTTGCAATTCTCCCCCAGCCTGGAGGGTGAGTGGCACAGGGCAGGGACAGGCCTAGCCAAGCTGGGACTAAGACAGGCGAAAACCCCGTGTGACAGGTGTCGAGTAGTGGGGGCTGCAGGGCCAGGTGAGGCCTCCCCAGGAGAGACACACAGACTGGGGCAGGGCGGGCTCCTGGAATCGGCCTGGCAGGGGGAGGGCGCACACTCGCACATGCCCCACTGAGGGGACAGGGAGCACTGCAAAGGCTCAGACACGGGAAATAGCCCGCCCTGCCTTGGGCTGCAGCGCCCGAGCTGGGTGGAAGGCAGGGGCCAGGGGAGAGAGCAATGAGCTGGGTCTTTCTTCCAGATCCAGCATCTTCCAGGTACCAGAACTTCAGCAAAGGTAGGTGGGCTCCTGGAGAAAGGGGGAGGCCATAGTGGGGGCCACAGCCCAGGGGCTCAGGCCTGATTCTCGCTTCCTCCTGCAGGAAGCAGACACGGGTCGGAGGAAGCCTACGTGTGAGTGACCTTGGTCCTGTCCCCCCTGCCCCGCCTCTCCCCCTGCCCCACCTATCTTCCACAGCCCTGGGCTTCCTGGTCCAGGAACCACCTCTTGCACTAGAATGAGGCATCCAGGTTCCCCTCCTTCTCCTAGCAGGCAGGCATTGGGCGACACTGTTGTCTCTTAGGTAACCCTGGCTTTGGGGGACTGGATTTGGCCCTGCTCTGGGACACAGAGTGTCAGGGGCAGGGGATGGAGACTCATTCAGCATCACCCAAAGACAAGCTACAGGACACCCAGAATCCCTCGGGGGTGTTGCATCATCTCGCAGATGGGCAAACTATGGGGAATAGCCTAAGGTCACAGAGCAAGGTGGCTCGCCAGGTGTGGTGGCTCATGCCTGTAATCCCAGGACTTCGGGAGGCCAAAGCAGGCAGATCACCTGAGGCCAGGAGTTCGAGACCAGCCTGGCCAACATGGTGAAACCTCATCTCTACTAAAAATAAAAAAATTAGCCAGGCATGATGGTGCATGCCTGTAATTCCAGCTACTCGGGAGACTGATGCAGGAGAATCACTTGAACCTGGGAGGCTGAGGTTGCAGTGAGCCGAGATCATGCCACTGCACTCCAGCCTGGGCAACAGAGACTCTGTCTCAAATAAAAAAAAAAAAAAAAAAAAGTGGCTCCAGCCAGGCGGCCGCCTCCTCCAGCCCCCGGTGGCTCAGGGGTCCCAGGAAGTGGGGGTGGAGGAATCAGAGAGGAGATCCTGGCAGACCCCCATGGCCCCCAAGAGGAGCAATGGTGGGAGCAGCCCTGGCCTCACCGCCCCCTTATGGAGCCCACAACCCGACCTCCATCCTGCCCTGAAACCTGTGTTGTGTATGTTCTCTTGACCAGAGACCCCATTGCCATGGAGCATTACAACTGGGGGCGGTTCTCAAAGCTCCCAGAAGGTGAGGCGAAGGACAAAGCTGGTGGCGGGGGAGGAAGTGCTGTGGGAGCTCAAGGCAGAAGCCACACCTCCAGGCAGGAGAGGAGGCTGGGCCTGGGTTCGGGTAAATTGGCAGAGCCAGATGGGTGGACAGAAGGAGGCTGGTGCTGCAGGCGGGGGCCAAGGAGGAATAGGGGGCGGGCGGGTCGGCACGGGAGAGCTGTGGGCACAGGGCGTGGGAGGGAGGAGTGGGCCACAGGGCAGGGAACTAGAGGGCTGGCTTGGGGAGGTCAGGGGAGGCCAGGTCCTCATCAACGAGGACTGAGCATCTTCTCCTGACCCCAGAAGGTACCTGGGATGGTGATCCCTGTAGGTTCTAAGGCCACCAGAACCTTGGTCCCTGAATGCCTTTGCTTTATAGAAAGGGCAACTGAGAGGCTGGGTGTGGTGGCTCATGCCTGTAATCCCAGCACTTTGGGAGGCCAAGGTGGGTGGATCACCTGAGGTAAGGAGTTCAAGACCAGTGTGGCCAACATGGTGAAACCCCGTCTCTACAAAAATACAAAAAAAAAAAAAAAATCAGCCAGGCATGGTGGCGCATGCTTGTAATCCCAGCTACTTGGGAGGCTGAGACAGGAGAATTGCTTGAACCCGGGAGGCGGAGGCTGCAGTGAGCTGAGATCACGACATTGCACTCCAGCCTGGGCAACAGAGCAAGACTCCATCTCAAAAACAAAAGAAACAAAATCCCCCCAAAAAAGGGCAACCGAGGACTCAGGGTGGGCGGTGCCTGTTGAGAGGTGCATGGGCCTGGGGTTTGAATCCAGCTCCACGACCTGGCTCCTGCCTGGACCATACTGCGTAGGACCATGGTGTTGGGGGTCCTCTTCTGTCCCCCACCACTGCCACCTCCAATTTTTTTTTTTTTTTTTTTTGAGACAGAGCCTTGCTCTGTCACCTAGGTTGAGTGCAATGGCACAATCTTGGCTCTCTGCAACCTCCGCCTCCCGGGTTCAAGTGATTTTCCTGCCTCAGCCTCCCGAGTAGCTGGGATTACAGGCGCCTGCCACCACGCCTGGCTAATTTTTTGTATTTTTAGTAGAGACAGGGTTTCACCATATTGGCCAGGCTGGTCTTGAACTCCTGACCTCAGGTGATCCGCTCGCCTTGGCCTTCCAAAGTGCTGGGATTACAGGTGTGACCCACCCCGCCAGGCTGGCAGTGCTCATTTCTTTGGAACCCCAGTATCACTGATGGATTTTGGGTGGGGCATTGGTCAGAGCCCAGCTTCCCCATTACAGGGCCAAGATGGGGTGCCAGGTGCTGAGGTGCCACACTCAGCCTGGGTCCCTGAGCAAAGCGTCCCCAGCCTGCCCTGCCCTATCTGGAAGAGTCCAGCCCCCTCCCGGCAGTGGCTCTAGGGAGAGCTCCTGATTATAGAGATGAGCCCCTGAGGCTGCCCCTGCCTCCCTCCCTCCCTCCCTCCAGCCACCCATCGTGGGCCTGAATTGCAGCCCCCCCCAGAGTACGCCCTCCAGAGTGCATTTGGAGGGGATCTCAGAAGACAGAGAAGGAGGCTGGACACGGTGACTCACGCCTGTAATCCCAGCATTTTGGGAAGATCGCCTAAGCTTAGGGGTTCGAGACCAGCCTGCGCAACACAGCGAGATCCTCTCTACAAACAATTTTAAGTTAGCTGGGCGTGGTGGTGCATGCCTGTAGTTCCAGCAACTCAAGAGTCTGCAGGTTAGGAGGATCGTTTGAGCCAGGAGTTGGAGGCTGCAGTGAGCGGACTTTGCCAATGCTCTCCAGCCTGGGTGACAGAGCGAGACCGTCTCAACAAGAAACAAAGAAGACAGAGAAGGAGCTCAGGGCTCAGGGAAGAGCCTGCAGGGGCACCAGGCCAGCGCCCATTAGGAAGCTCATCCAGAAGAAGGCTTGAGGTCCCGGGGGACCCAGAGGGCTAGGGCTTGGCAGAAGAGGTCCCCTGCAAAGGGAAGGCAGGACAGAGAGGGAGGACGAGCCAGGCCTTGCAGGGTCTGCCCACACCCCCGTGCCCGCTCCTCTCTCTCCTGCAGATGATGATGCCAATTCCTACGAGAATGTGCTCATTTGCAAGCAGAAAACCAGAAAGACAGGTGAGGCTGCCCAGCCAGAGGCAGGCTGGGGCTGGGAGCAGCAGGCCTCCTTGGCCAGGTGCCCCTGCACTCCCCAGTGCTCAGAGGCTGCCCCCACTTTGAAGCCCGAAGGCTCTCGGATCCCCGGGTACCTTTGGGTAGAGCCTTGCCCCTACTATCCTCAGAGGAGGCTCTATTGGCTCCTGGCACCTCTGTGGGACTGAGCCAAGGGGGGCCTATTCTCCCTCTCGGCAGGTGCCCAGCAGGAGGGCATAGGTGGCCTCTGCAGAGGGGACCACAGCCTGTCGCTGGCCCTGAAGACTGGCCCCATTTCCGGTCTCTGTCCCTCTGCCTCCCCGGAAGAAGATGAGGAATCTGAGGATTATCAGAACTCAGCATCTATCCATCAGTGGCGCGAGTCCAGGAAGGTCATGGGTAGGTGGCCGGGAGAAGAGGCAGGGTTGTCCACTTAGGGCAGGCTTGAGGGACTGGCCTGGAAGGGCAGGCTGAAAGTGGGCTTCCCTCCAGCCAGTCCAGCTAACCCCGCAGTGATGCCTGGGTGCAGGAGCAGCTGCAGAGACCTTGAACCACAAAGGACGGCCCTCGGCAGCCGCCTAGCCTCCAGGGTGGGGTCAGGTCCTCCCGGGCAGGCCGCCCCGTCCAGCTGCATGCGTGGAGTAACGCATTCACCTGCTCTCACAGCAGGACGATCTCCAGCAAATCCCAGAGACGGGACAGACACACACCGCCAGGACCTGTCGGGCGTGGCATTTCCCGCAGGCTGTTTTGTGGAGTCTGGGGGTCTGAGTCTGGGGGAGCAGTCATGGGTGTCTCCATGTGAACCACTTGATGACCTGTCTGCCCGCTGGTCCGCAGGGCAACACCAGAAAGAAGCATCCCCTGGCCCGGTGGGAAGCCCAGACGAGGAGGAGGACGGGGAACCGGATTATGTGAATGGGGAGGTGGCGGCCACAGAAGCCTAGGGTAGACCAAGAAGAAAGGTACAGCCCCTTCTCTCCAGCTGCCGTGGGCCAAGGATTGGAGGTCTTGCCAGGCTGCAGGACCCCCAATCCAAGGGAACAGCCGAGAGTGTGGGTGGAGGGGCCATGGTGGGGGCTGCACAGTGCACCCATGGGTGCTCCAAGAGGGCAGCTTGGCGACTCTGTTCCTCTGTTCTGGCCAGGGGCGTCAGGCAGGGAATTCTGGTGACTTCAGGGGCAAAGGAGTGGACACCAGGCGGGTCTCCCAACTCCACTGCATCCTCCTGGCTGTGACCTTGGACCAAGTGACAACCTCCCAGAACTTAGTCCCTCACTTGGTGCCCACTTCTCAGACAAGACATCGCACACACGGCTGGGCACGGTGGCTCATGCCTGTAATCCCAGCACTTTGGGAGGCCGAGGCAGGCAGATCACCTCAGGTCATGAGTTCGAGACTAGCCTGGCCAACATGGTGAAACTTCATCTCTACTAAAAACACAAAAAATTAGCTAGGCACGGTGGTGGGCGCCTGTAGTCCCAGTTACTTGGGAGGCTGAGGCAGGAGAATCATTTGAACCCTGAAGGCGGAGGTTGCAGTGAGTTGAGATCACATGCACTCCACCCTGGGCGACAGAGCGAGATTCCGTCTCAATAAATAAATAAATAAACAGACATCGCACACAAAGCCTCAGCCCAGCAGGCACTCGGTCAATGCTAGAAACAGACAGGAGGCAGGGACATTGGGAAATATAACAGTGGTTGAGACGCACTGAGGAGCCACCGCAGGCCAGTGAGATGGTGTGATGCTAAGCGCTCACACGTGCACCATCTCTTAGCACCCAAAGCCACAGAGCAGTTAAGCCACCTGCCCAAGGTCACATCTTGAAGTAAGGGGAGGAGGAGATGGAAGCCCCAGTGGTCAGACATCAGACATCAAAGCCCAGGCTAGGTCTACCGCTTGGGAAGCAGGATGGACCCCCAGAGGGCCTTGAAGGCTGCCCAAAGTCCCCATCTGGGAGACCCAGGCCGTCATCTCAGCGAGCAGGCTGGAGGGTGGAAACCACAGTGAACCTGGGTGGTCAAGAGTCAGCCCCAGAGGCAGGTGCAGGAGTTTGAGCCAAGTGTGCAGAGCCCCACATCATTCATTCAACCAGTATTCACTGGGCCCCTGTTATGGGCAAGTCCTGCTCTAGGTGCTGGGAACACCAACATAAAGAACAGGAAACCCCTGACCCCTTAGAACTTACATTCTGGTGGGAAAGAGAAAACAGACAGGGCTGGACACAGTGGTCATGCCTATAAATCTCAGCACTTCGGGAGGCTGAGGCGGGAGGATCCTTTGAGCCTCTGAGTTTGAGGCCAGCCTGGGCAACATAGCAAGACCTCTGTCGGCCGGGCGCGGTGGCTCACGACTGTAATCCCAGCACTTTGGGAGGCCGAGGCGGGCAGATCACAAGGTCAGGAGATCGAGACCATCCTGGCTAACACAGTGAAACCCCGTCTCTACTAAAAAGTACAAAAAATTAGCCGGGCGTGGTGGCGGGCTCCTGTAGTCCCAGCTACGCGGGAGGCTGAGGCAGGAGAATGGCGTGAACCCGGGAGGCGGAGCTTGCAGTGAGCCGAGATCGGGTGACGAGGAGACCACCTCAAAAAAAAAAAAAAAAGACCTCTGTCTCTACAAAAACTTTTTTTTTTTTTTTTTTTTTTTGAGACAATATCACAGTGACGCAATCTCGGCTCACTGCAACCTCCACCTCCTGGGTTCAAGCGATTCTCGTGCCTCAGCCTTCCAAGTAGCTGGGATTACAGGCACATGCCACCATGTTCAGCCTCTACAAAAACATTTAAAATTACCCAGGCATGGTGGTGGATGCCCTAGAGTCCCACTGACTCGGGAGGCTGAGGTGGGAAGATCACTTGAGCCTGGGAGGTCAAGGTTGCAATGAGCCATGGTCGCTGCAGTGAGCTGTGGTCGTGCCACTGCACTCAAGCCTGGGCAACAGAACAATACCCTGTCTCAAAAAAACAAAAAATTTAAAAATTAGCTGGGCATAGTGGTGTGCATCTGTAGTCCCAGCTACTTGGGAGGCTAAGGCAGGAGGATCACTTGAGCCCAGGAGTTCAAGGCTACAGTGAGCTATGATTGTACCACTGTACTCCAGCCAGGATGACAGAGTGAGACTCTGTCAAAAAAAAAACAAAACAAGAAAACAGATAAAAAGACATGGCATGTTCACTGGTGGTAAGTCTGGCAGAGAGAAACAAAACAGGGAAGCGGAGCAGGAAGTAGTGTGGGGGTTGTGAGCAAGATGGGGTGTTGCCGTTTAAGGAAGGAGGCTAGGGAAGCCTTTCAGAGCTCCCTTCCTCACCGCATCTGGGGGAAGGACATCCAGGCAGAGGGGACAATGGAGGCCCCAGGGTGGAGTGAGCTCCACAGGTCTGAGCAAAGCCAGGGGCCAGGGAGGAGCGGGTGAGGGGAAACTAGTGGAGGTCGAGGCCGGAGGTGGGGAGGCTGACCAGGCAGGGCCAGCACTTGCGGTTTTACTGCATGAGATGGGAGGGAGGGAGGGAGATAGAAAGGTTGTTTTTTCTTTTTTTTTTTTTTCTGAGACGGAGTCTTGCTCTGTCTCCCAGGCTGGAGTGCAGTGGCACGATCTCGGCTCACAGCAAGCTCTGCCTCCCGGGTTCACGCCATTCTCCTGCCTCAGCCTCCCGAGTAGCTGGGACTACGGGCGCCCACCAACACGTCCGGCTAATTTTTTGTATTTTTAGTAGAGACGGGGTTTCACCGTGTTAGCCAGGATGGTCTCGATCTTCTGACCTCGTGATCCGCCTGCCTCGGCCTCCCAAAGTGCTAGGATTACAGGCTTGAGCCACCGCGCCTGGCCTTTCTTTTTTTTTCGTTCCTGTTGCCCAGGCTGAAGTGCAATGGTGCAATGTTGGCTCACTGCAAACTCCGCCTCCTGGGTTCAAGCGATGCTCCTGCCTCAGCCTCCCGAGTAGCTGGGATTACAGGTGTCTGCCACCACACTCGGCTAATTTGTATTTATTTTATTTTGTTATTTGAGAGGGAGTCTCGCTCTGTCACCCAGGCTGGAGTGCAGTGGCGTGATCTCAGCTCACTGCAACCTCTGCCTCCTGGGTTCAGGTTTCTCCTGCCTCAGCCTCCCGAGTAGCTGGGATTACAGGCACACGCCACCACGCCTGGCTAATTTTTGTATGTTTAGTAGAGATGGGGTTTCACCATGTTGGCCAGGCTGGTCTCAATCTCCTGACCTCATGATCCACCCACCTCAGCCTCCCCAAGTGCTGGGATTACAGGCATGAGCCACCATGCCTGGCTAATGGGAAGGTTTTGTACAAAAGACTGGCTGGATGTTTCTAATTCAATTTCTCTGGCTGTTGGGTAGACAAATGGGTACTGGGAGAGTGGTACAGGAAGTCCAGGAAGGACCTAGGCACTGGTGCCATCTGGGCCAGGGGTGGCAGCAGTGGAGACAGGGGTAGGCAACATGGTGAAATGCCGTCTCTACATAATACACAAAAATTTGCCAGGTGTAGTGGCGCACACATGTAGTCCCAGCTACTTGGAGGCTGAGGTGGGAGGATAGCTTGAGTCTAGGAGGTTGA
The DNA here is from genome assembly GCF_009828535.3 of Hylobates moloch. Lineage (NCBI taxonomy): Eukaryota > Metazoa > Chordata > Mammalia > Primates > Hylobatidae > Hylobates > Hylobates moloch. The sequence goes on along the minus strand of NW_026652276.1, from coordinate 103,389,932 downwards.
GCTGCTGTGTGAGCTGTGATTGCAACACTGCACTCCAGCCTGGGCCACAGAGCAAGACCCTGTCTCAAAACAAAAACAAAAAGAGGGGCCGGGCGCGGTGGCTCACGCTTGTAATCCCAGCACTTTGGGAGGCCGAGGCGGGCGGATCACGAGGTCAGGAGATCGAGACCACGGTGAAACCCCGTCTCTACTAAAAATACAAAAAAAAAAATTAGCCAGGCGTGGTGGTGGGCGCCTGTAGTCCCAGCTACTCGGAGAGGCTGAGGCAGGAGAATGGCGTGAACCCGGGAGGCGGAGCTTGCAGTGAGCCGAGATTGCGCCACTGCACTCCAGCCTGGGCGACAGAGCGAGACTCCGTCTCAAAAAAAAAAAACAAAACAAAAACAAAAAGAGGCCAGACGCAGTGGCTCACGCCTGTAATCCCAGCACTTTGGGAGGCTGAGTAGGGCTGATCACCTGAGGTCAGGAGTTCGAGACCATCCTGAGCAACATGGGGAAACCCTGTCTCTACTAAAAATACAAAAATTAGCCAGGCATGGTGGTGTGTGCCTGTAATCCCAGCTACTCAGGAGGCTGAGGCACAAGAATCACTTAAACCTGGAAGGAGGAGGTTGAAGATCGCACCATTGCACTCCAGCCTGGGCAACTACATCTTAAAAAAAAAAAAAAAAAAAAAAAAAAATTAGCCAGGCGTGGTGGGGGGCACCTGTAGTCCCAGCGCCACTGCACTCCAGCCTGGGTGACAGAGTGAGACTCCATCTCAAACAAAAAAAAACAAAGAAGAAGAAAGAAAAAAAGAAAAAGAAAAGAAACCCAGTTGATTGGTTGATGTGTGGCTTCTGTTCTCAGCCAGGAGGCAGGCTCAATGCTGTCCCCAAACCAGTGGTTATGGTTCTCAGGAACAAAATACTGATCAAGGCAAACCTCCTTCTACAAACTTTCCTCATTTAAGGAGCCAAGGCGAAGAGGGACCACTGTGCTCACGGACCCGTCGCTGCTTCCAAGGACCATTTCCCAGAGCTACTCAACTTTTAAGCCCCTGCCATGGTTGCTCCCGGAAGGAGAACCCGCCACCCTGAGGACCACCTGGACAAGCGTGCACAGCCCGGGAAAGGACAGTTACCCATGGGAGCTGCAGCCCTGTCACCAAGCCCTCTCCCGACCCAGGCTTTGTGGGGCAGGCACCTGGTACCGAGGGTAACCCGGCTCCTGGTATGGACAGATGCGCAGGATTTAGGATAAGCTGTTGCCCAGTCCCCATAACAGAACCACTGTCCAACACTGGTATCTGTGTCCTTTTGTGCTACGAATTTGGATTCCTAATTGCTACTGTTGGTTGCTGGGGTTTTAAATGATTGATAAACTTCTACAGTTAACTTACAGAGGGGGAGCCATATTTAATATTCTGGATTTCAGAGTAGAGATTTCTGTGTTGTCTCCTAGAAAGCATTACATGTAGTTTATTTCAGCATCCTGGTTGGGTGGGGCCCTAGCTCTCTTCCCCTTTGGTGGGACCTCTCCTTTCTTTGGGCTTCAGTTCACTCAGGAAGAAATGAGGCTATCGCCATCTTTATGCGCTTCCAGTGGAAATGTCACTTGCTACAGACAATAGTGCGTGAGAGTCTAGAGAAGTAGTGACCAGAACAGGGCAGAGTAGGTCCCCTCCATGGCCCTGAATCCTCCTCTATTCCAGGGCTGGCCTCTGCAGAGCTGATTAGACAGTGTTGTGACTGTCTCATGGGAAGAGCTGGGGCCCGGAGGGACCTTGAGTCAGAAATGCCACCAGAAAAAGTATCTCCTTCAACCAAAACATCTCAATAAAACCATTTTAGTTGAAAAGCAGTGATTATCCTGTGTCTCCTTTCCCCTGCTTCAGGTAAAAAACCTTTTATAAAAATACAAAAATTAGCCGGGCCTGGTGGTGCATGCCTGTAGTCTCAACTACTTGGGAGGCTGAGGCAGGAAAATCGCTTGAACTCAGAAGGTTGCAGTGAAGATTGTACCGCTGCACTCCAGCCTGGGCAAAAGAGGGAGACCTTGTCTCAAAAAACAAAACACGGCCGGGCGCGGTGGCTCACGCCTGTAATCCCAGCACTTTGGGAGGCTGAGGTGGGTGGATCACGAGGTCAGGAGATCGAAACCATCCCGACTAACACGGTGAAACCCGTCTCTAATAAAAATACAAAAAAATTAGCCAGGCGTGGTGGCAGGTGCCTGTAGTCCCAGCTACTCGGGAGGCTGAGGCAGGAGAATGGCGTGAACTTGGGAGGCGGAGCTTGCAGTGAGCCGAGATTGCACCACCGCACTCCAGCCTGGGCAAAAGAGGGAGACCTTGTCTCAAAAAACATAACCAAACACAAAAAGCCTTAAGGGAATGGCAGCCACAGCTCGTTTAATAAAAAGGAACCCTGAGAGCGTCAGGGCTGCGGATGGGATCTTAGTTCCCAAGTCCAGCCGTCTTTCTGGGATGGCCCAGGGACTCTTCCCATGAGAAGAAATTAATGCGACAAGTTAGGAAATCAGAAGAAACATCTAGAACCCAACTACCGCCCGCCTGTTACTTCACACCCTGAAGTCCTGACTGTACAACCTCAGGGACAAGTTTCTCTTCCTTTTTTTTTGTAAGAGTCTTGCTCTGTTACCCAGGCTGGAGTGCAATGGCACCATCTTGCCTCACTACAATCTCTGCCTCCTGGGTTCAAGCAATTCTCCTGCCTCAGCCTCCTGAGTAGCTGGGATTACAGGCATGCGCCACCATGCCCAGCTAATTTCGTATTTTAGTAGAGACGGGATTTCTCCGTGTTGGCCAGGCTGGCCTCAAACCCCCTGATCTCATGTGATCCGCCCGCCTCGGCCTCCCAAAGTGCTGGGATTACAGGCGTGAGCCACCGTGCCCAAATGGGCCAGGCATGATGGCTCACACCTGTAATGCCAGCACTTAGGAGGCTGAGGTGGGAGGATCACTTGAGGCCAGGAGTTCAAGACCAGTCCCAGCAATATAGTGAGACCTCACTTCTACAAAAAATTTAAAAATTAACTGGGCATCGTGGTACATGCCTGTAGTCCCAGCTACTCAGGAGGCTGAGGCAGGAGGATCACTTGAGCCCAAGAGGTTGAGGCTGCAGTAAGCCAAGATTGGCCCACTACACTCTAGCCTGGGCGACAGAAAGAGACTCAATCTCAAAAATAAAAACAAAACAAAAAGGGAAAAAAATAGTATCTTACCAAAAAAAAAAAAAAAAAAAAAAGGCAATTCTACAAATTAGTAGGAAATTCTCTGGGGAATTCTAAAGCAAGCACAAAGAGTATGGTCTAGAACACAGGAAGGGCGTCACGGTGTTTTCCTGAGGGCTGGGCTGCGTCTCTCCACTCTGCTGCCCTCTCTGAGAGGCTCACCACCTGGCCATTCTGAGAAGTCAGCCTAAATAGGAAAGACAGCAAACCCTGCCCTCGCCCTGGGGAAGTGGCGCCTTCAGGCTTCTAGAAGAACCGAGATGAGCTTGTGGGTCTACTATCTAATCGCCTTTTCTACTTGTAGGCTGCCAAGGCCAGTAGAGACAGGAAGCTGGTTTTTCTCGAGGCTTCACATGGTCACCTTATTTGCCGACAAACACTGCAAGGCTTTATTAGCTAAAATGTCAACCCACACACAGATCAGAGACCGCCCTCAGCTTCTCTGCGCCTTTCCGCCCCGTCACCGCATCAACGGGGGGGAGGCCAAACTCAAACACTCGTGGGGCACAGACGTCCCAGAAGCAAACATGAAAGCTACGGGAGTTTATTTATTTAATTTTTTTTTTCCCCAGACGGAGTCTCTGTCGCCCAGGCTGGAGTGCAATGGTATGATCTTGGCTCACTGCAACCTCCACCTCCTCAATCAAGAGATTCTCCTGCCACAGCCTCCCGAGTAGCTGGGATTACAGGTGCCCGCCACCACACCCAGCTTTATATTTTTAGTAAAGACAGGGTTTCCCCATGTTGGCCAGGCTGGTCTTGAACTTCTGACCTCGGGTGATCCACCTGCCTCAGCCTCCCAAAGTGTTGGGATTACAGGCGTGAGCCACCGCACCTGGCCAGCCACTGGAGTTTAAAGGACAGTCAAGCTGGCTCCAGCCTAAGGTGGCATTTTCCCCCATCAGAAAGCTGCGGCTCCTATACCTCAGAATAGGGCACCTATAAGTCAGTCAGTGAAGTCTCTGCTCTAACTGGCCACCGGGGCCATTGTCTTCTGACACAGCCTTGCCAGGAGGCCTGCCATCTGCAAAAGGGAGTTCACTCCTTCCACTATTTTCATGTGAGTGTATCCAATTTCCTGAAAAACAAACCAAATTCAAATCTGGTTAATAAGTGGGGGAGTTCTTTTTTAAAATCTGAACTGAAAAAAATAAAAATAAAAACAGAAACAAACTGAACTAATGGTTTGTTCAAAATCAGCATGAGGAATTCCAACTCCAGCTGGAAAATGAATGCTAAGATGTAATGGATTTTGTTTACCTAAAGTTCAATTTATTTCTTAAAAGGATGCTGATATTCTTTCAAAGATACTGTTAAGAAAATGGGTGGGGCGGACGGCGGGGGGTGGCACGGAAAGCCAGGATAGAGGAAAATATTTATATATCTGATAAAGAACTTGCATCCAGACTGTATAAAGAATTCTCAAAAATTCAGTAATAAAGTCCAGGCGCGGTGGCTCATGCCTGTAATCCCAGCACTTTGGGAGGCCGAGGTGGGTGGATCACGAGCCCAGGAGTTCGAGATCAGCTTGACCAACATGGTGAAACCCCATCTCTACTAAAAATACAAAAATTAGCCAGGCATGGTGGCACGCCTGTAATCCCAGCTACTCGGGAGGCTGAGGCAGGAGAATCACTTAAACCTGGGAGGCGGAGGTTGCAGTGAGCTGAGATAGTGCCAGTGCACTCCAGCCTGGGCAACAGAGCGAGACTCCATCTCAAAAATAAATAAGTAAATAAATAAATTCAGTAATAAAAAACAAACAACCCAATTAAAAAATGGGTAGATTTAGACCTGGAGCAGTAGCTCACACCTGTAATCCCAGCACTCTGGGAGGCTGAGGCAGGAGGATCACTTGCCCAGAGTTGGGCCTGGGCAATATAGCAACACCCAAACTCTAAAAAAAAAAGAAAATAAAAACGACCCAAGTGTAGTGGCACATGCCTGCAGTCCCAGCTACTCAGGAGCCTGAGGTGGGAGGATTGCTTGAGCCTGGAAGGTTGAGGCTGCAGTGAACTACGATCACACCACTGCACTCCAGCCTGGGTGACAGAGCAAGACCCTGTCTCTCAAAAACATAAAAAATATAGGCCAGGCGCAGTGGCTCACACCTGTAATTCTAGCACTTTGGGAGGCCGAGGCAGGAGGATCACTTGAGCCCAGGAGTTCAAGACCAGCCTTGGCAACACGGGGACACCCCGTCTCTACCAAAAATATAAAAATTGGCTGGTCTTAACATGATCTCTAAACAAATAAATAGAGTACAATTAAAATAAAAAATTTAAAAATTTAAAAAAATGGGTACATATGAACAGATGTTTCATCAAAGAAGATTCTGGATGGCAAACGAGCACATGATTAAATGCTCAGCATATTAATTAGGGAAATGCAAATTAAAGCCACAATGAGATCTCATCACATGCCTATTAGGTTATTTTGTTGTTGTTGTTGTTGTTGTTTTTTTTTTTTTAGATGGAGTCTCACTCTTGTAGCCCAAGCTGTAGTGCAGTGGTGTGATCTCAGCTCACTGCAACCTCCACCTCCTGGGTTTAAGCGATCCTCCTCCCTCAGCCGCCCGAGTAGCTGGGATTACAGGTGTGAGCCACTGCATCCGGTCATTACACACCGATTAGAACGGCTTAAAAACCAAACTGAGCACTCCACGTGGTGGCTAGGTTGAGGATCCTCCGGAATGCTGGTGGGAATGCACGTGCTGCAGCCACTTTGGAAAACCGTTTGGCAGTTCCTTATTGAGTAAAACATACACTTATCATTTTCCCAGGCAATCTCACCCCTGGGAAGTTACTTGGGAAAAAGAAAAACTTAACATTTGCATTCACACTAATCTATATATGCAAATGTTTACACTGGCTTTATTCACAGTCACCACAATCTGTAAACCCAAATGTCCTCCAGCTGATGGACAGATAAGCAAACTGTGGTACACGCACACGATGGATTACTTCTCAGTGATAACACGGACTGATGCATGGATAGAAGTACCAACGTGGACACATCTGAAAGGCATTTCTGCTACAGTGAAAGAAAGAAGCCAGACTCACAAGGCTAATTTCTACATGATCCCATTTATATGATATTCTGGAAAACCGTATCCCACGAAACAGAAACTACATCGGTAGTTTCCAAGTGGTAGTCGGGGAGGGGGCTGGCTTCAAAGGGACACATGAGTTGTTCTGGGATGACAGATCCTGCATCCTGATGGAGATAGTGTTTGCGTGACTGAGTGCGTGTGTCCTGTGCCTAACAGGCTGAATTTTACTCTATGTAAATTAAACCTCAATTAATCTGACCTTGAAAATCAATCAATCAGTCAACAGACAAGAGAGCCTTGAATGAAGAAAATCCGAACTGTGTGAAACAAACTTGGTCCTCAGGACAATTAGCCACGTTGATCTAGTTTGGACGTCTGTCCCCTTCCAATCTCATTTGGAATTTGGTCCCCAGCGTGGGGATGTTTGGGTCACGAGGGAGATCCCACGTGAATGGCTTGGTGCCCACCCCAAGGTAGTAAGTGAGTTCTGGATCAATTAGGTCCCTGGAAGGCTGGCTGTTCAAATGAGCCTGGCACCTCCCTCCACTCTCGACAGGTGATCTCTGCACGCACAGGCTCCCCCTTCACCTTCCAACATGAGTGGAAGCAGCCTGAACCCCTCCCTAGAAGCAGATGCTGGCATCATGCTACATGTACAGCCTGCAGAACTGTGAGCCAAATCAACCTCTTTTCTTTCTACATTACCCAGTCTCTGGTATTCCTTTATGGTAACTCAAAGGGACTAAGACACACTCTCCCTCCCACTGCAGTTGGGAAACACTGAGCACCTTCTAGATGCGGGGCCTGTGAGCAAACAGAGAAAGCAAAGCCAGGGCCCACAGTCTTTTTTTTTGTTTTGAGACAGAGTCTCGCTCTGCTGCCCAGGCTAGAGTGCAGTGGCGCGATCTTGGCTCACTGCAACCTCCACCTCCCAGGTTCAAGCGATCCTCCTCCCTCAGCCTCCCAAGTAGCTGGGATTACAGGCGCCTGCCACTGCGCCCATCTAATGTTTTTTTTTGGAACGGAGTCTCGCCTCCATCACCCAGGCTGGAGTGCGGTGGCACGATCTTGGCTCACTGCAACCACCACCTTCCAGGTTCAAGCAATTCTCCCACCTCAGCCTCCCAAGTAGCTGGGATTATAGGCGCTTGCCACCACACCCAGCTAATGTTTGTATTTTTAGTAGAGATGGGGTTTCGCCATGTTGGCCAGGCTGCTCTCAAACTCCTGACCTCAGGTGATCCACCTGCCTTGGCCTCCCAAAGTGCTGGGATTACAGGCGTGAGCCACCGTGCCCGGCTGCACCCAGCTAATTTTTGTATTTTTAGTAGAGATGGGGTTTCGCCATGTTGGCCAGGCTGGTCTCGAACTCCTGATCTCAGGTGATCTGCCCACCTCGGCCTCCCAAAGTGCTAGGATTACAGGTGTGGCCCACAGCACCCGGCCACTATGGCCCACACTCTTGAGGACAGAGGCATTTCTACACTCTCACTGACCTTGATGAACTCCAGTTTCAGGTATTCTGCCATTTGGAAAGTTTTACACACTCGAAAGATGTTGCCAATGATGTCTTCTGGTGAGTAGCCCAGATGCCACAAGTGAGCAAGAATCTAGACAAAGGAGACAGAAAAGGATGCTTACCACTTTAAACTGTAAGAAGACATGTGACCTTCAGGTCACATGGGGGTATCTTAACTGATTTTCATGACAGATAGACAGATAACATTGCAAATGTATTTTTGTTTTGCTCAAATTTTTTTTTCAGTGATATAAAGATGGAGTCTTGCTATGTTGCCCAGGCTGGTCCCAAGTTCCCAGCCTCAAGCAATCCTCCTGCCTCGACCTTCGAAAGTGCTGGGATTACAGGCATAAGCCACTGAGCCCAGCCTATTAGAAATGTTTTAAGCTGTGTTGCAAAATGGTCTACTACCACACTCATGTAATCTCTTGATCCGGAGCTCTTAAAACGCTTTATTAATCTGACGACTAGGTACAGCAGAGTGGAAAAAGCAGACCATTCATCTGCTGGCTTCACCCAGCTGCAGTCCCAGTGTAATCTCTGCAGGACGAGCTCGGAGCACACCCTGACTGGGTAATCCCAGCCTCCTGCTTCCCACCCACCCTGCCCCGCCCGGGCTGCAAGGTCTGGAGGCAGGCCTTTTTGCCTTTGCTTTGGCATCTTGGGGTGAATTCAGGGGGCAGAGAAGCTCTGTGCCCACAAATCTGAAGGCTTTCTTCAGGTCTACTCAGAGACCCTGGGCCTGGGTCTCTGCTCAGTCTTCCTGCCTTGCACACCAGTTTCACATTGGGTGGAACTCTGCCCTAAACCCAGTCAACTTCCAGCCTAGTTTGTTAGGGGGTAGGCAGAGGGAAACTATGATTGGATCAATGACCTTGAACCACACCAACCACACCACACCCATGTGGCTTGAGGTCGCCTGAGCCCCAGCCACACCTGCTGGAATCTGCTCACAGCACCCAGTCCCACTGTCAGGCTAGAATCTTCCTGCTCCCTCCTCTCCTGGCTAGCTGGGGGCTGCTGGGTCCCAGAATGCCTGTGCCTATGAGAATGGATGGGGACACCTCCCCTTAACCGGAGAGAAGATGGCGTCCCTGGAGAAGGAGCTAGGCTGGTCTTTCCTCCTGACTTTGGCTGACAAATTTCTCCTGCAGAGGATATAATTACAGGAGAAAAACACCATTTTGAATTCTAGTTCTACTGCTTTTAAACCGTATGACTTAGGGCTGGGTATAGTGACGTGTGCCTGTAGTCCCAGCTACTTGGGAGGCTGAGGTGGGAGGATCACCTGAGCCTGAGAGGTTGAGGCTGCAGTGAGCTGTAACTGCGCCACTGCATTCTAGCCTGGGCAACAGAGTAAGACCCTGTTTCTAAAAAAAAATAAATGAAAAATAAATAAACACAGTAATTTAGGATAAGAAATTCAGCCTCTGAATCAGTTTTCTCATCAGTAAAGTGCACCCAACTCCTAGCATGATTTTTCTTTCCAGACCCTAGACAGATTAACACATAGCATGATATTATATTTTTTTCCTGAGACAGGGTCTCACTCTGTCACCCACGCTGGGGTGCAGTGGCGCAATCACAGCTCACTGCAGCCTTGACCTCCAGGGCTCAACAAATCCTCCTGCCTCAGTCTCCCAAGTAAGATTACAAGAATGAATGGAGTGATGTGTATAATGTCCCTGGCACCAGAAGGGCTCCCTCTCTCCTCTGCCCAAGAAGTGAGCGGTTCCTCTGCCAGGATAGGGGGAAGGAGGCCAACCTTGTAGGCTTCGTCGATGTTGGCGTTCACACAGTGCTGGATCATCTCCTTTACGAGCAGTGGGTGGGGCTCGTCACAGACCTGGCCAAAGGGAAAGGAAAGGCGGTCAGGGGCTGGCCGACTTCCAGGCAATCTATGAGTAAAACTTCTCAACCTGTTGTTTTCATCAAATTCTCCAGCGACCAGAATGAGTTTGGGGAATGCTCCTCTCACCACCAAAGAGAAGTGCTTCCGGCACCAGGAAGATAAATTTCCCAAACACAAGATAGATAAACAAGAGAGCAGCCAAGGGCCTGTGAAGGATGCTCACTCGGGGACAGCTTTAAAGTTACAAGTCATCTGTCTTAGATCACCTGGGGGGTCATTTGCCCAGAACCACTTGGAATTCACTTTAGAACTGGGAGGTCTTTTGGGCCAATTCCCACCTCCACCCCAGAGTAGGAACTGGCCTTCCCTAAAAAGTGTCCCCCAGCCTCATCCTGACACCCTAAACGAGGGGTCCCGCTACTCCAGCAGGCAGGTGCATGGTGCTGGGGACTCCGTCCTCCCTGCAGCATTCTCCGCAGTGGCATGAGGCTCTGCCTCAGGTACAATGTCGACCCCTAAATCTTCCCAATGAAAGACTCCTGATGGCTCCAGAGGCCACCCACATCTGCCCTTGCCTTTTCCCAGTGGAAGCCATGGTTTCCTGAGCCCTCAGTGACCCCCCAAGACAAAACAGGGCCCGAACCATCACCCCTGTTTCTGAGCAGGCCTCCCTTTCCTAAGTGGCCTCGAAAATGCATTCACTGCCCAGGTCTACCCAGATGCTTCAAAAATCGCTTATCTGTTGTCCACAAACCTGGTAAGAAATAGCTATAGGCTGAAAGCTTGGACAGCCCTTCCCAGTTTCTTCCCCCAAATAAGGGGGAAGTGAGTCTCTCAAATGGCATTTAGACGCTGAGTTATCAGGATGCGGAAGCAGTTTTCAAAAGAATTCCCAAGAGAAAAATGTTTTGCCGACTTGGGAGAGTGAGTGAGAATCCTTTTCCTCAGCCTGGCTTTGAGGGTTACTACCTACCCTCCAGGGGCAGAAGGGGGGAGCAGGGCACAGCATTGCCCTGGGTGAAAAAACCCAGGGTGTGGGGTCTGAAGGCTGCTGGGGAACAGCACAGTGCTCCTGCCTGCCCTTTAGGGGCCAGGGGATCCCCTGGGCCCACGTCATCACCCACAATGTGGTGGTAAGAACCTCTGTGCAGGGAAGTCACTGGGATCAAATAAGACGCGTCAGAAATTGCTCGGCCCTGGGTCTAATGCATCAGTGGTCCTCCCTCACCTACCACACACAAGTGAAGTTCCAGGTCCCCCGAAACTCTCCAGCTTGTGCAGCAAAGCAGCAATAGGGAGAGGACAGATGGGAGCAGAGTGGGCTCTCTGGCACCCACGAGAGCAGCCGGGTGTCTGTCCCCACTGCCAGGCCAGCCCTTCAGCCCCACTGGCCCCCGCAGGGAAGCACGGCTTATGCTGACAGTACTACCCACACCAGCGCTTGTACCTTGAACACGTTCTCACTGTTAATGAAGCCAAATCCTGAGAAGGTGGACTGCAGGTTGTTCAGCGCCTGTTCAGGAGCAAACACATGTCAAGGGTGATTTTTATATTTATTTCTTTTTGGGCAGAGACAGGAGTCTCGCTATGTTGCCCAGGCTGGTCTCGAACTCCTGGGCTTAAGCAATCCTCCCACCTCTGCTTCCCAAGTGCTGGGATTACAGGCGTGAGCCACCGCACCAGGCCAAGGGTGACTTTTTTTATTTTTTTTTTAAGACAGAGTCTCACTCTGTCACCCAGCATGGAGTGTAGTGGCACAATCTCGAGTCAGTGCAATCTCCGCATCCCAGGTTCAAGCGATTCTCCTGCCTCGGCCTCCTGAGTAGCTGGGATTACAGGCACCCAACACCATGCCTGACTTTTTTTTTTTTTTTTTTTTTTTTGAGACAGAGTCTCGCTCTGTCACCCAGGCTGGGGGGCAGTGGTGCTATCTCAGCTCACAGCAAGGTCCGCCTCCCAGGTTAACGCCATTCTCTTGCCTCAACCTCCCAAGTAGCTGGGACTACAGGTGCCCACCACCATGCCTGGCTAATTTTTTGTATTTTTAGTAGAGATGGGGTTTCACCGTGTTAGCCAGGCTGGTTGTGAACTCCTGACCTCGTGATCCACCCGCCTTGGCCTTCCAAAGTGTTGGGATTATAGGCGTGAGCCACCATGCCCGGCCACGCCTGGCTAATTTTTTTAGTTTTTTTAGTAGAGACGGGATTTCACCATGTTGGCCAGGCTGGTCTTGAACTCCTGACCTCAGGTGATCCTCCTGCCTCAGCCTCCAGGGTGACTTTTAAAGCTCTGCCCTTCCCTGCCTCTCTTCTTGGAGTCTGAGCTAGACAGCCCACTGACTCAGGAGGGTGCCAGGTCTCCGTCTCTTTCTCTTGTTGTACCTTGTGCAGCTGTCACTTCCCTCCCCTTCCCCATGGAAGGGGCATGGCAGGCACAGGACGCCCACGCCTGAATGGTAGCAGCCCACATACCTGCCTCATGTCTCCCTGGGCCGTGAAGATGATGGCTTCCAGGCCGTCATCAGTGTAGGGTACCCTCTCCTTCTCGATAACATTCATCAGCCTGGTGAGGATCTGGGTGTCGGTCAGCTTTGTGTACCGAAGGACGGCACAGCGGGACTGAATGGGCTCTGAACAGAGACGGGACAGTAGTGAGGCTTCCCTGCAGAGGCCGGCATCATCCTGTTAGCTCTTTGGTCATAAGGCTGCGGCTGCACAATCCACACAGCCCCAGCACTCAATAGAGACTTGGTAGGCCAGACGCGAGGGCTCACGCCTGAATCCCAGCACTTTGGGAGGCTGAGGCGGGAGGATCACTTGAGGTCAGGAGTTTGAGACCAGCCTGGACAACATGATGAAACCCCATCTCTACTAAAAATACAAAAATTAGGTGGGTGTGGTGTCACACGTCTGTAATCCTAGCTACTTGGGAGGCTGAGGCAGGAGACTCACTTGAGCCCGAGAGGCGGAGGCTGAAGTAAGCCAAGATCACACTACTGCACTCCAGCCTGGACAACAGAGCGAGGCTGTGTCTCAAAAAAAAAAAAAAAAAATAGAGAGAGACTTGGTAAACACAGGGTGATATGTCAAGGTGTCAACCAATAAGCAATGACAGAGGCCTCAGCTGGCACTGCCCGGCATGGCCTTGGCTCGCCACAGCTTCCAGACGGGGAAATGATCCTCCAGTAGAAACACATCCATGTGCCACAAGCCGTTAGATGAGTCAGCCCTGGCCCAGATGGACTCTGGAATTGGTGTGTGCTGGATGTTGGCCCTTCTGGGCACATGACAATTCAATCTGAATGGGCCAACCCAGTTTCTTTCTTTTTTTTTTCATAGACGGGGTTTTGCTATGTTGCCCAGGCTGCTCTCGAACTCCTGGCCTCAAGTAGTCTTCCTGCCTCCACCTCCCAAAGTGCAGGGATTACAGGTGTGAGCCATCATGCCTGGCCAGTTTCTTTCTTTTTTTTTTCTGAGACCAAGTCTCTCTGTTGCCCAGGCTGGAGTGCAGTGGCGTGATCTAGGCTCACTGCAACCTCTACCTCCCAGGTTCAAGTGATTCTCCTGTCTCAGCCTCCTGAGTAGCTGGGATCACAGGCGCACGCTATCACACCCGACTAATTTTTGTATTTTTAGTAGAAACGGGGTTTCACCATGTTGGCCAGGTTGGTCTTGAACTCCTGACCTCACCTGCTTCAGCCTCCCAAAGTGCTGGGATTACAGGCACGAGCCACTGTGCCCTGCTAAATCAAGAACTAGGAATGCATTTTTCTCCATTTCATCGCTGGCATCTGGAAAGCGGAGAATACTTCTCATTAAACTCTGTGAGCTCTCCACTAGCATGGTGCCTGGCAGCTACTAAGAACCAGAGTTAAGTGTTCGGTGAATGGGTGAATGAATCAATGCACAAATCAGTGCGATTTGGGGAAGGGAAAAGAATGTAAAGGATTCCTGACACTGCTGAGAGCCCCGCCAGGGCTGGGAGCCATGACTTTGTGGGTGCCATATTTAGTAATGCACTTGTCAGCAACAGCGGCCTGGGTGGCAAGGGGGTTGTCAGATGGATGAGCTCATATGGTTGGGTTCAGCAGGGCAGAAGTGAGGCAAAGAAAGCGGCTGAGAGAGCAATGAGAAATGAGGAAAGAGGACAGCTGGGCTGTGCAGGCAGCCTGTGTCAGAAAGACAAGGATGGGCCAGCCGCGGTGGCTCACGCCTATAATCCCTGCACTTTGCAAGGCTGAGGTGGGCGGACCACTTGAGGCCAGGCATTCTAGATTCTAGACCAGCCTGGGCAACATGGTGAAACCCCGTCTCTACCAAAAATACAAAAATTAGCCAGGCATGGTGGCATATGCCTGTAATCCCAGCTACTGAGGAGGCTGAGGTAGGAGAATCACTTGAATCCAGGCAGTGGAGATAGCAGTGAGCTGAAATCGCACCACTGCACTCCAGCCTGGGTGACAGAGCGAGACTCTCTCTAAAAAAAAAAGAAAGAGAAGGATGTGAAACCAGCAGGAAGTTGACAGACTAGAGCACTCTTGGGACCTGGGGCGGGACAAACCCATGCAGAAGCAGACAGGCTGCAGGGAGGGAGGTAGAAGGGCAAACAGTAGGGTTAGAGAGAAGACGGACTGCAGGATTTCAGAGGAGCTTCCCGGAGGCAATAAATTACAATGTATAGATACTGCCTATACCAAGTGCTCAGAGCACATGAATAGCACAAGAAGGTATCTGGAGAGCGACTGTGATCATGACACTGTGCAAGGGACATCAACAATGTCCTGTGTGCCTCCAAGAGTGCAAGAGGGAGATAGACCTGGGGCTCCAATCCCAGCTGCTCTTGCACTTGCTCTGACTTTGGGCAAACTACTCAACCTCTCCAAGCTCGTTTTCTTTCCCTTTTTTCCTTAGATCCTAAACATCAGGATAAGCTCCAGTTTTCTCATCTCTAAAGTGAAGCTAATAATACCTCCTCATAGGATTATATAAGATTAAATTTAAAAGTTGATTACAATGGGAAACATGTTGTGCATAATATATACAATTTCTCCTTGTCAATTAAAAAATATAAATTTAAAAACTTGATTATACAGTGCTTGGCCCATGCTACACAATAAAAAAATCCCTACTCTTCCAGTGCTAAAGAGCCAAGGCGAGGCCAGGTGCAGTGGCTCACACCTGTAATTCCAGCACTTTGGGAGGCCGAGGCAGGCGATCACGAGGTCAGACGTTTGAGATCAGCCTGACCAACATGGTGAAACCCCATCTCTAAAAAAAAAAAAAAAAAAAAAAAAAAATTAGCTGGATGTGGTGGTGCAGGCCTGTAATCCCAGCTACTCGGGAGGCTGAAGCACAAGAATTGCTTGAACCTTGGAGGTGGAGGTTGCAGTGATCTGAGATCGTGCCATTGCACTCCAGCCTAGGCGACAGAGTGAGACTTTGTCTCGAAAAAAAAAAAAAAATCCAGGTGTGGTGGCACAGGCCTGTGGTCTCAGCTACTGGGAGGCTGAGGCAGGAAGATCACTTGAGCACAGGAATTTGAGGCTGCAGTGAGCCGTGATGGCACCACTGCACTCCAGCCTGAGCGAAGAGGGAGACCACATCTATAAAAAAGAAAAAAGCCCAGTTGAGCACCACGTGGCCCCCAGCCACCGAAAGCTCCCACTCACCGATGATCTTATCCGAAGCGTTACAAGCAAGGGCGAAGCGAGTGGTTTTAGAGTAGATTTCCATGGTTCTCCTCAAGGCTTGCTGGGCTCCGTCGGTCATGCTGAGAAGAAAAACACAAGTTTGCAAGTGGGACCCAGAGATCATGTGACACAAATTGTTCCCTATACAAAAACCCAGGACATAAGACATGTCCAATGTCCTAAATGAGGGTCTCATTGGAAGTACGCAGGCCACCCCTCTAACACTAAAACCTGTAGGCCGCTCTCTCAAAGATTGTGCAAACAGCATTTAGTACCTACAGCATCAGAACAATCCTGAAGTGAACCTCACGAAAACCACCATCTACAGGGGCTGCCATCACACTTATGGGAATTGGTTCTCTCTCCAGACCTTCATGACACAAATTCAGGAGAACAGTCATGATACCAGCTGCCAACTTTTCTTTCTTCCTTTTTTTTTCTTTTTTTTTTTCTTAAAGAGACAGGTTCTTGCTGTCACCCAGGCTGCAGTGCAATGGTGGAATCATAGCTCACTGCAGCCTTGAACTCCTGGGCTCAAGCAATCCTCCCATCTCAAGAGGCTGATGCGGGCGGACCGCTTGAGACCAGGAGTTCGAACCCAGCCTGGGAAACATAGTGAGACCTCTATTTCTACAAAAAATTTAAAAATACAAAAAAGCCTGTTTACCAGATTATCATAATATAGAGCAATGCCTATAACATTAAAAGGAAAAGCCAGGATACAAAAATTATATATATTATGATCTCAACTATGTAAACATTGATAGTGTATAAAAAGAGAAGAAAAAAAGCAAGCTATTAATGGCCAGGCATAGTGGCTCACGCCTATAATCCCAGCACTTTGGGAGGCCGAGGCAGGTGGCTCTCTTGAGGTCAGGAGTTCAAGATCAGCCTGGCCAACATGGCAAAACGTCAACTCTACTAAAAATACAAAAAAAAAAAAAATTGTCTGGGCGTGGTGGCGCACATCTGTAGCCCCAGCTACTCGTGAGGCTGAGGCAGAAGAATCACTTGAATCCAGGAGGCAGAGGCTGCAGTGAGCCAAGATCATGCCACTGCACTCCAGCCTGGGCAACAGAGTGAGGCTCCACCTCAAAAAAATAAATAAATAAAAAGACAGCAAACTATTAATATATTCTAAATTTTCTTCAAAGAACATGAATTACTGCCACATTAAAAAAAAATTTTTTTTTTTTTTGAGACAGAGTCTTGCTCTGTTGCCCAGGCTGGTGTGCACTGGCACCATCTCGGCTCACTGCAACCTCTGCCTCCCGGGTACAAGCGATTCTCCTGCCTCAGACTCCTTAGTACCTGGGATTACAAGCACCACTGCACTCCAGCCTGGGCACCACCACGTCCAGCTAATTTTTATACTTTTAGTAGAGACAGGGTTTCCATGTTGGCCAGACTGGTTTCGAACTCCTGACCGCAAGCGATCTGCCAGCCTCGGCCTCCCAAAGTGCTGGGATTACAGGCGTGAGCCACCACTCCTGGCCCTAAAAAAAATTTATTTCGCGAGGCACAGCACCTCATGCCTGCAATCCTAGCAGTTTGGGAGGCCGAGGCAGACAGATCACTTGAGGCCAAGAGTTTGAGACCAGCCTGGGTAACACAGTGAGACCCTGCCCCTAGGAAAAAAAAAAATAGCTGGTTGCAGTTGCACAAGCCTATAGTCTCCGCTAGTTGGGAGGCTGAGGTGGAGGATCATTAGACCTGAGGAGTTCAAGGCTGCAGTGAGCTATGACTGTGCCACTGTACTCTAGTCTGAGTGATATAGTGAGACCCTGTCTCAAAAACAACAACAAAAAACAACGTTATAGGGTTAGGGTTCTATATTCTTTTTTTAATGTCATTTCAAATTTTTTTTTTTTTTTTTTTTGAGATAGAGTTTCGCTCTTGTTGCCCAAGTTGCAGTGCAAATGGCGTGATCTCAGCTCACCACAACCTCCGCTTCCTGGGTTCAAGCAACTTTCCTGCCTCAGCCTCCCGAGTAGCTGGGATTACAGGTATGTGCCACCACACCTGGCTAATTTTGTATTTTTAGTAGAGACGAAGTTTCTCCATGTTGGTCTCGATCTCCTGACCTCAGGTGATCTGCCTGCCTCGGCCTCCCAAAGTGCTGGGATTACAGGCATGAGCCACTGAGTCTGGACTCAGATCCTTCATTTATACCAACCGAAGTGTTGTGATGGTTGCACAGCATTGCAAATATACTAAATGCCACTGAACTGTATACTTCAAAATAGTTAAAAGTGGTAAATTTTGGGCCGGGCGCAGTGGCTCACGCCTGTAATCCCAGCACTTTGGGAGGCCGAGGCGGGCAGATCATGAGGCCAGGAGATCAAGACCATCCTGGCTAACACAGTGAAACTCCGTCTCTACTAAAAATACAAAAAAATTAGCCGGGCGTGGTGGCGGGCGCCTGTAGTCCCAGCTACTCGAGAGGCTGAGGCAGGAGAATGGCATGAACCCTCAAGGCAGAGCTTGCAGTGAGCCGAGATTGCGCCACTGCACTCCAGCCTGGGCGACAGAGCAAGACTCCGTCTCACCAAAAAAAAAAAAAGAAAAGGTAAATTTTATGTTATGGTTATGTCCATTTGACCACAATAAAAAATTTTACAGGCCAGGCACGGTGGCTCACACCTATAATCCCAGCATTTTGGGAGGCTGAGGCGGGTAGATCACCTGAAGTCAGGAGTTCGAGACCAGCCTGGCCAACATGGCGAAACCCCATCTCTACTAAAAATACAAAAATTAGGCTGGGCTCGGTGGCTCATGCCTGTAATCCCAGCACTTTGGGAGGCTGTGGTGGGCGGATCACGAAGTCAGGAGATTGAGACCACCCTGGCTAACATGGTGAAACCCCTTCTCTACTAAAAATACAAAAAATCAGCTGGGCGTGGTGATGCGTGCCTGTAGTCTCAGCTACTTGGGAGGCTGAGGCAGGAGAATCACGTGAACCCAGGAGGCGGAGGTTGCAGTGAGCTGAAATCACACCACTGCACTCCAGCCTGGGTGACAGAGCAAGACTCTGTCTCAAAAAATAAATAAATAAATAAATACAAATACAAATACAAAAGTTAGCTGGGCGTGGTGGCAGGTGCCTGTAGTCCCAGCTACTTGGGAGGCTGAGGCCGGGGAACCACCTGAACCCGGGAGGCGGAGGTTGCAGTGAGCAGAGATCGCACCACTGTACTCCAACCTGGGTGACAGAGAGAAACTCCATCTCAAAAAAAACCTCATTTAAATTATTAATGTAAGAGATGCTGAAACCAGCACATTAAATGAATGACTATCTTAGACAAATGTTTGTAAGTGACTTAATAAAGATAAGATTTAAGGTGCAGGCCCCTATTAAATTGCTTGTTGAAGATATGATAAGCAAATCTACCATAAAAGTGCTTTTTATCTTGATTGAATAAAGCCCAAAAAGAGATTTAGAGATCAAGATCAAAATACATTTGGCAAAGCACTCTACCTGTCTGCTTCATCCAGAATGATGATCTTATGTCGGCCTTTGGGAAGAGTGACTTTTTGTTGAGCAAACATTTTAATTTTATTCCTCACAACGTCAATGCCCCTGAAAGAATGACAGGTTTTTACTGGCACCTTCTGAGACAAATTCAGTTGTCTTCACGAGGACTTTTAAACAATCGGTATATCGGGGACTGTGAGGCCCAATTTCCATTTTTGAGTATTTTGGGGGGCAATTATAACTATTTATAAGGATTGAGATTTTATGGCATTTGTTCTTTCTTGGAGGTCTTTCAAAGAACAAAGAAAAAATATACTTTTTTTTTTTTTTTCCAGATAGGGTCTCACTGTGACATCCAGGCTGGAGTGCAGTGGCACTCTCGGCTCACTGCAACCTCTGCCTCCCAGGTTCAGTGAGCCAGGATCATGCCACTGCACCCCAGCCTGGCGATAATTCAAGACTCCATCTCAAAAAAAAAAAAAAAGAGCTTCATCCTTCAGTTTTTTAACTGCATTGCTTGAGATACCATATTATCTTTCAAAAGATGTAATAGAAGTGCAGATATACCACCTTTGTTATCTTGCAAGCTTTCACTAACCACAGCCAAGAATTCAAAATTTTTCATTCTCTACCCACAACAGGAAAGAGAAATAAACTGAGAGGAGGACTCTTCCTAATTATTAGATGAATCAGAAAATAGCTGCAATGTAGGCCAAGCACCATGGCTCAGACCTGTAATCTCAGCACGTTAGGAGGCCGAGGTGGGCGGACTAACTCCAGGCCAGTTTAAGATCAACCTGGCCAACACGGCGAAAATCCATCTTTACTAAAAATACAAAAATTACCCGGGCGTGGCTGCGCACGCCTGTAGTCCCGGCTACTTGGGAGGCCGAGGCATGAGAATCGCTTGAACCCAGGAGGCGGAGGTTATGGTGAGTCAAGATCGTGCCACTGCACTCCAGCCTGGGTGACAGAGCAAGACTCTGTCAAAAAAAAAAAAAAAAAAAAAGAAAAAAGAAAGAAAGGAAGAAAAGAACAGAACAGAACAGTACAGAACTGCAGAGACACCAATAGCAACATTCTAGATGCTACTGATGGTGAAATTGATCATATAAGCAAAATCTCAGACTATGAATCTTCAGATGCCAATATCCTCCACACATTTTCCCAAACTGAAGAATCAAGGAGTGAACAATATGCAGCTGTCCCCTTGGTGTTCCTGGGGACTGGTGCTAGGCCCTTCCTCAGACACCAAAATTCACTTATGCTCAAGTGCCTTATATGAAATGCTATAGTATTTGCATATTAACTTATACACATCCTCCAGTACACTTTGTTTTTACTTTTATACAGAGAAGGGATTTCATTATGTCACCTAGGCTGGTCTCAAAACTCCTGGACTCAAGCGATCCACCTGCCTCAGCCTCCCAAAGTGCTGGGATTATAGGCATGAACCACCATGCCTGGCCAGCCTTCCATACACTTTAAATATACAGGGTGAGTATCCCTTATCCCTAATGGTTGGGACCAGAAATATTTCAGATCTGGGTTTTTTTTTCACATTTTGGAATTTTGCATTATATTTACTGGTTGAACATCCCAGTGTAGTGGCTCACGTCTGTAATCCAAGCACTTTGGGAGGCTGAAGCAAGGAGGATCGCTTGAGTCCTGGAGTTCGAGACCAGCCTGAGTAACATAGTGAGATCCCATCTCCACAAGAAAAAGCTGGCACGGTGGCATGTGTCTATAGTCCTAGCAACTTAGCAGGCCGAGGCGGGAGGATTGCTTGAGGCTAAGGGTTCGAGATCAGCCTGGGCAACATAGTGAGACCCCATCTCTACAAAAATTTTTAAACTTGAAAAAAGAGAAAAAGTGGTTGGTTTTTTTTTTTTTTTTTGAGATGGAGTTTTGCTCGTCACCCAGGCTGGAGTGCCCAATGGTGCGATCTCGGCTCACTGCAACCTCCTTCTCCCGGGTTCAAGCAATTCTCCTGCCTCAACCTCCCAAGTAGCTGGGATTACAGGCACCCAGCACCACGCCCAGCTAATTTTTAGTAGAGATGGGGTTTCACCATGTTGGCTAGGATGGTCTCAAATTCCTGACCTCAGGTGATCCACCTGCCTCGGCCTCCCAAAGTGCTGGAATTACAGGTGTGAGCCACCGTGCCCGGCTGAGAAAAACAGTTTTTGAAAATTTCCATGAAAACAAAAAAAATACACCAGCAAGTTGACAAGTGAGCAACGCTCTTTCACTGGGAAGGGGTGGAGGAAATCACATAGCTGGCAAGGCTTCGAATACAACCCAATGCTAAGAAAGGTTTTTTCTGTAACAATTCTCAATGCAGAGCACCCGCCCCCCTACAGGTCTGACTCTAAGACCTACCTGTCATTTGAAGCATTGAGTTCCAACACGGCATCTTTGAGTGCTGGGCCTAGTAGGGCCCGGGCCAAGCACAGAATGCTTGTGGTCTTGCCGGTTCCTGGAGGGCCCTGGGAATGAGATCTCCAGTAAAGACTTCAAACCACCAGAAGGACCTCAGGTAGCTCTTGAGTTCTGTTCACTGCTGTTTGCATCTCCGTCCCCTCTGACCCCTGCATTCCACCCACAGCACACACAGATCAATACAGCTGGCCGGAGGCAGTGGCTCACAGCTATGATCCCAGCACTTTGGGAGGCCGAGGTGGGCAGATCACCTGAGGTCAGGAGTTCGAGACCAGCCTGGCCAACATGGCGAAACCCCATCTCTACTAAAAATACAAACATTAGCTGGGCGTGGTGGCAGGCGCCTGTAATCCCAGCTAGTTGGGAGGCTGAGGTACAAGAATCGCTTGAACCCGGGAGGGAGAGGTTGCGGTGAGCAGAGATTGCACCACTGCACTCTAGCCTGGGTGACAGAGTGAGACTCCGTTTCAGAAAAAAAAAAAAAAAAAAAAATACAGCAACCAAGCCCAGGCCTCCCAACTAACTTGAGTGAAACGCTTCCCTTTGCCAGGAGAATGGGAAGGGGCTGTCCAGGGAGGCAGCGCTGTGCACAAGAAAGCAGTTCAGCAGGCAGTGGGATGAGACATGGAGACACTCAACAGGCCCAAGGCTGGGTACTCACCGCAATGATGATGTTGGGCACATTTCCTTCCCTTGCAAAGACCTACAGCGAAAATGATCATTAAAACCGGTTAAAACTTGCTTCTGGATGACTACATAAAAAAGATAGAAAAAAGAACAAACAAGCAGGTTAAAACTCGGCTGAGCACAATGGCTCAGGCCTGTAATCCTAGCAGTTTGGGAGGCCAAGGCAGGACAATCACTTGAGGCCTGAGGCCAGCCTGGGCAACATAGTGAAACTCTGTCTCCTCAAAAAATAAACAAATTAGCCAGGTGTGGTGGTGTGCGCCTGTACTCCCAGCTACTCAGGAGGCTAAAATGGGAGGATCAGTTGAGCCTGAGAAGTGGAGGCCGCAGTGAGCTGTGACTGCACCAGTGCACTCCAGCCTGGGCAAGAGTGGGACCTTGTCTCAAAAAGAAAAAAAAAAAAAACACAAAACCTGGTTCATTTGTAAGCTTTAGGAGCTGAATCTCCCCAGCCACACAGCCCGTGTAGTAACAGTGGCTACAAATTTATCCACATGGACTGGATGCCCCATGGAACTCTCACCTCAAGTTCTTTTTATTCTTTTAGAGATGCAGTCTGGCTCTGTCACCCAGGCTGGAGTGCGGTGGTGTGATCAAGGCTCACTGCGGCCTCCAATCCCCAGGCTCAAGTGATCCTCCTGCTTTGGCCTCCCGAGTAGCTGGGACTACAGGTACTCACCTTGGCATCTTCAAAACTGAACACTCCATTCTCCTGTACAAACCCGAGGCCCCACCCATGTTTCCCACCACGGACTGTCCAAGCCACGAAGCTGAGGTCGCCATCATCTTGGTTTGGCCTCATCCTCACCCTGAGTACTTCAATTACCAGGGCTTCACCATCCTCCTCCTTCGTCTCCAGCATCCTCTACTTCTCTCCATCCCAGCTACCACTTTCTTAAGCTCATTATCTCGTCTGATTGCTATCAATGGGCCATTAAGTGGTCTCCATGCTCCCATTCAAATCCATTTCCCATCCTGTAACCACAGCCACTTTCCTAAAGTACACACCTATTAAAACATTTTTTTTTTTGAGATGGAGTTTTGCTCTTGTTGCCCAGGCTGGAGTATAATGGCACAATCTCGGCTCACTGCAACCTCCGCCTCCCGGGTTCAAGCGATTCTCCTGCCTCAGCCTCCTGAGTAGCTGGGATTACAGACGCCCACCACCATGCCTGCCTAATTTTTATTTTTAGTAGAGACGGGGTTTCGCCATGTTGGCCAGGCTGGTCGTGAACTCCTGACCTTAGGTGATCCACTCGCCTTGGCCTCCCAAAGTGCTAGGATTACAGGTGTGAGCCACCGCACCCGGCCCTATTAAAACATTTTTACCTAACTGAAATCCTTGACTCCTCCCTGCCCTCACTATGAAGCCCAAACTCTTTTTCTTTCTCAAAGTAAGGGTCTCACTCTGTTACCTAGGCTAGAGTGCAGTGGCGTGATCATAGCTCACTGCAGCGTCAAACTCCTGGGCTCAAGAGATCCTCCTGCCTTGGCCTCTTGAGTAGCTGGGATTACAGGCACTTGTCATCATGCCCAGTTTGAACCTCAGACTACAAGCATGCGCCACCACACCCAGCTCATTTTTTTTTTTTTTTTTTTTGGAGACAGAGTCTGGCTCTGTCCCCCAGGCTGGAGTGCAGTGGCACCATCTCGGCTCACTGCAAGCTCCGCCGCCCGGGTTCACGCCATTCTCCTGCCTCAGCCTCCCGAGTCACCCAGCTCATTTTTAAATTTTTTCGTAGAGACTGGTTTCACCATGTTGCCCAGGCTGATCTCAAACACCTGACCTCAAGTGATCTGCCCATCTTAGCCTCCCAAGGTGCTGGGATTATAGGCGTGAGCCACTGTGCCTGGCCTTAGGTCATCTTTTAAAAAGCTACTCAAGGCTGCTTGTGGTGGCTCACGCCTGTAATCCCAGCACTTTGGGAGGCCGAGGCAGGCAGATCACGAGGTCAGGAGTTCGAGACCAGCCTGGCCAACATGGTGAAACCCCATCTCTACTAAAAATACAAAAATTAGCCGGGTGTGGTGGCGCGTGCCTGTAGTCCCAGCTACTGGGGAGGCTGACGCAGGAGAATTGCTTGAACCCAGGAGGCAGAGCTTGCAGTGAGCTGAGATGGCGCCATTGCACTCCAGCCTGGGCGACAGAGCGAGACTCCATCTCAAAAAAAAAGGCCAGGCACAGTGGTTCACACCTGTAATCCCAGCACTTTGGGAGGCTGAGGCGGGCGGATCATGAGGTCAGTAGATCGAGACCATCCTGGCATGGTGAAACCCCGTCTCTACTAAAAATACAAAAAAATTAGCCAGGCGTAGTGGCGGGCGCCTGTAGTCCCAGCTACTTGGGAGGCTGAGGCATGAGAATGGCGTGAACCCGGGAGGTGGAGCTTGCAGTGAGCGGAGATCGCGCCACTGCACTCCAGGCTGGGCAACAGAGCGAGACTCTGTCTCAAAAAAAAAAAAAGAGCCACTCACCTCTAGCCTGCTCACGGTGTCTTCATTCCCGACAATTTCATTCAGCTTTACTGGCCTATATTTTTCAACCCTGTCAAGAAAATGCATAAAAATATTGACATGGTTATCTTCACACTACCCCACAAAAAGCACTTATGGGTCATCCTGACAGCTTTGTTAGAAAATTACATACATTCAGTACAACTATGCCAAATGGTTGCAGGTTTTAAATGTAATAAGATGCCAGCCAGGCGCAGTGGCTCAGGCCTGTAATCCTAGCACTTTGGGAGGCTGATGCGGGTGGATCACTTGAGGTCAGGATTTTGAGCCCAGTCTGGCCAACATGGTGAAACCCCATCTCTACTAAAAATACAAAAATTAGCCGGACGTGGTGGTGTGCGTCTGTAATCCCAGCTACTTGGGAGGCTGAGGCACAAGAATAGCTTGAACCCGGGAGGCAGAAGTTGCAGTGAGCTGAGATCATGCCACTATACTCCAGCCCAGGCTACAGAGTGAGACTGTTTCAAAAATAAATAATAAATAAATAAAATGTAATAAGATGCCCAAGTGCCATTTGAAAAGTTAAGGGCATGAGAATTGTACAGCACAGGCTTCAAACCGGCCACAGCAGAGAAACACCTGTTGCTGCTGTAGCAGGGCCAGCACAGGCCATCTGGAGCAATGTGACACTGTGCTGCAACCCTGTTTGCCCGTCACAAGAGGCCCAGCACACACAGCACTGACATCATCTGGTGTGACAACATGGGTGCAACCAAGCTCCTTTCTCATCCCTTACCTGCCAGTTTCTTTTCTTTCTTTTTTTTTTTTTTTTGAGACAAGAGTTTCGCTCCTGTTGCCCAGGCTGGAGTGCAATGGCGCGATCTGGGCTCACTACTGACCTCAGGTGATCTGGCTACCTCAGCCTCCCAAAGTGCTGGGATTACAGGTGTGAGCCACCATGCCAGGCAAGGATTACCTGCCAGTTTCTGCAGATGTGTGCCAAATACACAGCATGGCTGGCTAGACACCATAGGCCTAGGCTGGGCGCAGTGGGATTACATGCCTGTAATCCCAGCACTTTGGGAGGGTGAGGCGGACGGATCACTTGAGATCAGGACTTCGAGACCAGCCTGGCCAACATGGTGAAACCCAGTCTCTACTAAAAATACAAAATTATCAGGGTGAGGTGGTACACGCCTGTAACCCCAGCTACTAGGAAGGCTGAGGGAGGAGAATTGATTGAACCTGGGAGATGCAAGTTGCAGTGAGCCGAGATCACACCATTGCACTCCAGCCTGTGTGACAAAGTGTGACTCTATCTCAAAAAAAAAAAAAAATTAGCTGGGCATGGTGATGCGTGCCTGTAGTCCCATCTACTTGGGAGGCTGAGGCAGGGGGATCACCTGAGCCAAGGAGTTGGACACCAGCCTGGGCAACACAGCAAAAACCCCGTCTTAGTATCTTTAAAAAAATTTCAAATGTAAATGTTATAGAACCTAACAGTCCAAATATTATTTTCAACATGTAATCGATATTTTTTTAAAAGACTTAAGTTTTTTAAAACACTAGTTCATACACTACTATACACAAAAACTTTTGAAAAAACCAACTAGGTCAGAGTAGGTGGTCACCCGGGGTAGTCCTAATTGTCATAAGCATTGTTGTGAGCGAGACTCCGCTCGCGGAGTTTAGACCGGCCACTCTCGATCCATGTCTGTCACCTTCTTGAAATCATCTCGACGCCACCCGGGGCCTCCTCCTCCCTTGGGATCCCCCAAAACCAGCCCCTAACCCCCGAGTTTCTCCGGAGCACGGCCCGCCACTCGCCCACCCTCACGTCTAAACGTGCCCGTTCTTTACGGCCTGGGACCTCACCACGGCAGCTCATAGTGGCCGGCGCTGCCGGGGGCCTTGCTGGAGGCAGGGGCAGGGTCAGGGTCCTGGGCCTCCACCTCGCCCGCGCCACCACAGACGGCCTCCAACTCCATTCTCGCGCCTCCTCTTCCCGCCACCCGAGGCACCGCCCCGTGACGCCACCACGCAAGCCCCGCCCTCTGGCTTCCGCCGGGCGCGAGCGGAAGTCACGTACCCGCGCCTCTCCGTGCCTGCAAAGAGATGTTCCGGTGATGCCCCGGCGGCCGTCGCTAGAGGCCGCGGTTGCTATGGGAGACCTGGCGTCCGGCCTGGGAGCGACAGGAAGGAGAGCTCTGGCTGCGACGCCTTCCGAGAAAGCAGGTCGCTTTCGGAACGGACGTTTGTGTGTGGTTTCTGTGGAAGATCCGCTCCGCGGCGGCGTGGAAGGAGCAGGGCCTGGGGGCGTTGCGGCCAAACGCGGGCTTCGGTGCTGGGACACGGACAACGCTGGCGTCCGGGCGCTGCTGGGCAGCGGGGTCCGGGGATGACGTCTGGGGCTGCCCGTGCCCACTTTTCCAGATTGCTCTGAATGTCCCAGTGAGCTGCTCCTGTTGGGTGGGCTCCTGCGACTCTACCGCGCTCGGCACTCGACGTTTATTATCAGGGAATTCTCGGCTGCAAGATGGGAATTCCACCCCCACCCCATTTTGCAGAGGAGGAAACTGAAACCGTCCTTTGGTCAGATGAAACGCAATGTTCATTACAGGAAAGTAGGGACTCAAGGCCGGTGCGGTGGCTCACCCCTCTAATCCCAGCACTTTGGGGGACAGAGACCGGAAGAGCGCTTAAGCCCAGGAGTTTGAGACCAGTCTGGGCAACATAGTGAGACCCCGTCTCTACAAAAATAAAAATAAAAAAATTAACCGGGCGTGGTGGCGCGCACCTGCAGTTCCAGCTACTCAGGAGGCTGAGGCGGAGGAGTGCTTGAGCCCAGGAGGTGCAGGCTGCAGTGAGCTCTGATCACACCACTGCACTCCAACCTGGTCTGCAGCAAGACCCTGTCTCAAAAAAAGAAAAGAAAAGTAAATACTTCAACCTCGCAAGGGTTTTGAGCATTCTTATGGGCTGTTTTTCTACCCAATCTTTCCTCCCATAGCCCAAATTGTCATAATATTCAATAATGGTGATCTCAGAACTTTGGGAGGCTGAGGTAGGAGGATCCCTCAAGCCCAGGAGTTTGAGACCAGCCTGGGCAACATAGTGAGACCCCATCTCTACAAAAAAAAAATTTTTTTTTAACTATCCAGTTGTGGTGGTACGCGACAGTAGTCCCAGCTACTTGGGAGGCTGAGGCAGGAGAATCGGTTGAGCCCACGAGGTCGAGGCTACAGTGAACCATGATCAAGTCAATGCACTCCAGCCCCGGGGGACAGAGTGAAATCCTGTTTCTAAAAAAATAAGAAGAAAATAGGTACTTCAGATACACAAGTGCTTTGACCATTCTTTGTTTTGTTTCTTGTTTTGTTTTGTTTTTGAGATGGAGTCTCACTCTGTCACCCAGACTGGAGTACAGTGGTGTGATCTCAGTTCACTGCAATTCCGGCTCCCAGGTTCAAGTGATTCTCCTGCCTCAACCTCCCGAGTAGCTGGGACTACAGGCGTGTACCACCACACCTGGCTAATACTTGTATTTTCAGTAGAGATGGGGTTTCGCCATGTTGACCAGGTTGGTCTCAAACTCCTGACTTCAAGTGATCCGCTTGCCTCAGCCTCCCAAAGTGCTGGGATTACAGGTGTGAGCCACTGCACCTGGCCAAGCAGTTTGTTTTAATGATAGTATTGACGTATACAGATTCACAACACAGTGTTTTTCTTTCCATGTAATTTGGAAAAAATGCTTGAATTGGCCATCTCTCCCCTATTCCCCCTTTAAACTGATGGAGCAGTCTTGTCTGTTTTTTCGGTCATTATTCACAGGTCTTTTATTTTTCCGGAAGAGAAAATACACACTCCTCTTGAAATACACACTTTTCTTGAAATGTCTCCGCGGTTTTTCCATAGGATTGTTCCTTTGTGGTAATCTTCATGTTTTCCTTCTAATCACTATGACACACATCCCTCTCATCACATAACACAGTTTAGAAACTAAACTAATTTTTAATAAATACAGAACACGGTTCCTTTCATGATTCTCCAAAAACCCCCACTCTACAGGAGGCCTTTTGGCGCTGCTAGGGCTCTCGTCTAACTGATGGAATGCCAGGAGAACCAGAGACGGAGGTGACTCTTAGGACAAAGCTGCACTGTCAGGACATTTTTCTTTTTTTTAGACTGAGCCTTTTGTGACCTAATGGACTTGGGCCCAAACAGAGCTCAGAGCTTAAAAACTCCAGCCGCTTCCCTGGGACTGAAAAACGTCAATGTTGGGGAACCAGGGAGTGTTGGGGAAACCACAGGCTCTTGTGAAAGGGCATAGAGTAGCCACAGAGAATTCCTCCCAGCAAATCCGTGAAATCTCAGGAAATTAAATACACACTGAGGCTAAGCTCCCAGACTGTCATCACAAGAGGGCAAGGCAGTTATACACCAAGAGGAAGCATGTAGAAAGGAAATAAAATTGAAACCAAAATCCTCTTTCCCCAAATCCAGAGGCTTCCAATCAAATTGTCAGAGAGGTCAGGCAACACATCTTGGTTTGAATGACACTTTGACTTTCACCGTTAGCTTACTTCCTGAGTTATGTTGCAGGATGTAAGGCTGAAAATCTGCTGGCGTGCCAAGATCAGGACTACAGGATAGCCTGGTTTTCTCCCTGCCTGCTCCAGCCTCCATTGGCCCAGAATGTCATACACACTTGATGCTGTTTGCCTTGTTTACATTGAATTTTAAAAGTTCATTATCTTAGGCTGGGCCTGGTGGCTCATGCCAGTAATCTCAGCACTTTGGGAGGCCCAGGCAGGAGGATCGCTTGAGACCAGGCGTTTGAGCCCAACCTGGGCAATGTAGCAAGACTCCCATCTCTATAAAAAAAAAGAAAATTTAGGCGGGGTGCGGTGGCTCACACCTGTAATCCCAGCACTTTGGGAGGCCGAGGCAGGCAGATCATGAGGTCAGGAGTTCAAGACCAGCCTGGCCAGCATGGTGAAACCCCGTCTGTACTAAAAATACAAAAATTAGCTGGGCAACAAGAGCAAAAGTCCATCTCAAAAAAAAAAAAAAGAAAAGAAAAGAAAGTTTATTATTTGTTTTCAAGTGGATTTCTTTGTGATTTTAAGCTAATTTTCGTTTTTGTTTTTTTTTTTTAATGTATTTTGAAATGGAGTTTCGATCTTGTTACCCAGGCTGGAGTACAATCGTGGATCTCGGCTCACTGCAACTTCCTCCTCCTGGGCTCAAGCAATTCTGGCTCAGCCTCCCATGTAGCTGGGATTACAGGTGTGTGCCATCACACCCAGCTAATTTTGTATTTTTAGTAGAGATGGTGTTTCACCATGTTGGTCAGGCTGGTCTCAAACTCCCGACCTCAGGTGATCCGCCCACCTCAGCCTCCCAAAGTGCTGGGATTACAGGCGTGAGCCACCACGCCCAGCCTTTATTTATTTTTTCAGATAGGGTCTCACTGTGTCACCCAGGCTGGAGCACAGTGGCATGATCTCGGCTCACTGCAACTCCTGCCTCCTGGGTTCAATAGATTTTCCTGCCTCAGCCTCCGGAGTAGCTGGGATTACAGGTGCACGCCACCACGCCCGGCTAATTTTTGTATTTTTAGTAGCGACAGTGTTTCATCATGTTGGCCAGGCTGGTCTCAAACTCCTGGACTCAAGTGATCCACCCACCTCTGCCTCCCATAGTGCTGGGATTACAGGTGTGAGCCATCGCACCCAACTAATTTTTGTTTTTGTTTTTTTTATTTTTTTTTATTTTATTTTATTTTTTTTTTTATTTTTTTGAGACGGAGTCTTTCTCTGTCCCCCAGGCTGGAGTGCGGTGGCGTGATCTCGGCTCACCGCAACCTCCACCTCCTGGATTCACGCCATTCTCCTGCCTCAGCCTCCCGAGTAGCTGGGACCACAGGCGCCCACCAACACGCCCGGCTAATTTTTTTGTATTTTTTAGTAGAGACGGGGTTTCACCGTGTTAGCCAGGATGGTCTCGATCTCCTGACCTCGTGATCCACCCGCCTCGGCCTCCCAAAGTGCTGGGATTACAGGCTTGAGCCACCGCGCCCGGCCACTAATTTTTGTTTTTAAATGGCGATGCTATCATTTAAATAAGTGTTTCAGGCACTGTGGTGTTCCATCCCATTTATGGTTTTTCTTTTTTTTTTTTTTTTTTTTTTGAGACGGAGTCTTGCTCTGTCACCCAGCATGGAGTGCAGTGGCGCGATCTCGGTTCACTGCAAGCTCCACCTCCCAGGTTCATGCCATTCTCATGCCTCCGCCTCCCGAGTAGCTGGGACTACAGGCACCTACCACCACGACTGGCTGATTTTTTTTTTTTTTGTATTTTTAGTAGACGTAGGGTTTCACCATGTTAGCCAGGATGGTCTCAATCTCCTGACCTTGTGATCCGCCCGCCTCTGCCTCCCAAAGTGCTGGGATTACAGGCATGAGCCACTGCGCCCAGCCCCATTTATAGTTTTTCTAACATTTTCGTTAGCATTTTTAAAATTAGGTGCCCTGCTCATCTTCTCTGTGTCGTTCCAGTTTTGGTCTATGCTCTGCCGAAGCGAGCACTCTGTAGCATTTTCAATATTAAGAGGTACAGCGTGTACAGAAAAAACGTTTCCTAGATATATCTACAGTATAAGGATGTCTCATCTGGGTAAAATTTGTCCCAGGGTATTTCTCTGATTAGATTTATGGAATTCGGAAGCTGATTGGAAGTCATGTAACCAGCACGTTTTCTGCCTTTAACAAATATTGACTGAGTGCCTAGAGCCGCTGCGAGGGGCACAGGAGCTTCCACTGTAGGGAGGGAAACTGACAGCAAGCGGCCAATGTTATGTTTGTTTCAATGTAATTATGGGCCGGGTGCTGTGGCTCACGCCTGTAATCCCAGCACTTTGGGAGGCTGAGGCGGCCGGATCACCTGAGGTCGGGAGTTCGAGACCAGCCTGACCAACATGGAGAAACCCTGTCTCTATTACAAACACCAAATTAGCAGGGCATGGTGGCGGATACCTGTAATCCCAGCTGGGAGGCTGAGGCAGGAGAATTGTCTGAACCCGGGAGGCAGAGGTTGCAGTGAGCTGAGATTGTGCCACTGCACTCCACCCTGGGCGACGAGAACAAAACTCTGTCTCACAAATAAAATAAAATAAATAAAAAGCATAATTATTATCAGTGTCAGAAAAGGGACTGGTGGGTTGTTAGGATATCAGCAATAGGCTAACACCTTGCTTGGGAGGTCAGGAAGGGCTTTGATGGGGAGGGGCATTTGGCCTGAGATGTGAACCTCCAATCTGAGATTTGAACGCCTATTGGCTTTGCCTGGAAGGACCACCTAATACCCTGCCCTGCCTCCCATTGCTCCCTACACTAATACCATGTTTATTTCTTTCTCTCTCCTTCTTCTTTTTTTTTTTTTTTGTGAGTTGGTCTTTTTGTGTTGCCCAGGCTGGAGTGCAGTGGCGTGATCATAGCTCACTGCAGCCTTGACCTCCTGGGCTCAAGTGATCCTCCCACCTCAGCCTCCCGAGTAGCTGGGACTATAGGCACATGCCACCATGCCTGGCCAATCTGTTAATTTTTTGTAGAGACGTGGTCTCACCTTGTTGCCCAAGCTGGTCTTCAACTCCTGGGCTCCAGCGATCCTCCTGCCTCAGCCTCCCAAATTGCTAGGATTACAGGTGTGAGCCACTGAGCCCAGCCTCTGTTTGTTTATTATTGTTCTTACCCACAATCTATATTTAGCTGGATTTGTTGCCTTGTTTATTGTTTGTTTCCCCACTAAAATGAAAATTCTTTGAGAAAAGGAACTTTCTCTGTCCTGTTCCCATTGTATCCTCGTTGCCTGCAGTGGCCCAGAGAGAGACCCCACATTTCCTGAAGGGACTAAGGGATGAGTGACAGCAGAGCTGGGGCACACGGTGGTCTGATCAGCCCGGGACGGGTGGGAGTGGGGGCAGGAGAGAGATGATCAGCCCAGGACGGGTGGGAGTGGGGGCGGGAGAGAGATGATCAGCCTGAGACGGGTGGGAGTGGGAGCAGGAGAGAGGTGATCAGCCTGGGACGAGTGGGAGTGGGGGCGGGAGAGAGATGGAGCCTGCAGGTGCCAGATCGTGCAGGGTGAAGGCTAACTAGGAGTGGTGAGAAGCGCCGGAGGAGGTGGGGCAAAGCGACATGACCCAGTTTGGGTTTTAGATCATTCTGGTTGCCAAAGGCGGGGTGTGGAAGAAATATGTGTGGAATAATTGGGCTTTGCTTTCTGATCTTTTAATCTCTAATTCTTTTTTTTGTTTTATTTTATTATTATTTTTTTTTTGAGACGGAGTCTTGCTCTTTCACCCAGGCTGGAGTGCAGTGGCGCGATCTGGGCTCACTGCAGGCTCTGCCCCCCGGGGTTCACGCCATTCTCCTGCCTCAGCCTCCCGCGTAGCTGGGACTACAGATGCCCGCCACCTCGCCCGGCTAATTTTTTGTATTTTTAGTAGAGACGGGGTTTCACCGCGTTAGCCAGGATGGTCTTGATCTCCTGACCTCGTGATCCGCCCGCCTCGGCCTCCCAAAGTGCTGGGATTACAAGCGTGAGCCACCGCGCCTGGCCAATTCTTTTTATTTTATTTATTTATTTATTTTGAAACGGAGGCTCGCTCTGTTGCCCAGGCTGGAGTGCAGTGGCGCTATCTCGGCTCACTGCAAGCTCTGCCTCCCAGGTTCATGCCATTCTCCTGCCTCAGCCTCCCAAGTAGCTGGGACTACAGGCGCCCACCACTACGCCCAGCTAATTTTTTTGTATTTTTAGTAGAGACGGGGTTTCACCGTGTTAGCCAGGATGGTCTCGATCTCCTGACCTTGTGATCCACCCGTCTCGGCTTCCCAAAGTGCTGGGATTACAGGCGTGAGCCACCGCGCCCGGCTTTTGTTTTTTATTTTTTGAGACGGAGTCTTGCTCTATCACCCAGGTTGGAGTGCCGTGGTGCGATCTCAGCTCGCTGCAACTTCCACCTCCCAGGTTCAAACAATTCTCCTGCCTCGGCTCCTGAGTAACTGGGATTACAGGTGCCTGCCACCATGCCCAGCTAATTTTTGGATTCAATTATTAAATTATAGAACAATTCAGGCTGGACTCGGTGGCTCATGCCTGTAATCCCAGCACTTTGGGAGGCCCAGGCAGGCAGATCACAAGAGATGGAGACCATCCTGGCCAATATGGTGAAACCCCGTCTCTACTTAAAATACAAAAAATTAGCTGGGCTTGGTGGCATGCGCCTGTAGTCCCAGCTACTCGGGAGGCTGAGGCAGGAGAATCGCTTGAACCTGGGAGGCAGAGGTTGCAGTAAGCCGAGATTGTGCCATTGCATCCAGCCTGATGACAGAGTTGAGACTCTGTCTCAAATAAATAAATTAATTAATTAAATTTAAACAATTGTTGAATGAATGAATGATCCTAGGGGTTTTCAGAAATATAGACATGATGAGATAAATTAAAGTTTTATATTAGTCTTTTTATGTAGCATTCATACATAATCTTTATAGATTTGATATATTACGGACTTGAAATCCTTATGACAACTTCTCACATTAGTGTCCAACGGGAAATTTATGATTCTCATTTAAAATGTAAAGTTGAATCAATTAAGTTAAACTTGTTATTTTAGATTGAAATCTCACTAGCTGTATAAATATTATTAGGATATTTAAGAGAACTTGAGGTTCAACATATTATAAATTTTTTAGCCAGGTGTAGTGGCGTGTGCCTATAGTCCCAGCTGCTTGGGAAGCTGAGATGGGAGGACTGATTGAGCCCAGGAGGTCAAGGCTACAGTCAACAGTGATTGCACCACTGCACTCCAGCCTAGGCAACAGAGCAAGACCCTGTCTCAAAAATAAAAAATAAAATACTACAAGCTTAGTTTATTAGATTTATTAGATATATTTGAACTGGATGCAGTGGTTCACGCCTGTAATCCCAGCACTTTGGGAGGCTGAGGTGGGCAGATCACTTGAGGTCAGAGTTTGAGACTAGCCTGGCCAACAGGGCGAAACCCCATCTCTAATAAAAATATAAAAATATTAGCCGGGTGTGGTGGCACACACCTGTAGTCCCAGCTACTCGGGAGGCTGAGGCAGGAGAATCGTTTGAACCTGGATGCAGAGGTTGCAGTGAGTCAGGACTGCGCCACTGCACTCCAGCCTAGGCGACAGAGTGAAACTCTATCTCAAAAAGAAACAAACAAACAAAAAAAAACAAAACGAAAGATACATTTGAGTACTTGGAAGGTTTGTCAGATAACCAAGATACTGAAAAAAGGAAATCAATCAAATATATTTAATTTGTAAAAGTAGTTGAAAATGTTTAAAAGAACTTAATCACTAGGAGTTTGAGACCAGCCTGGGCAATGAAGTAAGATCCTATGTCTACAAAAAAATTTTTTTTTAATTATCTGGGTGTGGTGATATATGTCTTCTTGGGGAGGCTGAGGTGGGAGGATCACTTGAGTCCAGGAGTTAGAGGCATCTGTGAGCTATGATCACACCACTGCACTCCAGCCTAGAGACAGAGCAAGAAGACCCTGTCTCTAACAAAAAAAAAAAAAAAAAAAAGAAGAACTTAATTATATTGTACCCAGAAAGGTTTTGTTTTGTTTTGTCTTTTTGAGACGGAGTCTAGCTCTGTCGCCCAGGCTGGAGTGCAGTGGCGTGCTCTTGGCTCACTGCAACCTCTGCGTCCCTGGGTTCAAGTGATTCTCCTGCCTCAGCCTCCCAAGTAGCTAGGATTACAGGCATGCGCCAACACGCCCGGCTAATTTTGTTTTTAGTAGAGATGGGGTTTCACCATGTTAGTCAGGCTGGTCTCGAACTCCTAACCTCAGGTGATCCGTCTGCCTCGGCCTCCCAAAGTGCTGGGATTACAGGCGTCAGCCATGGCGCCCGGCCCTTAGGTCATTTTTTGAATAAAGTTTTCAGTGCACAGAAGTCATCCTAGAGCACACCAGAAACCCCACATTCCTGGGGGTGTTGCCACATTGTATTCTGAAGGGTTGTCGTAGGGCACACCCCAGCCAGCCGCACACAGGAGGTAATTCTGTTCAAAGGCTATTCAAATGCTCCAATACTGTTATTACCAATGAGAAAACTGACAGCTAACTACGGAAATGCTGTGAGGCCGGGTGGCCAGTGCTGCGCTGAGTCAGCCTGGATCTCCGCCTCCCGGCTCCCCACGTCAGGCAGCTGCCTCTCTGCCGGCTGTCCCTGGTGTCCCCTTAATGGGTCTGCAGCTGGTGACAGTCTTCAGGCCCCGCTGACACTTAGTAACTAGCAATTGTCCTGGATAGAAGGGGTTGACGTTGACTCCTTGCAATCCCCACTGGAGGTTGTTATTATCCCATTACAGGTGTGGAAATTGAGGCACGTGGTACCCAGAGTGACTTGGTGGGTAGGAAGCAGAGCCTGGATGGTCTAACCCAGAGCCTGTGCTCCTCACCGTGTCCAACCAGCCACTCTCCCGTCCACCTCTCTGAGGTCATCTTGGCCTCGCCGAGAACTTCCTGGGCACCTTGGTGGGCCAGGGTTAAGGCCACTCTATCCGCAAAGAAGGCACGTCCACCACCTGAAAGATCCTCCCTCCATGCCTGTCTCCATCTCTGCCTGAATCTCTCTCTGCATCTGGTGTGTGTTGCTGAGTGTGTACAGGCTTTCTTCCGCACTACGCTTAACTAGGTCACAGAGTGACCTCTGATTGGGCTCTCTCCACAAGCATCCAAGAGAAGGCAGCCATTTGACAAGGACAGCCCTGGCTATAGAGCCGGGATGGGATTCAGACACAGCCAATCTGCAAAGGACTGGCCCACGGGAGGACAGTTCTGGGTTCACCACAGTGGGAGATGCAAAAATGAGTTAGACGAAAAGTGCCCAGTCTGAGCGTCCTGGCAGGCACATGGGTGTCCACGCCCCTCTGCTGGGTAGGAGCTAGAGGGCACTGGGAGGGAAAAGTCACTGTGTCTGCAGGGCCTGGGCACCCTGAGGTATGACCTTCGAGCTGGGCCTTCAAAGGAAGCAAGCTCACGTTCAAATCTGGTGTCCCTGAGCAAACGTGTCCAAAGAGGACATGTCTTTTACATTTTTACACCCCTCACAACCCCTTATCATCCTGGACAGCTCCATTTTTAGGGGCAGGAGAAGATGTCTACCCATACTCTAAGATGCATCTTTTATATATTTTTTTAACTTTTTTAAAATTTTATTTATTGAGACAGTCTCGCTCGGTCATCCAGGCTGAAGTGCAGTGGTGCCATCTCAGCTCGCTGCAACCTCCACCTCCCGGGTTCAAGTGATTCTCCTGCCTCAGCCTCCCAAGTAGCTGGGATTACAGGCACCTGCCACCATGCCCAGCTAATTTTTGTATTTTTAGTAGAGACGGTTTCACCATGTTGACCAGGCTGGTCTCGAACTCCTGACCTCAAGTGAGCTACCCACCTCAGCCTCCCAAAGTGCTGGGATTACAGGCACGAGCCATTGCACCCAGCTGAGATACACCTTTTGAAAGACATCTTTCTCACAAGGTGGTGTTTTAAAGTGGATAAGGCTCATGATTTCAAAAGCTCCTGCCCTACCTTTTAAGCAAATCCTAAAGAGTAGTACTTTAATAACTCTCCCAGAAACTACTCTACATAAATACATGTTCCGGTTAAGCGCCCACTGTATGCAAGGTTTTTCGTGTTAACTATTTTGTTAAACTTTAACAATTTGGAAACTTTGAAAATTGCTTTACGCACTTCCTTGCCATCTTTTTTTGGAGACAGGGTCTAGTTCTGTTGCCCAAGCCGGAGTGCAGTGGTGCAATCACGGCTCACTGCAGCCTCGACTTCCTGGGCTCAAGCAGATCCTCCCACCTCGGACTCCCTAATAACTGGGACTACAGGCACACGCCACCACGCCCAGCTATTTTTTTTTTGTAGCGATAAGTTCTCCCTATATTGCCCAGGCTGATCTCAAACTCCTGGGTTCAAGTGATCCTCCTGCTTTGGCCTCCCAAAGTGTTGGAATTACAGGCGTGAGCCACTGGCCTGGCCTCTTGCCTTTGAAAACAAATAGGGTACAGGACTTTTCCTGATGGTATAGAGGTCAAATGTTTATGCGTCATGATGTGGGCTGACCCCAGAGAGGATGGATGGGAGACAGGCTGTTCCTCCCCCACTATATGGCCTAGGTCATAGGCTGTTTGGATTCTTTACTTCTAATTTTAGTCTGTTTACTCATCTAAGCATTCCCTCCTTCCTGTCCTCAGTGAGCACATCAGCCCTGACCTTCCTGCAACCACTTTTTTTTTTTTTTTTTTTTTTTTGAGACAGAGTCTCGCTCTCTTACCCAGGCTGGTGTGCAGTGGTCCAATATCGGCTCACTGCAACCACTGCCTCCCGAGTTCAAGTGATTTTCCTGCCTCAGCCTCCTGAGTACCTGGGATTACAGGCGCCTGCCCCCGTTGCCAGGATGGTCTCGATCCTGACCCTCCACCTCACCTCCAAATCTGGATTACAGGCATGACCACCCACCCACAGAAATGGGGTTTCACCATGTTGGCCAGGCTAGTCTCGAACTCCTGACCTCAAGTGATCCACCTGCCTTGGCCTCCCACACTGCTGGGATTATAGGCATGAACCACCATGCCTGGTCACCTGTGGCCCCTTCTAAATCTGATGAGGGGTAGGGGACTAGAGAGCACCAAGCTCAGTTCATTTTATTCCATTTATCCCTCCACCAATGGTGGATGAGAGCCAAGAATGCATTTTTTTGTTTACTAATCTCCTGTGCAAATATATACTGTAAATATATCACAGTAATACATATTACATGTATATATATAAATATATTACATGCAATAGATATTACATGTGTATGTATATGAGTGCTATTTCAATTTGGTTTTTTTGGAGACAGGGTCTCACTCTGTCACCTGCTGGAGTGCAGTGGTGCAATCACAGCTCAATTCAGCATCAACCTCCTGGGCTCAGGGGATCCTCCCATCTCAGCCTCCCCAGTAGCCAGGTCCACAGGCACACGTCACCATGCCTGTATTTTTTGTAGAGATAGGGTCTTGCTATGTTGCCCAGGCTGGTCT
Organism: Hylobates moloch; assembly: GCF_009828535.3. Taxonomy (NCBI): domain Eukaryota; kingdom Metazoa; phylum Chordata; class Mammalia; order Primates; family Hylobatidae; genus Hylobates; species Hylobates moloch. The sequence continues at coordinate 103,351,392 of NW_026652276.1, read as the reverse complement.
TGAACTCCTGGACTCAAGCGATCCACATGCCTCAGCCTCCCAAACTGCTTGGATTATAGGCGTGAGCCACCATGCCCAGCCTGTTTCAATTTTCATTGTCTTGTAGAGCATTTTGCTATGTGTGTCGACCTTTTGTAGCTCCTCTTCTATGACTCGTCTGCCCATTTTTCTTTTCTGTACAAATTGTACAGAAAATTTGTCAGTTTCTAGCAATGCTTTAGAAGTATACACTCTTTGACCCAGAATCCCAGTTTTAGAAACTTGTCTTACATAAATGCTTACACATGTGCACAAAGATATATATGTACTAGGATGTTCATTGCAGCAGCTTAGAATGGGGGAAGAGGGGAAGGAAATGAGATAAATGCCCATCAGTGTCAGAATGCATAGGTAAATTATAGTACACTCATACTATACAGTCACTGAAAAATGAAGGCTGTCTGCCTGTACTGACAGGGAAAGAGGTCTCTGTGACCCCTAAAAAAAATACAGTCCAGAAAAAGAAGCATAGAATCCTGATAGAATCGTGTGTGTGTGTGTGTGTGTGTGTGTGTGTGTGTGTGTGTGTGTGTGTTGTGTGTGTGTGTGTGTGTGTGTGTGTGTGTGTGTGTGTGTGTGTGTTTTCCCTCAAGACACAGTCTCGCTCTGTTGCCCAGGCTGGAGTGCAGTGGTGCAATCTTGGCTCACTGCAACCTCCGCCTCCTGGGTTCAGACGATTCTCCTGCCTCAGCCTCCCGAGTAGCTGGGATTACAGGCGCACACCACCACCAGGCCGGGGTAATTTTTTGTATTTTTAGTAGAGACAGGGTTTCACCATGTTGGCCAGGCTAGTCTTGAACTCCTGACCTCGTGATCTGCCCGCCTAGGCCTCCTAAAGTGCTGGGATTACAGGGGTGAACCACCACACCCGTCTGTTTTTTTTAAATGTTTCTTTGGGAGGCTGAGGTGGGAGGACCACTTGAGCCCAGGAGTTTGAGACCAGCCTGGCCAACATGGCAAAACCCCATTTCTACTAAAATACAAAAATTAGCCAGGCTGAGGCACGAGAATTGCTTGAAGCTGGGAGGCAGAGGTTGCAGTGAGCCGAGATCATGCCACTGCACTCTAGTCTGGTGACAGACTGAGACTCTGTATTAAAAAAAAAAAATTAAAAAAAAAAATTAGGTGTGGTGGTGTGTGCATGTAGTCCCAGCTACCTGGGAGACTGAGGCAGGAGGATTATTGGAGCCCAGGAGTTCAAGACCAGCCTGGGCAACATGACAAGACCCCATCTCTAACAACAACAACAAAAATTAGCTGAGCATAGTAGTGTGTGCCTGTGGTCTCAGCGACTTGGGAGGCTGAAGTGGGAGGATTGCTTGACCCCAGGAGGTCAAGGCTGCAGTAAGCCATAATTGCACCACTGCATTCCAGAGCCTGGGCAACAGAATGAGAGCATATCTTAAAAAAAAAAAAAAAAAAAATATGCAGGGTCAGCGGGCTGTGAGTGGGGATTGAGGACTTTCCTACCAGAAACCTGAGTGCCCCAACATGCCCTTTTTAGGCTGTTTAGTAGATCGGGTTTTTTTCTTCTTCCTGATGGGTTATCTGTGACATGAGATATTTTGACAGCTAGCCCACTTTAAGCTAAGAAGTTCTATACTGAAAAAAAAACCAAACATCTACATGTCCACACAGGATCAGTTAGGGAGTGATTAACTGCGTATAAGAAAAGATGACACCTCACCTAAGTAGTTTGACATTCCTTTTCAACAGCAATCTCATTATTCTCAAAACAAGGTTATATCCACCATTCCAACACCACATCCACTGGAAATAGAGTGGTGCGCCTTGGTCTAATCTGGCCAGCTGGTGCTCCAATTTGGGGGGTGTATTTTATGTTCCTAACCCCAGAAATCTCCAAGTGTGGGTCTCATTACCTATAGAAGGCGCCGTGGGCATGTTAAACCATGCTCTGTTTTAGCATGCCTGCTTCTATACAGACACTCTCACCACATTCTTCGGGAAGCCCCAAGGGCGTCTATTCCAAGAAGGTCGTATCTCACAGGTAGAAATGTTTTCCTTGTACCTGAGGCTGTTGGATGCAGGGTGTCATTCTGAAAATCCTAAACCAGGCTGGGCAGCATACACCCACAGTCCCAGCTACTTGGGAGGCTGAGATAGGGGATGGGGGGGATTGCTTGAGCCCAGGAGTTCGAGGTTGCAATGAGCTCTGATGGCACCACTGCACTCCAGCCTGGGTGACCCAGCACGGCCCTTCTCAAAATCAAAACAAAACAAAACAAAAAAAGGCCAGGCACGGTGGCTCATGCCTGTAATCCCAGCACTTTGGGAGGCCAAGGTGGGCAGATCACAAGGTCAGGAGTTCAAGACCAGCCTGACCAACATGGTGAAAACCCCGTCTCTCACTGAAAACACAAAGATTAGCTGGGCGTGGTGGCGGGCGCCTGTAATCCCAGCTACTTAGAAGGCTGAGGCAGGAGAAACGCTTGAACCTCCCCCTCCCAGGTTCAAGTGGTTCAAAAAAAAAAAAAAAAGGAAAATTCTGAATCTTTGAGATTCCAACCAAGACTACAACTTATGCTCCAGGGATTATCCTAGGTGCAGGGATGCACTGCGCAGGCTGTGGGGTGAGAGGGTGGGAAGAGATGCCATCAAGAAACAAGGCCAGGTTTGGTGGTTCACGCCTGTAATCCCTGCACTTTGAGAGGCTGAGGCAGGTGGATCACCTGAGGCCAGGAGTTTAAGACCAGCCTGACCAACATGCGGAAACCTTGTCTCTACTAAAAATACAAAAATTAGCCGGGCATGGTGGTGGGCGCCTGTAATCCCAGCTACTTGGGAAGCTGAGGCAGGAGAATCACCTAAACCCGGGAGGCGGAGTTTGCAGCGAGCCGAGATCACACCACTGGACTCCAGCCTGGTTGACAGAGCGAAACCCTGTCTCAAAAAAATAAATAAATAAAAATAATGAAAGGAAGGAAGGAAGAGAGAGAGAGAGAGAGAAAGCAAGCAAGCAGGCAGGCCAGGTGTGCTGGTTGGCGCCTGTAGTTCCAGCTACTCCGGAGACTGAGGCAGGAGAATCACTTGAACCCCGGAGGCAGAGGTTGCAGTGAGCGGAGATCGAGCCACTGCACTCCAGCCTGGGCGACAGAGCGAGACTGTCTTAAAAAAAAAAAAAAAAAAAGAAGGGACCTCAATGATTGGGAAAATGGGAAAATGGAATGCACCGGGAAGGTTAAGCAATCAATATCCCCTGACTCACTTCAAGGGCACCGGAGTCCCGGACTCATCGCCCATCAGCGGCACAGCCTGCCTATGCCCCCACCCCAGCCTATAGCAGGCACGGAGGTGGGCGGGTCCCCAGGTAAGCATTGTCCTGGGTGTCCCGACTTTAGCCCGCCCCTGCCCAAATACCACCTCTCCCCCACCACTACCCGCAAATATTTACATCCTGTTTATGCCCAGGCCTCCCAGGGCCTCAATTTTCATGAATAAAATATGAGTTTCTAGGCCGAGCCAAGAAGGAAAGAAACCCCCGACAGCTGGTGGAACCAGAGGCAGTTTAATGTTTCGGTTGCTGTCGCCTCCCGCGTGGTATTTGGAGGAAATTTTAATTGGCCGGTCAAGGTGACGTGGGAGGGAGACTTTGCTTTTCCCTTCTCCTCTCCCCTCGTCTCCCCTCCCCTCCCCTCCCTTTTTTTTTTTTTTTTTTTTGAGACGGAGTCTCCCACTGTCGCCCCAGGCTGGAGTGAAGTGGCGCCATCTCCATCTCCGCTCACTGCAACCTCCGCCTCCCGGGTTCACGCCACTCTCCTGCCTAAGCCTCCTGAGTAGCTGAGACTACAGGTGCCCGCCACCACGCCCGGCTAATTTTTTTGTATTTTTACTAGAGACGGGGTTTCACCGTGTTAGCCAGGATGGTCTCGATCTCCTGACCTTGTGATCCGCCTGCCTCGGCCTCCCAAAGTGCTGGGATTACAGGCGTGAGCCACCGCGCCCGGCCCTGTTTTATTTTTTTGACGGAGTTTCGTTTCTGTTGCCCAGGCTGGAGTGCAATGGCGCCGTCTCGGCTCACTGCAACCTTTATCTCCCGAGTTCAAGTGATTCTCCTGCCTCAGCCTCCAGAGTAGCTGGGATTGCTGGTCTCACCACCACACCCAGCTAAATTTTTAAATATTTTTAGTAGAGACGGGGTTTCACCATGTTGGCCGCCAGGTTGGTTTTGAACTTCTGACCTCAGGTGATCCGCCCGCCTCGGCCTCCCAAAGTGCTGGGATTATAGGGGCGAGCCACCATGCCTGCCGCCACCCCGCCCCGCCTTTTCGCCTTTTTTTTTTTTTTTTTGAGACAGGTTCTCCCTTTGTCACTCGGGCTGGAGTGCAGTGTTGTGATCTTAGCTCACTGGAGCCTCCAACTCCTGGGCTCAAAAGATCCTCCCTCCTCCCGCCTCAGCCTCTCAAATATCTAGGACTACGGGCACGCACCACCACACCTGGCTAATTTTTTGACTTTTTATTTTTTGTGTTAAGATGGAGTGCATTTTCTACACTGCTATCTGGGGGTCCTGGAAGGAAACTACTGAGCTTCATTTATAGGTCTGTTTCCTGAGAAACTCACTTATCCTGAAATGTTGTCAGAGTTAAGCCAGAGTGTGCTGTTTAGAGATAACCTTGTCCAATGTCCTCATTTTATTATTTCATTTATTTATTTATTTATTTGAGATGGAGCCTTGCTTTTTCACCCAGACTGCAGTGCAGTGGTGCGATCTCGGCTCACTGCTACCTCTGCCTCCCAGGTTCAAGCAATTCTCCTGCCTCAGCCTCCTGAGTAGCTGGGACTACAGGTGGGCAACACCACACACGGCTACTTTTTGTATTTTTACTACAGACGGGGTTTCACCATGTTGGCCAGACTGGTCTCGAACTCCTGACCTCAAGAGATCCATCCGCCTTGGCCCCCCAAGTACTGGGATTACAGGCATGAGCCACTGCACCCGGCCTGTGGGTGTGAATTTCTATCTTTTAAAAACTTGGCCGGGCATGGTGGCTCATGCCTGTAATCCCACTATGTTGCACAGGCTGGTCCCGAACTTCTGGGCTCATGTGATCCTCCTGCCTCGGCCTCCCAAAGTGCTGGGATTATAGGCATGAGCCACTGCACTCAGCCCATTTATTTATTTTAGAGACAGAGTCTCATTCTGTTGCCCTGGCTTGACTGCAGTAGCATGATCACAGCTCACTGCAGCCTTGAACTCCTGGACTCAAGCCATCCTCTCATCTCAGCCTCCTGAGTAGCTGGGACTAGAGGCTTGCACCGCTGCACCTGACTTAGTCCTATTTTTATAGATGAGGAAAGTGGAGTGAAGCGGTAGAGATTTGCCTCAAACCAGGAAGTGCCTCAGGAGGGATCTGAACCGCCAGACCAGGACTTCTAACCTCCACTGCTTCCTGGACAGGCTTTCATTTTAATTTTTTTTTTTTAATTGAGACAGAGTCTCACTGTGTCACCCAGGCTGGAGTGCAGTGGTGTGATCTCGGCTCACTGCAACCTCTGCCTCCTGGGTTCAAATGATTCTCCTGCCTCAGCCTCCCTAGTAGCTGGGACTACAGGCGCCCACCACGAAATCCGGCTGATTTTTGTATTTTCGGTAGAGACGGGGTTTCACTATGTTGGCCAGGCTCGTCTTGAACTCCTGACCGCAAATGATCCACCCATCTTGGCCTCCCTAAGTCCTGGGATTACAGGCGTGAGCCACCCTGCCTGGCATCATTTTAAATTCTGATCTAAATAAAAAGTGCTCCAAACTTCCTTCCTTTTCAAAGTGGTGTCACTGTGTCAGCAACCTGAAGAAATCGTTCTTATGGGAAAGAAAGTTCTGGTTTAGGATTGCTGACGGAAAACAAAACAGGAAGTCAAGCATTCCCAGCTGACATAGACCATCTGGGAATGTACTAGAATCAGTCCTGCTGTGGGCCAGGCTGTGTGGTGTGTGCTTTACCCTGGCTTCAGAGGAGAGAGGAGAGGGATTCAAGACTGCAGACAGCCCTGAGCCAGATCTGTCCTCCCAGGGGAGTGGAGGATGGGCCACGGCCACATCTGGGCTGAACCAGGAGGCATGGACAGGAAGCTAGAACGGCAGAGACCAGAGGGGCCACCATGCTAATGGGGAAGTGGTGTGGCTGGGGGATGGGGGCCGCAGACCTCAGGTTTGGGGAATGAGTCAACTGCGAGGGCGTTTGCACCAAAGGAAGGATGGAAAGCCTGGCTGGCCCTGGCTGGTTAGACACTAGGAATGCCCTGTGGTTTCCTAACCTCCACTCCAGCCTCTGGTACAAACAAATCCCTGGCAATCCTTGCTCTGTGTGAGTGACAATCCCTGTACTCTACTGAAAACTTTCAGCGAGCCAGGCACTGTGAGAGGAGCCCTATAAAAAAAGGAGACTGGCGGGGCGCCTGTAATCCCAGCACTTTGTGAGGCCGAGGCAAGCGGATTAGGAAGTCAGGAGATTAAGACCATCCTGGCTAACACGGTGAAACCCCATCTCTACTAAAAATACAAAAAATTAGCCGGGCATCGTGGTGGGCGCCTGTAGTCCCAGCTACTCGGGAGGCTGAGGCAGGAGAATGGCGTGAACCCGGGAGGCGGAGCTTTCAGAGAGGCGAGATCATGCTACCGCACTCCAGCCTGGGTGACAGAGCAAGACTCCGTCTCAAAAAAAGAAAAAAAAAAAAAAAGAGAGACCTCAGTCGGGCGTGGTGGTCACACCTGTAATCCCACCATTTTGGGAGGCCGAGGCAGGTGGATCACCTGAGGTCGGGAATTTGAGACCAGCCTGGCCAACATGGTGAAACTTCATCTCTACTAAAAATAAAAATTAGTTGGGCATGGTGATGTGTGCCTGTAATCCCAGCTACTCGGGAGGCTGAGGCAGGAGAATCGCTTGAACCCGGGAGGCGGAGGTTGCAGTGAGCCGAGATCGTGCTATTGCACTCCAGCCTGGGCAACAAGAGCAAAATTTCATCCGGAAAAAAAAAAAGTTTTTTTGTAGAGATGGGGGTCTTGTTATGTTGCCCAGGCTGGTCTCAAACTCCTGGCTTCAAGTGATGCTCCAGCCTTGGTCTCCCAAAGCACTGGGATAGACGTGAGCCACCATGCCTGGACATAGGACCAAGATTCTATATTTTTTTCCCATAATCTTTTTTTTTCCTCCTTTTTCTGATTTCCAGTGGGGTTGGATTTTGCTTAAATTTTTTTTTTTTTTTTAAGATGGAGTCTCGCTCTGTCACTCAGACTGGAGTGCAGTGGCATGATCTTGGCTCACTGCAACCTCTGCCTCCTGGGTTCATGAGATTCTCTTGCCTCAGTCTCTCGAGTAGCTGGGACTACAGGCACATGCCACCACACCTGGCTAATTTTTATATTTTTAGTAGAGACAAGGTTTCACCATGTTGGCCAGGCTGGTCTCAAACTGCTGACCTCAGGTGATCCACCCACCTCGGCCTCCCAAAGTGTTGGAATTACAGGCGTGAGCCACCATGCCCGGACTTAACTCAATTTTTTTTTCTCATTTTTTTGACCTTGAGGATGAGGATTCTAAGCAAAGCTGCATCACCCCATCCCATATCCTCTGTCTTTAAAAAAACACCCTTGGGGCTGGGCACGGTAGCTCACACCTGTAATCCCAGCACTTTGAGAGGCCGAGGTGGGCGGATCACGAGGTCAGGAGATAGAGACCATCCTGGCTAACACGGTGAAACCCCATCTCTATTAAAAATACAAAAAATTAGCCAGGCATGGTGGCGTGCATCAGGAGGCTGAGGCAGGAGAATCGCTTGAACCTAGAAGGCGGAGGTTGCAGTGAGCTGAGATGGCGCCACTGCACTCCAGCCTGGGCGACAGAGCGAGACTCCGTCTCAAAACAAAACAAAACAAAAAAAACACCCTTGGGCTGCCAGTGTCTGATTTCCCAAGGAGTTCCCCGGGACCTGGGTCTTATGTGTCACCTGATTTCTTAGTTGAGGCAAAAAAAGTAAGGACAGGGATGAGGAGTTCCAAGTATCTGTGGCCTCAGCCTGGTTGGACGGTGGGTAGGAGAAGGAAGGAGTATTCCGGAGAACCAGTTGCAACCATGGAAGAGGGTTTCCTGGGGAAACAGGATTCATGGATTCTTCTTTTTTTTTTTTTTTAGACAGAATCTCGCTCTGTTGCACAGAGTAAGTGTAGTGGTGCCATCTCGGCTCACTGCAACCTCTGCCTCCCGGGTCCAAGTGATTCTCCTGCCTCAGCCTCCTGAGTAGCTGGGACTACAGGTGTGTGCCACCATGCCCAGCTAATTTTTGTATTTTTAGTAGATAGGGTTTCACCATGTTGGCCAGGCTGGTCTCAAACTCCTGACCTCAACTGATCTGCCCCCCTCGGCCTCCCAAAGTGCTGGGATTACAGGCATGAGCCAGGGTGCCCGACCCCAATTCCACATTTTTTTTTTGAGACACAGTCTTGCTCTGTTGCCCAGGCTGGAGTGCAGTGACGTGATCTCGGCTCACTGTAACCTCAGCCTCCCGAGGTCAAGCGATTCCCCTGCCTCAGCCTTCCTAGTAGCTGGGACTGCAGGCACACGCCACCACGCCCAGCTAATTTTTTTTTTTGTATTTTAGCAGAGATGGGGTTTCACCATATTGGCCAGGATGGTCTCGATTTCGTGACCTTGTGGCCCACCCGCCTCGGCCTCCCAAAATGCTGGGATTACAGGCGTGAGCCACCGTGTCTGGCCCTAACCCATATTTTAAGAAGGCTGGAATATGACTTTGGAAGAAAAGCTTAGGTTATACTTGCAGGGACATGCACCTGCCTGCAGGGGGCACTGTGGGTGGCTGCCAGCAGGGCACACGCAGGGTGGGAGACCAGGGCCAAGGGCACGCCCAGCGCAGGTGACCTGCAGAGCCAGGCTCACTGGTGGGACCCAAAGGTACAGGAGGCCAGGGCCCAGGGGCACAGCTGGTCCTTGGAGACAGGTCCCAAGCTGAGCTGGCTGCCACCTCCATCCCCACCACCCAGCAAGGTAGGGATCATTTCACAGCCCACCACATCCAGACATGCAGCTGTTCAGGTCCAAGAAGGCCATCTAAGTAGAGGGGCTTCCTTTACCTGCCTCTGTTTCCCTTTCCATTTCCAGGGGGCCTGCGGGGGTTCCTGGCATCTCCATATTGCCAGAGATAACCTTCAGTTCCCTATTTCCTAAAATGAAGAAATTGAATTGAAATGTTCCAGGGTCCTCTAGCATCCTAACAAACTGATTTGTGTCATTTATAGATTTGTTATTTAAAGCAAGCATGTCTCACTCTAAGTTACTTTCCCTGAAAACTTGGATTAAAAATAAATCTGTATTTTAAATGCATAACTACAGCTTATTTACCACTCTTCTGAAATTACTTTGCAAAGTGAAGGATCACTTTGTAAAGTGAACAAACTTAATTTTATCAGAAAAAAAAAAAAAGCAGCAGCCAGGTGTGGTAGCTCATGCCTCTAGTCCCAGCTATTTGTGAGGCTGAGGCAGGAGAGCTGCTCGAGGCCAGGAGTTCGAGACCAGCCTGGCCAACATGGTGAAACCCCATCTCTACTAAAAATACAAAAATTAGCTGGGCATGGTGGCACATGCCTGTAGTCCCAGCTACTCGGGAGGCTGGGGCAGGAGAATTGCTTGAACCCAGGAGATGGAGGTTGCAGTGAGCCAAGATCGTGCCACTGTATTCCAGCCTGGGCGACAGAGCAAGACTCTGTCTCAAAATAAATAAATAAATAAAAATAAAATAAAATAAAAAGAAAATAAAAGGGAAGAAAACCAAAATTCAGCTAAGCAGGTATGTTTAGGGAGGGGAGGGAATGGAGAGGGGAAACTAAGGGATTCCAAGGTACCTGGAAAGTTCTATTTCTTGAGCCAGGCGTCCTTCACATGGGTGTTTATTTTCTTATCCTGAAGTCATGCCTATACATCGGAGAGCCACTTCATATGCACGTTATTTTGTAATCAAAACCAAAAGCAATTTACCATGCACGTGCACCTCCCCCACCTCATCTTCCAAACCAAGGACCAGCATGCTGGGGGAAGAAACCTGTACAAAAGTCACCCAAAGGAGTGGGGGACAGAGCCCAGGACTACACCCCATCCCACCCCACCCTGACTTAGAGACCTCCACCCCGCCCTCACCCTGAACAAGAAACCCCTCAACCCATCCGTACCCTGGTTTAGAGACCCCACCCCACCCCACCCTGAATGAGAACCCCTCAACCCATCTGCACTCTGGTTTAGAGACCCCACCCTACCCTGAACAAGAACCCCTCAACCCATCTGTACCCTGGTTTAGAGACTCCACCCCACCCCACCCTGAACAAGAAACCCCTCAAACCCCCATCCGTACCCTAGTTTAGAGACCCACCACACCCTGACCTAGAGACCCCACACCCTACCCGTACCCTGGCTTAGAGACCCCACACCCCACCCGTACCCTGGCTTAGAGACCCCACCACCCCCTTCACCCACCTGGAGCCCCTGCTGTGACTGGGGTCTCAGTGTTTCCACAGGTCTCCTGGGTGCAAATCCCAAACCCGGGGCGAAGGGACCAGAGGGGCCATCGGTCTCCAGCCCCAGTGCTCCCTTCCTGATGGGGAGTTGTCAGGAATGTCAGTGGTGAGAGGGGACTCACGACACACTGGCTTTCTTCTCTGGGCCTCAGGCCGGCAAGAAACTTGGAGAGGCAGCAGCTTGCAGCTGAGTGTGGGCAGGCAGGCACCCTTGATGCAGTAGAGGAGTTGCTGTGCTAGATACTGTTAGGCATCCTTTTTTTCTTTTCTTTTTTTTGTGAGACAGAGTCTTGCTCTGTCACCCAGGCTGGAGTGCAGTGGCACAATCTTGGCTCACTGCAACCTCCGCCGCCTCCCGGGTTCAAGTGATTCTCCTGCCTCAGCCTCCTGAGTAGCTGGAACTACAGGCACCCACCATCACACCCGGCTAATTTTTTTTGTATTTTTAGTAGAGACAGAGTTTCACTGTGTTAGCCAGGATGGTCTCCATCTCTTGTCCTCATGATCCGCCCGCATCAGCCTCCCAAAGTGCTGGGATTACAGGCGTGAGCCACCGCACCCGGCCTTTTTTCTTTTTTTAAGACAGACCCCTGTCACCAAGGCTGGAGTGCAGTGGCACGATCTTGGCTTGCTGCAGCCTCCACCTCCCAACCTCAAAGCCATTCTCCTGCCTCACCCTCCCAAGTAGGTGGGATTACAGATGTGCACCAACATGCCTGGCTAATTTTTGTATTTTTGGTAGAGATGGGGCTATGCCATGTTGGCCAGGCTGGGCTGTTGGGGGTCCTTTGGCAAGGAAAACTGCTTGATTTGTGGCAGCCCCCCTGACTTCCTCCAGGGCCTCTGACCCCAGGCCTGGGGGCATCCACGTGTTTCACAGGTGACTGTGTCTTTGCAGCCTGCGCCTGTGCTCAGGGAGCAGGGATTCCCAGAGTGAACGGGTTTGTGTTTTCACTCAACGACTGTCCCCAGAGGAGTTCAAATGACAATCTACATTCAATAACTGTATGGGTGTATAGACTTAACATACAGGAAACTGAGTCACAAAGGAAGACATTGCACTCACTTTGCCCCATAGGAGAATGACCCAGCTCCTCGCTTAAGACTGTAGCTGAGGCAGGCAGATCACCTGAGGTCAGGAGTTCGAGGTCAGCCTGTCCAACATGGTGAAACCCCGTCTCTACTAAAAATACAAAAAAATTAGCCGATTTTTTGCCTGCCTGCCTGCCTGCCTGCCTGCCTTCCTTCCTTTTCTTTTTTTGAGATGGTCTCCCTCTGTTGCCCAGGCTGGAGTGCAGCGGCATAATCTCAGCTCACTGCAACCTCCCTGCCTCGGGCTCCCGTGATTCTCCTGCCTCGGCCTGCCAAATACCTGGGATTGCAGGTGCACACCACCACGCCTGGCTGGTTTTTGTATTTTGGTGGAGACGGGGTTTCGCTGTCTTGGCCAGGCTGGTCTCCAACTCCTGACCTCGAGTGATCTGCCCGCCTCAGCCTCCTGAAGTGCTGGGATTACAGACGGAGTCTCGCTCACTCAGTGCTCAATGTTGCCCAGGCTGGAGTGCAGTGGTGTGATCTCGGCTCGCTACAACCTCCACCTCCCAGCCGCCTGCCTTGGCCTCCCAAAGTGCTAAGATTACAGCCTCTGCCTGGCTGCCACCCCATCTAGGAAGTGAGGAGTGTCTCTGCCTGGCCGCCCCGTCTGGGAAGTGAGGAGCACCTCTGCCCGGCTGCCACCCCGTCTAGGAAGTGAGGAGCATCTCTGCCCGGCCGCCCCGTCTGGGAAGTGAGGAGCACCTTTGCCGGCCGCCCCATCTGGGATGTGAGGAGCGCCTCTGCCCGGCTGCTGTGCAACCTTCCAAGTGTGAAGTGACAGCCTTCGTTGTAGAATGAATGAAGACACTGGCACTGATTATATAACACCTTGGCAGCTATCTCAAGTCGTTGATGGTGGAGGTATTGGAATTATAGAAGAACGCAAACACACAAATTTTACTAAAGGCGATTTTGTGACTTCTTTCTATTGGCCCTGGCAAACCAAGGTTATTCTGGATGGAAATAGCCTTGAAAAGGTGATATATATATGAACGTATCTGATTTTTTTCCCCATATAATTCTTAACTTTGTGCATTTGATATTCAGTTGTGTTTGTAATCACGGAAAAATAAAAGCATATATATATATAAAAAATTAGCCAGGCGTGGTGGTGAGCACCTGTAATCCCAGCTACTCAGGAGGCTGAGGCAAGAGAATCACTTGAACCCAGGAGGCAGAGGTTGTAGTGAGTCGAGATCATGCCTTTGCACTCCAGCTTGGGTGACAGAGTGAGACTCTGTCTTAAAAAAAAAAAACAAAAAAACTGTAGCCCAAACCAAGCCACTGAAAAGAAGTAAACATCTGGCGAGGCACGGCACTGTGGCTCATGCCTGTAATCCCAGCACTTTGGGAGGCCAAGGGGGGGTGGATCACCTGAGGTCAGGAGTTCAAGACCAGCCTGGCCAACATGGTGAAACCCCCGTCTCTACTAAAAACACAAAAAATTAGCCGAGCGTGGTGGCACATGCCTATAATTCCAGCTACTCAGAAGGCCGAGGCAGGAGAATCCCTTGAACCCCGGGAGGCAGAGGTTGCAGTGAGCTGAGATTGCACCACTGCACTCCAGCCTGGGTGACAAGAGCAAAACTCTGTCTCAAACAAAACAAAACAACAACAACAACAACAACAAAACATCTGGCGGGGTGCAGTGGCTCATGCCTGTAATTTCAACACTTTGGGAGACTGACGTGGGAGCATCATTTGAGCTCAGGAGTTCAAGATCAGCCTGGGCAACATAGCAAGACTTCACTTCTACAGAAAAATTTAAAAAATTAGCCAGGCGTGATGGTCCTTGCCTGTAGTCCCTCCCACCTACCTGGGAGGCTGAGGTGGGAGGATCACTTGAGCCCAGAAGTTCCAGGCTGCAGTGAGCTATGATCACACCACTGCACTCCAGCCTGGGCAACAAAGCAAGACCCTCATCTCTAACAAAAAAAAGAAATAAAAGAATGTTGTTTGGCTGAATTCATTTTCCACCGTGGGACCCTGGTTTTCTTTTCTTTTCTTTCTTTTTTTTTTTTTTGAGACGAAGTATCACTCTTATACCCCAGGCTGGAGTGCAATGGTGCAATCTCGACTTACTGCAACCTCCACCTCCCATGTTCAAGCAATTCTCCTGCCTCAGCCTCCAGGGGTAGCTGGGATTACAGGTGCCTGCCACCACGCCCAGCTAATTTTTGTATTTTTAGTAGAGACAGGGTTTCACTATGTTGGCCAGGCTGGTCTTGAACTCCTGACCTCAGGAGATTCACCCCCCTCGGCCTCCCAAAGTGCTGGGATTACAGGCTTGAGCCACTGCGCCCGCCATTTTATTTATTTATTTTTTTTCAGACAGGGTCTTACTCTGTCGCCTAGGCTGGAGTGCAGTGGTGTGATCTTGGCTCGCTGCAACTTCCACCTCCTGGGTTCAAGTGATTCTCATGCCTCAGCATCCCAAGTAGCTGGGTTTATGGCATGAGCCACTGCACCCAGCTAATTTTTCTATTGCTCTGGTGGATTTCAGTGGTGCTTGTGGTTAGCTGAGTGGGCTCCAGGGGCCTGGGAAAGGACAGGGCGGGGCTCCAAATGCCCTTCACGCTCCCCAGTGCATCTCCTCCTTTTCAGATCTTCCTTTAGCTCCGTGTTTGCAAATCTTCCACTGACTCATTCGACTGCCAAAGTGGAAGAATGGAATCGCAGGAAGTTGCATTTGGGAAGGCTGCAGAGCCCGGTCCCCAGATCTGCTGTCCTCCCACCAGGATAGTCACAGATGACTTTTGCAAGTGTGACAGGGTCCCGTGGAAATTCCTGGTGCATGAATCAGCTTGAGCTGCCATAGTAAAATACCACAGGCTGAATGGCTCAAACAACAGAAAGTTATTTTCTCACAGTTCTGGAGGCTGGAAGTCTAAGGTCAAGGTGTTGGTGAGGTTGGTTGCTCCTGAGGCCTCTCTCCTTGGCTTGCAGGCAGCTGCCTTCTTGCTCTGTCCTCATGTTGCCTTCCTCTGTGTATGCAACTTCCCGGTGTTTCCTCCCCTACCCTCCTCTCCCCTCCCCCTCCCCCCTCCCCCTCTCTTTCTCTCTTTTTCTCTCTCTCTTTCTCTCTTTCTTTCTTTCTGGGTCTCCCTCTGTTGCAGTGGCACAATCATGGTTCACTGCAGCCTTGAACCCCTGGGCTCAACCAATCCTCCGGTCTCAGCCTGCTGAGTAGCTGGGACTACAAGCATGCACCACCATGCCTGGCTAATTTGTTTATTTTTGTAGAAACGGGGTCTCATTATGTTGCCCAGGCTGGTTTCAAGCTCCTGGCCTCAATCAGTCATCCCACCTTGGCCTCTCAAAGTGTTGGGATTACAAGGCCGGGTGCAGTAGCTCATGCCTGTAATCTCAGCACTTTGGGAGGCCAAGGTGGGCAGATCACCTGAGGTCGGCAGTTTAAGACCACACTGGCCAACATGGCGAAACCCCATCTCTACTGAAAATACAAAAATTAGCTGGGTGTGGTGGCATGTGCCCGTAATCCCAGCTACTCAGGAGGCTGAGGCAGGAGAATCTCTTGAACCTGGGAGGCAGAGGTTGCAGTGAGCTGAGATCGTGCCACTGAAGGGCTCCAGCCTGGGCAACAGAGTGAGACTCCCTCTCAAACAAACAAAGTGTTTAGATTACAGGTGTGAGCCACTACACCCAGCCTCCTCCTCCTCTCACTCTCTCTCTCTCTCTCTTTTTTTTTTTGAGACAGGATCTCTCTCTGTTGCCCAGTCTGGAGTGTGATCATAGCTCATTGCAGCCTCGACCTCCTGGGCTCAAGCAATCCTCCCAGCTCAGCCTCCTGAATAGCTGTTACTACAGGCATGCACCATCACACTCGGCTAATTTTTAAATTTTTTTAGAGATGGGGTCTCACTGTGTTGCCTAGGCTGGTCTCAAACTCCTGGCCTCGAGTGATCCTCTCACCTCGATTTCCCAGAGTACTGGGATTACAGGTGTGAGTCACCGCACCTGGCTGGAGCCCAAGTCTTCTGATCCTCTGGTTAGCCTTATAAAAGGTCCATCTCCTATGTTCTCTTGTCAGCTTGCATTTGAGATCCTGACATCAGGCTACCGGGAGCTGACGCAGGACCTTAGGCTGATGTCAACATTCCTTCATGCATCCAGTGGCACACAAGAGTGACCTGGACAGATGGACCATGCCCTTGGTGTGCTCACAGTCTGGGGGTGGGGCGATCTCCAAAGGGTTAGAATTACTCCAGGAACCTCAGTTTGCAACGTTGGCTGTGAGTCCAGAGTTGCAAACAGGCCAATGAGCGAGCAGAAAGGACTGTGAGGTCCGAGGCCACATGCCGGTGTTCCTCCCTGCACAGGCACCAGCCCAGTGACCCTGCAGGGAGGGTGGAGGGGAAGCCTTAACAAAGAGAAAAAAAAGCAGCAGCAGCACGTGACAGGGAAACTGAGTCACAGAGCAGGCCCCAGGAGGGTTTATGTAGAAGCTGCCTTCATCTCCAGGGCGGAGGGGGACAGGCGCTGGCTCACTGATGACATTCACGGACATCCTCCTGCCAAAGACGCGAAAACTTCATTTTGGCTGTTTCCTCCTCTCTTCCTTGCTAAATCTTCTTCTTCTTCTTCTTCTTCTTCTTCTTCTTATTATTATTATTATTATTATTATTATTGAGATGAGGTCTTTCTCTGTCACCTAGGCTGAAGTACAGTGGCACAATCATGGCTTACTGCAGCCTCAACCTCCTGGCTCAAGCAATCCTCCTGTCTCAGCCTCCCGAGTAGCTGGGACTGCAGGTGGACACCACCACACTTGGATAATTTTCTTATTTTTTGGTAGACATGGGGTCTTGCTATGTTGCCCAGGCTGGTCTTGAACTCCTAGGCTCAAGTGGTCCTCCTGCCTCAGCCTCCCAAAGTGCTGGGATTACAGGTGTGCGCCATTGCGCCTGGCCGTTGCTAAATCTTTTATCAGAGCTGATCGCTCTGGACTGAGATCGTGGCGTCTTCTTCTTCTTCTTGCCCAATCAACATGAAAAGGTGAGTGTGAAATGCTTTGTACAGAAACAGTCCCTCTGCCCTGCACTACCTGACAGGTGTCCCCCTTCTTTTTTTTTTTTTTTTTTTTGGCGGAGTTTCGCTCTGTCACCCAGGCTGAAGTACAGTGGCGCGATCTCAGCTCACTGCAAGCTCTGCCTCCCGTGTTCACGCCATTCTCCTGCCTCAGCCTCCCTAGTAGCTGGGACTACAGGCACCGGCCACCACACCTGGGTAATTTTTGCATTTTTAGTAAAGATGGGGTTTCGCCATGTTGGCCAGGCTGGTCTCAAACTCCTGACCTCAGGTGATCTGCCCTTCTAGGCCTCCCAAAGTGCTGGGATTACAGGTGTGAGCCATTCACCCGGCCTAACATCCCTTTAAGGACACAAAAGAATGTCGATTTTCACAGTGGGAAAGCAGGCTTGGACAAATAAGCATGCCCTTTTCCCTGGCCCTGTGAGGCTTGGCTAATTACCCCCTGCCAGGAAACTGGGAGCTTTCGGAGGCAGACAGCTGAGGTCCGCCTTGCACCTCAAGTGCAGGCAGCAAAACTCTCATCCGGACGTCAGAGGCGTCGGGGCTGGGGTCCCTCCTGTTGCTGGGAGGAGATGGAAACACAGAGTGTGGGGATCCCGTTCTCAATGACTTGCTTTTTCTCAGCTCACATCTAAGGTCCAGACCATCTCCTCTCATCTGTCACCATGCAGTCCCCACATGGCCTAGGGAATCAGGCTTCAGGTCTAAAATTCGTCTCTCCACTACCTAGAACCCTCCAGGGCTCCCCATTGCCCTTAGGAAAAAGCCCAGTTTTATAGCCCAGCCATACAAGGCCCTCCCTGACTGAGTCCTGCCACTCCTCTGCTCTCATCTCGGTGCCTATTCCCTGGCCACTTGAGGTCTTCAAGGTTCTTCCCACAGTCACCCTCTAACTGCCACATCCGTCCTTCAAGGCACACCTAGGCTGTCACCTCCTCCGGGAAGCTGCCCTTTAGCCCTACACTTAAAGAATTAAGTGTTCGTGGCCCAGGCCAGGTGTAACGGCTCACACCTGTAATCCCAGCACTTTGGGAGGCCAAGGCGGGTGGATCTGAGGTCGGGAGTTCAAGACCAGCTTGGCCAACATGGTGAACTCTCGTCTCTACCAAAAACACAAAAATTAGCCAGGCGTGGTGGCGGGTGCCTGTAATCCCAGCTACTCAGGAGGCTGAGGCAGGAGAATTGCTTGAACCCAGGAGGCAAAAGTTGCAGTAAGCCAAGATTGTGCCACTGCACTCCAGCCTGGGTGACAGAGCGAGACTCCATCTCAAAAAAAAAAAAAAAAAAGTATCAGAAGGATACAAAAGAACCCAGAAGAGATGCCCCCTTAGACCTGGCCTGGGAGAGACGGTGTGGTCTTGCAGAGGAGTCCCAGGAGCAGCCTTGCAGGAATCAGGGGAGAAAGAGTCCAGCCTGGCCCAGGGTAGTGTCCCCGGGCAGATGGCTCCTGGAAACTAGGAATAAACAAGCTTCAGTGCATGTCACTGCCTTGGGCCGGGCGACATAACGCACAGATGTGCAACCACAGGACTCAGGGACGGCGGGGCTAAGTGAGGAATAGCAGCTGTGGAGGGCGGTCTTGAGGCTAGAAACTGACGGACTGCAGAGGGACCCTTAGCCAGCACCTTTTAGAGACTTCCCCTGGTAGGAGGAAGCTGTGAGTGTTTTCCATAAGTGAGAAGCGGTGGTGCATGCCTGTAATCCCAGCTACTTGGGAGGCTGAGGCATGGAGGATTGCTTTAGCCCAGGAGTTCAAGACCAGCCTGGGCAACATAGCAAGATCCTATATCAAAACATAAATAAAGCTTTTTAAAATTTTTGCTGGCCTTTGCCGGCCCACTTCTCTTGCAATAACAAGGTCTGAATAAGCAGGCTTTGCTTGTTCTCTTTGGGATGGTTTCGTTTATCACCACAATCCATGCAAAGTTTTTTTTGTTTTGTTTTGTTTTTTTGTTTTTTTTTGAGACGGCGTCTCGCTCTGTCGCCCAGGCTGGAGTGCAGTGGCGCAATCTTGGCTCACTGCAAGCTCCGCCTCCCAGGTTCACGCCATTCTCCTGCCTCAGCCTCTCCGAGTAGCTGGGACTACAGGCGCCCGCCACCATGCCCGGCTAATTTTTTTTTGTGTTTTTAGTAGAGACGGGGTTTCACCGTGGTCTCAATCTCCTGACCTCGTGATCCGCCCGCCTCGGCCTCCCAAAGTGCTGGGATTACAAGCGTGAGCCACCGCGCCCAGTCACAAAGTTTTCTTGTTTTTGTTTTTGTTTTGAGACAGAGTTTCTCTCTTGTTGCCCAGGCTGGAGTGCAATGGTATGATCTCGGCTCACTGCAACCTCTGCCTCCTGGGTTCAAGCAATCCTCCTGCCTCAGCCTCCCAAGTACCTGGGATTACAGGCATGCACCACCATGCCCGGCTAAGTTTGTATTTTTTAGTAGAGAAGGGGTTTCTCCATGTTAGTCAGTCTGGTCTCGAACTCCCGACCTCAGGTGATCCGCCTGCCTCCACCTCCGAAAGTGCTGGGATTACAGGCATGAGCCGCTGCACCTGGCCTCATGCAAAGTTTTAAGCTTAAGCTTCTCTTGTAACAATCCTCAGCCATGTCAGCTTTCCTTCACACAGCAGGGGAGGCCTTGTTATCTTCCCTTGGGAAATCCAGGGAGGCTGCATAGAAAAAGCCCCCACACATCTTGGAAACCCCCAACGAGGGGAAGTTCCCCTATCACCTGGCAGCAGAGAGCTACTGTGGCCTTCCTTTACCACTGGGCTGTTTCCACTGGCACTGTACCAAGCCGGAGGGAGGTACCGGGGCTTCCTCCAAGACCGATATACACCAAGGTGGGGAGAACTGGATACAGGCAAAGTCCATGCAGTTGAAAGTCAGGGTGTGGCCACCGGCATGATAGCCTTAGCTGGTATCTCCACGGTGACGCCATTCCCAGCCTGTGCCACCTGCCACCCTGGGCAGCCTCTGCTCTGCTAGGCAGAAAGGTCACAGCAACATTCAATCATTTCAACAGAAGCGGTTTGGTTTTAAGTTTCTTTTATTAGTCCCCAAAGCAGCACATGCCTGTTGTAGGAAAATGCAGGAAAGCGAAGAAAAAAGTCCCACGGATTCCCCCAACCCAAAGCCCACCACGGTTACCAGTTTTTTAAGACAAGGTCTCACTTTTTCACTGAGGCTGGAGTGCAGTGGTGTGATCTCGGCTCACTACAACCTCCGCCTTCCAGGTTAAAGCGATTCTTCTGCCTCAGCCTCCTGAGTAGCTGGGATTACGGGCGTATGCCACCATGCCTGGCTAGCTTTTTGTATTTTTAGTAGAGACAGGGTTTCATCATGTTGCCCAGGCTGGTCTCGAACTCCAGGGCTCAGGCAATCCTCCCGCCTTGGCCTCCCAAAGTGCTGGGATTACAGGTGTGAGCCACCACAACTGGCCCACGATTTTTTTTTTTTAAAGTAGAATAAAGATGGGATCTTGCTCTGTTGCCCAGACTGGAGTGCAATGGCATGATCATAGCTCACTATAGCCTCCAACTCCTGGGCTCAAGCGAGCCTCCCACCTCAGCCTCCCCACTCGCTGGGATGACAGGCGTGAGGCACTGAGCTTGGCTCCATACCCGCAGTTTTATGAAGTGTATTTTCCTGGTGGATGTAAATACATAAGTGTTTCCCCACATTATAACAAATGCCTTGTAAACAGCGTCTGCAAAAATATCCCATCCTGTGGCTGTCCTATGGATTCTAAAATGAAAAATAAAAAAATAAAAATAGGCCAGGCGTGGTGCCTGGAGCCTGTAATCCCAGCGCTTTGGGAGGCCAAGGTGGGAGGATCACTTGAGGTCAGGATTTCGAGACCAGCCTGGGCAACATAGAAAGCCTCTGTCTCTACCCCCGAAAAAGTAAAATAATAAATAAACAAATAAATAAATAAATAGTATACCAGAGAGATAGCCACCTGCAAAGCAGCCCAGGCCTCTCCCGTGGTTGGCCCATCGCAGGCCTCAGAGAATTCAGCTCTGGCTCGAAAATTATTCCCAACTCTCTCTTCCCATGAAAAATCCTCTCGTGAGGCTGCTGGTCACAGCCGGCGTCAGCAAGAAAATGACCAAATCAGCAGTTTCAGTGGAGACAAAAGGCCTGGGTGAGAGGTTCGCTGGGAGAACACCCCCTCCAGATCCCCCTGCCTGCCTCCCCACCCATCACGGGGGCCTGATGCTAGGGCAGGGGCCAAGGCCAGAACCCCAATCCTCACATCAGACAGCATCAGATTCATCTACTGAAAAAAGTAGAAAAACTCAAACGCAAACTTTTTTTTTTTTTTTTTGAGACAAAATCTTGCTCTTGTTTCCCAGGCTGGAGTGCAATGGCGCGATCTCAGCTCACTGCAGCCTCCACCTCCCGGGTTCAAGTGATTCTCCTGCCTCAGCCTCCTGAGTAGTTGGGATTACAGGTGTGTACCACCACGCCGGGCTAATTTTTTGTATTTTAAGTACGGACGGAGTTTCACCATGTTGGCCAGGCTGGTCTCGAACTCCTGACCTCAGATGATTTGCTCGCCTCGGCCTCCCAAAGTGCTGGGATTACAGGTGTGAGCCACTGCACCCAGCTTTTTTTTTTTTTTTTTTTTTTTTGAGAAGGATTCTCAGTTTGTCGCCCAGGCTGGAGTACAGTGGCACAATCTTGGCTCACTGCAACATCTGCCTCCTGGGTTCAAGCAATTCTCCTGCCATAGCCTCCTGAGTAGCAGGGATTACAGGTGCCCACCACCACGCCTGGCTAATTTTTGTATTTTTAGTACAGACAGGGTCTCACCATGTTTGCCAGGCTGGTCTCAAACTCCTGACCTTGTGATCCGCCCTCCTTTGCCTCCCAAAGTGTTAGGATTACAGGTGTGAACCACTGTGCCCGGCCCCCCAAATGCAAACTTTAACAAGACAGAAACCTGTCTTCTCTCATCTGGAGCAAGAACAAAAGGTGTCCCTCTCAGGCGAGTTGCTCTTTGAAGCTCCATCCACCAGTGGCCAGGTAAGGTCTGTTGACTGCAGGCTGTTGCTCTGAATAATACTGGGGGCCATCAGTGAGGGAGGGGGTGCCTGTGAAGATTGGGGGCCCCTGCCTACCTCCTGAGGCACGAGTGGGAGGCTACATCTGCTGGGCAGGGGCTGGTGAGCTCAGGTACATCCCAGCAGGACCCATGTCACCTTGGCAAATCCCTGCCTATTTTATTTATTTTATTTTATTTTATTTGTTTATTTATTTTATTATGTTATGTTATGTTATGCTATGCTATGCTATGCTATGCTATGCTATGTTATGTTATGTTATTTTATTTTATTTTTTCATTCTGTTGCCCAGGCTGGAGTGTAGTGGTATGATCTCCACTCACTGCAACCTTCGCCTAACGGGTTCAAGCCATTCTCAAGCCTCACCCTCCCGAGTAGCTGGGATTACAGGCATGCGCCACCACACCCAGCTAATTTTTGCATCTTCTGTAGAGATGGGGTTTCATCCTGTTGGCCAGGCTGGTCTCGAACTCCTGACCTCAGGTTATCTGCCCGCCTCCGCCTCCCAAAGTGCTGGGATTACAGGTGTGAGCCACTGCGCCTGGCTGGTTTATAACTGTCGATATACAGGTCATGCATCCCAGCCACAAGGAACAGTTAGCTCCCTGTTTTCCTGAACACCGCCCTCTCCACCCTGAGTCTGCTCCCTCCCTATGGGTTCACACCTCCTACAGAAGCCCAGTCTTCCTGGAGTTCACTCTGAACCTCCTCCCTTCTTAGTCTCCAAGTCTGGCTCTCCACACCAACTGGGCACCCCCTCAGGGCTGACCGCATGCGCAGCCTCCATCATTACAGCATTGCATGTTCGCTGAACTGAATTGAAACACTCTCCCCAATTTACAGATGGGGAAACTGAGGTCAAAATATTTAGGCCAGGCACAGTGGCTCACAGCTGTAATCCCAGCACTTTGGGAAGATCATCTGAAGCCAAGAGTTTAAGACCAGCCTGGACAACATAATGAGACCCCATCTCTATAAAAAATACAAAAAATTAGCTGGGCATGGTGCATGCCTGTAGTCCCAGCTACTCTGGAGGCTGAGGCAGGAGGATCGTTTGAGCCTGGGAGTTTGAGGCTGCAGTGAGCTGTGATCGCACCACTGCACTCCAGCCTGGGTGACAGAGCGTGAGACCCCTTCTCTAAAAAAAGTTTCACTCATTTCTCAAAGATTGTGGATACCAAGACAGTTGAGGGGTGGTAATGTTAACTTAGCAAGTTCATTCATTCATTCAACAAATATTACTGGATGTTCACCCTCTGCCAAGCATTGCACTGGGTCCCTTAGGGGATAGGAACAAGACCGTATGTGGCACCTCTCTCCCGCAGAACAGTGGTCTCACCATACAGACCACAACCTCCCCCAACACCCACATTCCTGCACTCAGGGGAAAAGCAGGGACATTTAAGCTGTGCTTTGAAGGGGAGTATGATTTGTCAAACAGAGAAAGGGGGCAGGGCAGGACTGGTAGAAAGGCCAGCTAGGTCAAAGGCATCCAGGCTAGCTTATCAAGGGAGGACAGAGGGAAACCAAGCCACAGAAGCCAACTGCAGCCTGGGCATGGACGGGGGCTGGGGCTTGGTCACTGCTTAGTTCCTGAGCTGTCACTTGGCATCTGCCTCTCCACGAAGGAGGGGACCTGGCAGCTGCCTCAACTCCTCTGAAATAGCAGTAGACTGCATCCTGTCCTGGGGAGGGTTAATTTGTATCTTGGGAGCTGATCACCATGAGATCCTTTTTTTTTTCCTTTGGGACGGAGTCTTGCTCTGTCACCCAGGCTGAAGGAAAGTGGCTTGATCATGACTCACTGCAGCCTCGACCTCCTGGGCTCCAGCGATCCTCCCACCTCAGCCTCCCCAGTAGCTGGGACCACAGGCGCGCGCTCAGCTAATTTTTGTGTTTTTTTTGTAGAGACGAAGGTTACGTTGCCCAGGTTGTTCTCAGACTCCTGGCCTCAGGCGATCTGCACCCCCTGGCTTCCCGAAGTGCTGGGATTACAGGCGTGAGCCACCGCCCAGGCTATGAGATCCTCGATAACCATGAGACCCTATGCCACAGTTCCCCACCCACGCTGGCCCCAACACAGACCTGAAGTTTTCGCCCCAGCTGCACTGTCCCCCTCCTCATCCCTTTCTGTCTAGCGCCAACAGCATCTCACCTTCCCAAGCTGCCGTCCTTCCCAATGACCAGAGACATCTTTGCAAGCATAGCATGGCTGGAGGATGCGTTTCACCAAACGCGATGTAAGCACCACCAGGTGCCCAGCGCGGAGGTGGATGTGGGCGAACCCTGGACGCCCCACAAAGGACAGCTGCGGCCTGGGAAGGGAAGGAGATGGAGCGGGGAGAGAGGGAAGAAGTTGCTCCGCGTTTTCCGCCCGCCCGCCCGCTTTCCGCGCGGCACTGAGGCCTGAGAACCGCGAGGCCGCCCACGCGCGCCTGACCCGCCCCCCCACTCCCGCCCGCCCCAGGCCCCGCCCTCCCGCGCCCGCCCCAGCGCCGGCCCCTTTTGTTCCCTCCCGGAGCCGGGCCGCTGGCTCCGCTGGCTCCGCTGGCTCCGCGGGCGCTCGGCTTGGCTCGGCCGCGGGGCGCGCAGGCGGCTGCCGGGCGGCCTCAGTGCGCGCCTCCCGCCTTCCCAGAGACGTGGCGCGAGGCCCGGGCCCCGAGCACCGATCGCGGGGATCCCCGGCGCCAGGAGGGGGTGCAGCCGGTGGGCAGCGCCGCGCAGGGAGGGGCCGCAGCATCCTCGCCCCCCAGCGCGCCCGGGCCCGAGAGGAGGAGGCCAGGGCTCTCCGGGCCTCCCGCCGCTTAGCCTGATGCTGGAGGGACGAAGGTAGGGGCCGCTGGAGGGGCCGAGGGAGGGGGTCGCACGGGCAACAAAGGACGGAGAGATGCGGGGGGCGGCGGCCTGGCCGAAAGCGGGGCTGCGGGCCCGGAGGCATTGTCGGGGCGTGGGCAGGGGCGGGAGGGTTCGAGGCCGGCCGGTGGGCGTGGGTGGGAGCTGGCTGGGGTGTGCCCCAACTTCCCCGTTGCTTGCAGGAGAGGAGGGGGCACTGCTTGGGGTGCCAGGGTTGGGGGCTATTCCCGGGCTGCGGGTCCCCCTGTTGAAAGCATCACCAGCGTCATCGGGGTCCCTACCCTCGGACGGGGGTTGGTTTGGCCGTTCTGTTGGGGGGCCGCCCGTTCCCCCTTCCAAGGGCAGAGCAAGACGTCTGGACGCGCCGCAGGGCTCTCTGGGCTCACAGAGCCTGGGGAGCACAGCCTGGTGGGCGCGGCCATGCAGCCCCCATCTCCAAACCTGGAGTCTGGGAGAACAGGGACTGCCCCCCGCTCCTCCCTGCTACACCCTCTGGGGTCGCCTGGCCGATGCCCTTTGCAAAACTTGGTTGAAGTGCATGGCTGAGGTGGGGTAGGAGGAGATTGAGGCGGGCGGCTTCCCTCAGGGGGTGCCCCCCCAAGCTGGCGCTGGTGGCTGGTGAGGCAGCAGATTTTCTGCGCTCCTCCCGGGGAGGGGCGGCGGCCGCGGAGGATGCTCGGCTGAACCTCCAGGGCCCGCCCGTTTGGACCTTTCAGGCAGAGCTTGGGCGCAGCGGGTGCCCACTGGGCACTGCCACGCAGGCCCCAGCCCCACCCTGGGAAGGACGGGCAGAGGGAGCACCTTGGGGGGAGTCACCCACCCAGCAGTGTGTCCCCGAACGTCTGAGACCCCTCCTCTCACTTCTGGGTGAGAAGTGGGGGTCTGGGATGAAGGGGGCTGCCCTCACTCTTGCACGATGCCTGAGGGAGGTGGGTGGGGTGGCCTAGGGCTGTGGGCAGAGGAGGAGGAGGAGGGTGCGGGGAGCACCACGTGTGTGCTTCAGAAGCCTCTTCCCCATCGGTTGTAAATGTAAACAATAAGCCCTTCATTCATTCAGCTGCTGTTACCTGGCCCGGCACTTCTAGGTGCTGGCTGGTCCACAGGACAGCAGCCTCGATGCCCCCAAAAAGTGCAGGCCCGGGGGTTGGTAAGTGCATTAGTGGGGAAATTGGGGGCATAGAGGGGGTCCCCTGGAGGATGGGGCAGACCAGGAAGCTTCATAGAGCATCATGCAGAAGTTTGCTGCCAGGTTGCCTGAAGGGGGTTTCGTGCAGGAGAAATAGCGTGAATAAGGGCTTGGAGTCAGAAAAGGAGGCTATCGGGTTAGAGAAACAGCTTAGGATTTAAGGAACTTAGACCTGCGTTGAGCACAGGATGCATTCTTGTCTGCAGTGCCTTGCTGGGGAATGATGGGATTCTGGCTTCAGGACAGGTGGAGGCGGTGGAGATGGAGAGGGGCTCCAAAGGCAGAAGAGGCAGTTGGAGGCGCCAGGGAGGAGCCTCCTCCACACACACCTGTGTGCACCTGCAAACTCCAGCCCTCAGCACTGTGCAGGCTGGGAAGGTGGTGCCTGGAATTCTGCACTCAGAGCCCAAAATCCCAGCAGGGGGAATTTACTCTAAGGAGCAGTAATCGCTTTCCAGCATCTGCTGTCTACCTTGGCGGTGAAGAGTTCAGACGCTGGAGCTTAACAGCCCGGGGTTCAAATCCCAGCTCTGCCACTCCCTAGCTATGTGACCTCACACATTGCATCTCTCTCTGCCTCGACATCCTCATCTGTAAAATTGAGATCCTTATGGTATCTGGCTTTTAGGTTGTTAGGAGAACTGTGTGCCCCTGTGACAGAGTAGATGTCCTGTAAGTGTTGTTGCTGCCATACAGAGTGACTTCCCGGCCTCCACTCACACACGTTTCAGGGAGAGGAGGCTCATGCCCCTTCCAGGCTGTTTGTCCTTCTTCAAGCAGCCTTGCTGGTTAGCCCTGACCCGGGACCTGCTGTTCTCTGCCTCACTGCAGCCTCCTCCCTGGTCCTGCCTCCCTTGGTGATGTAAAGGGAGCTGTCCCTGCTCTCCACCTGGAAGGCCTGCCCATGTGTGGTCCCCCAGTTCCCTCTTGGCCTCCCCTCCTAGCCCTGCCACCCTGACAGTTGATCCTGCCCTCTATTTTTTTTTTTTTTTGAAATGGAGTTTCGTTCTTGTTGCCCAGACTTGAGTGCAATGGCGCGATCTTGGCTCACTGTAACCTCTGCCTCCTGGGTTCACGCGATTCTCCTGTCTCAGCCTCCCAAGTAGCTGGGATTACAGGCATGTGCCACCATGTCCAGCTAATTTTAGTATTTTTAGTAGAGACGGGGTTTCACCATGTTGGCCAGGCTGGTCTTGAACTCCAGACCTCAGGTGATCCACCTGCCTCAGGCTCCCAAAGTGCTGGTATTACAGGCGTGAGCCACCGCACCCAGCCAGTTCTGCCCTCTTGACACCACCCACTCTACCTCCACTTCCATATCCAGGGGAGGGAAGCTGCATTTGTGACCCTCAGTTTCCCTGCTCATTGGTTCTTGTGAGAACTTCAGCTTTTGTGCAAAAAAAAAAAAGTATATATTAAGTGCTTACTTTGTGGAGAATTGTTCTGAGCTTTTTTGAGACAGCGTCTTGCTCTGTTGCCCAGGCTGGAGTTCAGTGGTGCCACCTCGGCTCACTGCAACCTCCACCTCCCAGATTCAAGTGATTCTCCTGCCTCAGCTTCTCGAGTAGCTGGGACTACAGGCCCAAGCCACCAAGACTGGCTAATTTTTTGTAGTTTTAGTAGAGGCAGGGTTTCACCATGTTGGCCAAGCTGGTCTCAAACTCCTGACCTCTCAAAGTGCTGGGATTACAGGCGTGAGCCACCACGCCTGGCCTGGTTCTGAACTCTTTAAATTCATTCCTTCATTTGTGGATATTTTAATAAGGCTGCCTACATTTTACAGATAAGAATATCCTGGCACAAAGAGGTGGCTGTGTCTGCCCTTGATGCATTTGCTAAGCACCTACTGTATGCCTGGGAGGCATGCTTCCTTGGGCCATACCATTTTACCCACCCTCTTCGGGTTCATGTCCCTGAACAATTATGATTCTGCCTTCTCAGACACCCATCCGTTTTGCTCAGGTGCAAAGTCCAAACACGCTATCTAGCTTTTAGGGTCTGCCCCCAGTTGGTTGTATCTTTCCACTGCAGCTCTTCCCATGCTCCCAGGCTGGGCACACCCAGACTTGCCTCACCTAAGGCTGACGTGGCCCCTTTAATAAACTGTCAGGAGTGGGCATGGTTTGAGGAGCAGGGCTGGCTTTGAGGGTGGTGTGGGGGTGCCCTCCGATCCCATACCTTTGGGATTATTTTGTTGCAGGGAACAGGAACCTGCTTCAATTAGGTTAAGTGAAAAGGGACTTAAGAGTGGAGAACAGAGAACTTGTGCAGCAAACAATTGGAGGCGACCTGGCCCCCCGGGACCCCGGAAGCTGGCAGGCAGCTCCTCCTCTGGCTTTCCTCTCTGTGGACTGCAGTTTCATTTTCTCGGCCTCTCTCAGCGCATCCATCCCGTCTCTTTCTCCTTTCCCCTACAGGCTCCGTCTCCTTGGGTTGTGAGCATGGCTGTGTTGAAAGGGGCTGTAGCCTGAGTCCATGGGACCTCCCAGTGGGGGTCTCCTTCATCTTGGGGTGCAGAGAGACACTGATTGGTCCAGCCTGGATGAGGAAGCCCACCCGCCTCTGCTTGGCTGGTCGGTGGGGGGCCGGGGGACAGGTCACGTGGTCTCTGGGGCTGGCACAGCTGGGATAATTGGTCGGCTGCATTGATGATGAAGGTTGTGTGCTAGGTGAGGACCAGCGAATCTGGGCATTCGGGGAGTTCATGAGCTGATGGGGGAGGCAGACCTGTGGTCAATTAGCCATTGTGCCACAGGATGTGGGACTGATCACTTGCAGCATGATTTGTTGAAAGAAACCAGAGTGCACTGATCAGGCCAGTGTGGGGAGGAGAGGACAGGTGGGATGGCCAGGGCTGCCTGCCACTGGCTTCCCCTGGCCCTGCCCTGGGACAGTAGGAGGCCATCTCCTTTCAAGACCTGGAGATTTGGGTCCAACCGGCAGCGTGGGACTCGAGCTTTTTTTTTTTTTTTTTTTTTTTTTTTGAGATGGAGTTTCACTCTTGTTGCCCAGGCTGGAGTGCAGGGGCATGATCTCAGCTCACCAGCTCACCACAACCTCTGCCTCCGGGGTTCAAGTGATTCTCCTGCCTCAGCCTCCTGAGTAGCTGAGATTATAGGCATGCGCCACCATGCCTGGCTAATTTTGTAATTTTAGTAGAGATGGGGTTTCACCATGTTAGCCAGGCTGGTTTCGAACTCCTGACCTCAAGTGATCTGCCCGCCTTGGCCTCCCAAAGTGCTGGGATTACAGACGTGAGCCACCGCGCCCAGCCAGAGCCTCCTACCCTGGCTCTTCTCACTGGGCTGCAAGGCTAGGGCCGTCACAACAGAACCAGTAATACAAAACTCATGTTTGCAGAGGAAATGCTTCAAAATGTTAATGAAACGTTTCCCTTCTGAGTAGAAGGCAGAACAGGACAGATGGTTTTTATTAACGAGGCCTGAATTTAGGACCTTCTCTACTTAACGGCTTCTGTCTTGACGGAGCGTTTCTTGCTCCATGGCTGGGATCATACCTTCCACTCTAGCCTGAGCCCTGAGCGACACCCGCTCCGGATTCATTTCCCTCCTTTGCCTTTTCGGCCCCTTGGGATGAGAGGGTGGAATTTCCGGCTCACAAGGAGGAGTGCCTGGTTTTTCAACGTTGCCCCCATCACCCTGAGGGTCTCAAGCTGGTCTGCCCTTGCCTGTAGCTAAACCTGGCTGATGCTGCCCTAGCTCCTTTTGGGGTGCTCCAGCCCCTGCCCACCTCACAATGTGCAGCATTGAGCTTCCAGAAGCTTTTACTAAATTGGGAAGACATCCGCCCTGCTTCCTGACGATGTAAACAATATCAGCCCTTTCCAGAAACATTTCAAGGCCAGACACTTTGATGCCTAGTGGAGCTGTTGGCTGGGCAACGGTTGCATATTGATCTGAAGGTTATGCAGGGAGGCTGGGCTCTGGTGTGGTGGGTGGGGTAGTCTGAAGGGCTTCCTGGAGGAATAGAACTGGGGCTAGGTTTTGTTTTGTTTTGTTTTGAGACAGGGCCTGGCTCTGTCACTCAGGCTGGAGTGCAGCGGCGTGATCTCGGCTCACTGCAGCTTCGACCTCCCAGGCTCAAGCCATCGTCCCACCTTAGTTAGCCTCTCTAGTAGCCATGATTACAAGTGCATGTCACCATGCCCAGCTAATTTTTATATTTTTTTGTAGACAGGCTTTTACCGTGTTGCCCAAGGTGGTCTCAAACCCCTGAGATCAAGCCATCCTCCCACCTTGGCCTCCCAAAGTGCTAGGATTATAGGTATGAGCCACCGCACCCAGCTGGGGCTGAGTTTTGAAGCATAGGTGGGCTTGAGGCAGTTAAGGAGGGCATTCATGATGGGGTCAAAGGGAGACAAGTCGAGAAGCTGGGGAAGCAGGGAGTAGAGTGTCAGTCTGGGGGCTCATTGAAGAACCCACCATTCTCCCACGTTGAGTGTGAAGTTGGGGAAGTTATACTGGCAGCAGGAAGAAGTAATGTTGGGTGTCTGGGTTTTTTGCCACCTCATACATTTCTACTTCTGCTGGGCTGTTCCCTTTTGTAATGTAGGCTGTTCCCTGCACAAACCCATTCATTCGTTTCTTTACTTTGCTCACGTTCAGCTTCTTTGGAGCCAGGGGCCACAGAGGAGAGGAAAGACATCTGAAAGGGGCTTGTGTGTTCTTCATCTGATTCCAGAAAGGACTTGAGGTGATTTACAAAGATAAATGCAGTCTAACCAGATTAAAAGTAAATGAAAAAATTAGGCCAGGCATCAGGGCTCACGCCTGTAATCCCAGCACTTTGGGAGGCCAAGGAGGGAGAATCGCTTGAGCCTAGGAGTTTGAGACCAGCCTGGGCAACATAGCCAGACTTCATCTCTACAGAAAATTCAAAAATTAGCTGGGTGTGGTCCCAGCTACTCGGGATGCTGAGGCAGGAGGATCTCTTGAACCCAGGAGTTTGAGTCTGCAGTGAGCTATGATCGTGCCACTGCATTCCAGCCTGGACGACAGAGTGAAACCCTGTCTCCAAAAAAAAAAAAAAGAGTTTTTATAGAGGTAATCAAGTTCAAATGAGGTCATTTGGGCCCTCATCCAATATGACTGCTGTCCTTGTAAGAAAAGGACATTTGGACACAGGCATGTTCAGAGGGAAGACCACACGAGGACCCAGGGAGAAGACAGCCATCTACACGCCAAGGAGAGAGGCCTCCGAAAAAAACAACCCTGCTGTGCCCAGCGCAGTGGCTCAAGCCTCACGCCTGTAATCCCAGCACATTGGGAGGCCGAGGCAGGCAGATCACCTGAGATCAGGAGTTCGAGACCAGCCTGGACAACATGGCGAAACCTGTCTCTACTAAAAATACAAAAATTAGCCAGATGTAGTGGCGCACACCTGTAATCCCAGCTACTCAGGAGGCTGAGGCAGGAGAATCACTTGAACCGGGGAGGCAGAGGCTGCGGTGAGCTGAGATTGCCACACCGCACTCCAGCCTGAGCAACAGAGCGAGACTAAGAGGGCCGAGCATGGTGGCCCACGCCTGTAATCCCAGCACTTTGGGAGGCTGAGGCAGGCAGATCACAAGGTCAGGAGTTCGAAACCAGCCTGGCCAATATGGTGAAACCCCGTTTCTACTAAAACGATAAAAAATTAGCTGGGTATGGTGGTGCGCACCTATAGTCCCATCTACTTGGAAGGTTGAGGCAGGAGAATTGCTTGACCCCGGGAGGCGGAGGTTGCTGTAAGCCAAGATTGCATCACCACACTCCAGCCTGGGCAACAGAGTAACTTTGTCTCAAAAAAAAAAAAAAAAAAAGAAAAGAAAAGAAAAGAAAAAGAAACCAACCCTGCTGATACCTTGGCCTTGGACCTCCAGCCTCCATAGCTGTGAACCCTACATCTCCGTTGTTTAAGCCACCTAGTCTGTGGTCCTTTGTAATGACAGCCATAGCAGACTAATACAGTCCCTAAGACCAGCATTTGTTCCCTTGCAGACACCATCGTCCCCAGTTACTTGCTGATCAGCAGTGGGTCACCTCTCTGATGCAGGTATCTGGGCTCCTGGCTTGCTGCTCCGTCCCTTCTCCTTGGAGTCTGTGTCCTCAGTCAGCTTGGGCCTGGGGTACAGGGGAAGAGATGCATCTGTACAGCTGCAGAATCCTGGTGTGAGCTCAAGAGCGCCTCTAAGGACAGCTGTGCCAACAAGAGCAGGGACCGGCTGGGTGTGGTGGCTCACACCTGTAATCCTAGCACTTTGGGAGGCCAAGGCAGGAGAATTACTTGAGCTCAGGAGCTTGAGACCAGCCTGGGCAACCTAGCAAGGGCCCTTGTCTACAAAAAAGAAGAAAAAAATAACTGGGCATGGTGGCGCCTGCCTGTAGTGCCACTGGGGTGGGAGGAGCTGAGGCAGGAGGATTGCTTGAGCCTGGGAAGTTGAAGTTGCAGCAAGCCATGATTGTGCCACCACCCTCCAGCCTGGGGGACAGAGCGAGACCCTGTCTCAAAACAACAACAACAACAAAACACAACAACAAAAAAACGGAATAACAAAACAAAAGCAGGCCCCCCCCTTTGAGAGGAAGCCTCAGCCTCTGTCTACTTGAACCCCTCCAGTGATGGGGGGCTCACTGCCTGTTCCTTTGTTTGTGGTACCTACCCCTGGGAACACTCCATGCCTTGCGTGCTTGGGGGACCAGCCTTTCCAGCATGATCTGTCAGTCGGAATGTTGATCTGTTTCTCTCTGTCCTTCCCAGAGATAGCTCCAAGCAGGCTGGGTGAATGTGGCGATGGGGTGCGAACAAGGCACTGTAAGAATCCAACTCGATGTGGGGAGGATGAGAGTAGCAGAGGAGGGCATTTTTTTCTTTTTTTTTTTGAGACGGAGTCTCGTTCTGTCACCCAGGCTGGAGTGCAGTTGTGCCATCTTAGATCACTGCAACCTCCACCTCCAGGGCTCAAGCGATCCAGAGGAGGGCATTTTAATGCATTCATATATTCACTAAACATGTATTTTTGAGCTCCTCTATGGGCTGGGTGCTGTCCTAGGTACCGAGAGCCCAGCAATGAACAAGATATGCAAAGATCTTGCCCTCCTAAAGCTGCACCCACGGTCTGGTGCAGTACCCACGCTTGCAATCCTGGTGCTTTGGGAGGCCGAGGCAGGAGGATCACTTGAGCCTAGGAGTTCAAGACCAACCTAGGCAACATAGTGAGACCCTGTCTCTTATTTTTATTTATTTACTTTTTTTTTGAGACACAGTTTCACTCTGTTGCCCAGGCTGGAGTGCTGTAGCGTGATCTCAGCTCACTGTGACCTCCACCTCTGGGTTCAAGCAATTCTCATGCCTCAGCCTCTCCAGTAGCTGGGATTACAGGTGCCTGCCACCACACCCTGCTAATTTTGTGTGTGTGTGTGTGTGTGTGTGTGTTTAGTAGAGACAGGGTTTTGCAATGTGGGCAGGCTGGTCTTGAACTCCTGATCTCAGGTGATCCACCCATCTCGGCCTCTGCAAGTACTGGGATTATAGGCATGAGCCACCACACCTGGCCCCTGTCTCTATTTTATTTTATTTTATTTATTTTATTTTATTTTATTTTTTATTTATTTTATTTTTTATTTTATTTTATTTTATTTTATTTATTTTATTGAGACAGAGTTTCACTCTGCTGTCCGGGCTGGAGTGCAGTGGCGCGATCTTGGCTGACTGCAGCCTCCGCCTCCTGGGTTCAAGCAATTCTCCTGCCTCAGCCTCCCGAGTAGCTGGGATTACAGGCACGTGCCACCACACCTGGCTAATTTTTTGTATTTTTAGTAGAAATGGGATTTCACCATGTTGGCCAGGCTGGTCTCGAACTCCTGACCTCAGGTGATTGCCACCGCCAGCCTCGGCCTCCCAAAGTGCTGGGATTACAGGCATGAGCCACCGTGCCCGGCCTGTCTTTATTTTAAAAAAATGTTTAAGTAAAAAAGTTGCGCCCAGTGAGAGGAAGGGCATTCTAGGAACCCAGCATGGCACATGCAAAAGCCTGGACGTGTGACCTAGTGGATATGAGTGTGGGTGGGTGTCTGTGGCTTTCAGCCAGAATTTGATGACTAACATGCAGTTCCCTTTCTGGAAGCAACAAAAGAAAAAAAAACTGATGTTGAGGCCAGGTACGGTGGCTCACACCTGTAATCCCAGCACTTTGGGAGGCCGAGGCAGGATGATCACTTGAGCCCAGGAATTGGAGAACAGCCTGGGCACCTTGGCAAAACCCTGTCTCTATAAAAAATGCAAAAATTAGCCAGGTGCAGTGTCTATAATCCCAGCTACTCAGGAGGCTGAGGTGGGAAGATTGCTTGACCCCAGGAGTTTGAGGCTGCAGTGAGCTGTGATTGTGCCACTGCATTCCAGCCTGGGCAACACAGCAAGACCCTGTCTAAAAAAATAAATTAAATAAATAAATAAATAAGTAAATAAATAAATAAATAAATAAATACCCTGCCTTGAAGGCTTATTAGTGACTGTCCTAACCCCTGGGCCACCAAGTTCTATTCCTCCTCCACTCTCCCCACCCCTAGTAGTGTCCTGGGCTGCCCTTCAGGGGCATAGCAGGTGCTCATGGCCTGCTGGGTTCATCTTTTCTCCAAGCTACCACACCCTAGAGTGGACCCTGGTTTGCACCCTGTCCCCTCTGGCTGGGGCCGCTTATGCCACTCAGGGACCAGGCCTGAACCTCAGTGGGCTCAGCCTCTTCCCCAACCCTTGCCTGCAGGAGAAGGTGTGGGAGTGAGAGAGCTGGGGTGCTGACTCGAGGCCCTTCTTCTTCTTCTTCTTCTTTTTTTTTTTTGAGACGGAGTTTTGCTCTTGTTGCCTAGGCTGGAGTGCAATGGCACGATCTCGGCAGCTCACCGCATCCTCTGCCTCTCGAGTTTAAGCGATTCTCCTGCCTCAGCCTCCCAAGTAGCTAGATTACAGGCATGTGCCACCATGCCCGGCTAATTTTGTATTTTTAGTAGAGACAGGGTTTCTCCATGTTGGTCAGGCTGGTCTTGAACTCCCGACCTCAGGTGATCCACCTGCCTTGGCCTCCCAAAGTGCTGGGATTCCAGGCATGAGCCAGTCCACCCAGGTTTTTTTTTTAGACAGAGTTTTGCTCTTGTTGCCCAGGTTGGAGTGCAGTGGCGCGATCTCAGCTCACTGCAACCTCCGCCTCCTGGGTTCAAGCGATCCTCCTGCCTCAGCCTCCCTGGTAGCTGGGAATTCAAGCACGTGCCACCATACCCGGCTAATTTTTGTATTTTTAGTAAAGATGGGGTTTTGCAAATTTGGCCAGGCTGGTCTCGAACTCCTGACCTCAAATGATTCACCCGCCTTGGCCTCCCAAAGTGCTGGGATTACAGGCATGAGCCTCCGCGCCTGGCCTCTTCCCACCTTTCGTAGTCTCCAGCGTCTGTTATTCCCCTCTGTATTTTCATGTATACCCACTGTTTAGCTCCCAGTTACAAGTGCAATCATGTGGTATTTGATTTTCTGAGTTGTTTCGCTAGGGATAATGGCTCCCAGTTCCATCCATGTTGCTGAAAAAGACATGATTTCATTTTTTTTTTTTTTTTGAGACGGAGTCTTGCTCTGTTGCCCAGGCTGGAGTGCAGTGGTGCCATCTCAGCTCACTGCAAAATCCGCCTCCCGGGTTCACGCCATTCTCCTGCCTCAGCCTGCCGAGTAGCTGGGACTACAGGCGCCCTCCACCACACCCGGCTAATTTTTTTGTATTTTTAATAGAGACGGGGGTTTCACTGTGTTAGCCAGGATGGTCTCGATCTCCTGACCTCATGATCCGCCCGCCTTGGCCTCCCAAAGTGCTGGGATTACAGGCGTGAGCCACCGCACCCGGCCTGATTTCATTCTTTTTGATGGCTGAGTGGCATTCCGTGGTAGACATATACCACATTTTCTTTATCCAGTCCTCCCTTGACGGACACATATGTCGATTCCATATCTTTGCTCTTGTGAATTGTGCTGTGATCAACATACCAGTGCTGGTATCTTTTGGATAGAATGAATCATTTTCCTTTGGATAGATGGCAATTAGTGGGATTGCTGGATGGAAGGGCCGTTCTATGTTCAGTTCTTTGAGAAATCTTTGCACCATTTCCCATAAACGTTGTACTAATTTACATTCTCACCAACGGTGTATACGCGTTCCCTTTTCTCCACATCCTCTCCAACATGCATTGTTTTCAGGCTTTTGAATAATAGCCAGTCTGACTGGCATAAGATGGTATCTCATTGTGATTTTAATTTGCATGTTCTGATGATCTGTGATGCTGGGCATTTTTTATATGGTTCTTGGCCGCTGGTATGTCTTCTTTTGTATACCTCTTTTTATGTCCGACTTCTTTCACTTGAGATTGTAATTGCAAGGTTCTTACACATCATTGCATGCAGTTGGCATTCATTCATTCTCATTGCTGTATGTTATTCTATTGTGTGAACAAACCACAACTTATTTACTTATTATTATTATTATTATTGAGATGGAGTCTTGCTCTTGTCGCCAGGCTGGAGTGCAATAGCATGATATTGGCTCACTGCAACCTTCACCACCAGGGTTCAAGCGATTCTCCTGCCTCAGCCTCCTGAGTAGCTGGGATTACAGGCACCCACCACAACGCCCGGCTAATTTTTTTTTTTTTTTTTGTATTTTTGGTAGAGACGGGGTTTCACCATGTTGGCCAGGCTGGTCTCAAACTCCTGACCTCAGGTGATCTGCCCACCTCGGCCTCCCAAAGTGTTGGGATTACAGGCGTGAGCCACCACGCTTGGCATTTTTTTTTTTTTTTTTTTTGAGACAGTCTTGCTCTGTTGCTAAGACTGGAGTGCAAAGGCTTGATCTCAGCTCACTGCAGCCTCTACCTCCTGGATTCAAGTGATCCTCCTGCCTCAGCCTCCCAAGTAGCTAAGATTACAGGTGCCTGCCACCATGCCAGGCTAATATTTGTATTTTTAGTAGAGATGGGGTTCCACCATGTTGGCCAGGCTGGTCTCAAACTGCTGGCCTCAAGTGATCCACCCGCCTTGACCTCCAAAAGTGCTGGGATTACAGGCGTGAGCCACCATGCCTGGCCTTATTGACTCATTCTAATGGTGATGGATGTGTGAGTTATTTTCAGTGTTGAACCTTTTTTTGTGGCTGGTGGTTCTGAGCATGCCAACTCTGTGTGTGTGTCCAGCTCCCTCGAGACAGACAGGCTGGGCGTTCCCAGGGCCCTGTGGTCCCCCAGGCTGTTGGCAGGGCAAGGAAGATGCCTCCTTTATTTTTTATTTTTTTATTTTTAAAATTTTTTTGAAATAAGAGTCTTAGTCTGTCACCCAGGCTGGAGTGCAATGGCATGATATCGGCTCACTGCAACCTCCGCCTCCCTGGTTCAAGCAATTCTCCTGCCTCAGCCTCCCAAGTAGCTGGGATTATAGGCGCACACCACCACGCTCGATTAATTTTTGTATTTTAGTAGAGATGGGGTTTCACCATGTTGGCCAGGCTGGTCTCGAACTCCTGACCTCAGGTGATCCACATGCCTCAGCCTCCCAAAGTGCTGGGATTACAGGTGTGAGCCACCATGCCTGGCCAGAAGATGCCTCCTCTACAACTGAGGAACCTCGGCCCTGAGCTCGGACATAGTGAGAATGGTAGCGTGTGGGACCGGAACCTGGGCTTCTAGACTCAACCCTTGCTTGTCTCCCAGCTGCGGGTGCCAGAGAAGTTGGGGTTTGACTGGGGCACTTGGCCTGGGTCTGTCCTGCCCTGCTCAGCCCACGAGCGCAGAGCCCTTCACTGTGTAAACCTGGTCTGCACTATCCACTGTGGTCTTGCCAGTTTCATCTTCCTCCCTCCTGTTTGAAGCCACATGGGCTTGCGGAGCCTGGGTTCGAGCCCCGGATCTGCTGTGATGCTGGGGCAAGGCCCCATCCCCATGCTGACTCTCAGCTGTCCCCACTATCTGGATGGCTGCCAGGCCAATGGGTGCTCTCAGGGCAGCTCGAGATTTATCCTCACCCCATTCTTCTTGGGGATCCCCCATACCCCTACTGCTGGCCAGCAGCTGTGTGAGTGTTGCCTGCACAGCTGGGGCTGCGGCTCCCCCCAGGCCTGGCAGAGAAGACTGACCAAGTATGGGTGGAGACAGCAGTACAGACAGCCGGGCACCCTCCCATCAGCTCTCCCAGGCCGGAGGGATAGTGGGTATAAGGCTCAGAGCTTCGGCTTCCGCCTGAGAGCCGGCAAGACTCACAGGGAAGGGGCCGTCCAGCCCTGCCCTCTGCTTGCCCTGGACAGGGAGGATGTGGAGACTCTAGCTTCACCACTGGGTGACCTAAGTCAAGCTTCTCAGATTCCCTGAGCCTTGGGCAAATGCAAACAAAGCCGTGTGGGATGGATGGGCAGTGGGGCCCGTGGGGCAGGTGAGGTGCCAGCCTGGAGTGGTGTTACACCCAGGACCCCCTGCTGGATTCTGCATGGTGCAGGATTGGGGTGGGACTGGCATTCAAGTGCATGTGTGGGCATTGGGGTGCTTGGCAGGGCAGGGCAGGGCTTGGGGAGCCCCCTTCATGCTCAGAGAAGGGCTCACCATTGGCTCGGAAAGCCTGGCCTGGCAGTGAGCATTTTGGGGTCCTCTCTGTTGGGGGCTTGCCTTTTGGTGGGTGTGTAGTGGAGATAATGTTTCCTTCTCTCTCCCCTTGTGTCTCTTATTTTTTTTTTTTTTTTTTTTTTTTTAGAAATAAGGTCTTAGGTCGGGCGCGGTGGTTCACGCCTGTAATTCCATCACTTTGAGAGGCGAAGGTGGGTGGATCACCTGAGGTCAGGAGTTCGAGACCAGCCTGGCCAACATGATGAAACCCTGTTTCTACTAAAAATACAAAAATTAGCCAGGTGTGGTGGCGCACTCCTGTAGTCTCGGCTACTTGGGAGGCTGAGGCACGAGAATCGCTTGAACCCAGCCGGCAGAGTTTGCAGTGAGCCAAGATCATGCCACTGCATTCCAGAATGGGTGACAGAGTGAGACTCGGTCTCAAAAAAAAAAAAAAAAAAAGATAGGGTCTTGCTCTGTGGCCCAGGATGGGGTTCAGTGGCACGATCACAGATCACAGCTCACTGCAGCCTCAAACTTCTGGGCTCAAGCAATCTTCCCGCCTTAGCCTCCTAAGTAGCTGGGACTATAGGTGTGTGTCACCATGCCTGGCTTTTTTTTTTTTAATTTTTTAGGAGGTGAGGTCTC
Source organism: Hylobates moloch (assembly GCF_009828535.3). Lineage (NCBI taxonomy): Eukaryota > Metazoa > Chordata > Mammalia > Primates > Hylobatidae > Hylobates > Hylobates moloch. Next base: position 103,312,300 of record NW_026652276.1, on the reverse strand, counting down.
ACTGTGTTGTCCAGGCTGGTCTCGAACTCCTGGCCTCAAGTGATCCTCTTGCCTTGGCATCCCAGAGTGCTAGGACTGCGGGCGTGAGCCACTGTATCTAGCCTATCTTTATCTTTCTTTTAAAAAAGTGATTAAGAAGCCGGGCATGGTGGCTCATGCCTGTAATCCCAGCACTTTGGGAGGCCAAGGCAGGCAGATCACCTGAGGTCAGGAGTTCAAGACCAGCCTGGCCAACATGATGAAACCCCATCTCTACAAAAATACAAAAATTAGCTGGGCATGATGGGAGGTGCCTGTAATCCCAGCACTCTGGGAGGCTAAGCCAAGAGGATCGCATGAAGCCAGGAGTTCAAGACCAGCCTGGCAACATAGTGAGATCCTGTCTCTACAAAAATTACCGAGTATGGTGGCATACATCTGTGGTCCCAACTACATGGGAGGCTAAGGAGGGAGGATCACTTGAGCCCAGGAGTTCGAGGCTGCAGTGAGCTATGATTGCGTCACTGCACTCCAGCCTGGGTGACAGAGGGAGACCCTATCTCCAAAAATAAATAAATAAATAAATAAATAAATAAATAAAGTTCCCAGGTATCCCACCCCAGTCCCCTCTCACCACCAAACCACCCCTCCCTGCTCTTACAGTGGAGTTCATCCTGTGGGTGCCTCCAGGGCAGGTGGGCCAATTGCCAGGGAGGACCCTCTAGGGGACCACCTGTCCCTCCAGTGTATACTCACGTTCCCTGTCCAGCCCAGGCGCTCTGCCATCTGTGCCCACCCACCCACTGCTCTGCCCACTCTCCAACACTTGGCATTGCCAGGCCTTTTGACTTGCCCATCAGATGGGGCACCCTAGGTTTGCCTTTTCCTGTTCCTGGGGAGGCCCAGCAGCTCTCTGTCTCTTAGCTGGTGGATTTTGCAGCCTGCCTCCTCCGCAAAGGCTGGTCCCATTCCTGCCCCCCTATCGTTGGGTTGCCCTCAGGTTGGTGCCCTGTGGTTGCTTTGAGTTCTCTGCTGCAGCCCCTACCTCCCCCCGCCTCCCTCCCAGCGTCCCCTCTCTGTCCCAGATCAGGCCTCATTTTGTTTGTTGTTTGTTTGTTTGTTTTTGAGATGGAGTCTCACTTTGTCACCCAGGCTGGAGTGCAATGGCACCATCTCAGCTCACTGCAACCTCTGCCTCCTGGGTTCAACTGATTCTCCTGCCTCAGCCTCCCAAGTAGCTGGGATTACAGGCACACGCCACCACGCCCGGCTAATTTTTCTACTTTTAGTAGAGATGGGGTTTCGCCTTGTTGCCCAGGCTGGTCTTGAACTCCTGATCCTCCCGTCTTGGCCTCCCAAAGTGCTGGGATTATAGACGTGAGCCACCGTACCCGGCCACATTTTGGGGATCTGCTTCCATCTTAGCAGCTCCCAGCTGGCTTCTCTCCCTGTACCCCAACCCCCCCGCCCCTGCTGCCAGTTCACCATCATCCTCAGCTCCCAGAGCGGTCTTGCTGGTGTGCTTGTCTGATCGTGGGGGATCCCTAGCTTGGAGTCTCTCTGTGGCCCCTCATCCCCTCAGCCTGATTGCTGGGGCACGTCCGGGAGACCCTGCCTGTCTCTCACACTCTCTAGATCCCCCCCTGCATTCCAGTCCCACCAGATCCTTGGGTGTTGAGTGGGCCTGGCAGAGTGTGGTCAGTTTCCCTTGCCAGATCCCAGACCCTCTGCCCCGCAGGTGCTCCCTGCCCAGGCTCCCGGTTACGGGGCCCTTGTTCCTCCGAGAGGTGCTGTTGTGCCTGGCGCCCTAGGGCTTGTGGCATGTGGGCAGGGGCTGTGCTGAGCCTACCTCTGGGGCCTGATTGTGGGGCTGCGGGTTACACCTCAGGAAGTGTGGGCATGAGCGCCCCAGCTGCCGGGACCCCCGAGGGCCCTGGGGAGAGTGGGCTCTGGTGAAGGCTGGATGTGACCCACCCCAGCCAGCAGCAGCGTCCCTGCCAAGCCCCTGCCCCTCCAGGAGTGAGCCACGTCCGGGGTCTCTGCAGGCGTGCCCGCTTCCTGGCTCCTGCCTCCCTCGCCCCAGGACAAGGCTGGCCCGCCAAACCGAGATGGGCTTTCCACTGCTCTATTTGGCACCCGCCCCCCTCCGCCAGGGCCCTGATTGGCAGAGAGTTCCGAGGCTGCAGCCCGCCACCCCCGGGCAGCTGAAATGGAAGCCGTGAAATGCAGCCGGGGCTTGTCTCCGGGAAACGGCAGCAGAGGGTGGCACAAAAGGGGGCCTGTTGGTTTGAATGCCACCCCGCCCTCGCCTGTCCGTCCTGTGCACCAGGGCCTCCAGAGAGTAGTGACAGTCCCCTTCCCGAGCAGCCGGGCACACTCCTGGGGTGTCTTCTCTGCCTCACTCCCAGGAGGTGGTGACACTTGTACCCCATTTTACAGGTAATGAAACTGAGGCTCTCTCTGAGCCAAGGGCTCACAGCCACTCAGGGTAAGTCTGGGGTTTGGAGCTGGGACTGCGCCAGGCTTCTCCACCTCCCATGTCGGCCACAGTGTGGCCAGAGGCCAATTTATCATCAAGTCTCAGCGTTTTCCAAGAATCCCTCTCTCTTCCTTTGTCCCACCAGCGCAGCTGAGTCACACCAGGGCAGGTGGCCTCCCCCTTCTTCCTGTTCACTATTCTCCCCTCTCCCCTTCCGGGTGTTCCTTAAAAACAGGGGGGGCTGCTCCCCCTCTGCACCCTTCTCCCCCTCCCACAGCAAGAATGGCTGGGCCTGACTGAATGCCGCCTTGATTCTTCTCTCCTGCCAGCTCTTTGGTTTCCTTTGTGAGCCGTGGCAGGCGGACGCTGTCCCCGGAGGCCAGGGGGCTCACAAATGTTATTCCAGGGCTGGGCTGGGCAGGATGGGAGGTAGGGAAGGGCCAGACCCGGGTCTGATTCCAGGACAGCCACTTAGCAGTGTGTGACTTTGAGTCCCCGAACTTCTCTGCACTCGGGAAGCTCTACCTGTCAGAGGACATCTGCCTTGTCCAGGGGCTGGGGAGGACATGAGGCCACATTCATGCAATGCCTGGTAGACAGTAGGTTCGTTTTTTGTTTTTTTGTTTGTTTGTTTTTTTTGAGTCTCGATCTGTCGCCCAGGCTGTAGTGCAGTGGCACCATCTCGGCTCACCCCAACCTCTGCCTCCTGGGTTCAAGCGATTCTCCTGCCTCAGCCTCCCGAGTAGCTGGGACTACAGGCGCCCGCCACCATGCCTGGCTAATTTTTTTGTATTTTTAGTAGAGACAGGGTTTCACTATGTTGGCCAGGCTGGTCTCAAACTCCTGACCTTGTGATCTGCCCGCCTCAGCCTCCCAAAGTTCTGGGATTACAGGCATGAGCCACCGCGCCCGGCAACAGTAGGTTCTTCATACTGGAGGCTGCCGGGGGGTTCGGGAGGGCCAGAGGGCAATTTTGGGAGCGTTCCCTGGGAGAAGTGTTTCTGGGGATTTGTGGCCTGGAAGGCCTTTGTCCTCTGGGCCGCTGTAGATGTGCTCTTGTGGGAATTCCAGATCATGGCTCTGTGCCAGGCACCATGGCTCAGGCTGGGTTCTCAGAGAAGAGAGACTATGGCCCCGCCTGAAGTCGCCTGTAAGCTCCCAGGTGGCATGACGAAGACAGACAAGAACAACATACTCTCTCCTCCTTGGCTCCACATGTGATCCTGAGGTCTCTGTGGGCCGAAGGTCCTGGGAGGCTTCCTGGAGGAGGTGGCATCAGGCCAGGTGTCAGTAGGTAATGCAAATAGGTGAAGTGAAGCAGGTGGGAGAAAAGGCACAGGCGGCCTCTGGGAGGTGGGACAGTGTCAGGCGGGTGGTAAGGACTGCAGGGTCATCTGCAGGATCCTCCAGTGCCAGGGACAGGGTTCTCACGCCTGGTCTCTGCCTCAGAGGGGATGCTGGCTGGTGGGGAGGCCAGACCGGCTGTGTGATGACCTGTGGTGTCTGACCAGCTGGGCTGATCACCACGAGCCACTCAGACCTGAGTGCTATGTCCTAAGGAGGTGAGAATGGTGTCCTGGACTTCTCACCTCTTGGGTCAGTATCATTCATTCATTCATTCATTCATTCATAATCTAGTTTGTTTGTTTGTTTGTTTATTTGTTTATATTTCTTTATTTTGAGATGGAGTCTCGCTTTGTTGCCCAGGCTGGAGCGCAGTGGTGCGATCTTGGCTCACTGCAACCTCCGCCTCCCGGGTTCAAGAGATTCTCCTGCCTCAACCTCCCAAGTAGCTGGAACTACAAGCGTGTGCCACCACGCCCGGCTAATTTTTGTATTTTTAGTAGAGACGGGGTTTCACGACATTGGCTGGGCTGGTCTCAAACTCCTGACCTCCAGTGATCTGCCTGCCTCGGCCATCTTTTCATGTGCTTATGGGCTGTTTATATATCTTCTTTGGTGAAATGTGTATTCAAAGTGCTGAGATTACAGGCGTGAGCCACTGCGCCCAGCCCTTTTTAAAAAAATTTTTAGGCCGGGCGCGGTGGCTCACGCCTGTAATCCCAGCACTTTGGGAGGCCGAGATGGGCAGATCACGAGGTCAGGAGATCGAGACCATGGTGAAACCCCGTCTCTACTAAAAATACAAAAAATTAGCTGGGCGCAGTGGCGGGCTCCTGTAGTCCCAGCTACTCAGGAGGCTGAGGCGCGAGAATGGCGTGAACCCGGGAGGCAGAGCTTGCAGTGAGCCGAGATTGCACCACTGCACTCCAGCCTGGGCAACAGAGCGAGACTCTGTCTCAAAAAAAAAAAAAAAATTTAACTTTTTTAGAGACAGGGTCTCACTCTGTCTCACTCTGTCACCCAGGCTGGAGTGTGGTGGTGTGATCACAGCTCACTGCAGCCTCAACCTCCCGAGCTGAAGCAATCCTCTCACCTTAGCCTCCCCAGTAGCTCAGACTACAGGCACGCACCACCACACCCGGCTAAATTTTGTATTATTTTGTAGAGACAGATTTTCACCATGTTGCCCAGGCTGGTCTCAAACTCCTGAGCTCCAGCAATTCACCCACCTCGGCCTCCCAAAGTGCTGGGATTACAGGTATAAGCCACTATGCCCAGCCTCTCCCATCTTAAGTGTATGGTTTGGGCCCAGCGTAGTGGCTCACACCTGTAATCCCAGCACTTTGGGAGGCCAATGCAGGTGGGTCGCCTGAGGTCAGGAGTTTGAGACCAACCTGGCCAACATGATGAAACCCCGTCTCTACTAAAAATTAAGTGTATGGTTTGATGACTTCTAGTATAAACATAGAGTTGTGCAACTATCACCACACCCCAGTTTTAGGACATTTCTACCACCCAGAAAGTTCTCTGTGCCCATTTGCAGCCAATCTGTGTTTCCAGGCCCAGGCAACCACTGATCTGCATTCTGTGTATACAGTTTTGAAATTTCATATGAATGGATTCATACAATATGGAGTCCTTCGTGTCTAGTTTCTTCTACTTAGCAAAATGTTTTAAACATTAATCCGGCTGGGCGTGGTGGCTCACGCCTGTAATCCCAGCACTTTGGGAGGCTGAGGCGGGTGGATCACCTGAGGTCAGGAGTTCGAGACCAGCCTGGCCAACATAGTGAAACCCTGTCTCTACTAAAAATACAAAAAGTTAGCTGGGTGTGGTGGCGGGTGCCTGTAATCCCAGCTACTCGGGAGGCTGAGGCAGGAGAATCGCTTGAACCCAGGAAGTGGAGGTTGCAGTGAGCCGAGATTGTGCCATTGCACTCCAGCCTGGGTGACAGAGCGAGACTCTGTCTCAAAAAAAAAAAAAAAGCATTCATGCATTCATCTATGTTGCACATATCAGTAGTTCTTTATTGCTGAGAAGTATTCTATTATATAGATATACCACTTTGGGCCAGGCATAGTGGCTCATACCTTTAATCCCAGCACTTTGGGAGGCTGAGGTGGGGGGAATTGCTTGAGTCCAGGAATTCAAGACCAGCTTGGGCAATATAGCAAGACCCTGTCTCTACAAAAAAAAAAAAAAAAAAAAAAAAGCATTTAGCCAGGTGTGATGGTGCATGCCTGTAGTCCCAGCTACTGGGGAGGCTGAGGTGGGAGGATTGCTTGAGCCCAGGAGGTCGAGGCTGCAGTGAGCCGTGATCACGCCACCACACTCCAGCCTGGGTGACAGAGACCTGTTAAAATGAAAACTGGTCATGGTGGCTCACTCCTGTAATCCCAGCACTTTGGTAGGCTGAGGCAGGAGGATCCTTTGAGTCCAGGAGTTCGAGACTAGCTTCGGCAACATAGTGAGACTCCAGCTGCAAAAAATAAAAAGTTAGCTGGGCATGGTGGCACTCGCCTTTAGTCCCAGCTACCCAGGAAGCTGATGTGGGAGGATCACTTGAGCCCAGGAGCTTCCAGGCTGCAGTGAACCATGATTGCACCACTACACTCAGCCTGGGTGACAGAGTGAGACCCTGTCTCAAAAATAAAATTAAAATTAAAATAAAAAACAGCTGCCCTATTTTTGTTTGTACATGCACTGGTTGATGGAGATTTTACTTTTGGGCTGTTATAAGTAAAGCTGGTATGAACTCTTGTTTATAAAACTTTCTATGGACACATGTTTTTGCTTCTCTTGGGTGGTTGGGTTATATGGGAGGAATATTTTTAACTTTCTTTTTTTTTTGAGACAAGGTCTCACTTTGTCATCCAGGTTAGAGTGCAGTGGCACAATCTTGGCTCACTGCAACCTCTGCCTCCTGGGTTCAAGCGATTCTTGTGCCTCAGCCTCCCGAATAGTTGGGACTACAGGCATGTGCCACCATGCCCTGCTAATTGTTTTTGGATTTTTGGTAGAGATGGGGTTTCACCATGTTGCCCAGGCTGGTCTCCAACTCCTGGGCTCAAGCTATCCGTCTGCCTCAAGCTCCTATTTTTAACTTTTTTTTTTTTTTTTTTGAGACGGAGTCTTGCTCTATCGCCCAGGCTGGAGTGCAGTGGTGCGATCTTGGCTCACTGCAAGCTCCGCCTCCTGGGTTCACGCCATTCTCCTGCCTCAGCCTCCCGAGTAGCTGGGACTACAGGTGCCCGCCACCACGCTCAGCTAATTTTTTGTATTTTTAGTAGAGATGGGGTTTCACCGTGTTAGCCAGGATGGTCTTGATCTCCTGACCTCATGATCCACCCGCCTCGGCCTCCCAAAGTGCTGGGATTACAGGCGTGAGCCACCACACTCGGCCACTATTTTTAACTTTTTAAGAAACTGCCCAACTGTTTTCCAAAGTGATTGTACCATTTTTTATTTCCGTCAACACTACGAGCATTTCAGTTGTTCTGCATCCTCATCAGCACTTGGTATTGTCAGCTTTTAAAATTTTTAGCCATTCCCCTTGATGGGAAGTGGTATCTCTTGTGGTTTTGATCTGTATTGCCTGGATGAGTAATGATGTTAGTCATCTTTTCATGTGCTTATAGGCTGTTTGTATATCTTCTTTGGTGAAATGTGTATTCAAACCTTTCACCCATTTTTTACTGGGTTGTTGTCTTCTTAGTAAGTTGCAGAGTTCATTATGTTTCCTGAATACCAGCCCTGGCTGGGTGCGGTGGCTCACACCTGTAACCCCAGCACTTCCAGAGGTGGAAGCAGGAGGATTGCTTGAGCCCAGGAGTTTGAGACCAGCCTGGGCAACATAGCTAGACCCAGTCTCTACAAAAAATAAAAAACAATTAGCCAGGCATGGTAGGGTGCACCTGTAGTCCTAGCTATCCAGGAGGCTGAGACGGGAGGATTGCTTGAGCCCAGGAGTTGGAGGCTGCAGTGAGCTATGATCGTGTCACTGCACTCCAGCCTGGGCGACAGAGTAAGACCACATCTCAAGCATAAAAAAAAAAAGAATAAGAAAAAGAAAAGAATGCAAGTCTGGGCCTGGCGTGATGGCTTACACCTGTAATCTCAGCACTTTGGGAGGCTGAGGCAGGTGGATCATTTGAGGTCAGGAGTTCAAGACCAGTCTGGCCAACATGGTGAAACTCCATCTCTACTAAAAAACAAAAATTAGCCAATGTGGTGGCAATGGGACGCCTGTAGTCCCAGGTACTTGGGAGGCTGAAACAGGAGAATCACTTGAACCTGGGAGGCGGAGGTTGCAGTGAGCTAAGATTGCATCACTTGGGTGACAAAGCAAGACTCCGTCTCCAAATAAATAAATAAATAAAAGAATGAAAGTTTGTTATTAGATACGATTTATAGCTGTTTTCTCTGTGGGAGGGATTTTGGGCAGAGAAGAGGCCCTGGTAGGGGGGGCGGGGGTCAGGAGGTGGAGGGAGTTCCTTGCACCTCACTTGAGTCTCAGCAATGCTCTCTCTTCTCTGCATCTGGAATTCCTAGGTGAGAGGGTCCCCCAGCTGAGCCACGGGAGCAGGAGGCTCATTTGGTCACCCACAAGGTGGGACATTTACTGTCACCAGAGACCACCCCCACTCACCTTTGCTAGCACTGGAAATGCTGACCCAGCCTAACCAAGCTCTGAGAGAGCTGTGCCCAAAGCTCACAGTCCGGCTCCCTCATTGAACAAGCCACCAGGAGGGCCAGGTTCTGAGGACGAAGGGAGCAGTCTTGCACCCCAGCATGTTTGACTCCCAGCCCCCAGAATTCCCGGGGCACCAGGGGCGTTGGGATGTTGGATTTAGCAGGCCCTGAGGGCCAGAGCTGGCAGGCATGCCCAATGCTGTCGTGGGCCCACCCCGACGTGTCGGCTCCACTGCTGTGTGCCTGGGGGCAGCTAGTTTTCCTCTGCTCTTATGGCTGCCAGCCCGAGGGAGGAGGTGATCCTTCACTCAGATGTGCCAGGACAGGTAGTAGCGTTGCTGACTCATCGGATGTCCTGAGAACACAGGCACATTCCTGCCGTGAGCGTTGTGGGTTGGCATCTGTATTCATCAGAACTTTTTTGGAAATGCAAATGACATTGTCCCTCAAATAGGTTTAGGGAAAAAAAAAAAAGGCCAGGTGCAGTGGCACACACTTGTAATCACAGAAGTTTGGGAGGCTGAGGCGGGAGGATTGCTTGACCCCAGGAGTTTTGGACCAGCCTGGGCAACATAGTGAGACCCTGTCTCAACAAAAAACTTGTAAACTTAGCTGGGGCAGGGGGTGGTGGTGGTGGCATGCGTCTGTGGTCTCAGCTACTCGGGAGCCTGGGAGGTTGAGGCTGCAGTGAGCTGAAATCGTACCGCTGCACTCCAGCCTCCAGCCTGGGCAACAGAGTAAGATACTGTCTCAAAAAAAAAAAAAAGAGAGAGAGAGAAAACAATTGTGAGATTTGTTGGTTGAAGAGCTCAGTCGGGCACAGTGGCTCACGCCTGTAATCCCAGCACTTTGGGAGGCCGAGGGGGGCAGATCACAAGGTCAGGAGATCAAGACCATCCTGGCTAACATGGTGAAACCCCGTCTCTACTAAAAATACAAAAAATTAGCCGGCCGTGGTAGCAGGTGCCTGTAATCCCAGCTACTCGGGAGGCTGAGGCAGGAGAATGGCGTGAACCCGGGAGGCGGAGCTTGCAGTGAGCCGAGATCGTGCCACTGCACTCCAGCCTGGGCAACAGAGTGAGACTCCATCTCAAAAAAAAAAAAAAAAAAAACGAAGAGCTCAAATGCCCAGCTTCAGGCTCAGCTGGATCTAGGCCCTCCTGGGGACTCAGCTCTGCTGTCTCTGTGTTGGCACCGTTCCCTGGCAGGCTCTCCCATGCGGTAACCAGGATGGCCCCTGCAGCTTCTGGCTTCCATCCTACACCCAGGCAGCCCCAGAGCGGGGAGAATTCTTCGTAAAGGTTTCAGCCACAGCCCAGGCCCTGGGACGCCTCACATGATCTTCTCTGATGGCCAGGCCTGCGTTATGCATCCACTCTAGGTGTGGTAATGGCGTCAACCCACATAAGTCATATGAACCAAGGATGGGGAAATGTAGGCCGGGAGCAGTGGCTCATGCCTGTAATCCCAGCACTTTGGGAAGCCGAGGCAGGAGAATTACCTGAGGTCAGCAGTTTGAGACCAGGCTGGCCAAGATGGCAGAAACCCCTCTCTACCAAAATACAAAAATTAGCCGGGCCTGGTGGCAGGCGCCTGTAGTCTGACCTACTCAGAGGCTGAGGCAGAAGAATTGCTTGAACCCAGGAGCTGGAGGTTGCAGTGAGCCAAGATCGTGCCACTGCACTCCTACCTGGGTGTCAAACTGACTCTGTCTCAAAAAAAAAAATTGGGGAAAAGGAACTTGGTGCGGTGGCTCATGCCTGTAATCCCTGCATTGTGGGAGGCAGAGGTGGGCGGATCACTTGAGGTCAGGCATTCGAGACCAGCCTGGCCAACATAGTGAAACCCCATGTCTACAAAAAATACAAAAATTAGCCAAGCGTGGTGGCGGATACCTGTAGTCCCGGCTATCCGGGGGCTGAGGCAGGAGAATCACTTGAACCCAGGAGGCAGAGGTTGCAGTGAGCTGAGATCATGACACTGCACTCCAGCCTGGGCAACAGAGTAAAACCCTGTCTCTAAAAATAATAATAATAATAACAAAATGAGTGAAGAAAAGGTTTCTTCAAAATCTGTGACCACAGATATGGCTGGACAGACAAGGGCATCTCCTGTATCAGAGATTTCCTGTGTTTCTGAGGTCCAGACATGAGGATGCTTTTGCCTGGAATCCTCCATCCGACTATAGTGCTCTGACTTTTCTCTCCCCATTGGACGGTGCTCCCCAGGGCAGAGGCCGAGTCCTGCCTGCAGCTCTTGGGTAGGGATGGGGCCTGGCTCATGGTGAGCCTTCTGGAAACACTGGGTGCAGGAAAGTCTGTGAGTATAGGATAGTGGGGAAGAGGCCTGGGGGTGGGGGGCTTGTCCACCTCTCCGGCCCCCTGCAGCCAGTCCCATCTTGCTGCCACCTGATCCCCTAAACAGATAGCGTCATACCTGGAGGCTTTGCTTCTCTCCAGAGTCCCTTTTGTCCTATAAGCTCTTCTCTGCTTCATCATAATGACACAAAGCTGGCCGGGCATGGTGGCTCACGCCTGTAATCCCAGCACTTTGGGAGGCCGAGGCGGGCGGATCACCTGAGGTCAGGAGTTCTAGACCAGCCTGGCCAACATGGTAAAACCCTGTCTCTACTAAAAATACAAAAATTAACCGGGCATGGTGACAGGTGCCTGTAATCCCAGCTACTCGGGGGCCCAAGGCAGGATAATTGTTTGAACCCAGGAGGCGGAGGTTGCAGTGAGCCGAGATCGCGCCATCACACTCCAGCCTGGGGAACAAAGCGAGACTTCATCTCAAAAAAAAAAAAAAAAATTTAAGTTCCGGGGTCCATGTGCAGGATGTGCAGGTTTGTTATATAGGTAAAGGTGTGCCATGGTGGTTTGCTGCACCTCTCAACCCATCACCTAGGTATTAAGCCCGGCATGCATTAGCTATTATTCCTGATGCTCTCCCTCCCCCCACCCTACCCCTCAACAGGCCCCAGTGTGTGTTGTTCCCCTCCCTGTGTCCATGTGTTCTCCTTGTCCAGCTCCCATTTATAAGTGAGAACATGCGGTGTTTGGTTTTCTGTTCCTGTGTTAGTTTGCTGAGGATAATGGCTTCCAACTCCATCCATGTCCCTGCAAAGGACATCATCTTGTTCTATTTTACGACTGCATTTTTTTGTCTTTGTTTTTGTTTTGAGACAGAGTCTTGCTCTGTCACCCAGGCTGGAGTGCAGTGGTGCCATCATATAGCTCACTGCAGCCTCAGCCTCCCAGGCTCAAGCAATCTTCCCGCCTCTGCCCCACAAGTAGCTGGGGCTACAGGCATGTGCCACTACGCCTGGCTAATTTTTTATTTTTTATTTTCTGTAGAGACAAAGTCTTGCCATGCTACCAAGGCTGGTTTCGAACTCCTGGCCTCAAGCAATCCTCCCACCTTGGCCTCCCAAAGTGTTAGGATTACAGGTGTGAGCCATTGCCCCCAGCCCTTTTAGGGCTTTTTTTTTTTTTTCTTTTGAGACAAGAGTCTTATTCTGTTGTCCAGGCTGAAGTGCAGTGGCGCGACCTCGGCTCACTGTAACCGCCGCCTCCTGGGTTCAAGTGATTTTCGTGCTTCGGCCTCCCAAGTAGCTGGGACTACAGGCATGTGCTACCCAGCCTGGCTAATTTTTGTGTTTTTTGTAGACACGGGGTTTCACCGTGTTGGCCAGGCTGGTCTTGTACTCCTGACCTCAAGTGATCCACTCACCTCAGCCTCCTAAAGTGCTGGGATTACAGGCATGAGCCACTGCACCTGGCCCCTTTTAGGGCTTTTAATAACCATAGTCAGCATGCAGCTCACGCTTTGAAAAGGTTTCACTCTGTCGCCCAGGCTGGAGTGCCCTGGAGCTCACTGCAGCCTCGAACTCCTGGGCTCAAGCGATCCACCAGCCTCAGCCTCCCAGAGTGCTGGGATGCGAGGCCACTGTACCCAGTCTAAAAGTGGTCTTTGTTGCAAACAGTTTGATGGATGCTCGTGGGATAGAAGATGAAACATCTTTCAATTGTAATAAATTTCTGCAACCAAACATAAATAAATAGACACAAAGCTTTAATGGTGGGAAGGCAGGCAGAGGTCGTGGTTAGATGATGGCCTGGTGTGGAGATGAGGCAGGTAACTGCACACCAGGACGTAAGAGGGTAAGGCAATAGCCTCTCTGTGTGTTTGTCTTGCCCCTGCAGTAGACGGGGCGCATACTGGCATGGTGAGTCCGAGAGCGGGAATGTGGCCCGTGCGGTAACGGGAGCAGTGAGCTGATAGGTTAAATCGGGCGTTGCCCAGTCCAGCCCACCTCAGGAGGGATGTGTGTTGCTCGATGGCCCCTGAGGATCTGGGGGCCATTGGGAAGTGATGATGTGATCTCTCCTGTCTCTGCCTGCAGGTGAGTGAAGATGGCAGAGAGGACGTGACCAGCACTCACCCTTGTCCACCTGCCCAGTGGCACCGCCATGCAGAAGCCCAGCGGCCTGAAGCCCCCCGGCCGTGGGGGGAAGCACTCCAGCCCCATGGGCCGAACGTCTACTGGGTCAGCTTCATCCTCAGCGGCGGTGGCCACTGGCTCCAAGGAAGGTACGTGGCACACCAAGGATCAGGGATGAGGGGACTGGCTACATGGGATGAGTGTTATTCTAGAAGAGTCCCAGGAGCACACTCTGTGACCAATCTGATGGGGGACTCTGAGTGTCATGAGCTCCTGTAATGGGGCCTGATCAACACTGGGAGGTTGGCAGAGGCTTCCCCAGGGAGGGGACATGGGAGCTGAAGTCTGGAGGGAGAATAGCTGATTCACTAGCTGAAGAGGAAATGGGCCGGGTACAGTGGCTCGTGCCTGTAATCCCAGCACTTTGGGAGGCCGAGGTGGGTGGATCACTGGAGGTCAGGAGTTTGAGACCAGCCTGGCCAACTTGGTGAAACGCCATCTCTACTAAAAATACAAAAATTAGCCAGGCGTGGCAGCAGGTGCCTGTAATCCCAGCTACTCAGGAGGCTGAGACAGGAGAATTGCTTGACCTCGAGAGGTGGAGGTTGCAGCGAACCGAGATTGCGCCATTGTACTCCAGCCTGGGCAACAGAGCGAGACTCCATCTCAAAAATAAAAAAAAGAGGGAAGGGTATTCCAAGTAGAGGGCACAGCACATGCAAATGCTCAGAGGCAGAAAGGAGCATCATGAGTACAGAAGAGGGAGAGAGCATGGGTGTGGCTGGGGCAGTCTGCTGCAATGCAGGTGGACCTGGGTGACTTGGAGGTGTGCAGGGAGTTTCATTTCCATCCTAATAATGAGAGCTATGGGAGAGTTTAAACCACGATGAGTATGATGGAAGGAACTAGCAGCAATTTCTTACCTATTCTCTGCAGTTGAAAAAATTGTGATTGAGCTGGGCATGGAGGCTCATGCCTGTAATCTCAGCACTTTGGGAGGCCGAGGTGGGAGGATCACTTGAGGTCAGGAGTTCAAGACCAGCCTGGGCAACATGGTGAAACCCCATCTCTACTAAAAATACAAAAATTAGCCGGGCGTGGTGGTGGGCGCCTGTAATCCCAGCTGCTTGGGAGGCTAAGGCAGGAAAATTGTTTGAAGTCAAGAGGAGGAGGTTGCAGTGAGCCGAGATCACACCAGTGCACTCCAGCCTGGGCTACAAGAGTGAAACTCCATTTAAAAAAAAAAAAGATGATTGTTTCTTACTTATCACTTTGATAAATGATACTGTGATGAACATCTTTGTGCACAAAGCCTGGCTTTGATGACACTCCAGCCAGCAGGATAGGTCACTGCCCATCTTATCTGATTGGCACAAAGTTTGGAGAGACAAACACAGCTGGGGCCAGACTGGACAACCTGGGTCCCGGGGAAGGGGGTCAAGGAAAGTTTGGGTCAAAGTCATGGGCAGTTGGCAGGACAGGGTCTCTGGCAGAGCCAAATGGGCAGCATGAAAGGGCAAGGAAGCTGCAGGGTGAGGCCTGTGGGCAGAAGCCCATGGGAAGGGCCTGCCCAGTACAGCCTTGTGAAGGCCCAGGCTCTGCTCCAGGGTGGCAAGTCCTCTCCAGCAATGAGAAGCTAGACAAGAGAAAATTCGGGGGATGAGGTGAGGTGGGGAAGAGGTGTTCCATGTGGAGGGAATGGGTGATGCAAAGGTCCTGAGGCTGGAATGAATTGGGTTTGTTAAGAAAGAAAAAGGCCAGGGACGGTGGCTCATGCCTGTAATCCCAGCACTTTGGGAGGCCAAGGCAGGCGGATCACCTAGGTTAGGAGTTCGAGACCAGCCTGGCCAACATGGTGAAACCCCATCTCTACTAAAAATACAAAAATTAGCTGGATGTGGTGGCACATGCCTGTAATCCCAGCTCATGGGAGGCTGAGGCATGAGAATCGACTGGACTCAGGAGGCGGAGGCTACAGTGAGCCGAGATCATGCCACTGTACTCCAGCCTGGGCAACAGAACAAGACTCTGTCAAAAAATAAAATAAATAAAATAAAATAAATAAATAAATAAAGAGAAGCCAGCAAGGTGGCTCACGCCTGTAATCCCAGCACTTTGGGAGGCTGAGGCCGGAAAATCACTTGAGCCTAACAGTTCCAGACCAGCCTGGGGAACATAGTGAGACCCCATCTCTACAAAAAAAAATTTAAATTAACCAGGCATGGTAGTGCGTGCCTGTAGTCCCAAGTACTCGGGAGGCTGAGGCAGGAGGATCGCTTGAGCCCAGGGGTTGGAGGCTGCAGTGAGCCATGATCACGCCACTGCACTCCAGCCTGAGTGACAGAGCAAGACCCTAAAAAAAAAAAGAGAGAGAGAAAGAAGAAAAGTCTGGATGGAGAGGAGTGTGAAAATAGGTTAGAGAGGGCAGCCGGGGCAGACCTGAAGGACACAGGGTTTGGGTTTGTTTTAGAAGTGGTGGGGGCTGGGCACAGTGACTCAAGCCTGTAATCCCATCTCTTTGGGAAGCTGAGGCGGGAGGATCGCTTGAGGTTAGGAGACCAGTCTGGCCAACATGATGAAACTCTGTCTCTACTAAAAATACAAAAATTAGCTGTAATCTCAGCTACTCGGGAGGCTGAGGCAGGAGAATCGCTTGAACCCGGGAGGCGGAGGTTGCAGTGAACTGAGATTGCGCCACTGCACTTCAGCCTGGGCAATAGAGTGAGACTCCGTCTCAAAAAAAAAAGAAAAAGGAAAAGAGCAGTGGGGGCCAGGCACGGTGACTCAAGCCTGTAATCCCAGCACTTTGGGAGGCTGAGGCAGGAGGATCACCTTGCTCAGTAGAGTTTGAGTCCAGCCTGAGCAACACAGCAAGATCTCATCTCTACTAAAAAAAAATTAGGCACGGTGGTCCATACTTGTGGTCCCAGTTACTTGGCAGCCTGAAGTAGGAGATCCGCTTGAGCCCAGGAGGTCGAGGCTGCAGTGAGTTTTGATCACACCACTGCACTCCAGCCTGGGTGACTGAGCGAGACTCTGAGTCAAAAACAAAACAAAAAAAGGATGGTGGGAGTGGCTGGAGGACACCAATGGAAGAGTGATGGGACCTTGTTCACATCCCTTGGGCCGCTGTGCAGAGAACGGATTGTAGGGTTAAGAGCCAGCTGGGGATACCAGCGAGGAGGCTGTGGTTATCCGGGGGAGGGAGGGGCTCATTACCATGAGTAGGCAATCAGGGAAGACTTCCTGGAAGAAGTGTGAATGAGCTCAGCCTTGATAATGGGGGCAGGGCAGTGGGTGGAGTTTGAAAATGAGAATAAGAGGAGGAAGAAGGACCTGCAGACAGTGGGGTCAAGGGTGTGAGCAAAGGCACCCAGTGGGCTGAGCTTGGACCAGTGAGGAGTAAGGCTGTGTAACCTAATGGCTGGAGAAGGGCACCCGCCCAGCCCAACCCTGGGGCTGGGGCATGGCGTGCAGTGAGAGAGTCCGATTGAACCTTCTGGGTACTTTCCCCTTTGTTCTTCCCTGATCTAGAGAGGCCCAAATTCTGGCTGTGATCCAGTTCTCATGCCCCTCCTAGCCCTGCTCCTGCTGTGTGACCCTGGGAGAGTGACCTAACCTCTCTGAGCCACAAATGGGATAATAGCATCTCCCTAATGGGATCAAGTGAGTTAATGAACATGAAGTGCCTGCAGGTAGAAAACTTATTAAAGATTAATTTATTTTCCTTTCACCCATCCATCATCTCATTACAGGAAAATTTGAAAGTGATAAAAGAAAAAAACGTCCATTATCCTTTAACCTTCTCCCCTCCCCCTTACCACTTAACCTCATCACTGCACAGCCTAACCAGGATTCCGTGAAGGATGGACCATGTTTATTGTGGTCCCACAGGATTCTAACAGAGCTGAGCATTTCCTATTGCCGACATTGGCAGTTCCTGAGTTTTAGCCATTGTCATGTTGCAGTGCAATTACTTTATTTTATTTATTATTATTATTATTATTTTGAGATGGAGTCTCACTCTATCACCCAGGCTGGAGTGCAGTGGCATGATCTCGGCTCACCGCAACCTCCACCTCCCGGGTTCAAGCGATTCTCTGCCTCAGCCTCCCAAGTAGCTGGGATTACAGGTGCCTGCCACCACGCCCGGCTAATTTTTCATATTTTTAGTAGAGACAGGGTTTCATCATCTTGGCCAGGCTGGTCTTGAACTCCTGACCTCGTGATCCCCGCCTTGGCCTCCCAAAGTGGTGGGATGATAGGTGTGAGCCACCGCGTCTGGCCTTTATTTATTTATTTTTTAATAAAAAATAAGCGTGCAGTGTTTATAAAGTCTCCAGTAGTGCACAGTCATCAGTCATGTCCTAGACCTTCACATTCACTCATTCCCTCACCCAGAGCAGCTTCCAGACTTGCAAACTCCATTCATGTTAAGTGCCCCAGACAGGCGTACCCTTTTTTCCTTTCTTTTTTATTTTTACTATTTTATTTATTTATTTTTTTCCTTTTTTTTTTGAGACAGAGTCTCACTCTGTCGACCAGGCTGGAGTGCAGTGGCACGATCTCAGCTCATTGCAACCTCCACCTCCTGGGTTCAAGCAATTCTCCTGCCTCAGCCTCCTGAGTAGCTGGGGCTACAGGCATGTGCCACAACACCAGCTAATTTTTGTATTTTTAGTAGAGACAGGATTTCACCATGTTGGCCAGGCTGGTCTCGAACTCCTGACCTCAAGTGATCCACTGGCCTCGGCCTCCTAAAGTGCTGGGATTATAGGCATGAGCCACTGCACCCAGCCTCCATTTTTTAATCTTCTTTTTTAAGAAACAGGATCTTGGCCAGGCGCTCACGCCTGTAATCCCAGTCCTTTGGGAGGCCAAGGCAGGTGGATTACCTGAGGTCAGGAGTTTGAGACCAGCCTGGGCAACATAGTGAAACCCCAACTCTACTAAAAATACAAAAACTTAGCCTGGCATGGTGGTGGACGCCTGTAATACCAGCTACCCGAGAGGCAGAGGTTTCAGTGAGCCAAGACGACACCACTGCACTCCCGCCTGGGCAACAGAGTGAGACTCTGTCTCAAAAAACAAAGAGACAGGAGACAGGATCTTGTTATATTGACCAGGATGCACCTCCTGGCCTCAAGCAATCCATCCTCCCACCTTGACCTCCCAAATTTCTGGGATTACAGGCATGAGCCACTACACCTGACCCATTGCTTGTCTTTGTTTTTTGTTGTTGTTGTTGTCTGTTTTATTTTTTTTTGAGATGGAGCCTCACTCTGTCACCAGGCTCAAGTGCAGTGGCGCGATCTTGGCTCACTGCAACCTTCCTCTCCCTGGTTCAAGCGATTCTCCTGCCTCAACCTCCCAAGTAGCTGGGATTACAGGCACACGCCACCATGCCCAGCTGATTTTTGTCTTTTTAATAGAGATGGGGTTTCACCATGTTGGCCAGGCTGGTCTCGATCTTCTGACCTTGCGATCTACCCGCTTCGGCCTTCCAAAGTGCTTGGATTCCAGGTATGAGCCACCGCACCTGGCTTGTTTGTCTTTTAAACCTTATTTTTACTGTACCTTTTCTATGTTTAGCTATGTTTTATTTATTTATTTATTTATTTATTTATTTATTTATTTATTTGAGATAGGGTCTCGTTCTGTTGCCCAGGCTGGAGTGCAGTGGCGTAATCATAGCTCACTGCAGCCTTGACCTCCTGGGCCCATGCGATCCTCATGCCTTGGCCTCCTAAGTAGCTGGGACTATAGGCGGGTGCCACCATGCCTGGCTACCTTGTAAATTTTTTGTAGAAATGGAGTCTTGCATTTGTTGCCCTCGTTGGTCATGAACTCCTGGGCTCAAGCAATCTTCCCACCTCAGCCTACCAAAGGGCGTAAGCCACCATGGCTGACCTAGATATCTTTTTTTTTTTTTTTTTTGAGATGGAGTTTTACTCTGTCTCCCAGGCTGTAGTGCAATGGCATGATGTCGGCTCACTGCAACCTCTGCCTCCTGGGTTCAAGCAATTCTCCTGCCTCAGCCTCCTGAGTAGCTGGGATTACAGGCGCCCAGCACCATACCTGGCTAATTTTGTATTTTTAGTAGAGACAGAGTTTCACCATGTTGGCCAGGCTGGTCTCCAACTCCTGACTTCAGGTGATCTGCCTGCCTTGGCCTCCCAAAGTGCTGGGATCACAGGCGTGAGCCACCGCGCCTGGCCCTGGCCTCGATATCTTATGTTCAGATGTACAAACACTTCCCCTCTTGTTACAATTGCCTTCAACATTGAGTACTGTAACATGCTAAACAGGTTTGTAGCCTAGGAGCAGTGGACTAGACCACATAGGATTGTGTAAGTACACTCTGTGATGTTCACAGGACAACAAAATCACCTAATGATGCATTTCTCAGATGGTATCCCCATCATTAAGTGATACATGACTGTATTTCCTTCCAGTCTATTTTCCTATTACACAAGTTGTTGTTTTATTATTTATTTTTATTTTTTGAGATGGAATCTCGCTCTTTCGCCCAGGCTGGAGTGCAGTGGCACGATCTCTGCAACCTCTGCCCCCTGGGTTCAAGCGATTCTCCTGCCTCAGCCTCCCAAGTAGCTGGGATTACAGGCAGCCGCCACCATGCCTGGCTAATTTTGTATTTTTAGTAGAGACAGAGTTTCGCCATGTTGGTCAGGCTGGTCTCAAACTCCTGACCTCAGGTGATCCTCCCGCCTCGGTCTCCCAAAGTGCTGGGATTCCAGGTGTGAGCCTCCGTGCCCAGCCACAAGTTGTTGTTTTAAACAGCTAGATCGTGCATTCTACTTTTTCTCATCTTAATTGCATCCTATGGGAAGCACCTCCCTGTGCTACTGCGGTATCACCTGCTGTCATTTGAATGGTTCCTTGGAGGGAGCGGACTATAGTGTGGTGTGTGGTGTGCCACCTGCTTCCTAGTCACATTGCCTGGTGGTCTGGGGATGGGGGCGAGGACTGGATGGTCGAACTGCCTGGTGCCTCCACCCTCAAAGCTGTCCCAGAGAGAGAAAGTGTCCCTCCGAGAATCTCCAGTTGACTGGGGAGACACACCCTGTGCCTGACCTTGGAGATGGTGGCAGCAGAGGCTGTGGCTGGGCTTGGTGGTGTCCTCTCCCTTTGCTGCACCCCAGCTGCTGCCTTTGCAGGGCAGAACCAGACTCCCAGGCTGGGGAAGGAGGTGGCCAGCCTGGAGCAAAACCGAGTTGGCTGAGGCAGCCAAACTCCAGGAGAGAGAAAGGGAGAATTCTGCTGCCCGGGGCTGCTTTTGTTCCTGTTCCAGGATCTCGAGAAAAAAAAAAAAAAAAGCCTCTGGGAAGAGTGACAGGTGAAAGAGCCAGGGAAGGACGGTCCCCCCAGTCCTGTTGGCCCATCGGACTCCCTCACCCATCCATGCAACTGGCCATCTGTTCTCCGAGGGGCTGGAGGTGGCCACACCCATCAGAGGCTGGGACCCTGGGCAGTGGGCAGCTCAAGATGCGTGTGGCAGAGGCCAGGGCCTGGCAGTGGTTTGTGGGGAGGGGAGCACGCTGGAGTCTGCTCTGGGAACAGGGCTGTGGCTGCCTCCCAAAACATGAGCTCAGCCTCCGGCAGAGAATCTGGCCAAGGGACGGGGCCTGGACTGGTGCCCTTGCTGCCCACCCAGTGGAGAGGGGAGGGCCCATGTCCTCAGAGCTGTGCCACACAGGGAGCAGCATTTGAGGGGGACCTTTGAGAGGATCTCTCACACTAGAGGTGGTGCAGGGCTACAAGGGAGAGGTGGTCAGAGCAGGTGGGCAGGAGGGCGGTTTGGGATCCACCTGGGGGCAAAGTCCTGGGTGGAGCAGCGTGGCAAGGGACAGACTGGCCAGATGTGACCGAGCACACCTGGAGGCTGCTGCAGACAGGATGGTCAGGGATGGCCTGGCTCCAACAGTGACATTGGAGCAAAGATTCAAGTGATGAGCAGGAGTCGCCCTGGCTACTGTTCAGGGAAAAGCATCCAGGCAGAGGGAACAGAGGCTGCAAAGGCCCTGAGGGCCCAGTGTGGTGGCTTATGCCTGTAATCCCAGCACTCTGAGAGGCTGATGTGGGTGGATCACTTGAGGTCAGGAGTTCAAGACCAGCCTGGCCAACATGGTGAATCCTTGTCTCTACTAAAAATACAAAAATTAGCTGGGCATGGTGGTGCACACCTGTAGTCCCAGCTACTTGGGAGGCTAAGGCAGGAGAATCGCTTGAACCCGGGAGGTGGAGGTTGCAGTGAGCTTAGATCACGCCATTGCACTTCAGCCTGGGCAACAGAGTGAGACTCCATCTCAAAACAACAAAAAAAAGTTGGGAGGCTTGGCTGCAGTGACCTGGGTCCTGGATGAGGAATGATGGGACTGATGAGCACAGGGGCCAACAGTGTGCCACTGTTTTCATTTTAAAGATGAGACCATTGGCTGGGTATGGTGGCTCATGCCTGTAATCCCAGCACTTTGGGAGGCCAAGGAGGGCAGATCACTTGAGGTCAGGAGTTCGAGACCAGCCTAGCCAACGTGGTGAAACCTCATCTCTACTAAAAATAACAAAAATTAGCCGGGCGTGGTGGCGCATGCCTATAATCCCAGCTACTCAGGAGGCTGAGGCAGGAGAATGGCTTGAACCTGGAAAGCAGAGGTTGCAGTGAGCGAAGTTCATACCATTGCACTCCAGCCTAGGCAACAAAGGAAGACTCTGTCTCAAAAAAATAAAATAAAATAAAAATAAAGATGAGACCACCGAGGCTTGGAGTCTCAGCTGCATTGCCCAGGGTTACAGGGCCAGAGCTGAGACTCGTGCCAGACTGAGCCCCTGCTGCCTCCCCAGGGGTGGGATGCCTGGGGGACCAAGTCCAGTCCCAGCCCCACACACTTGGCTCATGCCCCAGACAGGTGGATGGGAGGAGGAGCTACCTGTTCCCATTAGGTTGGTCACAACTGTCCCCTAACATTCCTGTGGCCTTGCCTCATGCTGGGAACTCAGGAGATTGAGGACAAGTTTGTGTGGGAGTGTCACCCACCCTTAGACGGGGAGTTGGGCTATGTGAGGCAAGGCCCACCTCCTATATGCTAGCCTCAGCCGCCACTCCAGGACATACACAGGGCTGGGCCCAGAGCATTTTTTTTTTTTTTTTTTTTTTGAGACGAAGTCTCTCTCTGTCGCCCAGGCTGGAGTACAGTGGCGTGATCTTGGCTCACTGCAACCTCCGCCTCCTGGGTTCCAGCGATTCTCCTGCCTCAGCCTCCCAAGTAGCTTGGATTACAGGCATGCGCCCCCAGGCCCGGCTAATTTTTGTATCTTTGAGTAGAGACAGGGTTTCACCATGTTGGCCAGGCTGGTCTTGAACTCCTGACCTCGTGATCCGCCTGCCTCAGCCTCCCAAAGTGCTGGGATTACAGGCGTGGGTCACCATGCCCGGCCTGTTTTTGTTTTTGACATGGAGTCTTACTCTGTCACCCAGGCTGGAGTACAGCGGCGTGATCTCAGCTCACTGCAACCTCTACCTCCCGGGTTCAAGAAACTCTCGTATATTGCTGGTGGGAATGTAAAATGGTACAGCTGCTTCAGGAAAGTTTGGTAGTTCTTTAAAGTTTGTTTTGTTTTTTGAGACAGAGTCTCGCTCTGTTGCCCAGGCTTGAGTGCAGTGGTGCAATCTTGGCTCACCACAACCTCCACCTCCCAAGTTCAAGCAATTCTTCTGCCTCAACCTCCCAAGTAGCTGAGATTACAGGCATGTGCCACCACACTTGGCTAATTTTTGTATTTTTAGTAGAGTTAGGGTTTCACCATCTTGGCCAGGCTGGTCTCGAACTCCTGACCTCAAGTGATCCACCTGCCTCGGCCTCCCAAAGTGCTGGGATTACAGGCGTGAGCCACTTCGCCCAGTCAGCATTGTGGTTCTAGTTCACTGAGCTCAATGTCCCTGTACCCCGTGAGTGTTCCAGACCTTGGCACCAGCCTGAAGTGCCCGAGGTGGGGCCCCCACCCCCACAGAGGATGGTGCCTTTCTCTTTCCTTTCCATACATTTCTAGGAGCCTTCCCAGCCCCAGGAGAGCAGGTAGGATTGTCCCCATTTTAAGTGACTTGTCTGAGATGTTGGGCAAATTCGTCCCTTCAAGGGCAGCTTCTCGGCTCTCCACTGACCACATCCTAAACTTTTTAATGGCATCAGGATGGGGAAGCCAAGCCCGCTCTTCTGTGGCTGGTGGGGGTGGGGGCAGGGCTGCCTCCCAATGTCCCTGACGTGGTCAGGATTGATCTGACGGGGCGAGGGTCCGGCTGCCAGCACCTGCCTGCCTGCCTGGTGGCCTGGCCACGAGCTTCTCCACGGGGAGCTGGCTCTGTTCTTTCCAGGGTAAGCCATCCGGGCCACTCTTGCCCTGGGTTCCCCGGCCACCTCAGCTGAGCAGAGACTCTGTTCTCCTGGTTTGGGAGGAGGGGGCACAGAAGTGGGGTTTGGAGTTCCATTTGGTTCAGGAAGAATGCTGAGCAGAGCCTGGGATTCAGGATGGTGTGGGCTGATGGAGGGAGGATCCCTTCTTTAGGGCTGGATGCTGCGGAGACTGGGCCTGGGGTGGCCACAGGAGAGAGGTGAGCTTCAGACGGACCCCTCCCTAGTCGGGGTGGGCTGGGGGATGTAGACTCGGTCCTCCCTGGAGCAGGCATGGACTGAGGGGTGGAACCAGGTTGGGGTGGACCCAATGCAGGGACTGCCGGAGAGAAAGTGGCCTCTTCAAGGAATGCTGTGGAGACCCCATTCCTTCCTTTGTAACCTCTGCCTTTGAGCACCTTTGGGAGAGAAGAGGGAGCTCAGGAGAGAAAGCCATTTGAGATTTTCGGGGCATTGATGCATGTTCCTTTGGGGCCACCAGGAAGCGGGAGTCAGGCGTGTGGCCCATCTGCATTTCAGCCCGCGGGTCCAGGGCATGAGAGGGGAGTTGGTGTGAGTCCACCTCCTGGGGCTTATGTTCTGGGGGTGTGCAGACATGCACCCCAGTTAGCCTGGGAGGCAGGTTGTGCAAACCAAGGGGGAACAGAGCCCCATGGGGTTGGGAGGGAGAGAGACGCAGAGAGCCCCTTGAGGTGGCTGCAGATCAGGGGATGTGGAGTTGCTGTGGATGGGTAGGAGGACTTCCTTAGGGGATCCCAAGGGTAAAGTGCTGTACTCAAGGCAGAAGGATGGAGCTTTGCCTGAAACAGCCTGCTTGATGCCTGTGGTATTGGTATAATGCCTTTTTTCTTTCTTTTTTTTTAATCTCTTTTGAGAGGGTCTCACTCTGTCACCCAGGCTGGAGTGCAGTGGTGCGATCATGGCTCACTGCAGCCTCCAACTCCTCTCTCAGCCTCCCAAGTAGCTGGGACTACAGGTTCACACCACCATGCCCTGCTAATTTTTGTATTATTATTATTATTATTATTATTTGAGACGGAGTGTTGCTCTGTCACCCAGGCTGGAGTGCAGTGGCGCCATCTTGGCTCACTGCAAGCTCCACCTCCCGGGTTCACGCCATTCTCCTGCCTCAGCCTCCCAAGTAGCTGTTAGGCGCCCGCCATCACGCCTGGCTAATTTTTTTTTTGTATTTTTTTTTTTTTTTTTTTTTTAAGTAGAGACGAGGTTTCACTGTGTTAACCAGGATGGTCTCGATCTCCTAACCTCGTGATCTGCCCGCCTCAGCCTCACAAAGTGCTGGGATTACAGGCGTGAGCCACCGTGCCCGGCCATTTTTGTATTATTTTGTAGAGACAAAGTCTCGCTATGTTGCCTCCTGAGCTCAAGTGATCCTCCCGCCTCGGCCTCCCAGAGTGTTAGGGTAACAGACATGAGCCACCACACCCGGCCAGCGTGATGCTATATTAAGAGCACCTCTCACTCCCAGAAGCACCCGGGTTTGAATGTTAAATCATGTGGTCACCTTATTTATAGCCCCTCCTTTGTGGTCACAGTGCTTATTGGCACATCAAAGGCTCTGAAAAGTCCTGCAGACAAGTACCCTTCGCTTTGTTGAAGTTGCTGTTTCTCAAGCTTCTTTGAACTTGGAGGTTAAATTTGTTTGTTTGTTTGTTTGTTTGTTTTTTTCATAATACCTAGGAACAGCCTGTGGAGGTATGTTCTGTGGAACATTTAGGAAGGGACCAGATCCTAGCAGAGGACACTTTTTTATCTGCCCCCAAACCACTGGGGCAGAGGGCTGAGTTCATCACACATCTCACTTCATGACATGTCAACACTGTGGGTTCCTGCAAGGTCCCTCTCAGTTATTTTATTTATTTGTTTATTTATTTATTATTTGAGACAGAGTCTCGCTCTGTGGCCTAGGCTGGAGTGCAATGGCACGATCTGAGCTCACTGCAACCTCTGCCTCCTGGGTTCAAGCAATTCTCCTGCCTCAGCCTCCCGAGTAGCTGGGATTACAAGCACGTGCCACCACACCGACTAATTTTTGTAGTTTTAGTAGAAACGGGGTTTCGCCATGTTGGCCAGGCTGGTCTCGAACTCCTGGCCTCAAGCCATCCGCCTGCCTTAGCCTCCCAAAGTGCTGCAATTACAGATGTGAGCCACTGCATCCGGCTATTTTTTATTTTCTATTATTTTTACATTTTTGTAGAGATGAGATCTCTGTGTTGCCCAGGCTGGTCTTGAACTCCTGGCCTCAAGTGATCCTCCTGCCTCAGCCTCCTGAGTAGCTGGGACTACAGGCTTGAGCCACTGTGCCTAGCTTCCTCTTGGTGTTTCTTTTTTTTTTTTTTTTCCTTTTTTTTTTTGAGATGGAGTCTCGCTCCCGTCACCCAGGCTGGAGTGCAGTGGCGTAATCTTGGCTCACTGCAACCTCCACCTCCCAAGTTCAAGCGATTCTCCTTCCTCAGTCTTCTGAGTAGCTGGGATTACAGGCATGCGCCACCATGCCTTGCTAATTTTTGTATTTTTAGTAGAGATGGGGTTTCGCCATGTTGGCCAGGCTGGTCTCGAACTCTTGACCTCAGGTGATCCACCTGCCTTGGTCTCCCAAAGTACTGGGATTACAGGTGTGAGCCACCACGCCCAGCCCAGTGTTTCTTAATTGATTCATTTTTTGTTGTTCCCTATTCCTCTTCCCCCACCCCCAGGCCACCGTGCCCTGTGCTGGATGTGGGGATGCTCCTGAACTCTGCTGTGTCACCAAGAATCACATCATAAACACTGTCCCACATAACCTGGACAAATAATGTTTTAAAGGTTGCTTAATAGTCTGAATAATGTGACCATAATTTATGTAACTGCTCCTCAGTTTGGAGGCTCTTAGATTCAGTTTTTTATTTTTGTGAAGGTTAAGATAGTGAGTCAGTTTTTCCCTTTCTAAATTATTTCCTTGGGAAATAGACTAAAGAGTGCATTCCTTATTTTATTTTTTCTTTTAAAACATATTAGATTTCTGGCTGGGCACCATGGCTCACACCTGTAATCCCAGCACTTTGGGAAGCCGAGGTGGGTGGATCACCTGAGGTCAGGAATTCAAGACCAGCCTGGCCAAAATGGCAAAACCCCGTCTCTACCAAAAATACAAAAAATTAGCCAAAGATGGTGGTACACGCCTGTAATCCCAGCTACTCGGGAGGCTGAGGCAGGAGAATCACTTGAACCCGGGAGGTAGAGGTTGCAGTGAGCCGAGATCATTCCACTGCACTCCAGCCTGAGAGACAGAGTGAGACTCCATCTCAAAAAAAAAAAAAAAAAAATTCAGGCCAGCCTCTGAGCCCTGAGAAGGAGGCATAAATGAATTAGGAGTGATTTCTTCTGTGGAATTGCTAGACTGGGGGAAGGATGAGCCAGAAGAGCAATGGGGGTTTGCAACCTGAGTGCATGGGTGGTTGCAGGGCCTCCTGAGATGTGGAGGATGGTGGAGGAGCTTTGGCAAGAGCTAAGGAAGGAGGTCATGTGGGTTCAGGATGTTGGGTGTGAGGTCCTGGAGGAGGCAGGTCTTGATCCTGACTGAGGTGAGCAAGAGGGGATCAATTTCTTTCTTTCTTTCTTTCTTTCTTTTTTTTTTTTTTTTTTTTTTTTTTTTTTTTTTTTTTTTTTTTTTTTTTTTTTTTTTTTTTTTTTTTTTTTTTTTTTTTCTGTTTCTTTTTTTTTTTTTTTTTTGAGACAGAGTCTCACTCTGTCTCGCCCAGACTGGAGTGAGTGCAGTGACGTGATCTCGGCTCACTGCAGCCTCTGCCTCCCAGGTCCAAGTGATTCTCCTGCCTCAGCCTCCTGAGTAGCTGGGACTACAGATGCCTGCCACCACGCCTAGCTATTTTTGTGCTTTTTTAGTAGAGATGGGGTTTCACCATGTTGGCCAGACTGGTCTCGAACTCCTGACCTCAGGTGATCCACCCGCCTCAGCCTCAAAGTGCTGAGATTACAGGTGTGATCCACCACGCCCAGCCGGGATCAGTTTCATTCTACATCTTACTGTGTCATTTGAATCATTTACAAGGAGAATGTATTTGTGTCTTAAAGAAAAAAATGTGGTCACATGTCGGCAGTAGCTGAAGCTGTAGCAGTTGGTAGATTATGCAGTGGGGGGGGGGGCACAGTGTAGATCGGGGTCCCCTGCTACTGATCAGAGAAGAAGGTTTGCTGTTGTTGGATTGTTTTGTTTTGTTTTGTTTTTTTGAGATGGAGTTTCGCTCTTTTGCCCAGGCTGGAGTGAAGTGGTGTGATCTCAGCTCACCGCAACCTCCGCCCCGCCAGGTTCAAGTGATTCTCCTGCCTCAGCCTCTCGAGTAGCTGGGATTACAGGCGCCTGCCACCATGCTGGGCCAATTTTTGTATTTTTAGTAGAGACGAGGTTTCACCATGTTGACCAGGCTGGTCTCGAACTCCTGACGTCAGCTGATCTGCTCAACTCGGCCTCCCAAAGTTCTGGGATTCCAGGCATGAGCCACTGTGCCCCGTGTAATTTTTTTCTCAGAGGCAGTGTCTCCCTATTGCCCAGGCTGGATTGCAGTGGTGGGATCATGCCTCACTGCAGCCTAGAATTCTCTCTCTCTTTTTTTTTTATTTTTATTTTTTAGAGGTGGGGTCTTGCTATGGTGTCCAGGCTGGTCTTGAACTCCTGGCCTCAAGTGATCCTCCTGCCCTGGCCTCCCAAAGAGCTGGGATTACAGGCACACACCACCATGCCCCACCAGGGTGATGAGTTTTAGATAAAGCAGTCAGGAAAGGCTTCTCTGAGGAGGTGAGGGAGCCAGCTCTGTGACTTTCTGGGGCAAGAGGTCGTGGGAAATACCCACACCCACATCATTCGAGGTGTAGCCCTCCCACCTCCTCCCCCAGGTCCCACATTTTGGGTTCCTTCCTCAGTTACGCACGTGGTGTGGCAAGCTGAATTGTAGTTGCTGGCATCCCCACTCCACCCCTTTGCCGAGCCCCGTTTGGCCACGCCTCTTGTCCACAGCGTCTGACACAGGGTCTGGCACCTAGTAGGTCCTCAGGAAGTAGGGTCCCTCCTGATGAGATTGAGCAGGAAAAGACCAGTCCCCACCTCCCCAGGCTGGGCAGGACCCTCGTCCTCGCAGGCGGAGGGGAGAACGCGTCATCTGGGCGCCTTTTCATCCCCACCGGCTGCAGGACCACGCCACCAGCTGCAGCCACCCTGCACCGTATCCTTAGGCCCTTGTCATGCTTTGAACTTGAAAATTGCAGTAAATTCCTTTGTGGCTCTTGTCTGGGCAGGAATCACTGTCTAGGGAATAAATCAACTGCATGTAGGAGGTTTATTTTAATTTTTTTTCTTTTTTTTGAGACAGAGTCTCGCTCTGTCACCCAGGCTGGAGTGCAGTGATGTGATCTCAGCTCACTGAAACCTCCGTCTCCTGGGCTTAAGCGATTCTCCTGCCTCAGCCTCCCAAGTAGCTTGGATCACAGGCACCTGCCACCATGCCCAGCTAATTATGGTATTTTTAGTAGAGATGGGGTTTCACCATGTTGGCCAGGCTGGTCTCAAACTCCCGACCTCAGGTGATCCACCCACCTCGGCCTCCCAAAGTGCTGGGATTAGAGGCATGAGCCACCTTGCCCGGCCTATTTTAATTCTTTTGGAGATGAGGTCTCGCTCTGTCGCCCAGGCTGAGTGCAGTGATGCGATCATGGCTCACTGCAGCCTCCACTCCCTGGGCTAAGCAATCCTCCTGCCTCAGCCTCCCGAGTTAGCTGGGACTACAGGAGCGAGCCACCATGTCTGGCTAATTTTTGTATTTTTTGTAGAGACAGGGTCTCACTGTGTTACCCAGGCTGGTCTCAAACTCCTGGCCTCAAGTGATCCTCCTGTCTCAGCCTCCCAAAGTGCTGGGATTACAGGCATGAGCCATGGTGCCCAGCCTCATGTGAGGTTTAAGTCTGTGTTGCTGGGCCCAGCTGGAAGTCAGTAGTGGCTCTTTGCCTTCGCGGGGGTTTGCTGGGGAACTCAGAGGGCAGTGAGGCCCAGGCTGTGCCCACAGGGAGCTCCCAAACAGCTTGCCTTTGGCCTGCGAGGATATGGACTGAGGAAGCACCTGTTAACCAGGTTTCAAAAACTCCATTGTATAGACATCGGCTTCCCTGGGAGGAGACACAGGACATGGAGAATGTCAGTGCTGGAAAGGACCCTAGCTATTTCTGACCTAGTCCTTTGTTATGTCATGGGGAAACTGAGGCGTCCATCTGGGAAGGCACAGACTTGGCTTGCCCTGGCCAAGCCAGTGTGGCATTGATGACTCCCTGGAGGGATAGGGAATTTCCTGTGGTTTCCCAACTGCAGGAAGCTGAAAACGTCTCAGCGTGCATGGAATTTGATGAGGGTTTTGTCCCTGTGTTGCGGGGGCAGCCGAGAGTCCCACTACTAAGAGGAAGAATGAAGCGAAGTACCACGTGCAGTTGCCATGGGCTCGTGGCTTGGATTTTTGCAGCTGTTGAAACAACTGGTCCCTGGGCCTGTGACCCCTGGGAGGGGAGGGAGTCAGGGAGAGATTACCTGAGGGTCCGCCTGGGCCCGGACAGCTGGGGACAAGGACAGCTGAGCAGGCAGCTTCTCACCAAGAATAGCCATGCTGGGTCACCTTCGACCTGGGGACCCTTCTCTGGGCTCTAAGCACAGAGGGCAGGTAGAAACAGACATTAACTGGGCTACAGAGGTTCTGTTCAGTTAGCAGAGGTCACAGAGCTCTCTCTGCATAGGAAAGTGCCCTAGAAATGGATATGGGGTAGGAGCTGGCGCCTGCCAGGCACCCACTGTGCGTGTGGTCAAGAGGGAGGGTTCTGGCTGGGCGCGGGAGCTCGCACCTATAATCCCGGCACTTTGGGAAGGCAAAGCAGGAGGATCGCTTGAGGCCAGAAGTTTGAGACTAGCCTGGCCAACATGGCAAAACCCCGTCTCTAATAAAATACAACAACAACAAAATAATAGCCTGGGGTGCTGGCACGCACCTGTAATCCTGGCTACACTGGAGGTTGAGGCATGAGAATTGCTTGAACCTGGGAGGCGAAGATTGCGGTGAGCAGATTGCGCCATTGCACTCCATCCTGGGGACTCCAGCCTGGGCAACAGAGTGAGACTCTGTCTCAAAAAAACAAAAGAGGGAGGGTTTTGAAGCCAGACTAGCTAGGTGTCCTACTCCGCCTGGGTAACCTTACCCTCTGTTTCCAAACCTGTAAGGTAAAAATATGATGTATTCTTATAATGAATAGCCCAGCGTGGTGGTGCATGCCTGTAATCCCAGCTACTCAGGAGGCTGAGGCAGGAGAATCACTTGAACTCAGGAGGTGGAGGTTGGAGTGAGCTGAGATTGCACAAGTGCACTCCAGCCTGGGTAACAGAGCGAGACTCTGTCTCAAAAAAAAAAAAAAAAAGTGCCCTGTCCATTGAGGAGCATGCAGTTGGCACTTCATAAATGCACCTGCTATTTTAATAATTTTATTTTGTTATATATTTATTTTTTGTAGAGACAGGGTCTTGCTATGTTGCCCACAATGGTTTTGACCTCCTGGGGTCAAGTCATCCTCCTGTCTCAGCTTCCCGAGTAGCTGGGATTACAGGCTGCACCGCAGCCCCAGGCTTATTTATTTATTTATTTTTAAGAGATGGGGGTCTTGCTGTGTTGCCCAGGCTGGTCTTGAACTCCTGGGCTTAAGTGATCCGCCTACCTTGACTTCCCAAAGTGCTGGGATTACAGATGTGAGCCACTGTGCCTGGCTCCCTTCCCTTCCGTCCCCTCCCCTCCCCTCTTTTCTTTTCTTTTCTTTTCTTTTCTTTTCTTTTCTTTTCTTTTTTCTTTCCTTTTCTTTCTTTTTGTCTTGCTCTATCACCCAGGCTGGAGTGCAATGGTGCCATCTTGGCTCACTGCAACCTCCACCTCCTGGATTCAGGCAATTCTCCTGCCTCAGCCTCCCAAGTAGCTGGGACTACAGGCATATGCCACCATGCCCAGCTAATTTTTGTATTTTCAGTAGAGATGGGGTTTCCCCATGTTGGCCAGGCTGGTCTTGAACTCCTGACCTCAAGTGATCTGCCCACCTCGGCCCCACAAAGTGCTGGGATTTAGGCATGAGCCACTGTGTTCGGCATGAGACTGGGTAATTTACAAAGAAAAAGAAGTTTAATGGACTCACAGTTCCATGTGGCTGGGGAGGCCTCACAATCACGGTGGAAGGCAAAAGGCATGTCTTACATGGCGGCAGACAAGAGAATGAGAGCCAAGCAGAAGGGGAAACCTCTTATAAAATCATTAGATCTCGTGAGACTTATTCACTACCATGACTACAGTATGGGGGAAACCACCCCCATGATTCATTAAGCTCCCACTGGGTACCTCCCAAAATGTAGAAATTATGGGAGCTACAATTCAAGATGAGACTTGGGTGGGGACACAGCCAAACCAAATCAGTCCTGCTGCCTATTGTCTGGGAGCTCAGGTGAAGCACCTGATATCTCTGAGCCTCAGTTTTCTCGTCTCTGAAATGGGGGCAGTTGGGGATCAGATGAGCTATCGTATGTTAAGCTCTTAGCACAGAGTCTCACGCAAGCCTGTGATTACTATGGTTTTTTGTTTTTTGTTTTTGTTTGTTTGTTTGTTTTGAGATGGAGTCTTGCTCTGTCACCCAGGCTGGAGTGCAGTGGTGCTGTCTCGGCTCACTGTAACCTCTGCCTCCCGGGTTCAAGCAATTCTGTCTCAGCCTCCTGAGTAGCTGGGATTACAGGCGCCCACCACCACATCCAGCTAATTTTTTTTGTATTTTTAGTAGAGATGGGGTTTCACCATGTTGGCCAGGCTGGTCTTGAACTCCTGACTTCAGGTGATCAGCCCACCTCAGCCTCCCAAAGTGCTGGGATTATAGGCATGAGCCGCCGAACCTAGCCACCCTTCCACTTTCCGGGGTCTGTGGACCCTGAGGCCTTAGGCTGGGCTGCAGCTTGGGGAGGGGAGACAGGGGGAGGCCCAGGAGAGAGTTAGGAGGGTTTTCTTTTCTGTCCCAAGAGAGACAGAAGGGGACATCTTTATGCAAGAAGTCTGTGGCTGTTTCCGTCTATTAGGAAATAGGCTGGTAGCCTTTTGTGGGCCCTGTAACTGTCTGAGGGCGAGGATGGGGGTCTTGGAGACCACTTGCACAACACCTAGGTCCCACATAGGGGCCACAGGGGGTCTCGGGTCAACAGCTGAGGGCCTGAGCCCACCCAGTGGGGAGGTGGCTTGTAATCCTTGAGAATGGGTTCATCCCTGGCCCAGGACTTGCAGTTTCTTTGAGAAGTGGAAAGCCATTGCTTCTTTTTTTTTTTTTTTTTTTGTCTTTTTAAAGATGAAGTCTTTCTCTTTCCCCTAGGCTGGAGTGCAGTGGTGTGATTTCAACTCACTGCAATCTCCACCTCTCAAGTTCAAGTGATCCTCTCACCTTAGCCTTCTCAGTAGCTGGGATTACAGGCACCTGCCACCACACCCGGCTAATTATTTTATTTCTAGTAGAGATGGGGTTTCACCATATTGGTCAGGCTGGTCTCAAACTCCTGATCTCAGGTGATCCGCCTGCCTCGGCCTCCCAAAGTGCTGGGATTACAGGCGTGAGCCACCGTGCCCGGCCTGGAAACGTTGCTTCTGAGGGCGTACTTTCCTGGGGATGCTCTGGAGGGCTGGAAGAGTAGGGGGAGACCTGAGGAGGACCTGCCCAAGACCGCACAGCCAACCATTCCTGCCTCGGTTTCCACGGCAAGACCTTGTCTCTACAAAAAATACAAAAATTAGCCCAGTATAGTGGCAGGTGTCTGTGGTTTCAGCTACTTGGGAGGCTGAGGGAGAGGATCGCTGGAGCCCAGGAAGTCAAGGCTGCAGTGAGCCACCATATCGCCAATGCACTGTAGTCTGGGTGACAGAGCAAGACCCTGTCTCAAAGAGTAAATAAATGGGTTGGGTGTGGTGCCTCACGCCTATAATCCCAGCACTTTGGGAAGCTGAGGCGGGCGGATTACTTGAGGTCAGGAGTTCGAGACCAGCCTGGCTGACATGGTGAAACCCCATCTCTACCCAAAAATACAAATCAACCACCTCCCAACCCTAGACTCTGTGCTCCTGGGGCCACCCAGGGACCAGCCCCACGCCAGCCCTAACAGCCACCTCTTTCCCTTTCCCTCTCCTCTGCAGGCTCCCCGCTGCACAAACAGTCATCCGGACCCTCCTCCTCCCCGGCCGCAGCTGCTGCCCCCGAGAAGCCGGGCCCCAAGGCGGCGGAAGTGGGGGATGACTTCCTGGGGGACTTTGTGGTGGGCGAGCGGGTGTGGGTGAACGGCGTGAAGCCAGGCGTGGTGCAGTACCTGGGAGAGACGCAGTTCGCACCGGGCCAGTGGGCCGGCGTGGTGCTGGACGACCCGGTGGGCAAGAATGATGGCGCAGTGGGCGGCGTGCGCTACTTCGAGTGCCCGGCCCTCCAGGGTATCTTCACGCGGCCCTCCAAGCTGACCCGGCAGCCCACGGCCGAGGGCTCGGGGAGTGATGCCCACTCCGTGGAGTCGCTGACTGCCCAGAACCTGTCATTGCATTCGGGCACGGCCACGCCCCCACTGACCAGCCGCGTCATCCCCCTGCGGGAGAGCGTCCTCAACAGCTCCGTGAAGACCGGCAACGAGTCGGGATCCAACCTCTCAGACAGCGGCTCTGTGAAGCGTGGCGACAAGGACCTGCGCCTGGGGGACCGCGTGCTGGTGAGTGCGGGCAGTACTGGGCTCTGGGCCCAGCCTCCCTTCATTCCCCTGCTCCGCCCCACTTGGCAGAGCTGGACCCCCCCTGGGCTGGGCAGGGTGGGGACTCGAAGGGGGCTCGGACAGGGTCCAGCCTGGGACACCTATTCCTTATCAGGACCATACAGAGTGACAAGAGAGACAGGTAATGTGGGCTCTGGAGACTGTTGCTGTGTGACCCTGGGCAAGTGCCTTAAACTTTCTGGGCCTCACTCTTTCTATCGGTAAAATGGGATTTTTTTTTTTTTTTTTTTTTTTGAGATGGAGTTTTGCTCTTGTCGTCCAGGCTGGAGTGCAGTGGCGTGATTTCAGCTCACTGCAACCTCCACTTCCCGGGTTCAAGCGATTCTCCTGCCTCAGCCTCCCTAGTAGCTGGGATTACAGGCATGTGCCACCACGCCCAGCTAATTTTTGTATTTTCAGTAGAGACAGGGTTTCACCATGTTGACCAGGCTGGTCTTGAACTCCCGACCTCAGGTGATCCACCCACCTTGGCCTCCCAAAGTGCTGGGATTACAGGTGTGAGCCCCCACGCCCGACTAAAATGGGAATTTTAATTGTACTTCAGTCATAGTTGGAGATGCATTAAAACGTATCACTCGTTTAGACAGTGCCTAATACTAAGTACCCATACATTTTGGCTATTATTGATATTATCTATTGATCCAGCTCATCCACATGCATGTGCCAGGCATGTACTGGAAAGGGCTGGGAACTGGAGTTCTCAAGACCCCTGGTCCTGGCCGGGCACAGTGGTTCATGCTTGTAATCTCAGCACTTTGGGAGGCTGAGATGGGAGGGTCACTTGAGCCCAGGAGTTCAAGACCAGCCTGGGCAACGTAGTGAGACCCCATCTCTAAAAAAAAAATACAAAAAAAATTAGCCAGGCATGGTGTCATGGCCCTGTACTCCCAGCTACTCAGGAGGCTGTGGTGGGAGGATGGCTTGATCCTGGGAGGCAGAGGTTGTAGTGAGCCAAGATAGTGCCACTGCACTCCAGCTTGGGTGACAGAGCCAGACCCTTTTTCAATAATAATAATAAGGCTGAGCACGGTGGCTCACACCTGTAATCCCAGCACTTTGGGAGGCCAAGGCGGGCAAATCACCTGAGGTCAGGAGTTTGAGACCAGCCTGGCCAACATGGCGAAACACCATCTCTACTAAAAATACAAAAATTAGCTGGCTGTGATGGCGTGTGCCTATAATCCCAGCTACTTGGGAAGCTGAGGCAGGAGAATCACTTGAACCCAGGAGGCGGAGGTTGCAGTGAGCTGAGATCATGCCACTGCACTCCAGCCTGGGTGACAGAGTGAGACTCTGTCTCAAAAAAGCAATAATAATAATAATAATAATAATAATAATAATAGTGGTTATAACCCCTTGCCCAGGGCCAGGAGGTGCAGACACCTTATCAGTTACAACTCGAGTGATCAGTGTTGTTGAAGTTGAGAGAATTGGGTCACTGGAGCTGACAGCTTCCTGCCAGGGACCCCTCTTCTCCACTAGTCCCAGCTGTTGGGGCCAGGTTGGAAAGGGGACAGTGACCCCCAAGTCTTCTAGAGTCTGAATACAGCAGTGACCTGGGTTGGTGGTGGTCAGGTGGACGGGACAGGGCTGTGTCTTGCTGTCCAACCAGGCTGTGGTGGCCTTGGGCTAACCCTGCACCTGGGACCACAGTGTTGGGAAGAGACTCATAGGGTACAGGGAAATCCCTGATACGACCTTCTGGGCCTGGGGTGTGAGGAGCTGTCGGTGGGGCAGGGATTCCCTGTATCCAGTCTGCAAGGCTTCCTGGGGAAGGTAGTTGGTCGTTCCAACCCGAGGTGGGGGAGCACAGGCTTGGAGCTCCAAAGCCGAGTGGAGAAGGGCAGGGGGTCTGGGGACCCAGAGCAGGGATCCCCAAAGGGTATTGCTGCCTGGGGTCCTCCCTCCCTGCTCTGAGAACCTGGCAAAG
Source organism: Hylobates moloch (assembly GCF_009828535.3). Classification (NCBI taxonomy): domain Eukaryota; kingdom Metazoa; phylum Chordata; class Mammalia; order Primates; family Hylobatidae; genus Hylobates; species Hylobates moloch. Next base: position 103,276,150 of record NW_026652276.1, on the reverse strand, counting down.
GTTTCTCCTGGAGGTTTCTGGGAAGAGCCTTTGGGGTTGTGGGTAGGGGAGCGAGAGGAAATGTTTACACCCATGGCCCCGTTGAATCCTCAAGCCTGTGCTGTGATGCTGTGATGTGGTTTTATCATCCTCACTTTATGGATGGGGAAACTGAGGCTCAGGGAAGTTTTGTTTGTTTGTTTTTTGTTTTGTTTTGTTTTTCTAGTCTCACTCTGTCGCCAGGCTGGAGCGCAGTGGCGCGATCTCGGCTCACTGCAACCTCCACCTCCCAGGTTCAAGCAATCCTCCTGCCTCAGCCTACTGAGTAGCTGGGACCACAGGCACGTGCCACCACGCCCTGCTAATTTTTTGTATTTTTAGTAGAGATAGGGTTTCACCATGTTGGCCAGGATGGTCTTGATCTCTTGACCTGCCCACCTCGGCCTCCCAAAGTGGTGGGATTACAGGTGTGAGCCACCGTGCCCAGCCTCAGGAAAGTTTAATAACTTGTCTGAAGTGACAGGTGACAAGTGCCTGCCCACTGTTCACTGAGCTGTATTTCCTCTCTGCCCAGGCCAGGGTGAGGGCTCTGCTTTTTTTTTTTTTTGGAAACAGTTTTGTTCTGTTGCCCAGGATGGAGTGCAGTTGTGCAGTCATAGCTCACTGCAGCCTCAAACTTGGACTCAAGCAATCCTCCTGCCTCAGCCTCCCAAGAAGCTGGGACTACAGGCCCATGCCACCATACCTGGCACCACGCCTTTGCTAGCCTGGTTCTCCTGGACAGAACATCCCCTGGGTGACCTGGTAGTGAGCGTGGCCAGATGTGGTCCCTGCCCTCCAGCCACCTCCAGCTTACAGGAGAGAGACCACGAGGCCAGTGATCGCAGACATCAGTGTCTCCCTACAGAGTCTGCCAAGTGTGCTGTGGTGCTCTCAGAGCCTGGCCTGGTGGGGAGGCTGCCCCGAGGAATGGTGTGAGGGCAGAACTTAGGGAATGGCCTGGCGTTGGCCTAGCAATGTGGGGCCAGAGCATCGTGCCAGGCAGAGACCCATGGCCTGAGAGACTAGAGAAACTGTGAGAAGAGGCCCGGTGCGGTGGTTCTCACCTGTAATCCCAGCACTTTGGGAGGCTGAGGCAGGTGGATCACCTGAGGTCAGGAGTTCGAGACCAGCCTCACCAATATGTTGAAACCCTGTCTCTACTAAAGATACAAAAATTAGCCGGATGTGATGGCACGTGCCTGTAGTCCAAGCTACTCGGGAGATTGAGGCAGGAGAATCGCTTGAACCTGGGAGGCAGAGATTGTAGAGAGCCGAGATCACGCCATTGCACTCCAGCCTGGGTGACAGAGCGAGACTCTGTCTCAAAAAAAAAAAAAGGAAACTGAAAAGAGCAGGGAGGCTGAGTGGGCAGTGGGGGAAGCCAGGGAACGATCACACCCCAGAGGCTGACCTGGGTGACCCCACAGGGCCAGGGACCTGGGATGGAGCCAGGGCTTTGTTCTAAGAGCTGAGGTAGCTGTGGAAGCTGCAGCCGTGTGACAGGTTCATGGGTTAAGGACATCACACCTGCTGCTTTGTGGGGATGGGATCGGAGGGGGCAAGAGTGGAGCAGGGGCTGGGCGCGGTGGCTCACACCTGTAATCCCAGCATTTTGGGAGGCCGAGGTAGGCGGATCACTTGAGGTCAGGAGTTCAAGACCAGCCTGGGCAACATGGTGAAACCTCACCTCTACTGAAAAATACATGGTGGCCGGGCACGGTGGCTCACACCTGTAATCCCAGCACTTTGAGATGAGGTAAGAAAGATTGAGCCCATGGAAAACTTCATGACTAAAAAAAAAAATGGTCCACTGCCACGTGGTGGCGGACCCTGTATCCCATAAACATGGTGATGGGCGCCTGTAATCCCAGCTACTCAGGAGGTTGAGGCAGGAGAATCGCTTGAACTCAGGAGGCAGAGGTTGCAGTGAGCTGAGATGGTGTGGCTCCACTCCAGACTGGGCAACAGAGCAAGACTCCGTCTCAAAAAAAAAAAAAAAAACCCACAGTGGAGCAGGAACGGCAAGGCCCAGGAAGGAGGCTGGACTCCTGGACCCCTGCACCATCCTGTCCAAGGAACTTGTTTTGGGATCGTCACTCTGCTCTTCCTCCTGTAACTCCCAGGAAAGCCAACCCCATCCAACAGGACATGGGCAAACGGCTTAGTCTCCCTGACCTGTCTCCGGGTTCTGAGGGCACCTACTGGGGGTGGGTACAGCAGGGAAATCAGGCCCAGGTCTGTGATATTGGGCAAGTCACTTACAGAGCCTCATCCTCATTCATTCATTCATTCATTCTCCATGTGTCCGTTCAGCAAAATGGCCATGGCCCAGCACTCTTGTTTTGCTTTATGCTTTTTTGGGGAGCATTAAGAGAGCTGATGACAGCCGGGCACGGTGGCTCACGCCTGTAATCTCAGCACTTTGGGAGGCCAAGGCAGGCGGATCACTCAAGGTCAGGATTTGGAAACCAGCCTGGGCAATGTAGCAAGACCCTGTCTCTACTAAAAATACGAAAAAAAAAATAGCCAGGCATGGCGGTGCATGCCTATGCTCCCAGCTACTAGGGAGGCTGAGGTGGGAGGATCACTTGAGCTCAGGGGGTCAAGGCTGCAGTGAGCCATGATCGGACCACTGCACTCCAGCCAGGGCAACAGAGTGGGATGCTGTCTTAAAAAAAAAAGAGAGAGAGAGAGAGAACTGGTGGATGTGAGGATGAGTCATAGTCTGCAAGGAGCTATGGCTGTGCACAGTCTGACTAATGTCGTGGGAGTGCCCTGGGCGTGGGCCTGTGACCCTGTTGGGGCAGGAAGTGGAGGCTCTGGGGGTTACTGACCAGCCCAGATTGCTCCCTTGATTGGGGAGCAGTAGGTTTAATCCCAGTTTCATCCCACCTGGCATTCCCTCTGCACCTGCTCTCCCTGCAGGGAGTGGGAGCTTCTGACCATCTCGGGGTGTAGTGTGCAAGAGAGGGGCATGAGATGGGCACTGCCACTGCTCTAGAAGTGTCTGCTAAGCCCTGGCCTGTCTGCAGGGTTGGCAGCAGCAAGGGGTCTGGGCTACCTTGACCTTGACTTCTCAGTCTTTAAATAGATTGCATCCTATGGTTGAAACACTGCTTTCTCGGGGGGCATACCTCACACTAGGCACTGTGCCTAGCACGGTTTTTTTTGAGGCAAGGTCTTGCTCTGTCACTCAGGATGGAGTGCAATGGTGCAGTCATATCTCACTGCAGCCTCAAACTCTTAGGCTCAAGCGATCCTCCTGCCTCAGCCTCCTGAGAATCTGGGACTACAGACGTGCACCACCATGCCTGCCTAATTTTTTTTATTTTTATTATTATTATTTTTTTTGTAGAGATGGGGGTCTCGCTATGTTCCTCAGGCTGGCCTCAAATTCCTGGCCTCAAGCGATCCTCCTGCCTCAGCCTCCCAAAGTGCTGGGATTACAGGCATGAGCCACTGAGCCCAGCCTAGTTGACGATTTAGGCTAGGGAAGAGACGGGACATTCCAGGTTGGGATTACAGAGCAGAAGGATCCAAGACTGATTATGTAGACAGAGCGGCAGAGACCTGGTGCCAGAGAGGAGGGGCTGAGAAAGCAATCCTACCTGAAGGCCAGAGACCAGAGAGAACAACCCAGACTCACAGACAGGCCTCCATGGCAGAGACACCAGGGCCCTACCCAAGGGGGAGACAGAGGAGGGTGGGATCTGGTCTGGAATCAAGCCCAGCTGGGATTGAGAAGGCCACAGAGTGTAGTAAGAAGAGGTCCACCTGTCTCTTTCACTCCCTGGCTACTCTGAACTTCAGTCTCTTCTTCCATGAATGTGGTAACAGTACCCGCCTCATGGAAATGTCAGATTTGGAATTCTTGTCTTTCATGTGCCAGGCACATGTAGTTGGCCCTGGGAGATGGTGGGACAAGAGCTAGTTTTAATTGGGGAGCTGGATTTACTTAGGCACACTGAGGCATACTTGGGGTGTCAAGAGAAATTAACATTTTATTTATTTAACTTTTTTTTAGACAGAGTCTTGCTCTGTCGCCCAGAGTGGAGTGGAGTGGCGTGATCTCGACTCACTGAAAACTCTACCTCCCGGGTTCAAGCGATTCTCGTGCCTCAGCCTTCCAAGTAGCTAGGATTACAGGTGTGTGCCACCCACCTGGCTAATTTTTATATTTTTTAGTGAGACGGGGTTTCTCCATGTTGCCAGGATGGTCTTGAACTCCTGGCCTCAAGTGCTCCACCCACCTCAGCCTCTCAAAGTGCTGGTATTACAGTGAGTCCAGAAGTAAAATGAAATTAACATTTTAGAAAGTCATAGGCCAGGCATGATGGCTCATGCCTGTAATCCCAGCATTTTGGGAGGCTGAGGTGGGTGGATCACCTGATGTCAGGAGTTCGAGACCAGCCTGGCCAACATGGGGAAACATGGGGAAACCCCATCTCTGCTAAAAGTACAAAAATTAGCCAGGCATGGTGGCAGGTGCCTATAATTCCAGCTACTCAGGAGGCTGAGGCAGGAGAATTGCTTGAACCCGGGAGGCAGAGGTTGCAATGAGCTGAGATCCTGCCATTGCACTCCAGCCTGGGCAACAAGAATGAGACTCTGTCTCAAGAAAGCAAGAGAGAGAGAGAGAGGAAGAAAGAAATATTTAGGTTCAGATAAACATGGTAAATAAACATACAGATTTATTTTCAATCCCTCCTGAATTTGCACTAGAATAACACTGAAGAGATGTTTGGGTTTTTTCTTTTTTTGAGATGGCTTCTTGCTGTGTTGTCCAGGCTGGAGTGCAGTGGCATGATCCTAGCTCACTGCACCCTCAAACTCCTGGGTTCAAGCGATCCTCCCAACTCATCCTCCTGAGTAGTTGGGACTACAAGTGTGTGCCATCACACCCATCTAATTTCTTAATTTTTTTTGTAGAGAGGGGTCTTGCTATGCTGCCCAGGTTGGTCTTGAACTCCTAGGCTCAAGCAATTCTCCTGCCTCAGTCTCCCAAAGTGTTGGGATTACAGGTGTGAGCCACCACATGCAGCTATGAAGATAAATTTTTTAAAAAATAGCTAGTGGTAGGAGAAGAGGAGAAGCAATCAGTGTCCATCCAGAAACCCTAGATGTTCAGTAACTGGCCACATGTTGGCCTCTAGAAATGAGGCTGCCATTGGGGCCAGGAACAGAATTGGTTTAAAAGTCTTTAGATGCAGCTGGGCACAGTGGCTCACGCCTATAATCCTGGCACTTTGAGAGGTCAAGGTGGGTGAATCACTTGAGGCCAGGAGTTCGAGACCAGCCTGGCCAACATGGTGAAACCCCATCTCTACTAAACATACAAAAGTTAGCTGGGTGTGGTGGCGCACGCCTGTAATCCGAGTTCCTTGGGTGGCTGAGTCTGGACAATCACTTGAACCTGGGAGGCAGAGGTTGCAGTGAGCTGAGATAACGCTGCTGCACTCCAGCCTGGGAGACAGAGTAAGATTCTCAAAAACAAACAAACAAACAAAAAAAGACTGGCCATGCATAGTGGCTCACACTTGTAATCCAAGCACTTTGGGAAGCTGAGGTGGGAGGATTGCTTGAGCCCAGCAGTTCCAGACCAGCCTGGACAACAGAGTGAGACCCTGTCTCTACAAAAAAAATAAAAAATAAAATTATTCAAGTGTGGTGTCGCATGCCTGCAGCCCCAACTACTCAGGAGGCTGAGGAGGGAGGACTGTTTGAGCCCCGAAGTTCGAAGCTACAGTGAGCCATGAATGCACCACTGCACTCCAGCCTGGGTGACAGAGGGAGACCCTACCTCTAAAAACAAAACAAAACAAAACAAAACAAAAACAAAAACACCTTAGATCCCCTGCCCCGTCCCCGTTCCTGCCTTGCCTGGTGACTACTCGTTACCTGGTCGTTCCCTTTGCCTGGTGACTGTTCCCCTTGCCTGGTGACTGTTCTTCTAGCTGATGTCTGGTATGGACACTTGGTCTCCTGAGAGGATGACAGAGAATTATTGGATAGAGGGATCCCAGGCAGGAGGGACTGAAAAAGGTACATGAAGTGAACATGTGTATTCTTTTTTTTTTTTCTTTTAAGACGGAGTCTCACTCTGTCGCCCAGGCTGGAGTGCAGTGGTGCGACCTCAGCTCACTGCAAGCTCCGCCTCCCGGGTTCACGCCATTCTCCTGCCTCAGCCTCCCGAGTAGCTGGGATTACAGGCACCCATCACCACGCCCTGCTAATTTTTTGGTATTTTTAGTAGAGATGGGGTTTCACTGTGTTGGCCAGGCTGGTCTCGATGTCCTGACCTCGTGATCCGCCTGCCTCGGCCTCCCAAAGTGCTGGGATTACAGGCATGAGCCACCGTGTCCGGCCAAACGCGCTGTACTCTCAGTCCCCCTTACCTCCATGGGGCTCCCTGAGCCCTGGTGGCCATGCCTACTCCCTCCACAATGGAGATTACAGGAAACTTCTCTGGAGAAAACAGCTGGTCCTCTGAGAAATAAGAGAAGGTGACACAGGCATTAAATATGAACAAAAACGCCGCTGAATATGTGAGTATGAATATTCATGAGCATGAATATTCATGTTGTATAAATATTCAGTGAACAAAAAGCTCTGGGAAATGAAAAATATCACAGAAATAAGAAACTGCACAGAAGTGTTAGAAGATAAAGATAAGAAAATATTTCAGGAACTAGAACAGAAAGGAAACAGCCCAGGGGCGGGGGCTCACACCTGTAATCCCAGCACTTTGGGAGGCCAAGGCAGGCGGATCACTTGAGGTCAGGAGTTCGAGACCAGCCTGGCCAATATGGTGAAACCCCATCTCTACTAAAAATACAAAAACTAGCCGGGCATGGTGGTGGGCACCTGTAATCTCAGCTACTCGGGAGAATGAGGCAGTAGAATTGGGAGGCAGAGGTTACAGTGAGCCGAGATCATGCCACTGCACTCCAGCCTAGGGAACAGAGTGACTCCATCTCAAAAAAAAAACAAAAACAGGAGCCAAAAGAGAAGAACATTAGAGAACCTATTTACAGAAAAGGGGAATGGAGAAAAAGGAGGGGCGAAAGTCAAATAATTAATTCAAGAAAATTCCCCAGATTGATAAGGGTATTTCTTGATTGAAAGGGCCCCTGGGAGCCCAGGACAGCGGATGGAAAAAGGCTCACATCAAAGCACCTCATTGTGGCTGGGCGACGTGGCTCATGCCTGTAATCCCAGTGCGTTGGGAGGCTGAGATGGGAGGATCCCTTGAGCCCAGGAATTTGGGATCAGCCTGGGCAACATACTGAGACCCTGTCTCTTAAAAAAAGAATGAGGGGGCCGGGTGCGGTGGCTCATGCCTGTAATCCCAGCACTGTAGGAGGCTGAGGAAGGAAGATTGTTTGAGGCCAAGAGTTCAAGACCAGGCTGTGCAACATAGTGAGATCTCATCTCTACTAGAAAATGTTAAAAATTAGCTAGGTATCGTGGTGTGTTCTGTAATCTCAGCTACTTGGCAGGCCAAGGCAGGAGGATCACTTGAACCCAGGAGTTCAGGCTGCAGTGAGCCATGATCGCACCACTGCACTCCAGCATGGGTGACAAAGTGAGGGCCTGTCGAAAGAAAGAAAAGAAAAGAAGGAAAGAAAGAAAAAGAGAGAGAAGGAAGGAAGGAAAGGGAAGGGAAGGGAGGAAGGGAAGGAAAGGAAGGGAAGGAAGGAAAGAAAGAAAGAGAAAGAGAGAAAGAGAGGAAGAAAGAAAGAAAAGGAAAGAAAAAGAAAAGGAAAGGAAAGAAAAGAAAAGAAAAGAAAAAAGAAAATATTTTGGCCAGGCACGGTGGCTCACGCCTGTAATCTGAGGCAAGCACTTTGGGAGGCTGAGGCAAGTGGATTGCCTGAGCCCGGAAGTTTGAGACCAGCCGGGGCAACGTGACGAAACCCCATCTCTACAAAAAATACCAAAAACAAACAAACAAACAAACAAAATAGCCAGGCATGGTGGCCTGTGCCTGTAGTCCCAGCTGCTTGGGAGGCTGAAGTGGGAGGATCGCTTGTCCAGGAGGCCAAGGTTGTGGTGAGCTGAGATCACACCACTGCATTCCAGTGTCAAAAAAAAAAAAAAAAAGAATAAAACATTTTCAGATATAGAAAGCTCGAAAATTTACCTCCTCGTGCATCTTTTCTTAGAAAGCTGTGGGAAGATGTGCTCTACTAAAATAAGTAGTAAACCAGCCGGACGTGGTAGCTCACACCTGTAATCCCAGCACTTTGGGAGGCCGAGGCAGGCAGATCACCTGAGGTCAGAAGTGCGAGACCAGCCTGGCCAACATGGCGAAACCCCGTCTCTACTAAAAATACAAAAATTAGCCGGGCGTGGTGACAAATGCCTATAATCCCAGCTACTCCGGAGGCTGAGGCTGGAGAATCGCTTGAACCTGGGAGGCGGAGGTTTCAGTGAACGGAGACCGCGTCATTGCACTCCAGCCTGGGCAACAGAGTGAGACTCCGTCTCAAAATAAATACGCAAAATAACATAAACTGAAATAAGTAGTAAACCAAGAAAGAAGAGGCAGGGGATCCAGAAAACAGGATCGAGCCCAGGACAGAGGTGAAACAGTTGACAGGAGACTCCAGTCCAATGGCCGCACTCCAGAGAGGCCAGCAGCCAGCCCAGCCGGGAGTGGGTCCCGGGAGAGACATCTTCAGGAAGAACTTGATAAAATTCCCAGTGCCTCTGAGCATCTTGGCAGGAGATTTAGACTATTGAAAGAGTTGGGGTTGGATTAGTATTGAGACTATTAAAACTAGGCAGACAGGCCAGGTGCGGTGGCTCACACCTGTATCCCAGCACTTTGGGAGGCCAAGGCAGGTGAATGGTGGTGCACGCCTGTAGTCTCAGCTAATCAGGAGGCTGAGGCAGGAGAATCACTTGAACCCGGGAGGCGGAGGTTGCAGCGAGCTGAGGTCGTGCCACTGCACTCCGGCCTGGGCGACAGAGTGAGACTGTCTTAAAAAACAAACAAAAACAAAAACAAAAAACCAAAAAAAACTCTAGGCAGACAATCATCAAAGATAGTTATTTATAGGGAAAAAAATTTCTGGAAAGGAAAAGTAACTGCAATACATCATCCTCATCTATGAGTACTATCTACTTAGTCATAGTACTGCAAGCCTGGAGTCAGATCAAAATTTAGATATAGAATACAAAAATTAGCTGGGCATGGTGGTGCACACCTGTAGTCCCAGCTACTCGGGAGGCTGAGGCAGGAGAATCAACACTGTCTCAAAAAAAAAAAAATTTAGATATGGACCAGGTGTGGTGATTCACACCTATAAATCCCAGCTCTTTGGAAGGCTGAGACAGGAGGATTGCTTGAAGCCTGGAGTTCGAGACCAGCTCAGGCAACATATCAAGACCCTGTGTCTACAAAAAATTTTTAAATCTTAGCTGGGTGTGGTGGTACATACCTATTGTCCCAGCTACTCAGGAGGCTGAGGCAGGAGGATTGCTTGAGACCAGGAATTTGAGACCAGCCTGGGCAACGCAGCAAGATCCTGTGTCTACAAAAAAATTTTTAAAAACTTAGCTGGGTATGGTGGCACACACCTATAGTCCCAGCTATTCAGGAGGCTGAGGTGGGAGGATTGCTTAAGCCCAAGAGTTTGAGGCTGCAGTGAGCTATGATTGTACCATTGCACTCCAGCCTAGGCAACAGAGCAAGACCCTATCTCAAAAAAAAGATAGAAAGAAAAAGAAAAACTGCTTTTAGGGTTACCATTTATTGAAGCTCTAGTATATACTAGACACCGTATATACAGTACTTAATTCTCACGAAAACCCCCTTTTTTTTTTTTTTTTTTCTTTTTTGAGTCAGAGTCTCGCCCTGTTGCCCAGGCTGGAGTGCACTGGCGCAATCTCGGCTCACTGCAACCTCCGCCACCCAGGTTCAAGCGATTCTCCTGCCTCAGCCTCCCGAGTAACTGAGATTATAGGTGCCCACCACCAGGCCCAGCTAATTTTTGTACTTTTAGTAGAGACGGAGTTTCACCATGTTGGCCAGGCTGGTCTTGAACTCCTGACCTCAGGTGATCTGCCCACCTTGGCCTCCCAAAGTGCTGGGATTACAGGCATGAGCCACCATGCCCAGCCCTGAAAACCCTTTTACAGATGAAGATGCTGAGGCTCAGAGAGGTTAGATAACTTGCCTAGGCGCACACAGCTTCTAAGTGACAGAGTTTGAATTCAGGTCTGTGTGTCTGTCTTCAAAGCCTGTGCCCTTGCCTGTGTCAGCCCTGGGAGGCACTGGTTAACCTGTCTCCATCTCAATCATCCTTAAGTGTCTCTCCCTCCCCACTCCTGGCTCCCGTGTTCTCTGCATGCTGGAAGGGATGGATGGGATAAGCCTGGGCTGGGTGCCCCTGCCATCTCTGCCTGTGCCACTGCATCCTCTAGACCTGAGTCTCCCTGTGTGCCGGCAGGTTGGCGGGACGAAGACTGGCGTGGTGCGGTACGTGGGGGAGACAGACTTTGCCAAGGGCGAGTGGTGTGGCGTGGAGCTGGACGAGCCCCTTGGGAAGAATGATGGGGCGGTGGCGGGCACCAGGTATGGTGGGCTTCTTCTGGGGAGTATGGGAGCGGGCTTCTCTCCCCAGGGTGGGCGCAGGGGATGGAGATGGGACATTGGAGGAAGCGAGTGTCCAGCATGTAGTGTCAGACACCATAATATAAGTCCTTTCCCATTCCCTCCTTCCCAACAGCCCACTAAGCTGGGTAGTGGGATTATCATCCCATTTTACAGATGAGAGTATGGAGGCCAGAGAGGTCATTGTTCAAGGTCGCACAGTCACAGGCAAGCACCAAGAGAATCTGTCCCCGTGTTCTCTTCTTTGTGTCACTCATGTCTAAGTGGGGTGGGAGCCCTCAAAAAGGAGAGGGAGGCTGGGCGTGGTGGCTCATACCTGTAATCCCAGCCTTTTGGGAGGCTGCGTCAGATGGATCACTTGAGATCAGGTGTTCGAGACCAGCTTGGCCAACATGGTGAAATCCTGTCTCTACTAAAAATACAAAAAATTGGCTGGGCATGGTGACACACGCCTGTAATCTCAGCTTCTTGGGTAGCTGAGGCACGAGAATCACTTGAACTGGGGAGGCGTCGGTTGCAGTGAGCCAAGATCACACCACTGCACTCCAGCCTAGGTGACAGAGTGAGACTCTGTCTCAAAAAAATTAGCCAGGTATGGTGGCACGCACCTGTAGTCCCAGCTACTTGGGAGGCTGAGACATGAGAATTGCTGGAACCCGGGAGGCAGAGGTTGCAGTGAGCTGAGATCACGCCATTGCATTCCAGCCTGGGCAACAGAGCAAGACTGTCTCAAAAATAAAAATTAAAAATTAAATAAAAAAAAAAGAAAGGTGAGGCAGCAGTCCCTGTCATCTGGCATTGGGGTCCCCTGAATGACACATGAAATAATCAGACAGTGCCCAGCGCTATATGGCCAGAGGCAGGCCTCACAGATGGGTTCCAGGTCTCACACCATCTCTGATGAAAAGGAATTGACTGCTGGCGTTGCTGGTTTAGGAGGGTCTAAGGCTGTTTCTGGGCTCATGGTAGGTGGGGGAGTGATGTAGTAAGTGGACCATGTCTGTCACGGGTGTGGACTAGGGTGAGGCCACCTGAGTCCCTGTGCAGTCCCTGGAGTGGATTCTGGCCTGAGTCCCTGTGCAGTCCCTATACTGGATTCTGTGGTTGAGATGAGGCTGACTGCTCTGAGCAGGAGTGGTCACCATGGCACAGGGGAAGAGCTAGGCTTGGACCAGGCCTTGAAAGAAGGTAGGGTTTCCTTTTGGAAGAGGCTTGAGAGAGGCTATGCTAGGCAGGGGCTGAGAGCACAGTATGAACAAAGACCTGGAGGTGGGAAAAGACAGAATGGGGTGGCAGTTGCAAGTGAATCAGAAGCTGGATGGGGGCCAGGCATGGTGACTCACATATGTAATCCCAGCACTTTGGGAGGCTGAGGCTGGAGGATCACTTGAAGCCAGCAGTTAAAGACTAGCCTGGACAATATAGCAAAACCCCATCTCTACAAAGATACAAAAATTAGCTGGGTGTAGTGGCACACACCTGTGGTTTCAGCTACCTGGGAGGCTGAGGTGGGAGGATTGCATGAGCCCAGGAGGTTGAGGCTGCAGTGAGCTATGATTGCACTGCTGCACTCCAGCCTGGGTAACAGAGCCAGACCCTGTCTCGAAAGAAAGAAAAAAACTGGATGGGCCCAGTTCTCATGGTACAGTGTGGAATCCGTGACAAGAGAGGTCTTGAGAGAAGATGAGAATCCAGGGTTCCCATAACAATGCTTTGCCTTCCTGTTTGCAAGATGAATGCTTCTTTTGACTCACTTTTGCTTTCAGAATTCAGGGGTGGGTTGGACAGCAGTCCCCATCCCACCCCAAGGTTTCTTTTTCAAGCTTTTGTTTCTCTATGCAGGGACTCTGTGGGCAGACAGCTGATGGGCATCCTTCATTCTGGGAATGGTCTGAGGGTAGCCTGAGAGTGGGGCTGCAGCTGTGGCTGGGGTCTCTGAAGAGTCTGTGGGAGCCAAGCTTAGTGGGCGTTGGAGCCCAGCAGACTGGAGGACCAGTCTCAGCTTTGCTGCGTAACCAGCTGTGTGACTGTGGGCAAGTTATTTAACCTCTCTGAGCCTAAATTTTCTCATTTGTGAATGTAAATAACTTTGGGGGATGGAAATGAGCATTCATTTAAAGAGACTGGCACAAAGTGGGTCCCAGTAATTATTTCCTACCTCCAAGAGTATCCTCATTGGCTGTTTACAGCTGCAGAGACTCTCAGACCCTACTCACCTATATCCTTTTTTTGAGAGTCCTATCTTTCCACCTGGAGGATTTCCACCTTGGAGTGTCTTTCCACATGGGCCCCAAGGAGGTGTCTTTCTCTCTTTCTGCCAGGCTCTGAAGAGGCAGAGGAGGCAGGGGAGGCTCCAGGCTTTGGGGCCGTGACAGCAGCTTGGGTCTGTCCTGCTTCCACAGGTACTTCCAATGCCCACCCAAGTTTGGTCTCTTCGCACCCATCCACAAAGTGATCCGTATCGGCTTCCCGTCTACCAGCCCAGCCAAGGCCAAGAAGACCAAGCGTATGGCCATGGGTGTGTCAGCACTGACCCACAGTCCCAGCAGTTCCTCCATCAGCTCCGTCAGCTCTGTGGCCTCCTCCGTGGGGGGTCGGCCCAGCCGCAGTGGCCTGGTGAGGGTGGGGCTGCAGAAGGGGATTCTTTGGTGTGCGTTTGGGAGGGGTGAGGATGTACAGAGATCCAGGTGTTCTGGTCTGCCCCTGACTTACTCTAGTTTCAGTTTGGATTTTTGAATAAAGAAGAAAGTGCATATCTTTTAATAGGGAAAATTGAGCCATTTACATTTATTGCTATTTTTATATAACTGATTTATTGGAAGCCTAAGCCTTTCTCTGGAAGTTAAGGAGTGTTATACAGATGCAGGGCAGGGAGTTCAGGAAGGTTGGCATCAAACCCTGGATGAAGGGAAAAGAGGAGGCTGCTTGGTGGCTATGGGCAGAGGGCATTCCGTTCAAACCCAATCTAGGGTTGGAGGTTCCTCCTGTCCCAGGAAAAAGTGACCAAAGTGAGGGAGTCAGAGGCTCTGGCTATCAGGAGCTGACTCTCCTGAGATGGGGAGTTTCCTGAATCTCAAACATCAAGATTCCCCGCCGGGTGAGTCAGCAGGGGCCAGGATGTCAGAGTACTGGCAGGGGAAGAGCAGGACCCTGGGAGTCAAGGCACTTGGGCTCCCACCTGCTGCGTTGCTGTAGGTTAGGCTGGACAGAGCCAGCCTGCCCTGCAGTGCTTCAGATCCCTGAGACCCGCCTGCACCCACACCTTCCTGCAGCTCACAGAGACCTCTTCACGCTATGCCCGCAAGATCTCGGGCACCACGGCCTTGCAGGAGGCACTGAAGGAGAAGCAGCAGCACATTGAGCAGCTGCTGGCCGAACGAGACCTGGAACGGGCTGAGGTGGCCAAAGCCACAAGCCACATCTGCGAGGTGGAGAAGGAGATCGCCCTGCTCAAGGCACAGCATGAGCAGGTGAGTGGCAGGTGGGGCTAGGAGCAGAGCTTCTCCAGCCAGCCTCCTAGAGTTTCACCCACTCAGACCGGAGACCCTGGAGGGGTGGTGCAGAGAAATATGAAGATAACACAAGCAGTACCTGTCCCCCGCTTTCCAGAGATACGCCTCAGTGACCTGGTGAATTTCCTTCCAGTCTTTTCTGCCTAGGTATAAGGATATATACACCTACTTTCAGAATCTGGTTACAAGCTTATATATCCTGCTTTTTATTTATTTTCTTTCTTTCTTTCTTTCTTTTTCTTTCTTTCTTTCTTTCTTTCTTTCTTTCTTTCTTTCTTTCTTTTCTTTTCTTTCTTTCTTTCTTTCTTTTTTTTTTTGATGGAATCTCTCTCTGTCGCCCAGGCTGGGGTGTAGTGGTGCAATCTCGGCTCACTGCAACCTCCACCTCCTCGGTTCAAGCGATTCTCCTGCCTCAGCCTCTTGAGTAGCTGGGATTACAGGCATGTGCCACCATGCCCAGCTAATTTTTGTACTTTTAGTAGAGACGGGGGTTTCACCATGTTGGTCAGGCTGGTCTCGAACTCCTGACCTCGTGATCTGCCCACCTTGGCCTCCCAAAGTGCTGGGATTACAGGTGTGAGCCACTGCAGGGCTTTTTATTTTTATTTTTTGAGATGGAGTCTCACTCCGTTCCCCAGGCTGGAGGGCAGTAGTGCAATCTCAGCTCACTGCAACCTCCACCTCCCAAGTTCAAGTGATTCTCCTGCCTCAGCCTCTCAAGTAGTTGGGATTACAGGCACCTGCTACCAAACCAGGCTAATTTTTGTATTTTTATTAGAGATGGGGTTTCACCATGTTGGTCAGGCTGGTCTGGAATTCCTGACCTCAAGTGATCTGCCTGCCTTGGCCTCCCAAAGTGCTGGGATTACAGGCGTGAGCCACCATGCCCAGCCCTGCTTTTTTATTTTTTTTTAATATTTTTAATATAGGGATGGGGTCATGCTGTGTTGGTCAGGCTGGTCTCGAACTCCTGGCCTCAGGCAATCCTTGGCCTTCCAAAGTGCTAGGATTACAGGTGTGAGCCACTGCACTTGGCCTAACCTGCTTTTCTTCCCCTGCTACTGACTATACTGCAAGCATTTTCTAGGTCCTGGCAAATTCCTCATCATTCTTCTTATTTTTTAATTTTTTTTTTTTTTTTTTTTTTTTTTTTTTTTTTTTTTTTTTTTTTTTTTTTTTTTTTTAGAGATAGGGCCTTGCTTTGTTGCCCAGGTTGGAGTGCAGTGACGCCATGATAGCTCCACTCCTGGGTTCAAGTGATCCTCCCACCTCAGCCTCCTGAGTGGCTGGGACTATAGGTGCATGCTACCACATCCAGCTAAATTTTGTATTTTTTTGTGGAGACGGAGTCTTGTTATGTTGCCCAGGCTGGTCTGAAACTCTTGGCCTCAAGTGACCCTCCCACCTTGGTCTCTCAAAGCACCGCGATTATAGGCATGAGCCACCGTGCCCCGCCTCTTCCCCGTCTTGATGTCTGCATTGCTGTCTATCACAGGCTTTGTCCTTACTGACATCTGACGTGACTAGTCCCCTGTTGTTTAGATTATTTCCAATTTTTCACTTTTTTTGAGACAGAGTCTCGCTCTGTCACCCAGGCTGCAGTGCAGTAACATGATCTTGGCTCACTGCACCCTCCGCCTCCTGGATTCAAGCAATTCTCCTGCCTCAGCCTCCTTAGTAGCTGAGACTACAGGTGTGTGCCACCACGCCCAGATAATCTAATTTTTGTACTTTTAGTAGAGAAGGGGTTTCACCATGTTGGCCAGGCTGGTCTTGAACTCCTGGCCTCAAGTGATCAGCCCGCCTCAGCCTCCCAGTGTACTGGGATTACATGTGTGAGCCACCATGCCCGGCCAATTTTTCACTCTTCCTACATATCACTGCAATAAATTTTTTTTTTTTTAATGTATGACTGTCTACATTTCAGGTTTCTTTTTTTTTTCTTTTTTGAGACAGAGTCTTGCTCTGTTGCCCAGGTTGGAGTGCAGTGGTGTGATCTTAGCTCACTGCAAGCTCCGCCTCCTGGGTTCATGCCATTCTCCTGCCTCAGCCTCCCAAGTAGCTGGGACTACAGGCGCCCGCCACCACGCCCAGCTAATGTTTTTTGTATTTTTAGTAGAGATGGGGTTTCACCGTGTTAGCCAGGATGGTCTCGATCTCCTGACCTTGTGATCCGCCCACCTTGGCCTCCCAAAGTGCTGAGATTACAGGCGGGAGCCACCGCACCTGGCGCATTTCAGATTATTTTTTTCAGCAAATTCTAGGGTTGAATTTCAGGGAAGTGACTCCTTGCCCCAAGCCTTGGGGCTGCTGCTATCTTGTGTCTGGTTTTTTCTCTGATGTTTGTCTCCCGTGGGAGAGCTCCCTCCTGGGCCTCTGTCCCCATCTGGGGTCTGGCTTGCCCCTCCTTGGATGCGAGGATCAATAAGGCCAAGTTCATGGCTGTGCTTTGATGGGGCACAGACAAGACAGCAGGTTTGCAAGGTAACAGGTCTTAGGCTCTTGTGGGTTGAGGGGAGATTGCAGGTACTGAGGGCAAGTGGGCCTAAGGGTCCTGCCTCTGCCTCTCTTGTTCCTGCTGGGTCCCTTCCTTCACACCTAGGCCCACTGTGCATGCCCGGCAGGTGCCAGCAGGGAAGTCGGGGTGACTGGGGTTCCAGGCCCGGCTCCTTGCCTGTCTCCCACCACACCACCAACCTGGACCCCACACCCTGGAGCATGCTGACCCTGTCCTGGCCTTCCTTGGGGGCCCAGTATGTTGCAGAAGCCGAGGAGAAGCTTCAGCGAGCCCGGCTGCTGGTGGAGAGCGTGCGGAAAGAGAAGGTGGACCTGTCCAACCAGCTGGAGGAGGAGAGGAGGTACGTGCTGGCCCACCCTCGCCCCGGGAGGACGTTCTCCCTGAGTCCCCTTAAGGAGGATGAGGAAGAGGGCAGGCTTGGGAATAGCGGACCCAAGTTCCAGTCCTGCCCCGTCACTGCCTCTGGCTGTGTCACCCTGGACTGGTGACATTAGCTCTTGGGCCTCAGTCTTCCCATCTGTAAAGTGAGGTGCTGGTCCTGTCTTCTGCAGGCAGTTGGGAGAACTCTTCATATAACTGGAGTAAAGCACCCAGCACGGTGCCGGGCACAGAGAGACACCACATTTTTAAAAATTTTTTTGAAACAGGGTCTCACTCTGTCACCCAGGCTGGAGTACAGAGCCACAATCACAGCTCATTGCACCCTTGACCTCCCGGGTTCAAGCGATCCTCCCACCTCAGCCTCCTGGGTAGCTGGGACCACAGGCGTCCCCCACCACGCCTGGTTAATTTTTGCATTTTTTGTAGAGATGGGGTTTTGGCACGTTGGCCAGGCTAGTCTCGAACTCCTGACCTCAGGTTATTCACCCGCCTCGGCCTCCCAAAGTGCAGGCATGAACCGTTGCACCCGGCCTTGGAACACCACATTTGTTAATTGCATAGAGTTCATTTTTCCTGCACTCTCCAGCAGAATATTGAGAAGAGGAATAGGCTGGGGGCGGTGGAAGGGAGGTTGGTTATCACACCAGGTGTCCCTGGGGAGCCATGCGCCAGGAAGAAGGCTGAATGCCCCACCCCTCCACCATGAGCCAGTTCACACTCACAGTGCGCCCCTCCCCAACCCTGGACTGAGACCCATGAGTGGAGCTCACAGCTCCTGTCCTGGGACTCCATTTCCTTTTTTTTCCTTCCCTCCCTCCCTCCCTTCCTTCCTCCCTTCTTCCCTCCCTCCCTCCCTCCCTCCCTCCCTTCCTTCCTTCCTTCCTTCCTTCCTTCCTTCCTTCCCTCCCTTCTTTCTTTCTTTCTTTTAGACAGAGTCTTGCTCTTGTTGTCCAGGCTGGAGTACAATGGTGAGATCTCGGCTCACTGCAATCTCCACCTCCCAGGTTCAAGCGATTCTCCTGCCTCAGCCTGCCGAGTAGCTGGGATTACAGGCGTGTGCCACCACGCCTTGCTAATTTTTATATTTTTAGTAGAAATGGGGTTTCACCATGTTGGCCAGGCTGGTCTCGAACTCCTGATCTCAGGTGATCCACCCACCTCAGCCTCCCAAAGTGCTGGGATTACAGATGTGAGCCACCGTGCCTGGCCTCCTTTATTTTTCTTTTTTGAGACAGGGTCTTGCTCTGTCACCCAGGCTGGAGTGCAGTGGTTTGGCCATGGCTCACTGCAGCCTCAACCTTCTGGGCTCATGCAATCCTCCCACCTCAGCCTCCCAGGTAGCTGGGACTACAGGCACACGCCGTCATGCCCAGCTAATTTTTTTATCCATTCCCATTTTACACATCAGAAAACTGAGGCTAAGAGAAACAGCAACCAAGGGACTCCTGAAATGCCCTGTGTCCAGGTGTCAGCCCTGTGCTGCGTGCTTCGCTGGTGTCATCGCTTTCAGTGCCATGACTGGCCAGGTGCAGTGGCTCACGCCTGTAGTATCAGCACTTTGGGAGGCCGAGGCAGGCAGATCACCTGAGGTCAGGAGTTTGAGACCAGCCTGGCCAACATGGTGAAACCCCGTCTCTACTAAAAATACAAAAATTAGCTGGGCATGGTGGCGGGCGCCTGTAATCCCAGCTACTCAGGAGGCTGAGGCAGGAGAATCACTTGAACCCAGGAGGTGGAAGTTGCAGTGAGCCGAGATCACGCCACTACAGTACATGGGTGACAGAGTGAGACTCTGCCTCAAAAAAAAAAAAAAAAAAAAAAATACACAAGCAGGACCCATCTACCCTGTAGCCCTCCAACCAAAGACAACAGGCAGCAGGGACTCTGGCCAACTCGGTCCTGGGTCACCTCCTGGTAGGACACAAAGCTGACAGTGGACAGAGGTTTTCCTTGGCCCTGGATCCTCTTTACCTCCTAGACGATGCTCAGATACCTACATCTCCCTCTCCTGTCCCCAGGCAGCAGCCAGCCCCCATCCCCAGCACCCCCACTTGGGTCTGTTCTGTGGGCTTTCAGCTGGCACCTGTGCTCCATAAGCTGTTGTTACTGTCGGATTCAGGGAGATGAGGGTGTATTTATATCTGCCTGAGACAGCCGTAGTGGCCCACACATCTGGTTCCCATGGCAACGTGCCTGAGGCCAACAAACAAACACAGATCTTTTTTTGTTTTTCTTTTTTTTTTTTTTAGACAGAATCTCGCTCTGTCACCCAGGCTGGAGTACAGTGGTGTGATCTCGGCTCACTGCAACCTTCACCTCCGGGTTCAAGCAATTCTCCTGCCTCAGCCTCCCAAGTAGCTGGGATTACAGGCTCGCATCACCATGCCTGACTAATTTTTATATTTTTAGTAGAGACATGGTTACACCATGTTGCCTAGGTTGGTCTTGAACTCCTGGACTCAAGTGATCTGCCCGCCTCGGCCTCCCAAAGTGCTCAGATTACAGGCACGAGCCACTGTGCTCAGCCACAAACACAAGGCATCATGGAGTTTTGTTCAGAAGGGGCCTGGGTGCAAGTCTCTGCATTGTCCTGTGCTTGCTGTGTGGCCTTGGGCATGGTTGCCTGCCCTCTCTGGGCCTCATTCCTCATTGCTATGCTGAGAGCTGTTAGGTGGCCCTAGGAAGAGCAGCTTTGAGCTTTTTTTTTCCCAAGACGGAGTTTCACTCTTGTTGCCCAGGCTGAAGTGCAATGGCATGATCTCGGCTCACCGCAACTTCTGCCTTTCAGGTTCAAGCGATTCTCCTGCCTCAGCCTCCTGAGTAGCTGAGATGACAGGCATGTGCCACCACGCCCAGCTAATTTTGTATTTTTAGTAGAGACAGCGTTTCTCCATGTTGGTCAGGCTGGTCTCAAACTCCCGACCTCAGGGGATCTGCCCACCTTGGCCTCCCAAAGTATTGGGATTATGGGTGTGAGCCACTGCGCCTGGCCCAGCTTTGAGCTCCTATGTGTGGCTGTAAGATGGGGTGGGCCTGTGTCTCTCTCCTGCACTGTCTTGACAGGCGTGTGGCTGAGTGTGTCTCCCTGAGGGCAGCCCTGATGCCTGGGCATTCCACATCCAGGGGCAGCCCTGGGAGTGGGGATTGGGCCTCTGACCCCCAATTTTGAGGCCTGTGATCATAATGAGGTCAACAGCAAAGGAAGCCCACTTTCCCTCTCTCCTTTCCTTCCTCCCCACAGGTTGTTCCTTGTGGTAGTGTCTGTTCCCCGCAGTGATGAAAACAGTGTTGTCAGCTGGGCGCGGAGGCTCATGCCTGTAATCCCAGCACTTTGGGAGGCTGGGCGGATCACGTGAGGCCAGGAGTTCAAGACCAGCCTGGCCAACATGGCAAAACCCTGTGTCTACTAAAAATATAAATTTTTTTTTTTATTGAGGTTGCATGCCCAGTGATGCATGCCTGTAATCCCAGCTACTCGGGAAGCTGAGGCAGGAGAATCGCTTGAACCGGGGAGGCAGAGGCTTCAGTGAGCCGAGATCATGCCACTGCACTCCAGCCTGGGCAACAGAGTGAGACTCTGTCTCAAAAAAAGAAGGAAGGAAGGAAGGGAGGGAGGGGGGGGAGGGAGGGAGGGAGGGAGGGAAAACAGTGTTGTCACTCACATCCGAGGGCCACCCTGTCCTTTATTTTATTTCCCACCACCCTGGGGAGGAAGGGTGTTGCCTTAAACACTCCCATTCTGGGGTTATTGGTGGTTCTTCCTAGAGTGCAGGTCAGCAGGTTGG
Source organism: Hylobates moloch (assembly GCF_009828535.3). Taxonomy (NCBI): domain Eukaryota; kingdom Metazoa; phylum Chordata; class Mammalia; order Primates; family Hylobatidae; genus Hylobates; species Hylobates moloch. Next base: position 103,255,312 of record NW_026652276.1, on the reverse strand, counting down.
GAGGTCTAGAGCTTTCCAGGACTGTGGGACATTTTGATGGCCTCGCCTCTGGACTCTGGGCCATTCTGATGGCCTTGCCTCTCTCTGTTGTTGCTCACTCGGTGAATCCCGTTGCTCTGGGCAAAGCCAGGTCAGCTGCCTCTTTCCCTCCCCTGCAGGAAGGTGGAGGATCTGCAGTTCCGCGTGGAGGAGGAGTCCATCACCAAGGGAGACCTGGAGGTAACAGTCAGAGGCCCCTTCCCTGGGCGCACTTAGCACCGGTGCCTGGCCCTTGCTAGGGCAGATGGTCATGAGGTCCAGCAGCACTTCTAGGCCCCCCGGGGAAGGGGCTGGGGGGGAAATGGGGAAGGATCAAAGGTCTAACGTCTGAGGTGTGAGTGGCTCAGCCCCAGGAGCTCCCCAGGGAAGCTGTGCTCCCCATGTCAGCAGCTGGATGGGGTGGGCAGGATGAACCCAGGGCAGGACAGATGGGGGGCTGGGCCCCAGAATAGAGTGGCTGAGGTCCCCTGTCCCTTCTTCTTGGGCAATAGCCTTAAAGGTGCCCCTTTGTTCATCTTGGATTCCAGGTAAAATTTTGGCTGAAAGTAGCTTGCTGAGTCACAGAATTTATAGGTAGGAAAACTGAGGCTCAGAGACCAAGGGAGCTGGGCGTGGTGGCTCACACCTGTAATCCCAGCACTTCAGGAGGCTAAGGCAGAGGATCACTTGAGCCCAGGAGTTCAAGACCAGCCTGGGCAACATAGCAAGATCCCATCTCTACAAAAAATTTAAAAAGTTAGTGGTCATGTGCACCTGTGGTCCCAGCTACTCGGGGACGCTGAGGCTAGAGGATCGCTTGAGTCTGGGAGATGGAGGCTGCAGTGAGCTATGATCACGCCTGTTGTGTGTGTGTGTGTGTGTGTGTGTGTGTGTGTGTGTGAGAGAGAGAGAGACTGTCTGAAAAAAAAGAATGGATGTTGGGGCACAACCCGGCGTCAGAGCCTCAGCCCAGCTCAGCATGTTCTAATGAAGTTTCCCTCTTGGCCAAGGGGCAGGCCGTGTGGTTGCTCCTGGCTGACTTTTCTAGTGGCAGCTGCTCTCCTGCAGGGGTTGGATGGACTTCTGGGAAAAGCACCTGTGTTTGCCAGGAACAGAGACCCCCCTGTGCCAGATGCAGTCACCATGGGGGCTTACTGAAGGGCTGTAGGAAAGGTCACAGCCTCCAAGGGCAGGCATTTCAGGGAACTGGAGCCAGAAACAGCATCGGGAGCTAAGCCCATCTATGTGTCCCTTACTCAGGGTCTCCCTCCGATCTCTGTCTGGGGTCAGGCTCCTGTCTGTTTCCTACTGAGTTTCTGGGCTCTGCTCTTCTCCCAGCCCCGCCCACTACCTAGGTCATTGAGAGAGGCTCTGATTGGTCCCAGGGATAGCCAATGGGCTGGCTGGCTCTGGATAGGGGTCCACCCCGGATCCAGTCGGCCCTGGCTGGGAGAGGCAGGGGGCGGGACAGACAGTGACAGCTAATTCAGTCCAAAGGGCTGCAGAATCCCCATGCAACGTTTTATTGTACCAAACTGAATTGCGATCATATTCATGGCAACCAGAAGGCAAAATGACCAAAGTCCCACTCATCCCCTCATCCCCACCCTTTTTTTAAAATTTTTGGAGACAGGATCTTACTGTGTTGCCCAGGCTGGAGTACAGTGGCACGATCTGGGCTCACTGAAGCCTCCACTTCCTGGCCTCAAGTGATGCTTTGCCTCAGCCTCCCAAGTAGCTAGGACTACAGGCATGTGCCACCACACCTAGCTAATTTTTGTATTTTTTTTTGTAGAGGCTGGGTCTCACTATGTTGCCCAGGCAGGGTCTCGCTATGTTGCCCAAGTGGGTCTCAAATTCCTAGGCTCAAGCAATCCTGCCTGAGCCTCCCAAAGGGCTGGGATTACATGCATGAGCCATCACATCTGGCCCCCACACATCTTAAAAGTCAGAAATAAAAACCAGAGCCCGTCCTTGACCTCCTGGCCCCCTCCAGCTTTATCACCCCACCTCTCTGCCTGTCTTTATTGCAAAACTCCACAGAAGGTTATCAGGCTCATGGTCTTCCCTCCTGTCCACACTCCCCCAGCTACACAATGAGATGCCCCCATTCCAACTCCCCAGCCTCTTCTGCTGGCATCTCCTCCTTCCAGATCTCTGAACATTGGCCCATCCAAGGGCTCAGTCCCAGGCCCATTCACCCCTTGTCCACACTCGCCCTGAGAGCTTCCAGTCTGTGGCCTCTGTGCCATGGATGAGCCCCTGTAAGTCCCACAGTCTTCCCCAAGCTCCCTGTACCATGCCCACTTGACATCTCCACCCAGTTGAGGAAGAAGCAAGCACCTGTATCAATTTCCTGGGGCTGCAGTAACACACAGCCACAAATGTGTGGCTTAAAACAGCACAAACATATGCTTTCGCAGTTCTGGAAGCCAGAAGTCTAAAATAAAGGCTGGGTGTGGTTGCTCACGCCTGTAATCCCAACACTTTGGGAGGCCAAAGCGGCGGATCACTTGAGGTCAGGAGTTTGAGACCAGCCTGGCCAACATGGTGAAACACTGTCTCTCCTAAAAATACAAAATTAGCTGGGCATGGTGACGGGCGCCTGTAATCCCAGCTACTCCGGAGGCTGAGGCAGGAGAATCACTTGAACTCGGGAGGCAGAGGTTACAGTGAGCTGAGATTGCGCCACTGCGCTTCAGCCTGGACAGCAGAGTGAGACTCCTTCTCAAAAAAAAAAAAAAAAAAGTCTGAAATCAAGGTGTTGGAGAATCTATTCCAATCTAGCTTCCAGGAGGATTGCCGGCAGCCCTTGGTGCTCCTTGGCCTATATAACTGCATCAGGCCAGTCCCTGCCTCCTGTCACTTTGCTGCCTTCCCTGTGTGACACTTCACTTGAACATCTTATGAAGACAGCAGTCACTGGATTTAGGGCCCACTCTAATCCAATCCTAATCCACTATGACCTCATTTTCACTAACTACATGTGCAAGACCCTATTCCAAACAAGGTCACATTTGTTCTTTATTTTGTTTAAATTTTTTTTTTTTTTTTTCAGACGGAGTCTCGCTCTGTCACCCAGGCTGGAGTGCAGTGGTGTGATCTCTGCTCACTGCAAGCTCCGTCTCCCAGGTTCACGCCATTCTCCTGCCTCAGCCTCCCAAGTAGCTGGGACTACAGGCGTCCGCCACCATGCCCGGCTAATTTTTTGTATTTTTAGTAGAGACGGGATTTCACCATGTTAGCCAGAATGGTCTCGATCTCCTCACCTCGTGATCCACCCGCCTCAGCCTCCCAGAGTGCTGGGATAACAGGCGTGAGCCACCGCGCCTGGCCTGTTTTGTTTAATTTTTATACAGATGGGTTCTCACTATATTGCCCAGGCTGGTCTCAAACTTCTGAGCTCAAGCGATCCTCCCACCCTAGCCTCTCAAAGTTCTGGGATTATAGGGGAGCCACCATGCCTGGCTAAGGTCACATTCTGAGGTTCTGAGTGGGCATGAAATTTAAGAAGACACTATTCAACCCAGGACCACAGCCCAAATTGAACATGTCCTAACCACATCTATCCACGCCTCCCCTAACACCACCCCCCTTACAGTTCCCATCTCAGGAATTGGCCCCCAAATCCACACAGTTGGCTGGGCATGGTGGCTCACGCCTGTAATCCCAGTGCTTTGGGAGCCTGAGACAGGAAGATTGCTTGAGCCCAGGAGTTTGAGACCAGCCTGGGCAACATAGCAAGACCCTGTTTCTACAAAAATATTTTTAAAAAATGCGGGCATGGTGGCACATGCTTGTAATCCAAGCACTTTGGGAAGCCAAGGCGGGAGGATGGATTAAGCCCAGGAGTTCGAGACCAGCCTGGGCAACGTAGGGAGACCTTGTCTCTACCCAAAATGGAAAAATTATCCAGGTATGGTAATGCATGCCTATGGTCCCAGCTACTCGGGAGGCTGAAGTGGGAGAATCGCTTGAGTCCGGGCAGTTGAGGCTGCAGTGAGCTGTGATCACACCACTGTACTCCAGCCTGGGCAACAAAGCAAGAGCAAGACCTTGTCTCAAAAAATAAAAAATAAAGGCTGGGTGTGGTGGCTCACGCCTGTAATCCCAGCACTTTGGGAAGCCAAGGTGGGTGGATCATGAGGTCAGGAGTTTGAGACCAGCCTGACCAACATAGTGAAACCCCGTCTCTACTAAAAATACAAAAACTTAGCCGGACCTGGTTGTGGGCGCCTGTAATTCCAGCTATCCGGGAGGCTGAGGTAGGAGAATTGCTTGAACCTGGGAGGCGGAGGTTGCAGTGAGCCGAGATCACGTCATTGCACTCCAGCCTGGGCGACAGTGCGAGACTCCGTCTCAAAAAATAAATAAATAAAAATAAATAAAATAAATAAAAAATAAAAAACAAAAAAGTCCTTTTGACCTTGCCTCCAAAATGACACACATCCCCACAGCTGCCTCCCTGGACCAGGCCCTAGCACCATGCCATGGATAGCCCTCTCCTTCGTCTTCTGTTCCTCCAAAGTCCATTCCCCACACTGAATCTAGTCTTTTTTTAAAATATCTTTTTCATTTTTAATGTTGGAAATTTTTAAGCCTATACAAAAATAGAGAAGACAGTATAATGAACTTTCATTTACCCATCACTCAGCTTCAACAGTTATCAACTCACCGCCAGTCTTATTTCAGCCATGCCCTGACCCAGGGCCCCCTCCCACATCCCAGACGTCATATGGCCAAATATTTTAAAAATGAAAACCAGGCTGGGTGCAGTGGCTCACACCTGCAATCCCAATACTTGGGAGGTAGAGGTGGGAGGGTCACTTGAGGCCAGGAGTTAGAGACCAGTCTGGGCAGCATATGAGACCCCATCTCTACAAAAATTAAAGTATTCTGGCTGGGTGCGGTGGCTCACGCCTATAATTCCAGCACTTTGGGAGGCCAAGGCGGGTGGATCACTTGAGGTCAGGAGATTCAGACCACCCTGGCCAACATGGTGAAACCCTGTCTCTAATAAAAATACAAAAATTAGCTGGGCATGGTGGTGGGTACCAGTAATCCCAGCTACTCAGGAGGCTGAGGCAGGAGAATCGCTGAGCCAGGGAGGCGGAGGTTGCAGTGAAACAAGATCACACCACTGTACTCCAGCCTGGGCAACAGAGTGAGACTCTGTCTCAAAAATAAAGTAGAAACAAAGAAACAAAATAAATAAAATAAAAAATTCACCAGGCATGGTAGCACGCCTGTAGTCCCAGCTACTTGGGGGAGCTGAGGCAGGAGGATCCTCTGAGTCCAGGAGGTTGAGGCTACAGTGAGCTATGATGGCGCCACTGCACTCCAGCCTGGGTGACAGAGCAAGACCCCATCTCTAAAAATAAATAAATAAAAATTTTAAAAATATGGCTGGGTGCGGTGGCTCACACCTGTAATCCCAGCACTTTAGGAAGCCAAGGCCGGCGGATCATTCGAGGTCAGGAGCTCCAAACCAGCCTGGCTAACATGGCAAAACCCCATCTCTACTAAAAATACAAAAATTAGCTGGGCGTGGCGGTGCTCGCCTGTAATTCCAGCTATTCGGAAGGCTGAGGCAGGAGAATCGCTTGAACCCAGGAGGTAGAGTTTGCTGAGCCAGGTTCCCTCCACTGCACTCCAGCCTGGGTAACAGAGCGAGACTCCGCCTCAGAAAAAAAAAAAAAGCCAGGCGTGGTGACTCATGCCTGTAATCCCAGCACTTTGGGAGGCCGAGGTGGGCGGATCACGAGGTCAGGAGATCGAAACCATCCTGGCTACCATGGTGAAACCCCACCTCTACTAAAAATACAAAAAATTAGCCGGGCGTGGTGGTGGGTGCCTGTAGTCCCAGCTACTTGGGAGGCTGAGGCAGGAGAATGGTGTGAACCAAGGAGGCAGAGCTTGCAGTGAGCAGAGATCGCGCCATTGCACTCCAGCCTGGGCGACAGAGCAAGACTCTGTCTCAAAAAAAAAAAAAAAAAACCTAATTTAAAAATAAAAATAAAAATGTAAATCAGATCCTGCCCCTTTCCTGTTCACACATCTAGCACTGCGACACTAGATATCATCTAGGCTCTGTAGAGTGGGCCAGAGAAGACCCCCAGGGCCCAACCCCCCCCAACCCCCGCCTTGTCCCAGCCCTGTCTCACACCCTGCCCCTAAGTTATCATACACCAGGCTTTTCTGTTTCTGGAACACCGCAAGCTGTGTCCTGCCTCTGAGCTTTTGTACATGCTAGTTCCCCTGCCTGAAACACTTGCGCCTCTTCCTCTTGTGCCTGCCTTGTACGAGGAGCCCTTATCCTTCAGAAGTCACTGTAAATTACATGTTTCCTCTATTTCACCTTCATTCCAGTTACTCTCTCCCCAGTGCTCTGTTCATAGTGCAAATCACAATCTGGAATGATCTTCACTATTCTTTTATGGTTTGCATCAGCCCCCCCGCCCCCCAGAATATGAACCCTTTGAGGGGCCAGGCGTGGTGGCTCACACATGTAAACCCAGCACTTTGGGAGGCTGAGGCGGGCAGATCACCTGAGGTCAGGGGTTCGAGACCAGCCAACATGGTGAAACCCCATCTCTACGCAAAAATACAAAAATTAGCTGGGCATGATGGCAGGCACGTGTAATCCCAGCTACGCGGGAGGCTGAGGCTGGAGAATCGCTTGAACCTGGGAGGTGGAGGTTGCAGTGAGCCGAGATCGCGCCACTGCACTCAGCCGGGGTGAAAGAGGGAAACTCTGTCTCAAAAAAAAAAAAGCCGGGGGAGGAGTCCTTTGGAGTGGGACCAAATGAAGTTGCCCTTGAAATTGGGAAGCTGGAGGCTTTTTTCTTGCCTGTGCAGGCTACCAGTTCAGTGTGTAGGATCATGCACCATCTATGAGGGTTCCAGGCAGGGCTGTTGTGCCCACCGACGGGGATAGGGGTGGCTGGGATGGAGCTTGTGATTTTCTGGAAGAGACAGGCTGACTTCTTGTTGGCACTGGAACATGCTGCCAGGAGGGAGGCGGGAGAGGCAGGGGAGGGAGGGAGAGGAGAGAAAGAGAGAGGGAGGGAGACAGAGAGGGGAGACAGGAAGGGAGAGAGAGGGGGGAAAAGGGGGGGGAATGGAGAGAGAGAGGGAGGGAGAGAGGGAAAAAGAAAGAAGGAGGGAGAGAGACAGGGAGGGGGAGAAAGAAGAGAGAGAAAGTGGGAAGGAGAGGGGAGAGAGAGAAAGGGAAGGAGAGAGAGGGAGAGAGGAGGGGAGAGAGAACTTTTTTTTGTTGTTCCTTAAGGAAAATTCAAGAAATAAAATAGGCCAAAGGATATAATCATCTCAATGTCTCTTAATGAATTGCAGGAGTATTTCTAATCAGGTGATGTCCATTTACACCTTCACCAATAGACAAGCTTCCGGGGTTTTATTACAGGTTTCACACCTAGATGCTGTTTTGCTAAGCCCCGCCCCTTCAGAACTGCCCTGCAGCTGCTTTAACCCCTTCTCTCCTGGAGTATAAAGAGGACCCTCTGGCTTCTCCCTAAGATGAACTTGAGTTTCCAAACCGCTCCCAATGTCCTCACCCTTCCCGCTTCCATTCCAAGATCTGTTCTGTGAAATGCAAAAGCCAGTCTTGACACCCTGAGAATGCTGGCCTTTGTCAGCAGATGAAGCGGATATTGTCCAGCTGGGACAAAAGTGCCCTTGTGATTTGTGGAGACCAGGCGTCCTCTGTGGGGTCCGGGGGGGTGGGCACCAATGGGGCCCGGCAGTGGGAGGCACAGCCCAGCCTCCACCAAGGAGGCAGGGACCAAGAGGATCGCGAGGGGTTGGGTATATTTTGGAAACATCTTTCGTGTTATGGGTTCTTGCACTTTTAGCACAGGCCTCGGGGGAGGGGGGGGGGCGGGTCGAGCGGGAATCCCGGGGTCCTTTATTTATTCCTCATCCTGTGGGTCTCCTATGTGGAGGATGCTTTGCCTACAACCAGTGACAGCCTGCAGGGGAACGGGAACAGGATGGGCCCCTCCCCAGGAGCAGATCCTTGAAGAGGACCTTCAAGGTCAAGGGCTGCTGGTTGGGGGTTGGGGGGTGACAGAAAAGAAGTGAGGTGCCCATTGCTACCCCAAGCAGGGGCCAGCAAGGGAGGATGGCTGCAGCCCCCCGCCCCCCACCACCCTACACTGACCCAGCCGGGACACAGCAAGGGGTGGGCATGAGGCCCCACGCCCCTCGCCTCCCCAGACTTCCTCTCTTTCCCTGAGCAATTCTAGCTCATGAATCTACTCTCCTCGCCTTGTTCACGGAAGATGACGCCTCCTCTCTCTCTCTCTCTTTCTCTCTCTCTCCGGCTTCTTCTTCCCTGTGCCCCCCTCCCTGTGTCCCCGCCCCCACCCCCCACCATGTCCACCCTGGGTGGACCAGACCCAGACGCAGCTGGAGCACGCGCGCATTGGGGAGCTGGAACAGAGCCTGCTACTGGAGAAGGCGCAGGCCGAGCGGCTGCTCCGAGAATTAGCGGACAACAGGGTAACCGCGCCACCCACGCCACCGCGCCCGCCTGGCCCACCAGCCACCTTGTCCTTTGATGCCCCCTCCGGCTTCTCTGTTTCATTATTGACTCTCTTTCTTTAGCTGCTATCATCTTTTTTTTTTTTTTTTTTTTTTGCATCCCCTTGGAGGAGGGAAGTCAAGATTTAGAAATGTGCTTATGTGGCCGGGCGCGGTGGCTCACGCCTGTAATCCCAGCACTTTGGGAGGCTAGAGGGCGGATCGCCTGAGGTCAGGAGTTGGAGACCAGCCTGGCCAACATGGTGAAACCCCATCTCTACTAAAAGTATAAAAATTAGCTGGGCGTGGTGGCTCATGCCTGTGATCCCAGCTACTTGGGAGGCTGAGGCAGGAGAATCGCTTGAACCTGGGAGGTGGAGGTTGCAGTGAGCTGACATCGTGCCACTGCACTCCAGCCTAGGTGACAGAGCGAGACTCCGCCTCAAAAACAAAACAAAACAAAAAGAAATGTGCTTATGTTCCCTGGCTCAGTGTTGCTTATTGGGGTGGAGTTGGGGGTGGGGATGGTCTTTGTTTTTTGGGACTTGGCTCCCCAGTTCATGGCCCCAGCAGCTGAGAATGTCCTGTGAGACCCCCCAGCACCCCCCCTCCCCGCCCCGATGCATTGCCACGACAAAGTGTTGGAGCTCCTGGGAACGTCCTGTCCCTGTGTAGGCAGACGTAGAAACCACTGATCCATGTCTCCTGTCTCCCCAGCTGAGGAGGCTGGGGAGAGGAAGGAGGTCAGGAACTGCAGATCTCTTCCCAGTTTCTCTGGCCCAGAGAGCCTGAAACATGGGGGCAGGAGGGGCTGGGCTGAAGGACCTGGGGCTGAGTAAGGGGTGGGGCTTTTGAGGGAGTGGAGGTGTCCCCAGGGAATGGTGCTATGATGGGTCCTGGAGCCGTGGAACAGCTCTGCTTGTGGGTGAAGCTTCCAGACTCCTAGGGCAGTTCTGAGTCCCTGCTCCAGGCCCAGCAGTCCCCTCCAGGCTTACCATGCACGCCTGGGACCCAGCACTCTGTGTAGGCACTCACAGGAGAACAGCCAGCCGGCCCCCCAGCAGTCCCTCTGGGAGGAAGCAAAAACAGGCAGCAAGTGATGACTGGAAAAGCACCCCATAAACAGTATGTAGATGTGGAAGGAGCAGTGGTCAGTTTCTGCATGTTGGCCTCCGTGCACGAGTGGCTGTGTGCATGTGTGCAGGTGTCTGGAGACACACAGGATCCATTTGCACACACTGGCCATTGCTCAGTGACCATGTGCTTGTACGGTACAGACTCATGTGCATGAAGACTGAACGCACAAACTGACCCAGTCACCATGGACGGGCCGGAGCCCTCCAAATGCATCTTGATCTAGGGTTCAACCTGATGAAAACACAAAAACAGGGCTGGGTGTGGTGGCTCACACCTGTAATCCTAGCACTTTGGGAGGCTAAGGCGGGTGAATCACCTGAGGTCATCTGAGGTCAGGAGTTCAAGACCAGCCTGGCCAACATGGTGAAACCCTGTCTCTATTAAAAATACACAGATTAACTGGGCAGGGTGGTGCACACCTGTAGTCCCAGCTACTTGGGAGGCTGAGACAGGAGAATCATTTGAACTGGGGAGGCAGAGGTTGCAGTGAGCTGAGATCGCGCCACTGCACTCCAGCCTGGGCAAGAGAGTGAGACTCCATCTCGAAAAAAACAAAAACCAAAAAACAAAACAAAAATTAGTTTATTGAACTAAAGGATACCTTCAGAAACAAAATGTTTAAAGCTTGTAATGGATTTAAAGCTTGAAAATATATCATTTTCATATCTATGACCATCAGCGTGATCAAGGTGGTTTTTTGGAGAATGGAGCCTCTAAGAGTTTTTTGTTGAAAGTTGAGTCTGGGAGCACCCTCTTCTGCTTTAATCATTAAACTGGACCCTTCTTGGCCACTGCCTCCAGGCAGCCCCTTGGGCTGGATATCCTTCCTAGGGCAGGATAATGTAAAATTCACTGTGGCCTCTGTTCTTTAAAAAGAATGTTAACAAAAAAAAAAATTTCTTAATAAAAATACAAAGAACTTTAACTCGTTTGGGCATGGTGGCTCATGCCCATAGAGTCCCAGCTGCTCTTGAGGCTGAGGCAGGAAGATTGCTTGAGCCCAGGAATTTGAGGGTACAGTGAGCTATTAGTGCACGGCTGCACTCCAGCCTGGGCAACATAGCTAGACCCCTGTCTCTTTAAAAAAAAAAAAAAAAAAAAGGCTGAGCGGTGGCTCATGCATATAAACCCAACACTTTGGGAGGCCAAGGTGGGTGGATCACTTGAGGCTAGGAGTTTGAGACCAGCCTAGGCAAAAGGGTGACACCCCATCTTTACTAAAAAAATACAAAAATTCCCCAGGCGCATGGTGGTGTGTGCCTGTTGTCCCAGCAACTCGGAAGGCTGAGACAGGAGAATCGCTCGAACCTGGGAAGTAGAGGTTGCAGTGAGCTGAGATCAGGCCACTGCATTCCAGCCTGTGTGACAGACCGAGACTCAAAAAAAAAAGAGCTGTAACCTCACATAGGTGGTTTCTTTTAACCACCAATTTGTCCAAGGCACCTAGGTAGAGGAGTGGCAACAGTTGGCTCTGTGAATCTTTGGGGTATAGCCAGGGAAGTCCTTCTGGATGCTGTGATGGGCCGGGCCTCTACCTCCAGCCGGCACTCAGGAGGGAGTGAGCGCCTTTCCCTTCCCATGACCTCCACCTGCTGGGGCTGGTGCCCTCGAGTGGACGCCCCCCACCCCACCCCCACCATTGTGCCCTCCTTACCTTCCAGCCAGCCAGCCCGCTGATCCCTGTCTCCCTCTCTCCCGGCAGCTGACCACAGTGGCCGAGAAGTCGCGCGTGCTGCAGCTGGAGGAGGAGCTCACCCTGCGCCGCGGTGAGATCGAGGAGCTCCAGCAGTGCCTGTTGCACTCGGGCCCCCCGCCCCCGGACCACCCCGACGCCGCCGAGACCCTGCGGCTGCGGGAGCGGCTGCTCTCGGCCAGCAAGGAACACCAGAGGGAGAGCGGGGTGCTGCGGGATAAATACGAGAAGGCCCTGAAGGCCTACCAGGCGGAGGTGGACAAGCTCCGCGCGGCCAACGAGAAGTACGCACAGGAGGTGGCGGGCCTGAAGGACAAGGTTCAGCAGGCCACCAGCGAGAACATGGGGCTCATGGACAACTGGAAATCCAAGCTGGACTCGCTGGCCTCGGACCACCAGAAGTCCCTGGAGGACCTCAAAGCCACCCTGAACTCGGGCCCAGGCGCCCAGCAGAAGGAGATTGGCGAGCTGAAGGCAGTGATGGAGGGCATCAAGATGGAGCACCAGCTGGAGCTGGGTAACTTGCAGGCCAAGCATGACCTAGAGACCGCCATGCACGTGAAGGAGAAGGAGGCCCTGCGGGAGAAGCTGCAGGAAACCCAGGAGGAGCTGGCTGGGCTGCAGCGGCACTGGCGGGCCCAGCTGGAGGTGCAAGCCAGCCAGCATCGGCTGGAGCTGCAGGAGGCCCAGGACCAGCGCCGGGATGCCGAGCTGCGTGTGCACGAGCTGGAAAAACTGGACGTGGAGTACCGGGGCCAGGCGCAGGCTATCGAGTTCCTCAAGGAACAGATCTCGCTGGCCGAGAAGAAGATGTTGGACTACGAGCGGCTGCAGCGGGCAGAAGCCCAGGGCAAACAGGAGGTCGAGAGGTTGCGGGAGAAGCTCCTGGTGGCTGAGAACAGACTCCAGGCGGTCGAGGCCCTGTGCTCCTCCCAGCACACCCACGTAGGCGCCTGCCCCTCCTGCTGGGGCGGGAGGGTCGGGCTGGGGAGGGCTTGGGCGTTTGCTGACCTCTGTTCTGCAGCCCAGGAAGCATTTCCCTTGTCCCCGAGATCATGCCTGGGGCAGTCAAGGAAGGGGGTCACCTGGCTTACAGGAGGAGCTCCTTGGCCCTCTGTTAGAGGGGCAGTGCGCCCTGGTGACCAGGGAGAACTGAAGCTGGTCTGAGCTGACCTGGCTGCATCCCCCCCGCACAGAGCAGGCCTGGAGAGATGGGACCTCCGTGCAGAGGACGGGCTTTGATTTACCCATACATGTCTTAGGGTGCAGGGCTCCTAGGACCCAGGACCTCAGACCCTGCACCCTGGGGCTGGCACAGACCTGAAGGCAAGTTCTGCCTATCCCCCTGGGGGCACCCATCTCCAACTCAGAAGCTCACCTGGGGAACCAGCGGCAGCCCCCTTTCTGCCAGTCCTAATGAGACTTTAGCAACGGTGCCAACAAGTACTTCCCCAGAATGTGGGAGTTCCCGGAGTGGGGTCTGGAAGGCTAGAGGGGGTGGCCCTAAAGAGGTCGCTGTCACCAATGTCAATTTTGCTCCAAATCTAGAAATTCCTTAAGCATCTACCCCTTCTTCCTTCAGCTGAACCCATCCTCCCAGCCCCTCTGAGGAGGTCAACACCCAGGTGAGCTGTGCCCACTCCACCAGGGCCAGGAAGGGCCTTTTGAGTGGCTCTGGGTACCACGTCTTATGCCAGGCCCTATGTGACTCCATTTCACCTTAACATCCTTAGATTGATACTGGCTCCATTTCACAGGTGAGCAAACCAAGACTTTCCCAGGTCCGCAGCCTCTCAGTGGCAGAGATGTTCAACCCCATTCCCTGTGGGGCTGACAGAGAGTGCCCAAGACAACAGGAATTAATTCATAGGAGGGATGGCTAGCAACGGACTCTTGCCTGTATACAAATTGTACTCAGGGATTCTTGAGTTTCCAGTTCCCCCACATACATTTTTTTTTTTTTTTTTTTTTTTTGAGATAGAGTTTTGCTCTTGTTGCCCAGGCTGGAGTGCAGTGGTGGGATCTCAGCTCACTGCAACCTCTGCCTCCCAGGTTCAAGCAATTCTCCTGTTTCAGCCTCCCAGGTAGCTGCAATTACAGGTGTGCACCACCACGCCCAGCTAATTTTTCTATTTTTAGTAGAGGCAGGGTTTCGCCAGGTAGTCTAGGCTGGTCTCAAACTCCTGACTTCAGGTGATCCACCTGCCTCGGCCTCCCAAAGTGCTGGGATTACAGGTGTGAGGCACCATCCCTGGCCTTTTTTTGGTTTTGTTTTTGAGACAGGGTCTTGTTCTGTCTCCCAGGCTGGAGTGCAGTGGCATGATCATGGCTCACTGCAGTCTCAACCTCCCAGGCTTGAGCGAACCTCCCACTTCAGCCTCCCAAGTCACCAGGACCACAGGTGTGCCCCACCACACCCGGCTAATTTTTATAGTTTTTGTAGAGATGGGGTTTCACCATGTTGCCCAGGCTGGTCTCAAACTCCTGGGCTCAAGTCATCTGCCCGCCTTTGCCTCCCAAAGTGCTGGGATTACAGGGAGTAGGTACTGCACCTGGCCACCCTCATGTATATTCAAACCAGAATTTATGGATGGGTCCAGCATTTTGAGAGGCTGAGGCAGGAGGATTGCTTCAGGCCAGGAGTTTGAGACCAGCCTGGACAACACAGTTAGACCCCATCTCTACAAAAATAAAAAATTAGCCGAGTACAGTGGTAGTGTACCTGTAGTCCCCAGCTACGCTGGAGGCTGAGGCAAGAGGATCACTTGAGCCCAAGGGTTTGAGGCTGCAGTGAGATAATGACTGCACCACTGCACTCCAGCCTGAGTGACACAGTGAGGCTGTGACTCAAGAAAATAGACAAACAAAAAAACCAGAATTTAGCATGTGGGCAATAAGTTCTCAGGACTTCTGAATCCAGGGTGCTTTTTTGTCTAAAAGGAAATCTTTCTGCATCATGCCTTGAGGTCCCTTGCAACGGCCTTCCTGCCCCTTCTCCCAGGAAGGGATTTTTTTTTTTTTTTAGCAAGTGCTCTTCCAGGATCCTGGGCTTAAAGAAAAGGAAGAAACCCAAATTAGCTTATGTGCACATGGCCTGATTAGCTGTTCAGGGCAGGCAGAAACAGCCTGCAACTCAGGAACTGAATTCCCTGAGCGGGGAGGTTTGAGGTTGCTGTGGTTCTACAGAGCATGGGGGACAGAGGCCTGAGGACACCTCCCCCAATCCCTGCCCCTCATTCACAGGTGCCCTTGGACCAAGAAGTAGTAGTGGCCCCAGAAAGCCCATCTCTTGGCTGGGCACAGTGGCTCACACCTATAATCCCAGCTACTCGGGAGGCTGAGGCACAAGGATCGCTTGAACCCGGGAGGTTGCAGTGAGCCAAGATTGTGCCACTGCATTCCGGCCTGGGCAACAGAGGGAGACTCCGTCTGGAAAAAAAAAAAAAAAAAAAAAGCCCATCTCTTGATTTTCTGTATATACTGGGGCTTAGTCTAAATGCATATGTCCCCATGTTCAGAGGTTTAGGCCTAAGGACAACTGGACTTTTGGTCTCAGGTAGTAAATATGGGAATTTTAAAAATTATTCTAGTGGCCAGGTGCGGTGGCTCACACCTGTAATCCCGGCACTTTGGGAGGCCAAGGCAGGTGGATCACCTGAGGTCAGGAGTTTCAGACCAGCCTGGTCAACATGGTGAAACCTGTCTCTACTAAAAATACAAAAAATTAGCCAGGCGTGGTAGGGGGTGCCTGTAGTCCCAGCTACTAGGGAGGCTGAGGCAGGAGAATCGCTTCAGAATCCTGGAGGCAGAGGTTGCAGTGAGCCGAGATCACACCACTGCACTCCAGCCTGGGCGACAGAGTGAGACTCCGTCTCAAAAAATAATAATAAAATTTAAAAACCCAAAAATTCGCTGGGTGTGGTGGTGGACGCCTGTAATCCCAGCTACTCGGGAGGCTGAGGCAGGAGAATCGCTTGAACCCGGGAGGTGGAGGTTGCAGTGAGCTGAGATTGAGCCATTGCACTCTGGCCTGGATATCAGGGCGAGACTCCTTCTCAAAAAAAAAAAAAAAGAAAGAAAAATTTAGTGTGTGCCTCATTACTGCATCATATACAAATTATGATCCAAGGGGCTTAGTTCATTCAACTAATTGAGACTCAAATGGGACTTAGGATGTATGAACAGAAGTATGAGGGGCAGAATGATGGAGGTGACTGCCAACTCAGCTCTGTGCTGCCCTGATCTGCAGTGCCAGACTCTGGCTGGCTCGGAGGACAGCCAGCCTGGGCAGGAGACTGGAAACTCCTGCCAAGAGTGGCAGGGAGCCTATTGGTTGTGTTTTGACTTTTGTCATAGTGATGTGTGCCAGGCTGATTTTTTTTTTTTAATCAGTCTTTTCTTCTTTGGCCTGTGGGTTTATTATTAAAAAGAAATGTTGGAGAGAAAGAAGCTAGCATTTAATGAAGTCCCTCCAGGAGGTGGCCCCAAGCATGCTGTGCACACACTAACCCAAAGCAGCCAATATTTGTTTGATAGATGGGAAACTGAGGCCAGAAGTCTTGTCTCTGGGAGACAGAGAAACAAATTCCCAGGACAAATTTCTGTAGGCGTCGCAGGGAAGGAGCCATCTGTTTAATATAATAAACATTTTCAACAAAGGAAGGGTAGGAGGTATTCATGTATAAGCTGCACAGGTGGCCTTCAGCAGAGCTGGGTGCAGAATGGGGGTCCTCTGTTGTCAGGGAGGTCAGACTGAGGACGTCTGCACTCCCTGCCACCACAGCAAGTCCCTGAGTCTGTCACTGAGGTTCCCCTTTGTAGGAGTAGGGTGTGCAAACTGCAGGTGTGCTTTCTGGGCTGGCTGGGGTGGGGTAAAGGGGCAGAGGTGAGCATCCCCCTTACAGGGGCTCTTTTTGCAGATGATTGAGTCGAATGACATATCAGAGGAGACGATCAGGACGAAGGAAACTGTGGAGGGTGAGTGGCCACCAGGCCGGGTGGGACTCTGGGCTCTGGGAAGAGGCTGGCTGGCTCTGCCTTCCTGCTGGGTCACATTTTGGTTTGCATCATCTGCCACTGGGTAAGAGTCACCTCCTGTGTGCTGTGAGCTATGCACTCCTACAAGGGAGGAGGCCAGTTTACAGAGGGATAGGCATTGCACCAGCCTTCCAAGTTGCTGTCTTTTTTTTTTTTTGAAACAGATTTAATGGAATAGTAACCTTAATGGAATATCAAACCTTATTATTTGTTTGGTTTATACTTTATTTTTATTTATTTAGTTAGTTTATACTTTATTTTTATTTATTTGTTTATTTTAGACGGAGTTTCACTCTATTGCCAGGCTGGAGTGCAGTGGTGCGATCTCAGCTCACTGCAACCTCTGACTCCCTGGTTCAAGCAATTCTCCTGCCTCAACCTCTTGAGTAGCTGGGAATACAGGCATGCACCAACACGCCCAGCTAATTTTTGTATTTTTAGTAGAGACGGGGTTTCACCATGTTGACCAGGGTGATCTCGATCTCATGACCGCGTGATCCGCCTGCCTTGGCCTCCCAAAGTGCTGGGATTACAGGCGTGACCCACCGTGTCCGGCCGGTTTAAACTTTAAAAACAGGTCTAAACTTCAAATGGTTCAAAGGGCATATGGCAAACTTTTCCCTGTTCTCTATTCTTCCCTCCCTAAAGGCGCAGTGTTGGCCTCTTTATATCCCCTTTCCAGAAATATTTTGTGCAGGTACGAGCAAGCAAGTGACACAAATGGTACCATACCTTCCATTCTTTCAGCTCCTTCATTTATTCCATTTAACAATGTATCTTGGAGACGGTTCCTTATCAATAGTACATTCTCTTACAGGGTACAGAATATTCCATTGTGTGGAGGTATCATTGTATATTTAGCTGGTTTCCAGTAACAATCACAGATTGTTTCCAGTCTTGGTCAGTTACAAACACCGCTGTAGAAAATTACCTTGACTTCCACTGGGCTCAATCAATTTTAATTCCCACCAGCTGTGGTTGAAAGCCTGTTTCCCCTCAAACTCCATCAACAAAACGTTTGATCAGACTTTGTGATCTTTGCCAGTCTGAAAGGTAAAAGGTGTTATCTGATGTAACTTCAACTCACCTTTCTCTTATGTGGATGAAGTTAAGAGGTATTTCTATTTGCATTTTTTTTTTTTTTTTTTTTTTTTGAGACGGGAGTTTTGCTCTTGTTGCCTAGGCTGGAGTGCAATGACGCGATCTCAGCTCACTGCAACCACTGCCTCCCAGGTTCAAGCAATTCTCCTGCCTCAGCCTCCCAAGTAGCTGGGATTACAGGCATGCACTACCACGCCTGGCTAATTTTTGTATTTTTTTTTTAGTAGAGACAGGGTTTCTCCATGTTGAGGCTGTTTTTTGTTTGTTTGTTTGTTTGTTTTTTTGAGACGGAGTCTCGCTCTTTCACCCAGGCCGGACTGCAGTAGCGCTATCTCTATCTCAGCTCACTGCAAGCTCCGCCTCCTGGGTTCATGTCATTCTCTTGCCTCAGCCTCCCGAGTAGCTGGGACTACAGGCGCCCGCCACCACGCCCAGCTAATTTTTTGTATTTTTTGAAAAGACGGGGTTTCACCGTGTTAGCCAGGACGGTCCCGATCTCCTGACCTCGTGATCTGCCTGCCTCGGCCTCCCAAAGCGTTGGGATTACAGGCGTGAGCCACCACACCGGCCATCTTTTTTTTTTTTTAAGACAGAGTCTCACTCTGTTGCCCAGGCTGGAGTGCAGTGGCGCGATCTCAGCTCACCACAACCTCCACCTCCCAGGTTCAAGCGATTCTCCTGCCTCAGCCTTCTGAGTAGCTGGGACTACAGGTGCATGCTACCATGTCTTGCTAATTTTTTTTTTTTTTTTAGTGGAGACGGAGTTTCACTATGTTGGCCAGGCTGGTCTCGAACTCCTGACCTCATGATCCTCCTGCCTTGGTCTCCCAAAGTGCTGGGATTACAGGCATGAGCCACCACGCCCGGCTTCTATTTGCATTTCTATTTGTGTCTTTTGACCATTTTTTCTGATTGGGTTACTGATCTTTTTGCTGATTTTTAGAAGCTCTTTGTGTATGACATTGCAAACATTTTCCCCACTTTGTCATTTGCCGTTTGACTTTTTTCTTATGGTGGTGTTGGCCATGCAGATATTTAAAAAATCAGGCCAGGTATGGTGGCTCACACGTGTAATCCCAGCACTTTGGGAGGCTGAGTTAGGAGGATTGCTTGAGCCCAGGAATTCAAGACCAGCCTGGGCAACATAGTCAGACCCTGTCTCTACAAGAACTACCTCCCTCCAAAAATTAGCCAGATATGGTGGCATGCAGCTATAGTCCCAGGTACTTGGGAAGGTGAGGCAGGAGGCTCTCTTGAGCCCAGGAAGTTGAGGCTGCAGTGAGCTATGATCATGCCACTGCACTCCAACCTGAGTGATAGAGTGAGACCCTGTCACCAAAAAAAAAAAAAAAAAAAAAAAAAAAATTCTTTTTTAGTTTTAAAAATGTATCCAGTGGTTTCTTCTGGTACTTTTCTGTCCTACTTTTTTTTTTTTTTGAGATGGAGTCTCGCTCTGTGGCCCAGGCTAGAGTGCAGTGGCACGATCTCAGCTCACTGCAAACTCTGCCTCCCGGGTTCACGCCATTCTCCTGCCTCAGCCTCCCAAGTAGCTGGGACTACAGGTGCCCGCCACCATGCCCGGCTATTTTTTTTGTATTTTTAGTAGAGACGGGGTTTCTCCGTGTTATCCAGGGTGGTCTCGATCTCCTGACTTCGTGATCTGCCTGCCTCGGCCTCCCAAAGTGCTGGGATTACAGGCATGCGCCACCGTGCCCGGCCTGTCCTATTTTCTATGCTGAAATCTCTGATCCATCTAGATTTATATTATCCTTATATAAGGTGTGAGATAAGGATCCATTTTTATTTTTTCCCAAAGGAATACCCACTTATCCCAACACTATTTTTGAAAATGGTCATTTTCTCCCCCCCAACCCTCATTGATTGGAATTACTAACCTTATTGTCTTTAAATTCACTTATGTAATTGACTCTATTTCTGGACTTTTGTTCTATTCCAATGACTTGTTATTCTCTTCATGTGCCAATTCTATAATGTTTTAATTAGTCAAGCTTTGTCTATGTTGTAATTTCTGGCATGGCTTGTTCTTCTCTGCTTTATCAAAATTCTCTTGGCTATTGTTTAAAAACTAAGCTGAAATTAACATAAAATAGACATGTGCAGGTTTGTTATAAAATTAACAAATGAAAAAAATTAACATAACATACAATCAGCCATTTTAAAGCAAACACTTCAATGGCATTTAGCGCAGTCAACAATTTAGCACACCCAGCACTTCTATCTGGTTTCCAAAACATTCTCATGGGCTGGATTTGGTGGCTCACACCTGTAATTCCAGCACTTTGGGAGGCCCGGGCAGGAGAATTGCTTGAAGTCAGGAGATCAAGACCAGCCTGGACAACATGGCGAAAACCCATCTCTACAAAAGAAAAATAAAGAAAAAACAAACGTTCTCATCACCCCAAAAGGAGAACTCATGCCCATTAGCAGTGCTTCTCCATCCTCCTCTCCCCCAAGCCCATCACAACCACTAATTTACTTTCTATCTTTGTGGATTTATCTATTTGGAACATTTCATGTCAGGAGTTCAAGACCAGCCTGGTCAACATGGTGAAACTCCGTCTCTACCAAAAATACAAAAATTAGCTGGGTGTGGTGGTGTGTGCCTGTAATCCCAGCTACGCAGGAAGCTGAGGCAGAGAGAATCACTTGAACCTGGGAGGCAGAGGTTGCAGTGAGCCAAGATTACGCCACTGCACTCCTGCCTGGGTGACAGAGTGAGACTCCATCTCAAACACCAACAACAACGACAACAAAACAAAAAAGAACCTCATTATTTTTTGCAGCCAAATGATATCCCATTGTATGGACATACCACATTTTGTTGATCCATTCCTCAGTTGATGGGTATTTGGGTTGTTTCCACCTTTTGGCTATTGTGAACGATGCTGCTAAGAACATAGATGTGCATGTACTTGTTAAGTACCTGTTTTCAGTGCTTTGGGGTATATACCTAGGAGAGTAGAATGCTAGGTCATATGTTTTTTTTTTTTTTGAGATGGAGTCTCACTCTGTCACCCAGGCTGGAGTGCAGTGGTGCAATCTCGGCTCACTGCAACCTCCACCTCCCAGCTTCAAGTGATTCTCCTGCCTCAGTCTCCTGAGTAGCTGGGATTAAAGGTGTGCGCCATCACGCCTGGCTAATTTTTGTATTTTTAGTAGAGACGGGGTTTTGCAATGTTGGCCAGACTGGTCTTGAACTCCTGGCCCTCAATCGATGCACCTGCCTCGGCCTCCCAAAGTGCTGGGATAACAGGCATGAGCCACTGCACCTGGCCTCATATGGTAATTCTATGTTTAAATTTTTGAGGAACTGTCAAACTCTTGGATTTTCTTGCTCATTTTTACAAGTGACTTAGAATCGG
This sequence comes from Hylobates moloch, assembly GCF_009828535.3. Taxonomy (NCBI): domain Eukaryota; kingdom Metazoa; phylum Chordata; class Mammalia; order Primates; family Hylobatidae; genus Hylobates; species Hylobates moloch. The sequence goes on along the minus strand of NW_026652276.1, from coordinate 103,234,402 downwards.
CACATCTAGTTCCACCAAAATTTTAAATCAGGCTGGGCGCAGTGGCTCACACTGTAATCCCAGGACTTTAGGAGGCTGAGGCAGGAGGATCACTTGAGCCTAGGAGTTCAACGCCAGCCTGGGAAACATAGTGAGACCTTGTCTCTTCAAAAAATAAACAATTAGGCTAGGCGCGGTGGCTCATGCCTATAATCCCAACACTTTGGGAGGCCAAGGTGGGCGGATCACATGAGGTCAAAAGTTCATGTCCAGCCTGGCGGACATGGTGAAACCCTGTCTCTATTAAAAATACAAAAAAAAAAAGTTAGCCGGGTGTGGTGATGCATGCCTGCAATCCCAGCTACTCAGGAGGCTGAGGCAGGAGAATATCTTGAACCTGGGAGGTGAAGGTTGCAGTGAGCCGAGATGGCGCCACTGCACTCCAGCCTGGGTGACAGAGTGAGACTGTCTCCAAAAAGATAAAAAATAAAAAATTATCCAGATGTGGTGGCACATACCTGTGGTCCCAGCTACTCGGGAGGCTGAGGCAGGAGGATCACTTGAACCCCAGGAGTCGAGGCTGCAGTGAGCTGTGATTGCACACTCCACTCCAGCCTGAGCAACAGAATGAGAACCTGCCTCAAAAAAAAAAAAAAAAAAAGTTAAAATCGTGTTGGTATTTTTAGTGGTATTACATTCCCTTTATAAATTAACTTGCAGAAGGTGGAGATGTTTCTGGGTACTTGGCGTCCGTTCTGTCCTTTGTGGCTGTGAGGAGCACCCAGGCTTGAATACATATGACTGGTGACCTAGGGCACTGTTATTGTTCTCCCTGTTTTTCACCTGAGGGGACTAAGGCTGTGACAGGTTATCTAAGACCACATAGTGTCGGATCTTCTTTTTTTTTTTTTTTTGAGACAGAGTTTCGCTCTTGTTGCCCAGGCTGGAGTGCAATGGTGCGATCTCAGCTCACCGCAACCTCCGCCTCCCAAGTTGAAGGGATTCTCCTGCCTCAGCCTCCCAAGTAGCTGGGATTACAGGCATGCGCCACCACGCCCGGCTAATTTTGTATTTTTAGTAGAGACGGGGTTTCTCCATGTTGGTCAGGCTGGTCTCAAACTCCCGACCTCAGGTGATCTGCTCGCCTTGGCCTTCCAAAATGCTGGGATTAGAGGCGTGGGCCACCGCGCCCAGCCTCTTTTTTTTTTTTTCTTTTTGAGACCCAGTCTCGCTCTGTCGCCTAGGCTAGAGTGCAATGGTGCTATCTCAGCTCACCATGGCCTCTGCCTCCCGGGTTCAAACGATTCTCCTGCCTCAGCCTCCCTAATAGCTGGGATTACAGGCACCTGCCACTACACCCAGCTAATTTTTGTATTTTTAGTAGAGATGCGGTTTTACCATGTTGGTCTTGAACCCCCTACCTCAGGTGATCCGCTGGCCTCGGCCTCCCAAAGGGCTGGGATTACAGGCATGAGCCACCGTGCCCGGCCAGTGTCAGGTCCTCTTCTTTAGGGCGGGTTACCCAGCGAGTCGGCTGGAATGAGGAAGAACTTGGACCCTGGAGGCCAAGTGTGACCCCGTCACAGAGCTCCTGTGGGAGGGCCACAGCCCTGCCCACTGCTGCTTTGGTCCAGGAGCATTGATGCTTCTCGTCTCTCCTCTCTCCCCTAGGCCTGCAGGACAAGCTGAACAAGAGGGACAAAGAGGTGACAGCCTTGACCTCCCAGACCGAGATGCTCAGGGCCCAAGTAAGTGGTAAGTCTCCCTCCCGCAGGGCAGATGCGGGAGGCTTTCACTGGGGCCGCGCCATTCAGCTGCCAATTGAGCATGGAGTGAGTCAGGGCCTGGCTCAGGGTCCCCTCCCCGACTCTGCTTTGAGAAGAAAAGGGCTGGCCAAGTGCGGTGGCTCACGCCTGTAATCCCAGCACTTTGGGAGGCCGAGGCGGGCGGATCACCTGAGGTCAGGAGTTCGAGACCAGCCTGGCCAACATGGTGAAACCTCGTCCCTACTAAAAATACAAAAATTAGCCGGACGTGGTGGCGGGCTCCTGTAATCCCAGCTACTCAGGAGGCTGAGGCAGGAGAATCGCTTGAACCTGGGAGGCGGAGCTGCCAGTGAGCTGAGATGGCGCCACTGCACTCCAGCGTCGGTGACAGAGCGAGACTCCATCTCAAAAATAAATAAATAAATAAAAGGGCCAGGGCCAGGTCACCTGCACCAGACAAACATGTACCTGGGGAGCAGTGAGTGGCCCACACGTGGTCCATCCTATAATGCCTCCCTGCCAGCTTCTGTCCCCAGAGCCAGCTATGTGTTCTCTGTGTCCTGAAATTCTATCCTGGGTTCCTCCTTTCTGATCCTGAAGACTTTCTGGTTTTTCTCTCTCTCTCTCTTTTTGTTTTGTTTTTGAGACAGGGTCGCACTCTGTCACCCAGGCTGGTGTGCAGTGGTGCAATCTCAGCTCACTGCAACCTCCGCCTCCCGGGTTCAAGCAATTCTACTGCCTCAGCCTCCTGAGTAGCTGGGATTACAGGCGCCCGCCACCAGGCCCAGCTAATTTTTGTATTTTTTTTAGTAGAGATGGGGTTTTGCCATGTTGGCCAGGCTGGTCTCCAGCTCCTGAGCTCAGGTGATCCACCTGCCTCGGCCTCCCAAAGTGCTGGGATTACAGGTGTGAGCCACCACGCCTGGCCCCTGGCCCTGCTTCTTGTTCACCAGAACACCAGTGGTGGTGGGCATGAGACAGACCCCCTCCTCAGAAATGGTTGCCACCCCGTCTTCTGTCCATTCCCCAGTACAAGGCAGAATTGGTCCCAAAAAAGGTCAGTGGACCTCAGACTCCTCCAAGTCCAAGGTGAAAGTGAAGCTTTTCCTAATCCAGGCAACAGCGTAAACACACGTGTGTGGTCCTGCTCCCCACACCAGGAGCCTAAGCGGCTGCTGTGCTTGGCAAGGATTGATCTGTTTATTGTACCTGTTCTCTCAGGCCCCTTGCCACCTACCTTGTAGGGACAATTGAGACCAATGGTCCTTTTAAAATTATGCAGTGGAGGCCGTGTGCGATGCTCATGCCTATAATCTTAGCACTTTGGGAGGCCGAGGAGGGAGGATTGCTTGAGGCCAGGGGTTCGAGACAAGCCTATGAAACATAGTGAGGCCTCATTTCTACAAAACATACAAAAATTTGGCCGGGGCTGGGCGTGGTGACTCACGCCTATAATTCCAGCAATTTGGGAGGCCAAGGCAGGTGGATCACCTGAGGTCAGGAGTTTGAGACCAGCCTGGCCAACATGGTGAAACCCCGTCTCTACTAAAAATACAAAAAAATTAGCTGAGCGTAGTAGCGTGCACTTGTAGTCCCAGCTACTCAGGAGGCTGAGGCAGGAGAGTCACTTGAACCCGGGAGGTAGAGGTTGCAGTAAGTAGAGATTGTGCCACAGCACTCCAGCCTGGCAGCGGAGTGAGACTCCGTCACACACACACAAAAAAAACAATTAGCCGGGCATGATGGTGGGTACCTGTAATCTCAGCTACTTGGGAGGCTGAGGCAGGAGAATTGCTGCAACCTGGGAGGCGGAGGTTGCAGTGAGCTGAGAACATGCCATTGCACTTCCGGGCCAACAACAGCAAGACTCCATCTCAAAAAAAAAAAAAAAAATTTCGCCGGACGCCATAGCTCACATCTGTATCCCAGCACTTTGGAAGGCCAAGTGGGGTGGATTGTTTGAGGTCAGGAGTTCGAGATCAGCCTGGCCAACATGGCGAAACCCCATCTCTACTAAATATACAGAAATTAGCCAGGTGTGGTGGCACATGCCTGTAGTCCCAGCTACTTGGGAGGTTGAGGCAGAAGAATTGCTTGAACCCAGGAGGCGGAGGTTGTAGTGAGCCAAGATCGCACCACTGCACTGCAGCCTGGGTGACAGAGCGAGACTTTGTCTCCAAAAAGAAAATCTGCCAGGTATGATGGTGCACTCCTGTAGTCCCAGCTACTTAGGAGGCTGAGGCAGGAAGATTGCTTGAGCTCAGGAGTTGGAGGCTGCAATGAGCTATAACTGTGCCACTGCACTCCAGTCTGGGTGACAGAGCCAGACCCAATCTCTAAACCTTCAAAACTATGCAGTGGCATATGTCACCTTCATCCCCTGGGAGAATCAGCGCCCTGCCCAGGTCTTTGCCCTTGGGTGGGACAGAAGCTCACGTGTTCCCAATCCTCTTCCTCCCTTCCCTGCCGGCTGACCCCAGCGCTGGAGAGCAAGTGTAAGTCGGGCGAGAAGAAGGTGGACGCCCTCCTGAAGGAGAAGCGGCGCCTGGAGGCGGAGCTGGAGACAGTGTCCCGGAAGACCCACGACGCCTCGGGCCAGCTAGTCCTCATCAGCCAGGAGCTGCTGCGGAAGGAGCGGTGAGGCGGCCGTGAGGCCGGCTGGGTCCTCCCTGTGGCCCTGGCCCTTGCTGCACTTCTTGACATTAGCTCATGTTATCTTGGGGCAGAGAGGGGGCAGAGCTGGTGGGCCAGGTGGCTGATCTCGAGCGATCACCCTGCTCTCCTCTAAGCTCCGATAAAGTCTCCAAAGCCTCTACACTGTTTTCCAAGCAGAGCTTACAGAAAAGAGTGGGGCCAGGCACAGTGGCTCATGGCTGTAATCCCAGCACTTTGGGGAGGCTAAGGCAGGAGGATTGAGCCCAGGAGTTCAAGACCAGCCTGGGCAACATAGTGAGACACCTATCTCTAAAAAAAATAAATAAATTAGGCTGGGTGCAGTGGCTCACACCTGTAATCCCAGCACCTTGGGAGGCCGAGGCAGCCGGATCACCTGAGGTCAGGGGTTCAAGACCAGCCTGGCCAAAATGGTGAAACCCCGTTTCTACTAAAAATACAGAAATTAGCTGGGTGTAGTGGTGTGTGCCTGTAGTCCCAGCTACTCGGCAGGCTGGGGCATGAGAATCCCTTGAACCTGAGAGGAGGAGGCTGCAGTGAGCTGAGATCGTGCCACTGCATTCCAACCTGGGTGACAGAGCAAGACTCCATCTCAAAAAAATAATAAAAAGTTTTTTTTGTTTGTTTTAATTTTTGTTTTTTTTAATTAGCCAAGCCTGGTGGTATGCACCAGTAGTCTTAGCTACTTGGCAGGCTGAGGCAGGATGATCTCTTGAGCCCAGGAGTTCAAGGCTGCAGTGAGCTATGTCCCACCACTGCACTCCAGCTGGGGCAATAGAGCAAAACCCTGTCTCTTTAAAAAAAAGAAAGAAAGAAAAGATTAATGCCTCCCCAAAATGTTTGGTCTCAGGGACCCCTTTAAACTCCTAAAAATTATTGAGGATCCCCAAAGAGCTTGTGTTTGTTTATTCTATATTTACCATATTAGAATTAAGACTGAAAAAAGTGTAAGATACGAATCCATCTTAAAATAAGAAGCCAGGCTGGGCGTGGTGGCTCACACCTGTAATCCCAGCACTTTAGAAGGCTGAGGCAGGAGGATCACTTGAGCCAAGGACTTTGAGACCAGCCTGGGCAACATGGCAAAACCCCCTCTCTACCAAAAATACAAAATTTAGCTGGGTGTGGTAGCATACATCTGTAATCCCAGCTACTCAGGAGGCTGAGGTGGGAGGATCACCTTAGGTGGCAAGTCGAGGCTGCAGTGAGCCAAGGTCTTGCTACTGCCCTCCAGCCTGGGAGGTGGCAGTAAGACCCTGTCTCAAAAAATAAAATTAATAAGCCAATTGCATGTAACATAAGTAGCATGCTTTTGATAAAAAGTAACTATTTTCTGGTGGGGGGGAGGGGGCGATGGGGCGAGGTGGCTCCTGCCTGTAATCCCAGCACTTTGGGAGGTCGAGGTGGGCAGATCACCTGAGGTTGGGAGTTCAAGACCAGCCTGTCCAACATGGCGAAACCCTGTCTCTACTAAAAATACAAAACATTAGCCAGGCGTGTTGGCAGGCGCCTGTAATCCCAGCTACTTGGGAGGCTGAGGCAGGAGAATCTCTTGAACCCAGGAGGCGGAGGTTGCAGTGAGCCGAGATTGTGCCACTACACTCCAGCCTGGGTGACAAGAGCGAAACTCCATCAAAAAAATAATAATAATAATAACTATTTTCCAAAACAAAAAATATTTACTGGGAAGAGTGGCATTATTTCAAATTTTTGCAAAATCCTTGAATATTGGGGCTTAATAGGATAAACTAGATTCTGGCATCTTTTTCCATGTTCCATCTTTGCAATTTGCTCTTTTGGTTGAACTATGTTCTAAAAATCTGACCTTACATAGATACGTAGTTAGAAAAGAAAGGAGTATTTGAATATCCTTTTCAGATCATGGTTAGTATGTCTACTAGCCCCAGAAAAAACCTATCATATTCTGAAGATAAGTAATGAAAACAGTTTTGTTATTATTACAAAAATAGTTTTGAGCCATAGATCCCTTGAAAAGGTCTTAAGGGACCCACTGGGATTTCCTCAGAACACACTTTAGCATCCAATGAGCTAGATTCAGTCCATAGACATGGTTTGTATGGTCCCTCTGAGCCTTTAAGAAATTAAACTCACATTTAAAAATCAGAAGATGGGGCCGGGTGTGGTGCTTCACCCCTGTAATCCCAGCACTCTGGGAGGCCAAAGCGGGCAGATCACTTGAGATCAGGAGCTTGAGACCAGCCTGGTCAACATGGCCAAACCCTGTCTCTACTAAAAATACAAAAATTAGCCAGGCATGGTGGCACGCACTTGTAGTCCCAGCTACTCAGGAGGCTGAGGCAGGAGAGTCACTTGAACCTGGAAGGCAGAGGTTGCAGTGAGTCGAGATTGTGCCACTGCACTCCAGCCTGGGCGGTAGAGTGAGACTACGTCTCAAGGAAAAAAAAAAAAAAGGTTAATTAATTAAAGAAAATAAAAATCAAATGTTACAGAAAATCCAGATTTCTCCACATTCCCTTAAAAAATGGGAAGATCTGGCCTAGCATGGTGGCTCACACCTGAAATCTCAGCACTTCGGGAGGCGGAGACTGGAGGATCCCTTGAGCTCAGGAGTTCAAGACCAGCCTGGGCAACACAGCAAAACCCCATCTCTACAAAAAAATAGAAAAATAGCTGGGCATGGCCGAGCACAGTGGCTCACGCCTGTAATCCCAGCACTTTGGGAGGCTGAGGCAGGCGGATCACGAGGTCAGGAGATCGAGACCATCCTGCCTAACACGGTGAAACCCTGTCTCTACTAAAAATACAAAAAATTAGCCGGGCGTGGTGGTGGGCACCTGTAGTCCCAGCTACTCGGGAGGCTGAGGCAGGAGAATTGCTTGAACCTAGGAGGCAGAGGTTGCAGTGAGCCAAGATCACACTGCTGCACTCCAGCCTGGGCGACAGAGCGAGACTCCATCTCAAAAAAAAAAAAAAAGAAAGAAAGAAAGTAGCTGGGCGTGGAGCACACGCCTGTGGGTCCCAGCTACTCAGGAGGCTGCGGTAGTAGGATTACTTGGGCCCAGGAGGTGGAGGCTCAGTAAGCCATGATCACACCACAGCCTGGGCGACAGAGAGAGACCCTGTCTCAAAAAATAATAAATAAAAGGCTGGGTGTGGTGGCTGCTCACGCCTGTAATCCCAGCACTTTGGGAGGCCGAGGCAGGTGGATCACCTGAGGTCAGGAGTTCAAGACCAGCCTGGCCAAGATGATGAACCCCCATATCTACTAAAAATACAAAAATTAACCAGGTCTGGTGAAGCACGCCTGTAATCCCAGCTACTTGAGGCAGGAGAATCGCTTGAACTCAGGAGGTGGAGGTTGCAGTGAGCCAAGATCGTGCCATTGCACTCCAGCCTGGGCAACAAGAGTGAAACTCTGTCTCAATAATAACAATAATAATAATAAGTACAATTTTAAAAAATAGTAAATGGCAAGACCTAACAACACAGGACAGACTTCCAGCATGGCGATCACCCCATCATAGTTGGGGAGCCCCTGCCCCCTTCTGTGGGCGTGGGCCCTCTGAGTCTCCTGGGGAGGCCCCACTTTCCCTTCATTATTTGTCTTACTCCCAATTCCTGGACAGGGTCCCCCAGCCCCTGTAAGCATTTGCTTTTTTTTTTTTTTTTTTGAGACGGAGACTTACTCCGTCACCCAGGCTGGAGTACGGTGGCGCGATCTCAGGTCACTGCAACCTCCACCTCCTGGGTTCAAGCAATTTTCCTGCCTCAGCCTCCCGAGTAGCTGGGATTACAGGCGCCTGCCACAATGCCTGGCTAATTTTTAGTAGGGACAGGGTTTCACTATGTTGACCAGGCTGGTCTCCAACTCCTAACCTCAAGTGATCTGCCTGCCTCTGCCTCCCAAATTGCTGGGAATACAGGTGTGAGCCACTGAGCCGGGCCCAGCATTTGCATTTCTTTTTTTTGTTTGTTTTTTTGAGATGGAGTTTTGCTCTTGTTGCCCACACTGGAGTGCAGTGGCACAATCTCTGCTCACCGCAACCTCCGCCTCCCGGGTTCAAGTAATTCTCCTCCCTCAGCCTTCCAAGTAGCTGGGATTACAGGCATGCGCCACCATGCCCGGCTAATTTTATATTTTTAGTAGAGATGGGGTTTCTCCATGTTGGTCAGGCTGGTCTCAAACTCCTGACCTCAGGTGATCCACCCGCCTCAGCCTCCCAAAGTGCTGGGATTACAGGCGTGAGCCACCACGCCGGGCCCAGCATTTGCATTTCAACCCAAGTTAAAGGAATCTCTTTGAAGCACAGATGTCCTTTTGTAAAAGAAGAAATGCGATCTCCTTTCCTTCTATACAGATTAGGAGTTGCTCTAGCTACATTTGCTACAAATCTAGCACCTTTCTAGAAACTGTAGCCCTGCCCAGGAGGGAAACAGATGCGATGAGGCAATCTAGGCATTTTCCAAAACAACACCGCCCTCTGCAGATGCAGCCTGTGCCTTTTCCAGTAGGAACAAACCAGCCAGGCCCCTGGCCAGGGTTCCAGGGCTGCCCTCCCTCCCCTGTCTCCCATCCTAAGTGGAAAAGTTATTCTTGGTGCCCTGCCTGGTTTCACCTTCTCCGAGGAAGCTTTCTGCCCGGTCTCAGCCACAGGATGCCCCTCCGCTGAGTCTCGATAGAACTTCCTGGAGTTTTGGGTCTTCATCCGTGGTCTCTGAATTTTCCCTGTCATCTGAAGCCACATTTCCTCTTTCCCAGAGCCTGACCTCGTCCCCCTTTCCCTGCTGTCAACAGCCTCCTTCCATCCTTCAGCTCTCATCAGTTATGAGATTCCTCCCTTCTGGGATACCTTCTTTTTCTTCTTCTTCTTTTTTTTTTTTTTTTTTTTTTTTGAGACGGAGTCTCGCTGTTATCCAGGCTGGAGTGCAGTGGCACAATCTTGGCTCACCGCAACCTCTGCCTCCTGGGCTGGCAATTCTCCTGCCCCAGCTTCCCAAGTAGCTGGGATTACAGGCATGCGCCACCACGCCCGGCTAATTTTGTATTTTTAGTAGAGACAGGGTTTCACCATGTTGACAGGCTGGTCTTGACTCCTGACCTCAAGTAATCTGCCTGCCTTGGCCTCCCAAAGTACTGGGATTACAGGCATGTGCTACCATACCCAGCTAATTTTTGTATTTTGATTAGAGACAGGGTTTCGCTATGTTGGCCAGGCTGGTCTCAAACTCCTGACCTCAGGTTATCTGTCCTTCTCAGCCTCCCAAAGTGCTGGGATTACAGGCATGAGCCACCATGTCTGGCCAGAGATACCTTCTTTTTGGCCAGTTTGCTAAGTCCAGTCCATTCTTCAAGGCTTAGCACATTGTCACCTCTTCCTTGAAGCCTTTCTTGATTGATACAGGCCACTGTGGGCTCTTCCACACTCCTGCAGTGCTTAGGATGGAGGTGGGAGATCAGCTAGGAATGCTTTGGTGACAATGATGTCACATCCATCAAACAGCAGATTAAACTAGTAGAGATTTCCTTTTCTTACATAACAAGAAATCTGGAGGTAGCTGTGTCTATCAGTTGGTTCAGGAGCTTAAGATCTCAGTGCCAATACGTTTGCAGTGCTCCCTCCCACATGGTTGCAAGGTGGCTGCTGAAAGTCCAGCCATCACATCATACATCATAGCAGCAAGGAGGAGGAAAGGGAAAGGAGCCTTGCCAGCAGATTTCCACTGTTCTCTACCCGTGGCCACCTAGTAAGGGAGTTTTCCCCTCTGTAGTAGTTGCAGGCAAGGGAAAAGGCTAGGGCACAGGGGTGCATGTGCTCCTGCCTGTGCCCATGGCAGGCATTACCAATCGATCACTGCACTGTTTCCTGCAGACCCCACATGTGGCCTCAGAACCATTCTCATCATAGTACTCTAGGTAGCTCCCATCAGTTGATTAAGAGGTGATATGGGATATAAAACCCATTTGACATCAGGTATTTAAAATGTCTTGCCAGCCAGGGGCAGTGGCTCAAACTTGTAACCCCAGCACTTTGGGAAGCCAAGGCGGGAGGATCACTTGAGGCCAGGAGTTTGAGACAAGCCTGGGCAACATAGCAAGACCCTGTCCTTATTTTTTAAAAAAAGATAAAACATCTTGCCTCATGAGATTTCTTGGGTAAATGTTTTGGGGTTGTGTGTGTGTGTGTGTGTGTGTGTGTGTGTTTTAATTAAACAAATATATTGTCTTTTCTTTAAAATTTTTATTTATTATTATTTTCTTTGAGACAGCCTTGCTCTGTTGCCCAGGCTGGAGTGCAATGGCACGATCTTGGCTCACTGCAACCTCCACATCCCAGGTTCAAGTGATTCTCCTGCCTCAGCTGCCGAGTAGCTGGGATTAAAGGTGCTCACCACCACAACTGGCTAATTTTTGTATTTTTAGTAGAGATGGGGTTTCACCATGTTGGCCAGGCTGGTCTCAAACTCCTGACCTCAAGTGATCCGCCCACCTCAGCCTCCCAAAGTGCTGGGATTACAGGTGCGAGCCACTGTGCCTTGCACTACCCCCACAACAACTTTAAAAAGTATCCTAGGAAAGGTCAAGTCCTCAGGACCATCCCAGCCCCAAATCCTGGGCCCTCTTGGGCTTTGGTTGAATTATGTCTACTGTGGCCCCCTCGTGGCACAGATGCCATCTAGTAGCCCATATCCCCCACCAGCTGGTCAGCCCCTGGACACTTGGCAAATTGCTAGAGTGTGGGAGCTGGAGGAGCTGGGGCTGAGTGCAGTGGTTCTGTGCTCACCTCACCCCCAGGAGCCTGAATGAACTGCGGGTGTTGCTGCTGGAGGCCAATCGTCACTCCCCAGGTCCAGAGAGGGACCTGAGCCGCGAGGTACACAAGGCTGAGTGGCGGATCAAGGAGCAGAAACTCAAGGATGACATCCGGGGCCTGCGTGAAAAGCTGACCGGGCTGGTATGTGGGGTAGTGGTGGCCTAGGGGCAGGGGCACTAGTCCGGGTGGGGCTGGGCTAGCCTTGCTGTCAGGCCATGGAGACTGGAGATCTCCTAGAATGACCCCAGGGACAGCTGAGTCATGGTGAGGATTTGAAATCTTCTAGGACCACAGGCAGGTGGAGGGACCCTGGCTAGCCGCTTTTGCAGATATCATGGCTGCCTATGTGGCAGTCTGTGTGATACGGTGCAAAGGAAAACTTCCTATCTGACCTGTCCAGAGGTAGGATGAGCCAATACAGGTAAAGAGCTCCCCGTTCAGAGGAGTAATCAACCACAAGCCAGTTCCTTGCTCAGGGTCCTGCAGTGGGGCTTCACACATCAGTCTCAGGAAGGAGACGAGAACTTGAAAGTCTACAGCAAGCCTGGGATTCTGGGTGGCTGAGATTTCTTTTTTTTTTTTTTTTTTTTTTTTGGGACGGAGTCTCGCTCTGTTGCCTGGGCTGGAGTGCAGTGGTGTGATCTCAGCTCACTGTAAGCTCTGCCTCCTGGGTTCACACCATTCTCCTGCCTCAGCCTCCCGAGTAGCTGGGACTACAGGCGCCCGCCACCACGCCCGGCTAATTTTTTGTATTTTTAGTAGAGACAGGGTTTCACCATGTTAGGCAGGATGGTCTCTAACTCCTGACCTTGTGATCCGCCCACCTCGGCCTCCCAAAATGGCGGGATTACAGGTGTCAGCCACTGCGCCCAGTCGAGATTTCTTTTCTATTATGAATAGGAACCTGACTTCACTGAGTCTGCAGAGACGGGTTGGGGTAAGCAGGTGATGCTGGTAGCATAGGACAGGACCATCCCCATCCCTTGGCCAGGCGCAGTGGCTCACACCTGTAATCCCAGCACTTTGGGAGGCTGAGGCAGGCGGATCACTTGAGGTCAAGAGTATGAGACCAGCCTGGCCAGCATGGCGAAACCCCATCTCTATTAAAAATATAAAAATTAGCCGGGCATGATGGTGCATGCCTGTAATCCCAGCTACTTGGGAGGTTGAGGCAGGAGGATCACTTGAACCCAGGAGGCGGAGGTTGGAGTGAGCTGAGATTGCGCCACTGCACTGCAGCCTGGGCGACAGAGTGAGACTTCGTCTCAAAAAAAAAAAAGAAGAATAAAGAAACCACCCCATCCCCATGCCATCCCATCCTCCTGTGATGAGCACTCAGGACAAGCCTGAGCCTGGTCAACGTCACGATATGGAGGGTGTGGGGTCCAGGAGGACAGGCCCTTGTCTGGGAAAGCTGCCCTGAAGCCCCCCACCACCCTCCTGCCCAGACACTGGGCTCAGCCACTGTAGAGGTGACGGAAGGAGAGCAGGGCCCAGCCCTGGGCAAGGGGGTGGTTCACAGGCTGGAGGGAGGGCCTCAGCACCCCCCACCCCCCATATCTGGGAGTAGGCCCTTGGCCCTCAGGGCTCCGGGATAAAGAGCATCACTCTGGCCACACACCTCAGACTGTGGCTGTGGGGGGGGTCACTGAGTCCTGCTGGCCTTCAAGTCCTGGCCTATCTGGCTAGCAGGGGTGTGGTGGCTGCACCCTCTGTGGTCCCTGTGGCTCAACAGAAGATAAGCCCCTGGGGTTGGCATGGACTGGGGAGTCTTGAATACCCCCAGGGGCTTCCCCAGAGCCGTATAGGAGTGGGCAGTGCTGAGCTCAGACTCGTGCCCACAGGGCACAGGTTGGTCAAGTTTACTTGGGAACTGGCAGCCTCTGCCCCCAGGGTAGCCTCTTGTCTTGTCACCTCCCTGCACTGTGTCCACGGGAGAACTTGGGAAGCCTTGGTGGGTGGGTAGAAGCCTCTTGATTTCAGGAGGGAGGTTCTGTTGAGAGGAGGTTTGGAGGGTCAGAGTAGGCAGGACTGGGCAGTTCCGAAGGATGGAGTTTGTGCAGGAGCGAGGGGGCTGGCAGGCCTTGGGGCAGGGACAGCTCTGGGTGCCATGGTGGGGGTGACTATGGAGAGGAGGAGCCTCATAAGACAGTTGGGTGGGGGCAGTGTAAGAAGGGTGCTGGGTGCGGTGGCTCATGCCTATAATCCCACCGCTTTGGGAGGCCAAGTTGGGAGGATGGCTTGAGGTCAAGAGTTCGAGACCAGCCTGGACCTCATAACAAGACCCCATCTCTACAAAAAAATTGAAAAATTAGCCAAGTGTGGTGGCATGCCCTGTAGTATCAGCTACTCGGGAGGCTGAGGTAGGAGGATCAGTTGAGCCCAGGAATTGGAGGCTGTAATGAGCTGTGATTGCACCACTGCACTCCAGCCTGCACAATAGGTGAGACTCAGGTTTTTTTGGCAGGGGGACGGTGGGGACCAAGTCTCACTCTGTCTCCCAGGCTGGAGTGCAGTGGCATGATCTTGGCTCACTGAAACCTCCACCTCCCGGGTTCAAGCGATTCTCCTGCCTCAGCCTCCTGAGTAGCTAGGACTACAGATGTGAGCCACCACACCCGGCTAATTTTTGTACTTTTAGTAGAAACGGGGTTTCACCATGTTGGCCAGGCTGGTCTCAAACTCCTGACCTCAGATGATCTGCCTGCCTTGGCTTCCCAAAGTGCTAGGATTATGGGCATGAACCAGCATGCTCGGTCTCTGTCTCTCTCTTTTTTTTTTTTAAAGGCAAGGCTGGGCGCGATGGCTCATGCCTGTAATCCCAGCATTTTGGGAGGCCGAGGCAGGCAGATCACGAGGTCAGGAGATTGAGACCATCCTGGCTAACACAGTGAAACCCCGTCTCTACTAAAAATACGAAAAAATTAGCCAGGCGTGGTGGCGGGCCCCTCCCAGCTACTTGGGAGGCTGAGGCAGGAGAATGGCATGAACCTGGGAGGCGGAGCTTGCAGTGAGCCAAGATCGCACCACTGAACTCCAGCCTGGGCAACAGAGCTAGACTCCATTTCAAAAAAAAAAAAAAAAAAAGGACAAGAGGGAGGGGGTCCTGGGTTCCCCACTTGGAGACCATGGAGCACCTCACAGAGGCCTGAGGGACCTCTGGGTGATGCCCAGGCTTGGAACCCAGAGACAAAGTGAGGCTAGAAGACTTTCCTGCCTAGAGGCGAGACCCTCACCAACACACACACACGTGTGCACATGCATACACACACACACACTCATGCGCTCTTCCACTCTCCTGGCGCTTCCAGGACAAAGAGAAATCCCTGTCGGATCAGAGGCGTTACTCCCTCATTGACCCGTCCTCTGCGCCCGAGCTCCTGCGGCTGCAGCACCAGCTGATGAGCACGGAGGACGCCCTGCGGGATGCGCTGGACCAGGCTCAGCAGGTGGAGAAGCTGATGGAGGCCATGAGGAGCTGCCCTGACAAGGCCCAGGTGAGCTGCGGCCGGCAGGGCCCACCAGGAGGCAAGCCACGGGGCAGTGTCCTCAGAGCCCCCGTCTGAAGCGGGAGGCAGCCTTGTCTTTAAAACCCTAGTCCGAGGAGGTAGGCAGCCCTGTCCTGGGAATGCCAGTCTGAAGGGGGAGGTAGCCCTGTCCCAGGAACCCTGGTCTGAAGAGGGAGGCAGCTCTGTCCCGTGAACCCCAGTCTGAAGGGGGAGGCACTCCTGTCCAGGGAACCCCAATCTGAAGGCAAAGGCAGGTCTGTCCTGGGAACCCTAGTCGGAAGGGTGAGGCAGCCCTGTCCTGGGAACCCCGGTCTGAAGGGGGAAGTAGCTCTGTCCCAGGAACCCTGTTCTGAAGGGGGAGGCAGCCCTGTCCCGGAAACCTGGGTCTGAAGGGGAAGGTAGCTCTGTCCCGGGAACCCTAGTCTGAAGAGGGAGGCATTTCTGTCCCGGGAACCTTGATCTGAAGGGGAGGCAGCTCTGTCCTGGGAACCCTGGTCTGAAGAGGAAGGTAGCTCTGTCCTGGGAACCCTGGTCTGAAGTGGGAGGTGGCGCTGTCCTAGGAACCTCCATCAGAAGTGGGAGGCAGCCCTGGCCCAGGAACCCTGATCTGAAGCGGGAGGCAGCTCTGTCCTGGGAACCTGGCTGAAAGGGGAGGGAGCCGTGCCCTCTGGAACCCCCAGTTCAAGGGGCACATGGCTTTGCCCTGAGGAGCTTAGACTAAGAAGGGAGATGCAGCCTTGCCCCTAGAGGCTTGGTCTTTGGGGATGCTGGGAGCCCCAGGCTGAAGGGGGTTGGAATTTGGAACCTGAGACGGTCCCATGGGAAGACCTCGCCATCTAGTGGGCAAACCGGGAACTGCTGCCCGGTGCACCTCGCTCAGTGTCTCCCCTGACTCTTCCAGACCATCGGCAATTCCGGTTCTGCAAACGGCATCCACCAGCAGGACAAAGCCCAGAAACAAGAGGTGAGGGGCGCCTCGGGCCTCCCAGGTCCCTCCCGTGCAGGCAGACCTCTCTGGAGAAAATCCTTGAAACGTCACTAAGAATACACACAAAGATGCATTCTGCAAGAAGCTTTACAATAGGGTCTCTCAGGAAGGGTGCTGTTGCAGGCAAACATGATTCCGGATTCACCCTGCTCTTTTGATTTTTGTTTTCTTCCCTTCTTAAAAAAGTTATAGATTGGGCGCAGTGGCCCACACCTGTAACCCCAGCACTTTGGGAGGCCAAGGCAGGAGGATCATTTGAGCCCAGGAGTTTGAGACCAGCCTGGCCAATATGGTGAAACTCCATCTCTACTGAAAATACAAAATTAGCCAGGTAGGGTGGACAATACAGCGAGACCCTCTCTCTACAAAAAAAAAAAAAAAAATTAAAAAGGCTGGGCACAGTGGCTCACGTCTGTAATCCCAACATTTTGGGAGGCTGAGGCTGGTAGGTCACTTGAGGTCAGGAATTTGAGACCAGCCTGGCCAATATGATGAAACTCCATCTCTACTGAAAATACAAAATTAGCCGGGTAGGGTGGTGCACACCTGTAATCCCAGCTACACGGGAAGTTGAGGCAGGAGAATCGCTTGAACCTGGGAGGTGGAGGTTGCAGTGAGCCAAGATCGCGCCATTGCATTCCAGACTGGGCAACAAGCACAAAACTCTGTCTCAAAAAATAGTAATAATAATTTTAAAAATTAGCTGGGGGTGGTGGCGTGTGCCTGTAGCCTCAGCTACTCAGGAGGCTAAGGCAGGAGGATCACTCAAGCCCAGGAGTTTGAGGCTGCAGTGAGCTAGGATTGTACCACTGCACTCCAGCCTTGGTGATAAAGTGAGACCCTGTCTCTAAGAAAAACACAGAAAGAGAGAGAGAACCTAGTTCTGACTGCAGAACCCCTGGAGCACAGGTGCTTGCTAGAAACAGGAGCAGCGCAGCCACAGAATCTGCCAAGCTCCAGACACAGGCAGGGTTATGTGGGCAGAGCCAGCCTCGGAGGAGTCAGTGTGATTTTGTCCTCCTGGCCTTGTTCTCCTGGCCACCCTGCGAGGCACATAGGGTCATCCCAGTTCACAGATGTGAAAACTGGCCGGGCGCAGTGGCTCATGCCTATAATCCCAGCACTTTAGGAGGCCAAGGCAGGTGGATCACTTGAGGTCAGGAGTTTGAGACCAGCCTGGCCAACATAGCGAAACCCCATCTCTACTAAAAATACCAAAAAAAAAAAAATCATCTGGGTGTGATGGCACATGCCTGTAGTCCCAGCTACTCAGGAGGCTGAGGCAGGAGAATCCTTGAACCTGGGAGGCGGAGATTGCAGTGAGCCAAGATCATGCCACTGCACTCCAGCCTGAGCAACAGAGCGAGACTCTGTCTCAAAAAAAAAAAAAAAAGAGAGAGAGAGAGATGTGAAAACTGAGGCTTGGAGTCTCCAGTTTAATTTCCTCTAATCCAGCCCCATACAGGCACTCAGGGCTCTTTGTAAAACCTGCTTCTGGCCGGGCACGGTGGCTCACGCCTGTAATCCCAGCACTTTGGGAGGCCGAGGTGGGTGGATCATGAGGTCAGGAGATCAAGACCATCCTGGTCAACATGGTGAAACCCCTGTCTCTACTAAAAATACAAAAATTAGCTGGCGTGGTGGCGCGTGCCTGTTATCCCAGCTACTCAGGAGGCTGAAGCAGAAGAATCGCTTGAACCAGGGAGTCGAAGGTTGCAGTGAGCTGAGATCGCACCACTGCACTCCAGCCTGGCGACAGAGCAAGACTCCATCTTAAAACAAACAAACACACACACAAACAAAAAACCTGCTTCTTCCCCTTGGCTTCCCATCAGCACCTCCCACCCCACCTGCTGTCTCACTCAGCCACAAACACACAGCAGGGAGACACTTCCTGCCTCAGGGCCTTGGCACATGCAGTTCCCTCTATGTTTCTCCCCTACCCGGCCCCAACTCCTTTCCTCCCTGACCCCCCTCTGGCCGCCTGGCCCTCCAGGCTCTCTGAGACCCTTGCTGCTGATGCCCTTTACTCTCTCTAGGACAAGCACTGATCCTGAGGGGATACTGTGGAGCAGCCCAGTCCACACCAGAGCCCCGCGCGGCTGCCCGGCAGCACCTCCTCCAGGCAGAAGCCGGGACTGTCACTTTGGAGACAAAACAGTGTTTGTAACAATAACGTACTCACCGCCGCGGACAATCCCCCACCCCGATCCCCTGCCAGACCAGGACGCTTCCTCAAGCCCAGCCTTCTACAGAGAGTGTGAACGGTACAGCCCCGGCCTGACCCGGGGACCTTCGGCCTGGACGCCCGGCAGCTTCTGGAGTTTGTCGGTGGAGGTAGAGGGGATCCGGCCAGGCCCCTCCGTCCAGAAGGAGCTGCCCTGAGGACCATCTTAGCGCCCCTGTCCTCTTTTTCTGCCCATTCTCCCTCGGGTCTCCCCAGAGGGGCTGGCGGGGGCTGGGGGGGTAAGTTTATCCATGCAGGCACCAAGGGGGAGCATCCAGTCTTTAAGAGCCAAGTGGGGGCCCCTTTTCCAAAGCCACTTCCAGGCAAAGGCAGTCCCCAGGGCTTCTTGTCCCCGCCTTCTGAACCTTCTTCAAACAGTAGTACAAGTTCCCCTCAGCCAGCTGCCTGTCCAGCGAGGCCCCCAGGTTCAAGGTGTTGGCGGGGGCAGAGGGCAGGGGAACAGGATCCTTCTCCCGCCGCCCACCAACACCAACACACACACACACCTCTAAGCTGCTGGCCGAAGATGTCACCAAGGCCAAAGACACAGTATTATGAAGGTTTGGAAGCCCCTCTCCTCACCTCCCACCGTGACCTTGGGCAAACCCTGGCTCAGAGCCCAGGGCAGAGGCAGCTCAGAGTGGAGGCTCTAGGCAGGTTTGACAAAGGTCAGTAATATGTTGTCCCCTGGGGTTGACCAGATGTTCCAAAACATCTGCACCCACCTGGAGATGCATCTAAGCAGGTCCTTATGTACACACCATGTTCACACACACACACACTCAGAGGGACCACGTGTGCACGCATGACCGTGTGGGTGGCGGTGTTTGCTGTGAACCACGCTCAGGCCACACAAACACACATACTTGGTTTCTGGGACTGAGACCCAGGCCTGGCAGGACCGTGCCTACAGATACTGCAAACGTTCCTACAGCCTAGAGGTGCGTATACACAACCAAGTATACTCAGCCAGGCATGCAGGGATGTGTTTGCCACGTGGAGCATCCCTTCCTGGTCTTGCCAGGCACCCGCACAGAGCGTCTCCAGCCCCATTTCCTAACGGGGGCTGGGGGTAAGAGAAATCTAACTGCGCCCCTGCCCCCGCCCCACCCCGCCGTCTTCCCCTCAAGCCTGCTAAGTTATCCCAGACCTGTGCGTGGTGGAAAAAGCCAGCCTTGGCCCTGCATCCTCCACCTCTCCGCTGGGGGACTGACAGGTTGCTTGCAGCTTTGCACCCCGGCATCAGCACAGGGGGCCCTGCCCCACCCTCCGGCAGCTCAGGGAGTGTTTTCCTGTGAGGCCTCCCCCATCAGGGGACCAGAGGGAGAAGCCCGATGCCCCGTAACGCACAGGACACGTGTGCAACTCATAGGAACGGCCCAGGTCGCCCTCATGAGTGCCACCTGGTACAGGTAGGTGGCGCTCACGTTCCTGCCCAAATGCAGCCCATCCAGGAGTCAGAGTCAGTCCCCCCGGCCCCCCTCCCAGTCCCTGTTGGCTTTCGGTAGCTCTCGCATGCAGTTCTATTAACAGCTGTCTAGAAGCGATGCTTTAGTGGCCTAACCCAGGGTCAAATACAGCTCTTTCTAGCAAAATCAGGCAGCTCTGCCCCATCCGTAGGGGCACCGATTAGTCTACTAACAGCCAGAGGTCCATCTAGCAGGGCGCCGGGAGGAGCTGAGTCCCCGGAGGTGGGCTCCTGGTGACGGGTGTCCAAGAAGCGGTTTCCCTGGGAGCTTCTGCCTCTGTGGGCCTCTCAGCCCGCCCAGTGTGGCCGCCCGGGCGTGGCTCAGCCATGTCCCCTCCCCAGGTCCTTCCCGTGCCCCTCCCCTCCCCACAGTGGAATTGTTGAAGTGTGGCGAGTCTGTGCTCAGGACAATAAAGCTTGTGACAGGTCCAGGACCCCGGCAGTTGGCTTGTCTCCTCCTCTCCGTGGGGACCCTGGGCTTTCCGATCTCTCCCAATTCTTGGGCACCCTGGTGCCAGGAGATGGCCCCCGATCCTGCCCTCTGCCAGCTCATTCCTTCCCAGGTAGGCACGGCCTCAGAGGGGCTGGAGCTGAAGACATCTGGGGCTGTCCTTGTTCCAGGAGAGGCACCTTAGCAAGGACAGGCAGAGGACAGACCCAGAAAGGCTGCCAGAGAGGGCTGGTCCTGGGTTCACATGTGAACCTGCTGGAGGGATAAGTAGGCCTGCAAAAAAAATCAACGGAAACAGTAATGGATCCGCTCATACACGTGTGATGAGTCCTATGAGGTTTCCAGCTTCAGTGGGCAAATTCTGCTTCCCGCAGCAGGCTTTCTGGAGAACAGATCAACAGCACAATGTGTTGCAAACTTTGTGGTCAAATAGGCTTTCAAGTGGAGGTTGCCTCCCTGGAAGACGGAATGAGGATTTTTTTTTTTTTCTCCCCAAGATGAGTTTCACTCTGTCACCCAGGCTGCAGTGCAGTGGCATGATCTCTGCTCACTTCAACCTCCACCTCTCAGGTTCAAGCGATTCTCGTGCCTCAGCCTCCCAAGTAGCTGGGACTATAGGCGCGTACCACCACACCTGGCTAATTTTTGTATTTTTAGTAGAGATGGAGTTTCACCATGTTGGCCAGGCTGGTGTCGAACTACTGACCTCAAATGATCTGCCTGCCTCGGCCTCCCAAAGTGCTGGGATTACAGGTGTGAGCCACCACGTCAGTTCCTCAAAATGTGTTTTTAAAAATTATTATTATTATTATTATTATTTTGTAGAGACAAGGGTTTCACTCTGTTGCCCAGGGTGGAGTGCAGTGGTGCGATCTCAGCTCAATTCAACTTCCACCTCCCAGGTTCTCGTGCTTCAGCCTCCTGAGTAGCTGGGACTACAGGCGCGTGCCACCACACCCGGCTAATTTTTGTATTTTTAGTAGAGACTGGGTTTCACTATGTTGGCCAGGCTGGTCTTGAACTCCGGACCTCAAGTGATACGCCCGCCTCGGCCTCCCAAAGTGCTAATGTTATAGGCATGAGCCACTGCACCTGCCAGTTTTGTTGTTGTTGTTTTGTTTTGTTTTGGTTTTGTTTTTTTTGAGATAGGGCCTTGCTCTGTCACCAAGGCTGGAAGGCAAAGTCTCCATCATAGCTCACTGCAGCCTCCAACTCCTGGGCTCCAACAACCCTCTCACCTCAGCCTCCCAAAGTGTTAGGATTACAGGCATGAGCCATTGTGCCTGCCCAACTCTTTTTTAACTCTTTGATTTTGAGATCATTTTAGGCTTACAGAATAATTGCAAAAAATAGCGGCATTCCCATACATTCCTTCCCAGCTCCCCCTGACATTAACATCCCACATAACTGCAGTACAATGACCCAAACTAGAAAACGAACATTGGGCCAGGTGGCTCATGCTTATAATCACAGCACTTTGGGAGGCCGAGGCAGGAGGATCACTTGAGCCCAGGAGTTCAAGGCCAGCCTAGGCAGCATATCAAGAATGTTGTCTCTCTTTTTTTTTTTTTTTTTTTTGAGACAGAGTTTCGCTCTTATTGCCCAGGCTGGAGTGCAATGGCACGATCTCAGCTCACCACAACCTCCGCCTCCTGGGTTCAAGCAATGCTCCCGCCTCAGCCTCCCAAGTAGCTGAGATTACAGGCGCACACCACCATGCCCAGCTAATTTTTGTATTTTTAGTAGAGACAGGGTTTCGCCATGTTGGTCAGGCTGGTCTCGAACTCCTGACCTCGTGATCCGCCCACGTCGGCCTCCCAAAGTGCTAGGATTACAGGCATGAGCCACCATGCCTGGCCACGTTGTCTCTTTAAAAAAGAAAAGCCGGGCACAGTAGCTCATGCCTGTAATCCCAGCACTTTGGAAGGCCAAGGCTGGTAGATCACCTGAGGTCAGGACTTTGAGACCAGCCTGGTCAACATGGTGAAACCCCTGTCTCTACTAAAAATACAAAAATTAGCCAGGCATGGTAGCGTGCACCTGTAATCCCAGCTACTTGGGAGACCGAAGCAGGAGAATCACTTGAACCTGGGAGACGGAGGTTGCAGTGAGCCAGGATCGCGCCACTGCATTCCAGCCTAGGCAACAGAGCAAGACTACCTGGGTTTAATGGTGTGCACCTGTAGTCCTAATTACTTGGGAAGCTGAGGCAGGAGGATCACTTGAGCCCAGGAGTTTGAGGCTGCAGTGAGCCATGATCACACCACTGCACTCCAGCCTGGACCACAGAGTGAGACTCCAACTCTAAAAATAAAAAAAATAAAAATGGGTAAAGGATCCGAATACATCTTGCTCCAAAGAAGATGTACAAACGATCAATAACACGTGAAAAGATGCTCAACAACATGAGTCATTAGGGAATTGCAAATCAAAACCACAAAGAGATACTACTTCACACCCACTAGGGTGCCTGAAACTTTTTAAAAGACAGTAGCAAATGTTGACAAGGATGTACAGAAATTTAAACTCTCATATATTCTGGTGGGAATGTAAAATGGGGCAGCTGCTTCAGAAAAGTTTGGCAGTTCTTCAAAATATGTTTTGTTTTGTTTTGTTTTGTTTTGTTTTTCTTTGAGACGGGGTCTCGCTCTGTCGCCCAGGATGGAGTGCAGTGGCGCAATCTCGGCTCACTGCAAGCTCCGCCTCCCGGGTTCACGCCATTCTCCTGCCTCAGCCTCTCCGAGTAGCTGGGACTACAGGCGCCCGCCACCACGCCCGGCTAATTTTTTGTATTTTTAGTAGAGACGGGGTTTCACCGTGGTCTCGATCTCCTGACCTCGTGATCCGTCCGCCTCGGCCTCCCAAAGTGCTGGGATTACAAGCGTGAGCCACCGCACCCGGCCTGTTTTGTTTTTTAAGATGGAGTCTCACTCTGTCACCCAGGCTAGAGTCCAGTGGCACGATCTTGGCTCACTGCAACCTCTGCCTCCCAGGTTCAAGTGATTCTCCTGTCTCAGCCTCCCGAGTAGTTGGGATTACATGTGTGCGCCACCACACCCAGATTTTGTATTTTTAGTAGAGACAGGGTTTTGCCATGTTGGCCAGGCTGGTCTTGAACTCCTGACCTCAAGTGATCCACCCACCTTGGCCTCCCAAAGTGCTGGGATTACAGGCGTGAGCCACCACACCAGTTCCTCAAAGTATATTTTTTTACTTTTTTATTTTTATTTATTTATTTTTTTAGAGACAGGGGTCTCACTATGTTGCTCAGGCTGGTTGTAAATTCCTGGGCTCAAGCAATCCTCCCACCTCACCCTTCCCAAAGGGCTGGGATTACAGGCATGTGTCACCAAGCCTGGCCCCAAAATGTTAAACACAGAATTACCATATGACCCAGAAGTTTTACTCCTAACTATATACTCAAGACAAATTAAAGCATTTCCACAGAAGATCATGTACACACATGTTCATAGCAGCATTATCTGTAATAGCCAAAAAGTGGAAATAAGACAAATGTCCAATCAACAGACAAATGGATAAACCAAATGTGGTCTATCCATATAATGGAACATTATTTGGCCATAAAAAGGAAGGAAACGGCCAGGCGTGGTGGCTCACGCCTGTAATCCCAGCACTTTGGGAGGTTGAGGCGGGCAAATCACTTGAGGTCAGGAGTTCGAGACCAGCCTGGCCAACATGGTGAAACCCTGTCTCTACTAAAAGTACAAAATGATTAGCCAGGTGTGGTGGCGTGGGTCTGTAATCCCAGCTGTTCAGGGAGCTGAGGCAGGAGAATCACTTGAACCTGGGAGGCAGAGGTGACAGGGAGCCAAGATCACGCCACTGCACTCCAGCCTGGGCAACAGAGCTAAGACTCCGTCTCAAAAAAAAAAAAAGGCCGGGCGCGGTGGCTCACGCTTGTAATCCCAGCACTTTGGGAGGCCGAGGCGGGTGGATCATGAGGTCAGGAGATCGAGACCATGGTGAAACCCCGTCTCTACTAAAAAATACAAAAAATTAGCCGGGCATGGTGGCGGGCGTCTGTAGTCCCAGCTACTCGGAGAGGCTGAGGCAGGAGAATGGCGTGAACCCTGGAGGTGGAGCTTGCAGTGAGCCGAGATTGCGCCACTGCACTCCAGCCTGGGCGACAGAGCAAGACTCCATCTCAAAAAAAAAAAAAAAAAGAATGGGCCGGGTGCTGTGGCTCATGCCACCAGCACTTTGGGAGGCTGAGACAGGCAGATCACAAGGTCAGAAGATCGAGACCATCCTGACCAACATGGTGAAAACTCATCTCTACTAAAATACAAAAAATTAGCCAGGCGTGGTGGTGCACGCCTGTAGTCCCAGCTACTCGGGAGGCTGAGGCAGTGGAATCACTTGAACCCAGGAAGCAGAGGTTGCAGTGAGCCAAGATCACGCCACTGTACACCAGCCTGGCAACAGAGCAAGATTCTGTCCCCACCACCCCCCGCCAAAAAATAGAATGAAACACTGATATTTGCTACAACATGGATATACCTCCAAAGTATCCTGGTAAGTGAAAGCAGGGAGACACAGTCACGTACTGTATGATTGCACTTATGTGAG
Source organism: Hylobates moloch (assembly GCF_009828535.3). Lineage (NCBI taxonomy): Eukaryota > Metazoa > Chordata > Mammalia > Primates > Hylobatidae > Hylobates > Hylobates moloch. The sequence continues at coordinate 103,209,957 of NW_026652276.1, read as the reverse complement.
ATATCCACAAAGATGAATCCATGGAGAACAGGCAGATTGCTGATTGCCGGAGGCCAAGGGCTAAGGAAAAAATGGGGAGGAACTGCGTAATGACTATGGGGTGATGGAAATGTTTTGGAATTCACCTGACCAAGAAACAGTAAAAAACAACAAAAAGGAAGGAAATGGTAGAGGTGGTAGCTGTATGACATTGTAAATGTACTAGGGCCTCTATGCAATGATTAAATTAATGTTATGTGCACTTCATCTCACTAAGATACTTTTTGAAAAAGAAGCCAGGCCCTGTGGCTGATGCCTGTAATCCCAGCACTTTGGGGGCCGAGGCGGGCGGATCACGAGGTCAAGAGATCAAGACTATCCTGGCCAACACGGTGAAACCCCGTCTCTACTAAAAGTACAAAAATTAGCTGGGCGTGGTAGCAGGCGCCTGTAGTCCCAGCTACTCGGAGAGGCTGAGGCAGGAGAATGGCGTGAACCCGGGAGGCGGAGCTTGCAGTGAGCCGAGATTGCGCCACTGCTCCAGCCTGGGTGACAGAGCAAGACTCCGTCTCAAAAAAAAAAAAAAAAAAAAAAAGTGAGAGCATAAGCCCCAGGTGTGGGGGTCACAGCGGGAAATGTTGGGAATCATGGTTTGGGTAGGGGTTGGGGGGACATCCTTCTTTGGGTCACTCCTGGGATGTGGCCCTGGGTCTAGCTTTGGGAAGAAGATTAAATAAAGCTTGGAGCATCAGTGTTTTGAGGGTGGGGATTGAACCAGTGTGGTCTGAAGCAGGGGGCGGGGTGTCCTCATGACCCTTCCACCCCAAGGTGCGCAGCACTGGCCTTTGGAAGGCGTCTCCATGGCATGGGATTATGGTGACAACCAGTGCTGCAAGCCTCCCCCTCCAACGCTGTGTCTGTCTCATGTTGAGGGAAGCTCAGAAACGGGGACTTCTAGGCCAGGCGCGGTGGCTCACGACTGTAATCCCAGCACTTTGGGAGGCCGAGGCGAGCAGATCACCTGAGGTCAGGAATTTAAGACCAGCCTGGCCAACATGGTGAAACATCTCTACTAAGCATACAAAAATTAGCCAGGCACAGTGGCTCACGCCTGTAATCGCAGCACTTTGGGAGGCCAAGGCAGGCCGATCATTTGAGGTCAGGAGTTCAAGACCAGCCTGGCTAAAAGGGTGAAACCCCATCTCTACTAAAAATACAAAAATTAGCCGGGTGTGGTGGCAGGCCCCTGTAATCCCAGCTACTCGGGAGGCTGAGGCAGGAGAATTGCTTGAGCCTGGGAGGCGGAGGTTGCAGTGAGCCCCCACTGCACTCCAGCCTGGGTGACAGAGCAAGACTCCATCTCAAAAATAAAACCTGGGACTTCTCTTGCCCCACTTCTTCTTTTGCTCTGCCTGCGGGGGAGACATTGATCAAACCCTCCAGGTCCGATGGGAAAACATTTGCCTTCCCCTTTTGTGGGGTCCTGGGGTGAAGAACAGGAGGGGAGGCTGGAGGGTGGGTGACACCATGCTCCCACTGGGCGGCAAGAGAGCCAACAGCCAAGTCTTGCCTGTGATGCCCCAACTCACCACCAGGTGTCACTCTCGGCCCTCTCACCGCGGCTTGTCCATTCCACCCTCTGGTCTAGGCTGGGCTTTAGGGCTGCAGGGCTGGAGACACAGGCCAGCTTTGCACGTGGGAGCAACAACGGGAACCCAGGTTTCCCGGCTCCTGGTCCCAGAGCTCCCTGTCTCTGTTGCCTCCCAGACTTGGTTCAGGTCTCTCTGTGAGTATCCGTGTGTGTCCACACTTCCATTCCTGGGAAAGAGGCCGGCCAGGGTGGGGACATTCATTCCCTCTCTGGGATCGCGCCAGGCCAGGACTGCCCTGGCCTCCCTCCTCCCGCACAGTGCTGCCTCCCCTCCCTGCAGGCTGGGCTCCCTCCACAGAGCTGACCCTGGCCTGCCTTCCCGGTCCTGAACCCTCCCATCACGTCCCCCTTGCCAACCTCAGCTGGGCACTCACCCTGGTCCCACTCCCACTCCCCAAGAGAGGCTGGGAAGTGTTTTGAGACTGAAGTTGGGGTCCAGTGTAAATTCGGAAGGAACATGGTATAGGACGAATAACCAGGATGCTCAGTTCTAGAAGCTTCTCTGGAACCTTGGGTAAGGCTTTGGGCCCTTTCTCTGGAGCTACCAGCAAAGGGAAGGACTTGCTGCCTCCAGGGTGGTTCCAGCCCCGTCTAGACCCGCTCCCAGCCGCCCTCTCCCACTGCCACAGGTTCCAGCTGGCCCCACGCACAGCTGTGCCTCGGTTTCCCAGCAGCTCCAAGCCTGGAGTTCACCAGGAGCACCTTCACAGCCCCGCACCAGGTCCGCAGCCTGGGTCCATCATATTCACCACACTCTGGGCCCTGTCCCCCACCTCCAGCTCAGGCCTCAGATCCTGCCTCCAACCCCACACCCCTAGGCCTTTCCAAGTGACCCACACACATGCATACACTCACACACACACAGATACATATACACATACACAGAGACACACATACATGTACACATCATATATATACACACACACAGAGACACATATACACACATACACACATATACATGTACACACGTACACACATGCATACACATATACATACACAAACACTACAGACACATCTACACAGACACACACAAATACATACACATACACACAAACTCATACACATACACACACGAACACATAGACACATACACATAGACACATACACAAACACTACAGACACATGTACACATGCACAAATACATACACGTACACACAAACAGGCACACACAGACATACATGTACACATATACACATGTACACAGGTACACACATACACACATACACGTTACACACAAAGATGTATACTCACATATACACATATATACATACAAATATACACATAAATACTTATACACACATGCATACACACATACACACACGCATATACATGCATATACATCCACACTTGTGCACACATATGCACGTGCACACACACACTTTTTCTTCACAGCCTGCAGAGACGCGCCCATCGGGGACTTGGTTCTCACCTCTCTCCCTGGAAGGGAATGCTCTGTGTGCACCGCAACATATCTCTAACCTCTTTTTTTAAATTGACAAAAATTGTATCTATTTATGGTGTGCAATATGATGTTTTGAAATATGTATAAAGTGTGGACCAGCTACATCAAACTAATTAGCATATGCATCACCTCATTTGTCTTTTTGTGGGGAGTGTGCTGAAAACACTTAAAATCCACTCTCTTGGTACTTTTCAAGTTTAGAACACATTGTTATCAAGGATAGCCACCATGTTGTGCTTGGATCTCTTGAACTTATTCCTCCTAACTGAAATTTTTGTGTGTTTTTTTCCTTGTGTGTGTGTGACAGGGTCTCACTCTGTTGCCCAGGCTGGAGTGCAGTGGTGCAGTCAGCTCACTGCAGCCTTCATCTCTGGGCTCAAGCCATCCTCCTGCCTCAGCCTTCCAAGTAGCTGGGAGTACAGGTGTGCGCCACCATGCCCAGCTAATTGTTTGTATTTTTAGAGAGATGGGGTTTTGCCGTGTTGCCCAGCCTGGTCTGGAACTCTTGGGCTCAAACGATTGGCCTGTCTCAGCCTCCTAGATTGCTGGGATTACAGGCATGAGCCACCACTGCCACCCACATATCTCTGACTCTTAGCCCAGGGTGTGGCACACAGTAGGTGCCCATGAGTGGCTGTCAGATGGATTGATCAATTCCACCACTGCACACACTTCCACCTTCAATCTTGCGCTCCTCCTTAACTGCTTTCCCAGAGCTCCAGACACTGCCAGCTTGCCCCCGCATCCTGACAAACTGTCCTCTTTCTGTACCCTTTCCAAGTCACCTAATTGTCCTCATTTTTGTTTTCTTTTTTTGTAATTTGAGTTTATTTTACCATCTTGATCTGAAATGTTCAAGCTTTTGGCTATTGTTTTCTTCATTTATTTATTTAATATTTTTAGTAACTCAATTAATTGATTTCCTTCCTTCCTTTCCTCCCTCCCTCCTTCCCTTCTTCCTTCCTTCCTCCCTCCCTGCCTCCTTCCTTTCTGCCCGCTCTTTCTTTCTCTCTTTCTTTCTTTCTTTTTCTTTCTTTCTTTCTCTTTCTTTCTTTCTTTCTTCTTTCTTTCTTTCTTTCTTTCTTTCTCTCTCTCTTTCTTTCTCTTTCCTCCCTTCCTTTGTCTCTTTTTTCTTTCTTTCTTTTTCCTTCTTTATTTCGAAGTGGAGTCCCACTCTGTCACCCAGGCTGGAGTGCAGTGGCGTGATTTCTGTTCACTGCAACCTCTGCTTCCCAGGTTCAAGCGATTCTCCTGCCTCAGCCTTCCAAGTAGCTGGGACTACAGGCATGAAGCCACCATGCCCAGCTAATTTTGTATTTTTAGTAGAGAAGGGTTTCACCATGTTGGTTAGGCTGGTCTCAACTCCTGACTTCAGGTGATCCACCCAGAATTGTTTTCTTTAAAACAACTTTTCTGTACTGGACATGGTGGCTCACACCTGTAATCCTGGCACTTTGAGAGGTCGAAGCGGGAGGATTGCTTGAGCTCAGGAGTTCAAGACCAGCCTGGGCAACATGGTGAAACCCCAGGCATGGTGGCACATGCCTGTAATCCCGTCTACTGGGGAAGCTGGCGTGGGAGGATCACCTGAGTCCAGGAGGCCGAGGCTGCAGTGAGCTATGATCACACCACTGCACTCCAGCCTGGATGACAGAGTGAGACTCTGTCTCAAATAAATACATAATAAATAAATAAATAAATAAATAAAGCAGTTTTTCTCTTTCTTTCTTTCGTTCTTTCCTTCTTTCTTTTATTTCAGTCTTCTTTACTTGAAAGTTTATCTCTTGTTCAGAAAATAAATATGGGCCAGGTGCGGTGGCTCATGCCTGTAATCCTAGCATTCTGGGAGGCTGAAGCAGGAGGCTCACTTGAGCCCAGGAGTTGGAGATCAGTCTGGGCAACATAGTGAGACACTGTATCTTTTTGGGATTTTTTTTTGGAAGGAGTCTCACTCTGTCACCAGGCTGGAGCGCAGTGGCGTGACCTCGGCTCACTGCAACCTCTGCCTCCTGAGTTCAAATGATTCTCCTGCCTCAGCCTCCTGAGTAGCTGGGACTACAGGTGCGCGCCACCACACCCAGCTAATTTTTTTGTATTTTTAGTAGAGACGGGGTTTCACCATGTTGGCCAAGATGGTCTCAATCTCTTGACCTCGTGATCCGCCTGTCTCGGCCTCCCAAAGTGCTGGGATTACAGGCGTGAGCCATCACACCCTGCCTGACCCCCTGTATCTTCTTAAAGAAAAAAGAAGAAAAGAAAAGAAACATGATATTCTTTCTCTCTAATGCCGGTTCATCATCTGTGGTCCCGTTCTCTGCACCGTCTCTCTGTCTCCTGGGTGGTCATCTCCATCTTCTCAGACTTACAGCTTTAATGTTTGTATTTTTAATCTTTTAATCCCAGACCTCAGGCACTGATCATCTATCTTCTTAAATCACATTTATTTTGTCACTTTATCCTTATTTTAAACCTCTTAACTTTTATCTCTTGTGGAGAGTAACTTTTAAGACCAACTTCATAGCTGTTCATTTTAATTTTATATTTGCTGATTTTAACTTTGTAATGCATATTAGCCCTCTCGTTTATAAAGTATTCATCTTATTGGTGCTAGTCTTTTAATTTCTTTCATCTTAACTATTTTTCATGATTAAAAAGAAAACTCTTGATTTTAAATCTTTGTTGTCTTTTTTTTTTTGAGACACAGTCTCACTCCATTGCCCATGCTGGAGTGCAGTGGAGTGATCTTGGCTCACTGCAACCTCTGCCTCCTGGGTTCAAGCAATTCTCCTGCCTCAGCCTCCCACATAGCTGAGGATACAGGCACGCACCACCACGCCCAGCTGATTTTTGTATTGTTAATAGAGGTGGGGTTTCACCATGTTGGCCAGGCTGGGCTCCAACTCCTGACCTCAAGTGATCTGCCCTCCTCGGCCTCCCAAAGTGCTGGGATTACAGTCGTGAGCCACCGTGCTTGGCCTGGCTCTTTCATTTTCTGAGCCTGAAAAGTCCTTATTTTTCTCAGTGATTACTTTTTAACCTTCCAGGCATTCATTCAATCCTCACAAAACTCTATGTGGCCAGCCCTGTTTGTGTGGTGTTGTTCTTGTTGTTATTTTTTTAGAGACAGGCTCTCACTCTGTCTCCAGGCTTGAGTGCCATGGTGTAATCATCATTCTGCAGCCTCGACCTCCTGGGCTTAAGCGATCCTCCTGCCTCAGCCTCTTGAGTAGTTGGGACTACAAGCACGCACCACCACGCACAGCTAATTTTTAAATTTTTTGGCCAGGTGCGGTGGCTCATGCCTGTAATCCCAGTGCTTTGGGAGGCTGAGGTGGGAGGATCGTTTGAGCCCAGGAGTTCAAAGCCAGCCTGGGAGACATAGCAAGACCCCGGTCTTTACGAAAAAAAAAAAATTATATGTATAATTTTTTATTCTGCACTCCAGCTCTGTTGCCAGGCTTGAGTGCAGTGGCGCAATCTTGGCTCACTGCAACCTCCGACTCCCAGGTTCAGGCGATTCTTCTGCCTCAGCCTCCCGAGTAGCTGGGACTACAGGTGCGTGCCACCACGCCGGGCTAATTTTTACATTTTTAGTAGAGATGGGGTTTCACCATGTTGGCTAGGACGGTCTTGATCTCTTGACCTCGTGATCCACCCACCTCGGCCTCCCAAAGTGCTGGCATTACAGGTGGGAGCCACCGCGCCTGGCCTTATAATTTTTTAACTTCCTGTAGAGATGGGGTCTTGTTCTGTTGTCCAGGCTGGTCTCAAATGCCTGGCCCCAAGCAATCTTCCCACCTCAGCCTCCCGAGTAGCTGGGATTAGAGGCATGAGCCACTGCACCTGGCTGAGGGAAGGCTTTGGAGAAGAAAGGGCAGAGGTAAAGGGAGAGAAGGACTGGGCAGCCACTCGGCTCCCTCTTCAAGGAGAAGTGTGACATTCCGTGGCAAACTGTGACAAATCCACCTCTCCAAAACCCCGTTCAAGTTTGCTGTTCTCAGAGAAATAGGAAATTCTGCCATCTTGGTTTGGATTTTCCAAAAGCAGAGCCAGAGAATTTGGGTGCCATGGTTTGGGAGGTGATCCCAGGACACTGGTGAGGAGTGGGACAGGGAAGAAGCCACTAAAGGGGGCATTTATGACCAAGCACGGTGGCTCACACCTGTAATCCCTGCACTTTGGGAGGCCGAGGCGGGAGAATTGCTTGAGCTCAGGAGTTCAAGACCAGCCTGGGCAACACAGTGAGAACTCATCTCTATTAAAAATTTTAAAAATTACCTGGGTGTGGTGGCTCACACCTGTGGTCCCAGCCACTCAGGAGGCTGAGACAGGAGGATCGCCTGAGCCTGTGAGGTTGATCGCCTGAGCAGTGAGCTGTGATCACGCCACTGCACTCCAGCCCGGGTGGCAGAGTGAGACCCTGTCTCAAAAAATAGTAATAGTAATAAATAAAATTTGAAAAATAAAAATAAAGGCTGGGCGCAGTGGCTCACGCCTGTAATCCCAGTATATTGGGAGGCCAAGGTGAGCAGATCGTCTGAGGTCAGGAATTTGAGACCAGCCTGGCCAACATGGTGAAACCCCATCTCTACTAAAAATACAAAAAATTAGCCGGGCCTAGTGGTGCATGCCTGTAATCCCAGCTACTTGGGAGGCTGAGGCAGGAGAATCGCTTGAACCCGGGAGGCAGAGGCTGCCGTGAGCCGAGATCGTGCCACTGCACTCCAGCCTGGGCGACAGAGCAAGACTCCATCTCAAAAAAAAAAAAATAATAATAATAGTAATAATAATAATAATAATAAAATAAATAAATAAATAAATAAATAAATAAAAATAAAGAGTGCATTTATGGGCCGGGCATGGTGGCTCGCGCCTGTAATCCCAGCACTTTGGGAGGGCCGAGGCAGTTGGATCACCTGAGGTCAGGAGTTTGAGACCAGCCTGGCCAACATGGTGAAATCCCATCTCTACTGAAAATACAAAAATTAGCCAGGCGTGGTGGTGGGTGCCTGTAATCCCAGCTACTCAGGAGGCTGAGGTGGGAGAATTGCTTGAACCAGGGAGACAGAGGTTGCAGTGAGCCTAGACTGTGCCACTGCACTCCAGCCTGGCCGACAGAGCGAGACTCTGTCTCAAAAAACAAAAACAAAAAAACAAACAATCACAAAGAGTTTGTTTATGAGCAGGTGAACTTCGGGGGCAGCTGGGGATGGGTCTTGCTGGGAATCCTCCATGAGGCTGGGGACGGGATGCCTCAGGCTCGTAGCTGGGGTGTGTTTGGTTGCCAACTCCACCCCTCAGTGGTTGAGGTTCCCCTGGCATTCAGCCAGACTCCCTCCGAGAGAACAGATCTGTTTCCTCTGTGCCCAGGGTCTGCCGCTGTGCCCTGCCCAAAGCAGGTGCTCTATGTGAGGCTAGCGGAGACGTGGACCTCAGAAGCAAAGTGACTTCAGATCCCCAAGTGCCTTATGGAGCACCAACAGTCACTTCAGCCCCACACAGGGAACTCCCGGGGAAGGAGTCATGGGTCACATAGAGAAGACAACACAATCCCTGCCCTCTGGGAGTGCCCAGCCCTTTTGAAGAAAGGTGACCTGTGTCAGCGCCCACTGGCTAGGCACCATGCCTGTGTCCAGCACACGTGGAGTTATTAAGGTCCTCCTATAACCTGTAATCCCAGCACTTTGGGAGGCTGAGATGGGAGGATCACTTGAGTTCAGGAGTTTGACACCAGCCTGGGCAACATAGCAAGACCCTGTATCTAAATAATAATAATAATAATAATAATAATAATTGTTTTAAAGAGGAAATGCAGGTATTCAGAGACTGCCAGTCCTCTTTGCCCAGGTCTGTGCCAGGCCACATATGGGACTAGGAGGCACAGGGGCTGAGAAAGAAAGGGACTCGGCTGGGTGCAGTGGCTTAAACCTGTCATCCCAGCACTTTGGGAGGCCGAGGTGGGAGGATCACTTGAGGTCCGGAGTTTGAGACCAGCCTGGGCAACATAGTGAGACCCGTATCTACAAAAAATAAAAAATTAAGTGTGCATGGTGGTGTCCACCACTAGTCCCAGCTACTCGGGAGGCCGAGGTGGGAGGATCACTTGAGCCCAGGAGGTCGAGGCTGCAGTGAGCTGAGATTGCATCACTGCACTACAGCCTGGGTGACAGAGCAAGACTTTTTCAAGAAAAAGAGAGAAAGAGAAGAAAAAAAGAGGGAGGGAGGGAAAGAGGGGAGGAGGGAGGGAGGCAGGAAGAAGGAAGGAAGGAAGGGAGGAAGGCAGGGAGGGAGGGAAGGAAGGAAGGAAGGAGGGAAGGAAGGAAGGAAGAAAGGAAGGAAGGAAGGAAGTCCATCCTAACTCTTTTTTGTTTTTTTTCTTGAAACGGAGTCTCTCTCTGTTGCCCAGGCTGGAGTGCAGTGGCTCGATCTCAGCTCACTGCAACCTTCTCCTCTCAAGTTCAAGCAATTCTTGTGCCTCAGCCTCCTGAGTAGCTGAGATTACAGGTATGCATCACCATGCCCTGCTAGTTTTTTTTTTGTAGAGACAGGGTTTCACCATGTTGGCCAGGCTGGTCGTGAACTCCTGACCTCAAGCGATCTACCCGCCTCAGCCTCCCAAAGTACTGGGATTACAGGAGTGAGCTGCCATGCCCGGCCACTTCTTTTTTTTTTTTTTAATTGAGATGGGGGTCTCACTATGTTGCCCAGGCTGGTCTGGAACTCCTGGGCTCAAGCAATCCCCTGACCTTGGCTTCCCAAAGTGCTGGGATTACAGGCATGAGCCACTGCACCCAGCCTCCATACCAACTCTTGAAGCCACAGTCCAGGGAGGGAGATGGGAGCTTCCTGGGAGAAGGGAACCACCTGAGAGGTTCAGGTCATATGCTCAATGCAGACAGGAAGGGAGGAAGTAGCTCAGAGAAGCAAGAAATCTAGGAAGACTTTCTGGAGGAGGCAGTTTGGGGCTGAGATCTGGAGAACAGAAAGTAAATGTTTCCTGGTGGCCCCAGCCCTCAGGGACCATGGCCCTGGCTTGCCCCACTTTTCCTCTTATTGTACTCCCGTGAGGATCTGCTCTCTCCAAATACTGCAGGAGTTCATAAAGCCTACATGATCCTGATGTGTGAGATACAGGGACCAGGTCTAATTCCAGCACTGAAGCCCTGAATGGCCGTGGGCAAATCTGTCCCCTTCTCTGAGTCTCCATGTCCTCATCTGTTAAATGTGCTCATCAGGCACTTCACCCTTACACATTTGTTGTGAGGCTAAGGAGATCACATGTGGTTTCTGAGCCAGAGGTGAGCAAAGCTCCGTAGTGATCACACCACCCAGCCCCCTTAATTCACTGTTGGGGAAACGGAGGCCCAGAGAGGCAAAGGTCACCAGGACAGCTACATCATCTTTCAAGCCTTGGCTCAAAGGCACTTTCTGGTGCCTCCAGGCCAAGCTGGTTGCTTCTGGCTTTGCTGTTTTTTTTTTCTTTTTTGAGACAGAGTCTTGCTCTTCTGCCCAGGCGGGAGCGCAGTGGCAAGATCTCAGCTCACTGCAACCTCCACCTCCCGGGTGCAAGCAATGTTCCTGGACTCACTCAGGCTCCACAAGCTGTGCCTGCGACTGCGCCTTCGGAACGAAGGGAGTGTGCACGTCTCCTGAGAAGCTGGGTTCCTCCCAGGGTTGGTGGCGGAGCGGGGTGGGGGGTCCCAACCTGGGGAGGCGGGGGCTGCTGTCTTCTTTGGCACCTCGGAAATGTTAATTGAGCGAAATTATGCAAAGGAGCCCAGATTGGAAATGCTCATTTGGACCTCAACAAGGTGGCTACATTAAAAATAGCAAGAGGGGCTGGGCGCGGTGGCTCACGCCTGTAATCCCAGCACTTTGGGAGGCTGACGTGGGTGGATCGCTTGAACCTGGGAGTTCGAGACTAGCCTGGGCAACAGGGTAAAACCCCGTCCCTACTAAAAATTAGCTGGGCGTGGTGGGTGCATGCCTGTAATCCCAGCTATTCAGGAGGCTACTCAGGAGGCTGAGGCAGGAGAATCGCTTGAAGCCGGGAGGCAAAGGTTGCGGTGAGCTGAGATTGTGCCACTGCACTGCAGCCTGGGCAACAGAGTGAGACTCTGTCTCAAAAAAAAAAAAAAAAAAAAAGTCAAGAGGAAGGAGTTCAGTTTGGGATTGGAGAGAGGATGCCAGGCCCTTTGTCCTAAGAGGTCCAGGCTCCTGGGCCCCTGAAGGGTCATCAGGACTTGGAGCCTGAGCATGGACCCTGGCTTTAACAGCCTGTGACCCCCACTGCACTCCTGCCCGCTGTAGTTCCTGCACTACAGCCCTTTCACACTCTGGACACCCAAGCAACAAATCTAACAATCAGATTGGTAGCTGACACCTGTAATCCCAGCACTTTGGGAGGATCACTTGAGCTCAGGAATTCAAGACCAGCCTGGGCAACAGAGACCCCCTGTCTCTACAAAATAAAATACAACAGTTAGCCGGGTGTGGTAGTAAGTACGTGTATTCTCAGCTACTCAGGAGTCTGAGGCCAGAGGATCACTTGAGCCTAGGAGGTAGAGGTGTCAATGAGCTGAGATCACACCACCGCATCCAGCCCGGGTGACAGAGCAAGGCCCTGTCTCATATAAAAATATTTAAAAAAATTTTTTAATCAGATATGACCACGTCAATCCTCTGTACATAACCTGCGAAGGCTCCCCATTGCCCTCAGGATAAAGCCAGGCCTCTTAGTCCTGCACTCAAGGCCTGTCCTGCTGGGTATCTTAGTCTCATCTCCTACCACATCTCACTGCTACTAGGAGCTCCATCTGCCAGCACTTCCCTTCCGATCCCCCAGCCTCACCCTGACTCTGAGCCTTAGCACAGGCTGTTCCTACCGCCTGGAACAGCAGCTCCTCTTTGTCACCAGAACAGCTACATCATCTTTCAAGCCCCGGCTCAAGGGCACTTTCTGGTGCCTCCAGGCCAAGCTGGTTGCTTCTGGCTTTGCTTTTTTTGTTTGTTTGTTTTTTTTCTGTTGTTTTTGAGATGGAGTCTCACTCTGTTGCCCAGTCTGGAGTGCAGTGGTGCAATCTCGGCTCACTGCAACCTCCACTTCCCGGGTTCAAGCGATTTTCCTGCCTCAGCCTCCCACGTAGCTGGGATTACAGGTGTGCACCACCACACCTGGCTGATTTTCATATATTTATTTATTTGAGACAGAGTCTCACTCTGTCACCCAGGCTGGAGTGCAGCAGTGCTATCTCAGCTCACTGCAACTTCTGCCTCACGGGTTCAAGCGACTCTCCTGCCTTAGCCTCCCGAGTAGCTGGGATCACAGGCATGCACCACCATGCCCAGCTAATTATTTTTTATTTTATATATATATATATATATATAGTATATATATATAGTGTATATATATATTGTATATATATATAGTGTATATATATATTGTGTATATATATAGTGTATATATATACACACACATACTATATATATGTGTATATATATATATATGTATGTGTATATATATATATATATATATATATAGTATTTTTAGTAGAGACAAGCTTTCACCACGTTGGCCAGGCTGGTGTCGAACACCCAACCTCAAGTGATTCACCCACCTCAGCCTCCCAAAGTGTGGGGATTACAGACGTGAGCCACTGCGCCTGGCCTGGGTTTGCTGTTTCTCCAGCACCTTCCAGAGGCTTCTCCTGTAGCACATGCTCTTGGGATTGAGGTGTCTGTGGGTTTGGATGTCTTAGACTACGTGTTCCCTGAGGTCAGAAGCTGTGTACAGGACATCACCTGGACCTAGCCCAGCTGACAGCAGCTCCTCCATCCTGCCCAATGTATGGGGCATCTGATGGCAAATGACCCCAGGGCTGCCTCCCCGTGCCCTGCCCTGCATCTTCCCTTCAGAGACAGCTGAACCAGGCCCTGGTGACTTGCCCCCGCCCCCGCCCACACCTCATCCTGTCCTCAAGGGCGCTTGGGGGACGGGAGGGACGTGTGAAGGGAGGCTGGTTATTAATTAAAAACCAAGTCATGCACAGATCCTGCTTCATTCCAATAAAAACCGTCAAGGGTATTAATTACCAGATCTGGCGATAGACGCGGGTTAGGTTTACTCAGGCCCGGTAAGGATGCTGGTGGCCAGAATATCAATGAACACCCGGACTCCTCGGCTCGGGGCCCTGGGCTGAGCACGGGCTGGGCAGGCGCAGGGCACCTTGGGGAGGACGAATCGTGATGAAAATAACATCGACGCCACTAAATGCTTCTCAACCAGCACTTCCCAAGTTCCAAGCAGGGGGCTACATACCACGGCTACATGCCTGATGTCATCTCACTCCCCGAAAGCCTTGTGAAATGGATTCTATTTTTATCCCCATTTTGCAGCTAAGGGCATTAGGGTACAGAGAGTTTTGTAATTCGATGGGGTCACACAGCTGGCAAGGGGCAGTGCTGGGATACCAGCCTGGGCTCTTTTTATTTTTGTTATATTTATTTATTTATTTATTTTTTAGGACAGGATATTGCTCTGTCACCCAGGCTGGAGTGCAGTGGCACAATCACAGCTCACTGCAACCTCGAACTCCTGGGCTCAAGTGATTCTCCTGCCTCCACCTCCTGAGTAGCTGGGACTACAAGGACATGCCATCACGCCCAGCTAATTTTTTTTTTTTTTTTTTTTGAAACGGAGTTTCACTCTTGTTGCCCAGGCTGTAGTGCACTGGTACGATCTCGGCTCACTGCAACCCCCACCTCCTCGGTTCAAGTGATTCTCCTGCCTCAGCCTTCCGAGTAGCCGGGATTACAGAAACCCACCACCATGCCCAGCTATTTTTTTGTATTTTTAGTGGAGACGGGGAAGCCATATTGGGTAGGCTGGTCTCGAACTCCTGACCTCAGGTGATCTGCCCACCTCGGCCTCCCAAAGTGCTGGGATTACCCTCATGAGCCACTGTGCCCAGCCACACCCAGCTAATTTCTTAGTAGAGATAGGGTCTCCCTATGTGGCACAGGCTGGTCTCAAACTCCTGGCCTCAAGTGGTCCTCCCCCTTCAGCCTCCCAAAGTGCTGGGATTACAGGTGTGAGCCACCATGCCTGGCAGCCTGTGCTCTCAAAGTCCCAGAGGAGCTGGGCTGCGTCATCAAAGCAACCCTTCCTTGGACAAATGGGGAAACCGAGGCAGGAGAGGGCATCACTTGCAAAATCACACTCCACATTGGAGGAATGTCGACCATGTCCCCTGAGGCCCAGTATAGGACTCTCCTCCCACCAGACTAAGTGTGTATATGTGGGGGTGGGGATCCTTGCCAGAAAGGGAGGGGTGTGGTCGGGCGTGATGGCTCACGCCTGAAATCCCAGCACTTTGGGAAGCCAAGGCAGGTGAATCACCTGAGGTCAGGAGTTTGAGACCAGCCTGGCCAACATGGTGAAACCCCATCTCTACTAAAAATACAAAAAAAAAAAAAATTAGCTGGGCATAGTGGTGGGCGCTTTTAATACCAGCTACTCGGGAGGCTGAGGCAGGAGAATCGCGTGGACCCAGGAGGCGGAGGTTGCAGTGAGCCGAGATCGCGCCACTGTGCTCCAGCCTGGGTGACAGATTGAGACTCTGTCTCAAAAAAAAAAAAAGAAAAGAAAGAAAATAGAAAGGGAGAGGGTGTAGGGGCCCCAGATAGGACAGGATTTGGGGGTCAAGGCCACCTGCCACTTCCTGCCTCCCTCCTCACCTGCCTCCCTCCTCCCTTCATCCATCCATCCTCTCCAAACCCTCAGCAGCCCAGCACTCCTCTGTGTCAACCCTGGAAGGCGGTCTCAGCCCGGCACAAGTCCCCAGCGGCATTAAAATAGGCCTGACCTAAATACAAGCACAATGCCAGCGCTGAAAACACGGCTGTGTCAGCGGAAACTCCAGCTGGGTAGGAAAAAAAATACACTTTGGGATTCGCGCCATCCCCCCACCCCAGAAAGGGGGCCGGGCTGCCCCAGGGCCAGGGCCAGTGCCACCTACAGGACCCTGAGCACCAATAGTTCCCTAAACGTCCCCAAGTGTGGCAAAGTGGTGGATGAGAGAGGATTCTGCTTCTGTGGCCTGACAGACGGCGAGCTCACAAGGGGGTCAGGCAGCCCTCAGCAACCACTGCTGTCACTCTGGGGAAACTGAGGCTCTCAGAGGGGAGGTGGCCACCCGAGGTGGCACAGCTTATAAGCAGCGGGAGTGGGGCAGCTGCTTGATTTCCAGGCAGGAAGAGGAGAGGGAGAGCAAACAGGCTCCTAATGCAGAAGCTTGGGCCTGTGACTCAAAACAAATATTAGATGAACATGTGCTATCGAGAGGCCATTCACGCCTGTAATGCCAGCACGTTGGGAGGCCGAGGTTGGGGATCACTTGAGGTCAGGAGTTCAAAACCAGCTTGGCCAACATGACGAAACCCCTTCTCTACTAAAAATACAAAAATTAGCCAGGGGTGGTGGTGCACACCTATAATCCCAGCTACTTGGGAGCCTGAGGCACAAGAATTGCTTGAATCCAGGAAGTGGAAGTTGCAGTAAGCTGAGATCGCGCCACTGTACTACAGGGTGAGACTCTGTCTCAAAAAAACAAACCGAAAAAAAAAAAGAGGCCCTTGACAGCCTTGAAGACCTTACTTTTAATTTTTATTTATTTATTATTATTATTATTTTTGAGATACGGTCTTGCTCTGTCACCCACGCTGGAGTGCAGTGGTACGATCATGGCTCACTGCAGACTCGAACTCCTAGGCTCAAGTGATCCTCGAATCTCAGCCTCCTGAGCAGCTGGTTCTACAGGCACATGCCACCACACCCAGCTAATTTTTTGTATATTTTGTAGAGACAGGGTCTCTCTATGGTGCCAAGGCTGGTCTCAAACTCCTGGCCTGAAGCAACCCTCCCACCTCAGCCTCCCAAAGTTCTGGGATTACAGGCATGAGCCACTGCGATTGGCCTGAAGGCCCTAACTTTCTATTCAAACCAGAACTTGGCTGGGCGCAGTGTCTCATGCCTGTAATCCAAGCACTTTGGGAGGCTGAGGCAGATGGATCACCTAAGGTCAGGAGTTCGAGACCAGCCTAGCCACCATGGTGAAACGCCATCTCTACTAAACATACAAAAAAATTAGTCGGGTGTGGTGGCACACATCTGTAATCCCAGCTTCTCGGGAGGCTGAGGCACGAAAATTGCTTGAACCTGGGAGGCAGAGGTTACAGTGAGCCGAGAGTACGCCACTGCACTCCAGCCTGGGTGACAAAGTGAGACTCCGTCTCTAAAAAAAATAAAAATAAAACCGGGCAGGGCACGGTGGCTCATGCCTGTAATCCCAGCCCTTTGGGAGGCTGAGGCAGGTGGATCAGGAGTTCAAGACCAGACTGGCCAACACAGTGAAACCCCGTCTCTACTAAAAATATAAAAATTAGCTGGGCATGGTGGCACACGCCTGTAGTCCCAGCTACTCAGGAGGCTGAGGCAGGAGAATCACTTGAACCTGGGAGGCAGAGGGAGCCTGTGCAACAGAGCCAGACTCTGTCTCAAAAAAAAAAAAAAAAAAAGAAATACATTATTTGCACACGAGGCACAATATGAATTGTGTAGACTTGGTGATTCTGCTCACGAGTGAAATGCTCTTATAGCTACACTTAAAGCCAGCATTGAATGATATAAAGATAAATGGTAAAGAATGAAATGGTAAAAGGGAGGGACAGCAAACAGGCTCCTAATGCAGAAGCTTGGGCATTTAGCATTTTAATGTTTCTGTATTAAGAATGACATTAAATAGCAAATAGCAATTTTTTTCAAAATCATGATGTCAAGAGAGTCAGCCCAAGGATAAAAGGAAAAAGTTTTGTATTTTAGTACCTTCGAGGACACATTTTTCCTGCTTTTTGAACAATGTGCCCCACACTTCCCTCTTGCGGTGGTGTAGCCAGCCCTGGCCCTGGATCTGCACCATTCAGGGTAGGAAAAGAGAAGCATGTCTTCAGTGGTTTTCTTTTTCTTCTTTTTGTTTTTGTTTTGTTTTGGTTTGTTTTTTGAGACGGAGTCTTGCTCTGTCACCCAGGCTGGAGTGCAATGGCACGATCTCGGCTCACTGCAACCTCTGCCTCCTGGGTTCAAGCGATTCTCCTGCCTCTGCCTCCTGAGTAGCTGGGATTACAGGGCACCTGCCACCACGCCTGGCTAATTTTTGTATTTTTTTGTAGAGACGGGGTTTCACTATGTTGGCCAGGCTGGTCTCAAACTCCTCACCTCAAGTGATCCACACGCCTCGACCTCTGCCTCGACCTCCCAAAGTGCTGGGACGATAGGCATGAGCCACCACTCCCGGCCGGGTGGTTTTCTTTTTCTTCTTTATTCAGTTCTTGGCAAACTAGGATAAGGAGGGGCCTCCTGCCCCCAGACCCACCCTGTCCTGGGGCTTGTAGTAAAGAGGTGCCAAATTTTCTGCTACATTTCGGGCAGGCTGGGATCCCGGGCACCAGGGAGCCCAGACATGCGAGCGGCAGAGCTGAGGCTGGCTGAGGAGGAGGGGCTCTGTCCTCTTTACAGAGCAATCTCGTTCTCCTGGCCTTGTGGCTGGCCCACCTGACGCTCCCCAGATGGCACAACCATCCCCATCCTGAGTATAGGAAACGAAGGTTTGAGGACTGGGTGCGGGGCGCACGCCTGTAATCCCAGCACTTTGGGAGGCCATTGCGGGAGGATCGCTTGAGCCCAGAATTTCGAGACCAGCCTGGGCAACCTAGTGACTCTCCATCTCTACAAAAAATAAATAAATAAAATTGGCTGGGCACATGCTTGTAGTCCCAGCCACTCAGGAGGCTGAGGTGGGAGGATCATTTGAGCCTAAGAGGTGGAGGCTACAGCAAGCTATGATCGAGCCACTTTACTCCAGCCTGGGTAACAGAGTAAGACCCTATCTCTAAATAAACAAATGAATAAAGAAACTGAAGTTTGGGCAGAGAAGGTGATAGGCAGAAAATCCCGTGACTGCATCATATATGCAGATGTACACAGGACAGGTGGGGTCCACAGAAATGGGTCACACACAGGGGTGACTCCATCTAACCCAGCACCTTTCCCACCGGTGGCCCAGTTAGGGAGCCCAGCCGGGTAACACCAAGCATGTGAGGGCCAGGGCAGCTGGGAACCTGAGCCTGTAGAACCCCGGGGTTTCCAAGAGGCCAGCCCAGGAAGGTGAGTGGGGCTGGTAAGTATTCCCAGGGGTTGGGCCTAATTTTTTGTTGTTTTTGTTTTGAGACAGAGTCTCACTCTTGTCACCCCGGCGGGAGTGCTGTGACTCAACCTCGGCTCACGGCAACCTCCGCCTCCCAGGTGCAAGTGATTCTCCTGCCTCAGCTTCCCGAGTAGCTGGAATTATAAGTGTCCACCACCACGCCCAGCTAATTTTTGGATTTTTAGTAGAGATGGGGTTTCACCATGTTGCCCAGGCTGGTCTCGAACTCCTGGCCTCAGGTGATCCCCCTGCCTCGGCCTCCCAAAGTGCTAGGATTACAGGTGTGAGCCACCGTGCGCGGCCTAATTTTTAATTTTAAATAGAGATGGGGAGAACACCGACTCTTACTAAGGTATTCCGGGGAGGAAGCTGAGCCAGCCGGCAGTGGAGACAGCTCCTGGACAGCAACCTCTCTCCGGGCCTTCTGGGTTGTTTCTCCCAAGTAGACAGCAGGAGCTGAGAGTCACAGCCCCACCCTGGTGTCCCTCCTGAGCCCCCAGCCCCTTCGCCTGCCTCTCACAGCTCTTGCCTTTAGCCACTTGCTCCAGCAAAGCCCTGGCAGCCTTAGACACTGGGTCAGGCCGTATGCTGGGTGCAGGGACTCAGAGAGCCCTCAGACAGGGCCCCTGCTGGAGAACCTCATGGTCCAATGGGGAAGGCAGATGGTTTCAAAGCACTGTGGGCTTGGGACGCCCAGACAGGCACCTGACCAGCCTGAGATCAGGGGCTCCTTCCTGGAGGCAGTGACCTGGGAGCTGAGCCCGCAGAGGCGAACAGAGCATTGCCAGGCAGACAAGAAGGCAGGGAGGACACCTACCCAGGTGGCCACTGTCTAAGACCCTCAGGGTTCTCTGAGTGCTGGCTGGTGTTGACTTGTATATCTGCCCAACAGCATCTCCAGGACCAGCCCCCAGTGACCCGTGGAAGCTCATGCCTCTCTAGCGCTCTGAGTTCAGGCTGTTTGTGCTGCTGTAACAAAATACCTGAGGCTGGGCACAGTGGCTCACACCTGTAACCTCAGCACTTTGGGAGGCCAAGATGGGGGATCCCTTGGACCCAGGAGTTTGAGACCAGCCTGGGCAACATGGCGAAACTCGTCTCCACCAAATACAAAAATTAGGCCGGCATGGTGGTGCATGCCTGTAGTCCCAGCTACTTGGGAGGCTGAGGTGGGAGGATCCCTTGAACCCGGGAGTGGGAGGTTGCAGTGAGCTCAGATCATGCCACTGCACTCCAGCCCGGGTGACAGAGTGAGACATCCGTCCCCCCAAAAAAATTATATTTTAAAAAAACATAAAAATAAAAACACAAAATAAAAAATATTTTAAAAGACAAAATACCTAAAACTGGAGAATTTATAAAGAACAGAAATTTATTTTCTCATGGTTCTAGAGGCTGAGAAGTCCAAGATCAAGGAGCCAGCAGGTTCACTGCCTGGGGAGGACCCTAGTCTCTGCTTCCAAGATGGCACCTTTTGGCTGCATCCTGCATGGGGGATGAACTCTGCTCACACATGGCAGAAGGTGGAAAGGCAAAGGGGCCTAAGCTAGTTCCTTCCAGCCCTTTTATAAGGCACTAATCTGTAGGCTCACGCTTTCATGACCTAATTACTTCCCAAAAAGGCCCCACCTCTCAATACCACCACCACCATGAGTAAGTCTCAACATGAATTTTGGAAGAGACATCATCATTCAAATCATAGCATTCTGCTCCTGGGCCCCCAAAACTCATGTCCTTTTCACATTCACATATGACATACATTCATTCCAGCCGGGCACAATGGCTCATGCCTGTAATCCCAGCACTTTGGGAGGCCAAGATGGGAGGACCACCTAAGCCCAGGAAGTCGAGGCTGCAGTGAGCCACGATTGCGCCACTGCACTTTAACCTGGGCAACAGAGTTAGACCCTGTCTCAAAACAAAACAAAACAAACCAGACAAACATACTAGTCATTTTATCCCAGTAGCCCTGAAAAGTCTTAACTGTTTCTAGCATCAACTTTAAAGTCCAAGTCCATAGTCTCATCTAAATATTATCTACCTCAGATATGGGTAAGATGCTAGGGTGTGTTTCATCCTGAGGCAAATTGTTCTCCTGCTGAGTCTATGAAATCAAACAAGTAAAGTGTTTCCAAAAGACAACAGTGGGCCAGATACAGGACAGATGTTTCCATTCCAAAAGGGGGAAGTAGGAAAGAAGGAAAGGATTGAAAAAAAATAGAACAAGGGAAGAAGGATAGGATAATAGATCCTAAGTAAGTCCCAAACCCAACAGGACAAACAACATTAAATTTTCCTGCTCTGTCACCCAGGCTGGATTGCAGTGGTGCTAGCATAGCTCACTGCAGCCTCAGCCTCCTGGGCTTAAGTAATCCTCTGGCCTCAAGTGGCTGAGACCACAAGAACATGCCACCATGCCCAACTAAATTTTTTTTTTTTTGGTAGAGATGAAGTCACACCATGTTGCCCAAGCTGGTCTCGAAATCCTGGGCTCAAGCAATCCTCCCCGCTCAGCCTCCAGAGCAGCTGGCACTATAGGTGTGTGCCACCACACATGGATAATTTTTTTTTTTTTTTTTCAGACAGAGTCTCACTCTGTCGCCTAGGCTGGAGTGCAGTGGTGCAAGCTTGGCTCACTGCAACCTCCGCCTCCCAGGCTGAAGCAATTCTTGTGCCTCAGCCTCCTGAGTAGCTGGGATTACAGGCATGAGCCAACACACCCTGCTAAGTTTTGTATTTTTAGTGGAGACAGAGTTTTGCCATGTTGCCCAGGCTGGTCTCAAACTCCTGGGCTCAAGTGATCCACCTGCCTTGGCCTCCCAAAGTGCTGGGATTACAGGTGTGAGCCAACGTGCTCAGCCTCTTACTAATCTTATTACCCTTGATATTTTCTCTCTCTCTGAGTGCAATGGTGCGATCTCAGCTCACTGCAATCTCCGCCTCCCGGGTTCAAGCGTTTCTCCTGCTCGGCCTCCTGAGTAGCTGGGATTACAGGCGCACACCATCACACCTGGCTAATTTTTCTATTTCTGGTAGAGACGGGGTTTCACCATGTTGGTCAGGCTGGTCTTGAACTCCTCATCTCGTGATCCACCCACCTCAGCCTCCCAAAGTGTTGAGATTACAGGCGTGAGCCACCGGGTATTTTGTCTTAAACACACTTTTACAACCTGGCCAGTCTGAGAATTTTTCAAATCTTTATTCTGCCTCCCTTTTTATTATAAATTCTGTCTTTAGTTAATCCCTCTCTTGTTGCATTTTACTATCAGCAGTTAAGAGCAACCATGTAGCACCCTGAACACTTTGCTTGGAGATTTCTTCCAACAAATATATTAGTTCATCAATCTTAAATTCTACTTTCCACAAAGTACTAGGACATGGACAAAATTCAGCCAAGTTCTTTACCATCTTGTAACAAGGATGACCTTTTCTCCAATAAAATATTTCTCATTGCTGTTTAAGACCTCATCAGAATTGCCTTTACCGTCCACATTTTTACCACCGTTCTGATTATGACCACATAAGTAATCTCTAAAAACATTAAGGCTGTCCCTGCAGCTTTCCTTTTCTTCTGAGCCTTCACCAGAATAGCCCTTTACAGACCAGCCTCTACCTATTAGCCAGTTTCAAAGCTGCTTTCACATTTTTAGTTGTTGGTTATATAAACACCCCACTCCTGGTACCAATTCCTGTCTCACTCTGTTTGTGCTGCTATAGTAAAATACCTGAGACTGGATAATCTATATAAATAATAGAAATTTATTTCTAATAGTCTGTAAGCTGGGAATGCGAAGATTAATGCACCAGCAGGTTTAATGTCTGGGGAAGGCCCCAGTCTTTCCTTCTAAGATAGTGCCTTGAACACCATGTCCTCACATGGCAGAAGAGCTGGATGAGCAATAAAGGGCCTACACTAGTTCTTTCCAGCCCCTTTGTAAGGCACTAATTCATTCACAAGGGTAGAGCCCTCATGAGTTCACAAGCATAAAGCTCCCAACCATTTACCCCAAAAGGCCCCACCACCCAATACCACTACAGTGGAGATGTTCAACTACAATGGAGAGGCCCACACACCACCCCTCATTTAATCATTAAAAATCTATTGAACTTGGCCGGGTGTGGTGGTTCACACTTGTAATCCTACCACTTTGGGAGGCCGAGGCAGGTGGATTTCTTGAGGTTAGGAGTTTGAGACCAGCCTGGCCAACATGGCGAAACTCCATCTCTACTAAAAATACAAAAATTAGCCAGGCGTGGTGGTGCACGCCTGTAATCCCAGCTACTCAGGAGGCTGAGGCAGGAGAATCACTTGAACCCAGGAGGCAGAGGTTGCAGTGAGCTGAGATCATGCCACTGCACTCCACCCTGGGCAACAGAGCAAAGCTGTCTCAAAATCTATTGAAAAATCTATTGAGCTTCTTCAAGCAGTGTTTTAGATGCGAGACATAGATCAGAGAACAAGACAGATCAGAGCTCTGCCCTCATGGGGGCACCCAGCTGGAAGGGTGTGAGAAGTTGGAGAGAGAGAATTTCAGCCATCAGAGGTGACAGGAACCCCCAGGTCCCACAGGGCTTCAGATGGAGAAGACCTAGACAGACTGTTTCTCAGAGTTGAATGTTGCTTTCAGGGAGCTTGAGCAGGAGACCCAGAGGTCCAAAAGAATTGTGGAGCACCTCTAAGGAGGTCCCAGCAGTCAGGGGACTGGAGACCCAGGACAAGCTTCTGAACAAATTAGAAAGTGGCCCTTGCTCGGCTGGGCCCGGTGGCTCACGCCTATAATCCCAGCACTTTGGAAGGCCATGGCAACCAGATCACGAGGTCAGGAGTTCAAAACCATCCTGGCCAACATGGTGAAACCCCGTTTTTACTAAAAATACCAAAAAATTAGCCAGGTGTGGTGGCGTGCACCTGTAGCCCCAGCTACTCGGGAGGCTGAGGCAGGAGAATCGCTTGAACCTGGGAGGCAGAGATTGCAGTGAGCCGAGATTGTGCCATTGCACTTCAGCCTGGCGAAAGAGTGAGACCCGTCTCGAAAGAAAGAAAGTTAGAAAGAAAGGCTGGGCACGGTGGCTCACACCTGTAATCCCAGCACTTTGGGAGGCCGAGGCGGGCGGATCACAAGGTCAGGAGATCGAGACCATCCTGGCTAACACAGTGAAACCCCGTCTCTACTAAAAATACAAAAAATTAGCCAGGCGAGGTGGTGGGCGCCTGCAGTCCCAGCTACTCGGGAGGCTGAAGCAGGAGAATGGCGTGAACCCCGGGGGGCGGAGCCTGCAGTGAGCCGAGATCGCGCCACTGCACTCCCGCCTGGGCGACAGTGAGACTCTGTCTCAAAAAAAAAAAAAACCCCGGGGGGGGGCGGAGCCTGCAGTGAGCCGAGATCGCGCCACTGCACTCCCGCCTGGGCGACAGTGAGACTCTGTCTCAAAAAAAAAAAAAAAGAAAGAAAGAAAGAGAAAAGAAGAAAGAAAGAAAGGAAAGAGGGAAGGAAGGAAGGAAGGAAGGAAGGAAGGAAGGAAGGAAGGAAGGAAGGAAGGAAGGAAGGAAGGAAAGAAAAAGAAAGAAAGAAAGGAAGGAAGAAAGAAAGAAAGAAAGAAAGAAAGAAAGAAAGAAAGAAAGAAAGAAAGAAAGAAAGAAAGAAAGAAAGAAAGAAAAGAGGCCCTGCTCTAGGCAGATACTGTAGTGGGGTGCCAAGCCTGATGAGCTGACCAGTGGGGGCAGGTCCACTCCACTGAGACTTGGTGAGCTGAGTGTATCTGCACTTGAGCTTCCAGTTTGACCCTGGAGCACAGCCTGCCTAACCCCTAAGCCCTGGCTCAGCAGGTCCTCAGGCTGAGGTCCAGACATTCACTATGTCTGTCCTCTCAGGTTCCTGGAATGCCTTCCCCCTGGGCCACTTAAGATACAGGGGTCTGGGGCCGGGGCC
Organism: Hylobates moloch; assembly: GCF_009828535.3. Taxonomy (NCBI): domain Eukaryota; kingdom Metazoa; phylum Chordata; class Mammalia; order Primates; family Hylobatidae; genus Hylobates; species Hylobates moloch. Next base: position 103,185,675 of record NW_026652276.1, on the reverse strand, counting down.
AGGTCGTGCTCCTGACCTCAGGTGATCTGCCCACCTTGGCCTCCCAAAGGGCTGGGATTACAGGCATGAGCCACCATGTCCGGCCTAAATTAACGCTTTCATCTTTGATGCACCCTCTGGTCCCACGACTGCCTGGGCATTTCCAAGGTCCCTCCCCCAAAAGTTTCCTTTTTCCTTTTCTCAGGAGTCCCCTTCTACACTCTAGTTATGTCACTGCAGAGGCCTTCTCTGTCACATGTGCCTCTCAAGGGGCTAGTGGAGAGGGGCAGGCAGCTCGGGGACAGGGGGGCTGTGGGGACAACTTCCAGATCATAGAGACAGGAGCATTGTGCCTCTTTAAAAAAAATTTTTTTTTTGACCAGGCATGGTGGCTTATGCCTGCAATCCCAGCATTTTGGGAGGCCAAGGCAGGAGGATTGCTTGAGGCCAGGAGTTCAAGACCAGCCTGGGCAACATGGTGAGAGCCCATCTCTACAAAAAATACAAAAAGCTGGTCATGGTGGTGTGCATATGGTCCCGGCTGCTCAGGAGATTAGGGTGTTAGGATGGCTTAAGCCTGAGAGGTTGAGGCTGCAGTGAGCTGTGATCACGCCACTACACTCCACTAGGTACCCGAATTGAGACCCTGTCTCAAAAAAATTTATTTTTTGGATTGGAAGCAGTGGCTCATGCCTGTAATCTCAACACTTCAGGAGGCTGAGACAAGAGGATCACTTGAGGCCAGGACTTCAAGACCAGCCTGGGCAACATAGCCAGACCCTGTCCCTAAAAAAATTTTAAAATTAGCCAGGCGTGGGGATGCATGCCTGTAGTACCAGCTACTCAGGAGGCTGAGGTGGGAAGATCACTTGAGCCCAGGAGTTTGAGGCTGCAATGAGCTATGATTTCGCCACTGCATTTCAGCTGGGATGATGGAGCGAGATTCTGTCTCTAAAAAACATTTTAAGCCACGAAAGCACCATTTAAGTGTCTGTCCACCCCTGCGAGTTGCTGAGGTGGTACCTGTAGTCCTGACCAGCTTCCTAGTTCCTGGAGGATCCCCAGGTTGGGCTAAGTCCCCAGGGCCAGGGTCACCTGGGAGAGTAGGGGGTAGGCTGTCCCTGGGCTGGGGGCCTCGGCAGAGGGATCAGAAACAGGTCGTCTGCGAGCTTTCCCAGGGCTCTGAGAAGTCACGGCCCCACCGCCTCCATGTGAGCCTGCATTCTCTGCTCGTTTATTTATTTTCAGAGCAGGAAAGTGGATTTGAAACGCTCCTTCTGAATGTTTACCCCTGGGGGAATGTCGGGTTTATGAATAATGCACCACGTCAGGGACTGGGGGCCCCGTCGGGCTCCATCCTGTCCCAGGAAGGCTGTGAAGTTGCCACAGACAGGCCCTGGACAGATTCCTGCCCCACCACTTGCTGCTCTGTGAGTCTCGGCGAGTCTCTCTGACACTCAGCGTCCCCAGCTGAGCCGGGGCGTAGCCGGGTGCAGTGGCTCATGCCTGTAATCCCAGCACTTTGGGAGGCCGAGGCAGGTGGATCATTTGAGGTCAGGAGTTGGAGACCAGCCTGGGCAACATGATGAAACCCTGTCTCTACTAAAAATACAAAAATTAGCTGGGCATGGTGGTGCGTGCCTGTAGTCCCAGCTACTCTGGAGGCTGAGGCAGGAGAATCACTTGAACCCAGGAGGCAAAGGTTGCAGTGAGCCGAGATCATGCCAGAGTGAGACTCTGTCTCAAAAAAAAAACAACAGGGGTGTCTGGCCAAGCATGGTTGGCTCATGCCCGTAATCCCAGGACTTTGGGAGGCCAAGGAGGGAGGATCACTTGAGTCTAGGAGGTCAAGACCAGCCTGGGCTGGCCAGGCACCGTGGCTCACGCCGGTAATCCCAGCACTTTGGGAGGCCAAGGCAGGAGGATTGCTTGAGGCCAGGAGGTCAAGACCAGCTTGGGCAACATAGCGAGACCCCATCACTACAAAAAATACAAAAATTAGCTGGGCGTGATGGCATGCATGTGGTCTCAGCTGGTCAGGGGACTGGGGTGGGAGGATGGCTTTAGCCTGGAAGGTTGAGGCTGCTGTGAGCTGTGATTGCGAGGATCGCTTGAGCCCAAGAGTTTGAGACCAGCCTGGGCAATAAAGCAAGACTTCATCTCTAAAAAAAAAAAAAAAAAAAAAAAAAAATTATTTTTAAAATTATTTTATTTTATTTATTTTTTTTTTTTTGAGACAGTCTCACTCTGTTGCCCAGGCTGGAGTGCAGTGGCACTATCTGGGCTCACTGCAACCTCCACTTCAAGGGTTAAAGTGATTCTCCTGCCTCAGCTTCCCCAGTAGCTGAGACTATAGGCGTGTGCCACCGTGCCTGGTTAATTTTTTTATTTTTTATTTTTTTAGACAGAGTCTCACTCTGTCACCCAGGCTGGAGTGCAGTAGCGTGATCTGGGCTCACTGCAAGCTCCGCTTCCTGGGTTCTTGCCATTCTCCTGCCTCAGCCTCCCAAGTAGCTGGGATTACAGGTGCCCACCACCACCCCCGGCTAATTTTTGTATTTTTAGTAGAGACGGGGTTTCACTGTGTTAGCCAGGATGGTCTCAATCTCCTGACCTTGTGATCCGCCCGCCTTGGCCTCCCAAAGTGCTGGGATTACAGGTGTGAGCCACTGCGCCTGGCCTAATTTTTGTATTTTTAGTAGAGACGGGGGTTCACCATGCTAGCCAGGCTGGTCTTGAACTCCTGACCTCAGGTGATCTGCCTGCCTTGGGCTCCCGAAGTGCTGGGATTACAGGCATGAGCCACCATGCTCAGACAAAAAAAAAAAAAGAAAGAAAGAAAGAATCCTTTGGAGCAGGGTGGAGAGTCAGGCTGGGAGCAGTGGAGGAGCCACAGGACCCCAGGCACACGGCACTCCTGTCTCCACCCGCTCCTTCAAGCTCTGAGAGGCAGTGACCTCACGCTACTTCCTATCACAATATTTACCAACAGCGCCGCAATTGAGCCAAGCAGCTTGGCAATTATAATCATGTTATCATTATTGCTGATAATTCTGATCATAAGCATAAATTATAAACAGGATCAAGGCGCAGCGGGTAGGAGCAGGCGGCGGGGACACCTCTGGGAGGGTGTGGGAGTGAGACGGGCCTCCCTTCCCACTCAGCCCCTCCTGCTTCTGGCCAAGTATTCCCTCCTGAGGTCCGGCCCAGGGATACTGACCATGACTCCAGGTGGGCCTTTTCCTGCCAGGGTCCCGGGCTGTCCTGACCACCTCTCACAGAGCCCTGCTATGCCTCACACAAACTATTAAGGTGCAATTATTGCGGAGACGGTCGTTCCAAATTGATCTTTCAGTTACTCCACAGCTGCAACCATGGAGACGGCCCCAGCTCAATTACATGCCTCTCTCTGTTCTTTAAAGATTGCAGCGGAGGAGAATTGGAGAAGAATAAGACAGTGGTTACCGGGTGCAGGGACGCCGAGAGGCAGAGGCGACGGAGCCAGAGACGCGGGATGGGGGCAGATAGAAAGCAGGGAATATGGAGACCCCCCAGAGCAGAGAGACAGAGACGGCGGAACTAACCGAAATGGAGAGAGAAGCTCAGAGATACCCCAGGAGAGACACAGACCAGAGACAGAGAGAGACAACAGATCTGAGGTAGCTGGGAGAGATACCAGGCTCAGAGATGGAGGTCGGGGAATGACAGAGAGCTGATGTAGACAGACAGACAAAGGCAGAGAGATTGGAAGCAAGAGGGCTGGACAGGAAGGATCAGAGGCCAAGGCAGAAACGAGAGACTAGAAACAGAACCCCCTCTATATCCCCCACATCTTTTTCAATTTTTTTTCTTTGGAGACAAGGTCCAGATTTATTGTCCAGGCTGGAGTGCCATGTTGTGAATTTGGCTCACTGCAGCCTCCACCTCCCGGGCTCAAGCCATCCTCCCTCAGCCTCCCAAGTAGCTGAGATTACAGGTACGTACCACCATGCCCAGCTAATTCTTGTATTTTTAGTAGAGATGGGGTTTCACCATGTTGCCCAGGCTGGTCTCAAACTCCTGGGCTCAAGCAATCCTCCTGCCTCGGCCTCCCAAAGTGCTGGGATTGGAGGCGTGAGCCACTGTGCCCGGCCACCCCGCTGCATGTTACATCATGAGAGGACTGCATAAAAGACAGCAACAAACAGGTGGAGAAAAACAGAGAAAAACAGACCAAAGAGTCACGCGACAGCAGACTGACGGAGACTTTTCACTCATTCATTCATGCATTTGTTCATGCAGCAAATGTTTGCAGAGTTTACCATAGTTGGTGCCAGGCACGGGGGACACCTAGGTGCTCACAGACTCCTCAAATCTGCCCCCACATGGAGCTTAGAGTTTAACAAGTGAGTCAGACAGGGATCAAATAGGCACTCAAGCAACATCAAATTTTCACTGGGGTTGGGCGCGGTGGCTCACGCCTGTAATCCCAGCACTTTGGGAGGCCAAGGCAGGAGGTTTGCTTGAGGCCAGGAGTTTGAGACCAGCCTGTGCAACATGGTGAGACCCCATCTTTACAAAAAATAAAATAATTAGCTGGATGTGATGGTGTGTACTTGTAGTCCCAGCTATTAGAGAGGCTGAGGCAGTAGGATCACGTGACCCCAGGAGGTCAAGGCTGCAGTGAGCCATGATCATGCCACTGCATTCCGGCCTGAGCAACAGAGGAGCTAAGGCTTGGTGGAGCGGCCTGGGGAGGCGGTCAGGAAGGCCAAGGAGGACATGGGTAGAGGCAGAGTGAATGCAAAAGCATTGTGCAAAGGCCACTGTCACTCACTAAAGGAAAGCAAAGGTTTGGATCCAAAGTTCTGGGATCACAGGCCTGAGCCACCGCGCCCAGCCCTTGGAAATAAATATTCTCACGGGCCGGGCGCAGTGGCTCACACCTGTAATCTCGGCACTTTGGGAGACTGAGGCAGGTGAGGTCAGAAGTTTGAGACCAGCCTGGCCAACATGGTGAAACCCTGTCTCTACTAAAAATACAAAAATTAGCTGGGCATGGTGGCAGGCACCTGTAATCCCAGCTACTCCAGAGGCTGAGGCAGGAGAATCGCTTGAACCAGGGAGGCAGAGGTTGCAGTGAGCTGAGATCGTACCAACGCCCTCCAGCATGGGTGACAGAGTGAAACCCTGTCTCAAAAAAAAAAAAGAAATATTCTAGCATGTGCTGAAACTCCTGGCCCAGTGGGTCTCTGGTGTGGAGGGGAGAGCAGCATATTGAGTTGGTTCACGATTCGCATAGGGCTGGAGGGACGTGGCCTCGGCATCCCCCACTCCCTCCCCAAGCTGAATAGGGTGCCCTCTCTGGTCGCCGTGCCCAGAACCCCTTCATCACTGCACGCACCCCACCTGCTAACCCAGAGCTCCCAGGGGCAGGGACTGGGTCTACGTGATGCCCAGCACAGAGAGGGTGCTTTGGTGGAATCATGTCTCAGGGCCAGCGTGGCCCAGCCAGATGCCAGACCTGGCTGCTGGTCTGGGCCTCGGCAGCCGGTGTCAGAGGAGCTGGTGCTGGGAGCTTGCTGGCTCAGGGGACGTGGCCCCAGTAGACATGGCTGTGGGCTGGTGCTGCACAAATGTCAACGTTTAAATGGCCCTCCAAGAACATGGAGGTCCATGTACCCCAAACTTTAATGTGCATTGGAAAAATCTGGGGACTGTGTTTTATTTTATTTTATTTATTACTTTATTGAGACAAGGTTTTGCTTTGTTGCTTAGGCTGGAGTGCAGTGGTAGCACACTGCAGCCTGGAGCCTCTGGGCTCAAGCAATCCTCCCACCTCAGCCTCCCAAGTGGCTGGGACTATAGGTATGTGTCACCATGACCAGCTAATTTTTTCCTTTTTAAATATTTTGGGGCTGGGCATGGTGGCTCACACCTGTAATCCCAGCAGGAGGATCACTTGAGGTCAGGAGTTCGAGACCAGCCTGGCCAACATGGCGAAACCTCATCTCTGCTAAAAATACAAAAATTAGCCAGGCGTGGTGGTGTACGCCTGTAGTCCCAGCTACTTGGGAGGCTGAAGCAGGAGAATCGCATGAACCTGGAAGGTGGAGGTTGCAGTGAGCCGAGATCACGCCACAGCACTCCAGCCTGGGTGACAGAGCGAAAGTCTGTCTCGCAATCTGCCAGCCTCGGCCTCCCAAAGTGCTGGGATTATAGGCATGAGCCATGACGCCCAGCCTCATGTAAAGTTTTTAGCAGCAATAAATTAGAGTCAGCATTCAGTAACTGTCAGTTGCTACTTCAGCATTTTCTTTTCTTTTGTTGTCTTTTCTTTTCTTTTTGAGATAGGGTCTTACTCTGTTGCCCAGACTGGAGTGCAGTGGTGTGATCACAGCTCACTGCAGCCTCAAATCCTGGGCTCAAGCAATCCTCCTGCCTCAGCCTCTCGAGTAGCTGGGACTACAAGCATACGCCACCATGCCTAGTGAATTTATTTATTTATTTATTTATTTATTTATTTATTTTTTAGAGATGGGGTCTCACTATGCTGCCCAGATAGGTCGTGAATTCCTAGCTTCAAGTGATCCTCTCACCTTGGCCTCCCAAAGTGCTAAGCTTACAGGCATGAGCCACCACTCCCAGCCTCAAGTCTTATTTTTAAAGAATAAATAGCAATGTATCAGATAAACTTGTCATCCTGAAAAGACAGGGGAAGCCAGGGAGACAGGAAAAAGGAATGGCAGGTGTCTGGCCAGGAGCCTTAAGGGCCACACGCTGCCTCCACACACTCCTGGGCTGCTGTGGGTTTGGCCTGCTTTTGCAGTCCTGCAGTTTGCTCCCCTTGAGGGCATTGAGTTCAATCCTCACCTTTGGTCCTTTGTGGTCACATCTGGGGCAGCAAAACCCAGGTTCCCTCTGAAGTTGCCCCCAGGTGCAGAGAACGGTTACCTTGTTAGAGATGACGGGGCAATCCATCTACCTGCTTCTAGGTCCCCTTGGCATGTTTCCTTCAAGGAACCAAGCGAGAGGAGGGCAGAAGTGGTCCAGGATTGGGGGAAATAAAGTGACGCTTACAGGAGGTCAGGGACCCAGCTGTGAGCCCGAATGCCAGGGGAGCTGAAGGCTAGGTTCATATAAGCATTGCTTCCTGGTGGCCAGTTCTGCACTGGGCCAGGAGGAAGAGGCCAGCTCGTCCTTAGGATGCCCAGGTACACACTCACTTCTGCAAATGACCTGCATCCTGCATTCCCATCTGTGAAATGGGATAGTCCCACCCATTGGCCAGAGGGTCCTCAGTAAGGTTCAGTGAACAAGAGTGTGGATAGCAAAAGCTTTACCAGGCCTCAGTTCCTGTGACTGTGAGGCAGCAGAGAGGAAGGCATGAGAGGGGCCTCAGTTTCGGTATCTGCCTAGTAGGGGGAACCTGGCCAGGGCCCACAGGAGAAGAGCTGGGGCCTGTGAGGGGCAGAGGTGATTGCAGTCTGGCAATGTGGGGTCCTTTGTGGTCAAGGGGCTTGACAAAAGGAAAAACTTCTATGGATGGGGACAAGCCACTGGCAAGAATTTCTCTTTTTTCTTTTTTTGAGACAGAGTCTTGCTCTGTCACCCAGGCTGGAGCACAGTAGTGTAATCACAGCTCACTGTCATGACAGCCTTGACTTCCCCAAGCTCAAGCCATCCTGTCACTTCAGCCTCCTAAATAGCTGACACTACAGGCACGCACTACTACACCTGGCTAATTTTAAAATTTTTGTAGAGATGAGGACTCGCTCTGTTGCCCAGGCTGATGTTAAGCGATTCTTCCGCCTTGGCCTCCTAAAGTGTTGGGATTACAGGTGACAGCCAGTCCAAAACCACCTTATCTTATCTTTCCTTTCCTCTCTTTCTTTCCTTCTTTTCTGTCTCCCCTCCCTCCCTTCTTTCCTTCCTTCCTTCCCTCCTTCCTTCGTTTCTTTTTTCGACAAGTTCTCACTATGTTGCCTAGGCTGTTTTCAAACTCCTGTGCTCAAATGATCCTCCTGTCGCAGCCTCCTACAGTGCTGGGATTGCAGGTATGAGCCACTGCGTCTGGCCAGAATCTCACCTCTCTTCTCTTCCCTTCTCATCTCTTCTCTTTTCTGTTCTCGTCTCTTCACTTCTCTTTCCCTTCCCTCCCCTCCTGACCCCTCCCTCCCCTCCCCTACCCTCTTTCTTTCTTTCTTTCTTTTTTCTTTCTTTCTTTCTTTTTTCTTTCCTTCCTTCCTTCCTCCTCTTTCTTTCTTTTCTTTCTTTCTTTCTCTCTTTCTTTCTTCCTTCCTTCTTTCCTTCCTTCTTCCTTTTTCTCTCTCTCCTTCCTTCCTTCCTCCCTCCTTCCTGCCCTCCTTCCCTTCCTCTCTTTTTCTCTCTCTCTCCCTCCCCCTTTTTTTCTTTCTCTCTCTCTCTCTCTTTCTCTCTCTCTCTTAGAGACAGAGTGTCACAATGTTGCCTAGGCTGGTCTCAAACTCCTGGGCTCAAGCGATCCTCCCGCCTCGGCCTCCTAAAGTGCTTAAGCCACTGTGCCCGGCAGTGTTTGCTACAGTGGGTTACAGTAATAGAACATTTTTCCACTAAACTCCTCTCTCAGTGAAGGGAGCCATTGTTGTTCTTCTCAGGAGAAGGAACTGAACTCAACAATAATGTGAATGATCTTGACCTTGTCCTTAGGAAGAGCAATTCAAGCTAAAACTCTGAATTGGACTTAGTTACTAGATGAAGCCAACCAATAAAACAATCAAGAACTATCCTTGATCGTTTACTATGCACCAGACACCACACAAGACATTTTTCCTCCATTGTGTGTCATTTGACCCTCACAGCGATCTTACAAAGCCAGTTCTATCTTAGCTGCATTTTACAGATGAGGAAGCTGAAGCCCAGAGAGGCTGGTTGACTTGGCCTAGGATGCATGTGGAGCCAGATGTCATTCCCAGATGTGGCCGAGCGGGGGCTGGACGTGCCAGTGTTGTACCACACTGCCCCTTGTTCTCTGCCTGGGTGAGGCTGGGGTCATGCTGGCTGTTTGGCTCCCAGGGAGCAGAGAGGTCTCCCAGAGGCTGCAGGGAGCACGCCCCTTGAATCACCCCTGTTCCGGATTCTACCTGCAGAGGGCAGTATTGAGCATACACTGATGCTTCCCTACCAAGCCTCAGTTCCTCCAAGCCCTGGGGTGTAGGACTTGGGGTCAGGGAAACATTCGGCCTTCAAACCAACTGGGCCCACGGAGGGCGTGCCCTAGCCCTGACACCGCACGGGCTGGTGCAGACATCATGGGGGTACCACAAGTCAGTGTGTGGCAGCTCCATCCTTTCGCCCAGACCCAGCAGCTCCACTCACAGGGCCGCATGTTTTTTGTTTTTTGTTTTTTGTTTTTGGGGGTGGGTGGGGAGACAGAGTCTCGCTCTGTCACCCAGACTGGAGTGCGGTGGCACAATCATAGCTCATTGCAGCTTCCAACTCCTGGGCTCAAGCAATCCTCCTGCCTCAGCCTCCTAAGTAGCTGGGAATACAGGTGCGCACCACCACGCCCAGCTAATTTTTTTGTATTTTTAGTAGAGACGGGGTTTTGCCATGTTGGCCAGGCTGGTCTCGAACTCCTGACCTCAGGTGATCCACCCACCTCGGCCTCCCAAAGTGCTGGGATTACAGGTATGAGCCACCGCACCCGGCCAGGGCTGCATGTCTTTAAGTACGTGACTTTACCCCACTGTAACATGAGGCCAATAGTACCCACCTGACAGGCTCAGCGCAAGGCTTAGAGAACTTAAATGCAACCAACCCAGCACCTAGGAGATGCTTGACAAGCAGGGGCCAATCACCAGTGGTATCTACCATGGGGGCCACACTGTGGTCCAATGAGAAGTTGCAGGAGGAGGGAAGTGGAGACTCACAGAGGAAAACTGACTTGCTCAAGGTCATGCAGGTGATTAGACAAAGAGGCAGGGGCCAGGTGCAGTGGCTCACACCTGTAATCCCAGCACTTTGGGAGGCCGAGGCGGGCGGATCACGAGGTCAGGAGTTTGAGACCAGCCTGGCCAACATGGTGAAACCCTGTCTATACTAAAGATTAAAAAAAAAATTAGCCCAGCGTGGTGGCGCACGCCTGTGATCCCAGCTACTCGGCAGGCTGAGGCAGGAGAATCGCTTGAAACTGGGAGGTGGAGGTTGCAGTGAGCCGAGATCATGCCATTGTACTCCAGCTTGGGTGACAGGGTGAGGCTCCGTCTCAAAAAAAAGAAAAGAAAAAGAGAAAGAGGCAGGGTGGGAGAGGACCTGGGTCTCGGGGCCACACAGGAGGGTGCCTTGAGATGTCCCAGGCATCCTTACAACAGGAGGGTGGTGCGGGATGGAGGGAGCATTGGTGACCTCATTCCCAACCCTGACACTGCCCAACATCCTCTGTGGGCATGAGGGCCCCTCTGCGCCCTGCTTTGTGCTGGGCACTGCAGATGTGGCCTGCCTGGGAGGAGCTCTCAGTCTGATGGGCTTGTGGGTTTCCTATAGGAGACCTGGTCAGCCAAAGTTAACCCTCACTAAGTTCCTGGTGTGTGTCCAGGAGAGACCCCTGTGTAATTGTCTGATCGGTATTCCTGCCACTGCACAGGAAAAATTCACTGAGACCATGGTATTGCAGCAGAGAAATAGTTTTATGTTTCTTAATTTTTTAAATTTTTTAGACAGTCTTACTCTGTCGCCCAGGCTGGAGTGCAGTGGTGCGATCTTGGCTCACTGCAACCTCCACCTCCCAGGTTCAAGCGATTCTTATGCCTCAGCCTCCTAAGTAGCTGGGATCACAGGTGCCTGCCACCACGCCTGGCTAATTTTTGTGTTTTTAGTAGAGACAGGGTTTCACCATGTTGGCCGGGCTGATCTTGAATGCCTGACCTCAGGTGATCCACCCGCCTTGGCCTCCCAAAGTGTTGGGATTACAGGCGTGAGCCACTGTGCCTGGCCTAATTTTTGAAACAGAGTCTCACTCTGTCACCCAGGCTGGAGTGCAGTGGCTCAATCTTGGCTCACTGCAACCTCCACCTCCTGGGTTCCAGTGATTCTCATGCGTCAGCCTTCTGAGTAGCTGGGATTACAGGCATGCACCACCACACCCGGCTAATTTTTGTATTTTTAGTGACCGGGTTTCGCTGTGTTGGCCATGCTGGTCTTGAACTCCTGACCTCAAGCAGTCCACCCACCTTGGCCTCCCAAAGTGCTGGGATTACAGGCATGAGCCACTGAGCCCAGCCAAAAGCATCTTATTAATGCAGAGCTAGCCAAGCAGTAGGACTGGAGTTATTACTCAAATAAATCTCCCCAAGAACTCAGAGGCTAGGGTTTTTATGGATAATTTGGTGGGCGAGGGCCCAGGGAATGGGTACTGCTGATTGGTTGGGGATGAAATCACAGGGGTGTGGCAAACGGTCCTTATGCACTGAGTCGGTCTCTGAGTGGGGGCCACAGGATGGGCTGAGTCATGAGTCACACAGGTCCAGGTGAGTCAGTCGGATGCCAGAATGCGAAAGTCTGAAAAACATCTCCAAAAACCAATCTCAGTTTCCACAATAGAGATGCTATCTATAGGAGGAAGTGGGGAACTCACAAATCTTGTGATCTCTGGCCACATGACTCCTGAGCAGTCAGATTATAAAAACGATGCGTAGGTTTTAGCAGCGTCCAGGCCCCTCCCGTAATCCTAGTCTCACGGCCTTTCGTTAGTTTTACAAAGGTGGTTTTGATCTCTTGTATAAAAAGCAGGTTAGGTTTAAGGAGTAACTATTATCATCCTTGTTTCAAAGTTGAACTATAAACTAAATTCCTCCCCCGTTAGCTTGGCCTATGCCCTGGAATGAGTGAGGACAGCCAGCGCGTGAGGCTGAAAGCAAGATGGAGTCAGCCACGCTAAACTTCTCTCACTGTCATAATCTTTGCAAAGGCAGTTTGGCCAGGAGGCTGTGGGGAGACCTTGTGGGTTTTGCTAGGACCTGGGAGATTCTCGATCTATGTTTGGCTGTCCTTCTAAGCCAGAAGCTCCCTGGGGTTGGGGCCTGCCTGGGGTGAGTCCCTCCCTCCCTGCTATGCCCAGTCTAGCCAAGGCCTAGTTCAGGGCTCAGGGCACCACGTGGGGGAAGGACTGTGTTCCTTGTGCTGAATTAGGATTTATGGCTTTGGGGCCGGATGGGAGGCGTGCGCACTGATTCAGCAGGAGCGCTGCTGTGGTGTGTGTGTGGTTGGTGGGAGCGGGGCGGGCGGGGGACGGGGGCGCTGGTTGGGGGGACAGGGGTAAAAGCCTATCAGAGGGAGGTCCCATCAGACAAGATGGGACCAAGAGTCCAGTTGGCTCTGCTGCGACCTTCGGCATGTCACTGCCTTCCTACACATCTCAGGAATGGGAGGGGGACAAAGGCTGTAAGAGGTACCTGGCCCAAGCCTTAGGACTAAAACCTGGGCCAGGCGGGAGTGACCAGCCGGGACACTCAGGGCCTCCGCGCGTTCCAGCTGGGTGACCTTGATCCTCCAACTTCAGCCCCCTGCGCCCGGCTGCTCTCCCAGTCTCGGTGGGGGGCGGTGGGGGTAGATGGGGGCGCGCCCAGGCTTTTCTAATCCGGCGCTGGTGGGGGGGAACCGAGGGCGCCGCCGCCCCTCCCCGCAGGTCCGGGGCAGAGGGGTGCGGCGCGCTCTCCCCACCGCGGTGCCCAGGTCCCTGGGACGCAGGGGCGCTGGGTAGCAAGAAGGGGGGCGCAGGGGCGCGGGACGCGGGGCGGGCTAATCCCGTATGTAAATGGCAGCCAATGGAGGGTGGTGTTGCGCGGGGCTGGGATTAGGGCCGGGGCGAATGGCTGGCAATCTTACTGGGATTACAGAACAAAGAGCCTCCCCGCGCTCCCGCTCTCCGCTCCGCTCCCCGCGCCGCCCCGCCCTCCGCCGCAGCCCGCGCCGGGGGTGGGGGCCGCCGAGCGCCAGCCCCCCGGCCGGCCGATCCCCCCCGCGCCCCCTCCCCGCGCCTCCCTCCCCGCCCTCGCCGCGCCGCCGTCCTCGCCTCCCTCTGCCTCTCCTTCCCCCATTCTCCCGGATTAATTAAGGAGGCAGCGGCAGGAGGCTGAGTCCTGGCCGCGGGCCGGGGCCGGGGCGCCGCTGGCAGGAGCGCTTGGGGATCCTCCAAGGTAGGAGAAACTTTTGCGGGGGGCGGGCACCGAGGCCCTTCTCCCCTTCCCCCCCACCCCCGTCCCCGATCCCCTCCGCCTCCTCCGGGGGGGGGTCCCTGCCCCTCCCCCTCTCAAGGTGTTACAGGAGCTGGGGCCGGCTTTTGGGTGCCCGGGGAGGCACGTGACTGAGATTATAATTCGGGACCGGGAGAGGGGAGGGACGGCCGCCCCCCACCTGCCCGGGAGGGGCCGGGAGCTGGGAGCTGTCACCCCCTCCCTCCTTGCCACTGGCTCTTCTGGAGGTGGGGGGCGTCCCGGGCCGGCTCCCGCAGGCTGCTGCAGTTGGCGAATGAGGTCAGTCGCGCTGCGCGCGGTGGCGGGCGCCGGGGTGGGAGCAGAGGGGGCTGGGAAGGCCGCGGTCCCCGCCTTTCCCCCCCCCACCTTCTCCCGGGCTGGGCCAGCCCCTGGCCCGCGCCCCCAACTCCCAGGCGGAGTCCAGTCCAGCCAGGATTGCCCCAGCAGGGTGGTTTCTGTTGTGGACCACCCCCCCCTCCGCCCCGGGGAGGGGGCTGGCCTGTGTGGTGGTGGCCGCTGAATCCCGGGTGGAGGGGACTCAGGAGGTGGCAGTGGGGGGAGCACAAAGGGTTCAGAGGAGTAAGTTGGGGGTACTCGGTCTGTGGGTGGTCTCTGAGTTCCTGCAGATGGGTGGAGAGGACAGAGGAGGGGCCACAGGGTGCTGAACACCCACCCGCCCCATCCTAAGTACCCTGGGCATGATGGGCTTGACACCTCTTCTGGGCTCCGCACCCCTGGCCAGCAGCCAGGGAGTGAGACCCTGCCCCACCTGGCGTGGGCCCAGGGAAGGGGGCCGCTGTGCCGCTGAGAGAGAGTTCCACCCTCCTGGCAGTGCTGGCGGGGGCTGGAGCTCTGGCGTCTGGCCTAGTGACCCTGCCTCCCAGGACCAAGGTCTTGCGGTGGGAGTCTCCTGTGTCCCCATCCCAGCTGAAGCAAGGGTGCTGGGGCATAGGGGTCTCGCTGCAGGGCCCGTGGGGGGAGCACTGGCTCTTGGATGGAGAATGTGCCAAGGGGTACCCCAGGATGGCCCTGGGCCTGGCGGGTGGGAGTGGAGGGCAGGCCCCCACAGTTTTTGGAGGAGTGGGCATTTGCGGGGGTTTCTCTTAGAAGAGGAGAGGGGTGTCTAGAAGCCACCCTGGCGCGCCACTGCCATGGTCGGCCTCTGTGTGTCTGGCTGCCCCGTGGCCAGGACTGTTGACTCCTTGGCACTGGCCCGGGGCCTTGGGGCTTGGAAGGTGCCCCAAGCAGCTCATTTATTTCAGCAGTGTCATTCCAGAGGGGAAGGGCACCAGCATCGATTATTTATTCTAAGCAGGAGGAGGTGGCTGGAGGCTGGTGGCTGCTGGCAGGGAGGGGCTAGGTATAAGGTAGTTAGGTGGCCGTCATGAACCGCCCTATTTGGGGCCCAGGAGGGTGTGAGATAGACTCTGACCTCTTCTGAGCAGGCACCTGCGGACCAAGGGACAGGCTTGGCCCCAAGGTGACAGGGTATCGGATCCCCCATCCTGCCTCTGGGGTGTGGGAGGCTCAAGTCCACACCTCGTTCTTCCACAGCCTGTTCTGAGGGTGACCTAGAAATTGGCAGTTCTGACTCAGAGGGTCCCACAGGACCCCACAGAGGAAACTAGGAAGGAAGTGTTGAAACTCCGCAGCCACTCAGAGCCTGCACTCTTAAAATGTTCGAGAACTTAGGGCCGACGGTTGTAAAACTGGGTCTTGAAGACAGCTTTGTAGGGGGCACGCTAAACCTACTTAAAAGGACTGTTCTCTCGATGCTGGGAGAAGGGTCATTTACTTGCAATATGCTAATCACAAATAATTTTTATCTGTTCATTGAAGGCAGCCTCCCGGGAGCCCAGCTAGCCTTCTGATGAGGCGGTAGTCATCAGCACTTGGTGTTTGGCAATAGTCTGAGTGGCAGCTGTAATCTAGGGTCTTGGAGGTAGCTGTTTTTGCAGCCTGCTTGACTCCAGAGGCCAGGCCATCCACGGTTTGGTGACAGCTTGGTTGTTGGACCTGGGGTCTTGTGGATGGTGGGTGATGGCTTGGGACATTCACGTCCTAGGCATGACCTTGGAACCACAGACCGCAGCTCCCAGATGATTCTCATTCGGGGTCTAGTGTCTGACCACTCACTGCTTCCTCAGCCCACTCATAAATCCTGTAGTCTGGCCGGGCGCAGTGGCTCACGCCTGTAATCCCAGCAATTTGGGAGGCCGAGGTGGGTGGATCACGAGGTCAGGAGTTCGAGACCAGTCTGGCCAACATGGTGAAACCCCATCTCTACTAAAAATACAAAAAATTACCTGGGCGTGGTGGCAGGCATCTGTAATCCCAGCTGCTGGGGAGGCTGAGGCAGGAGAATCGCTTGAACCCGGGAGGCAGAGGTTGCAGTGAGCCAAGACCGCACCACTGTACTCCAGCCTGGGCAACAGAGCAAGACTCCATCTAAAAAAAAGAAAAGAAAGAAAAAATCCTGTAGTCTTGCCGTTTTCCTGAATGGCCTGGCTTCCCCCCACCCCTGGCCTCTGCACACACACTGTTCCTCTTCTCTCGAAGGTTCTTCTTGCCTTTCCCCTGAGGAGGCGGGGGGGCTTCCTTTAATGGCCCTGCCTGGCTAGGGTAGGGGGTCAGGATTATAGAATTTGCCTCTTTTCCTCTCCTCCTTCAGGACTTGGCTTGGCTGTGGTATCTTTGGGCTGAAGACTTCCTTGTCCTCAGGGCTGGCCATGGTACCACCTTTGTATCCCCGTGATGTCCTCTCTTTTTTGTCTTTTTTTTTTTTTTTTTTTTTGAGACAGAGTCTTGCTCTGTGCCCAGGCTGGGGTGCAGTAGTGTGATCACAGCTCACTGCAGCCTCGAACTCCTGGACTCAAGCTACCCTCCTCCTACCCACCCCAGCCTCCCAAGTAGCTGGGACCACAGACAAGGGCCACCACACCTGGCTAATGTTTTATTGTTTGTAGAGATGGGGTTTTGCTATGTTGCCCAGGCTGGTTTCGAACTCCTGGGCATGAGCAGTCCTCCCACCTTGGCCTCTCAAAGTGCTGGGATGACAGGAGTGAACCACCGTGCCTAGCCAACATCCTTTCCTTCCTTTGTCCCAACATTGATCTTACTCAGATATTTACATCTCTCTCCCCAGTTGCACTAGGGACAGGTAGGGATGGAGGCTTGCTCCTCAAATACTTGTTAAATGGCTACATGTTTGAATGAATGAATGAATGAATGAATGAATGAATGAATGAATGAAATCCTGCTCTTGAGCCTTGACCTAAATGGCTAAGCAGACTCTCTCCTATTTTTCTTAAATGCTCATCTCTGGGGCAAGTTCCCCACCCTGGTAGGAGTCCCAGGGTCTCTCCCTGAACTTCCTGGGGCCCCCTCTCTCCCCAGGACCCCAGTCTGTGTCTTCTCCCAACCTTAACCCTGGGGGCTTTGCTCCCCTATGTCATCCTCTCTGTATCTCTCAGTTCTCTGACTCTCGCCATTTGTAAGTATCTCTCTCTCAGATGCGTGGCAGCGAGGGTCACAGCCAAGTTCTTTGGGACAAGCCAGGGGTGTATGCCCAGCTCCATGGGGCCTGCAGAGGCTTCAGGGGACACCCATGGAACAAGACCTGCAGGGCCAATTTATAAACAGAGGAGCAGAGCAGGACCCAGGGCGTGGAATCCATGCTGAGTTACAATTTTTTTTTTTTTTTTTTTTTTGAGAGGGAGTCTTGCTCTGTCGCCCAGGCTGGCATGCAGTGGCGCCATCTCGGCTCACTGCAACCTCTGCCTCCCGGGTTCAAGCAATCTCCTGCCTCACGTAGCTGGGATTACAGGCATGCTCTACCACGCCCGGCCAATTTTTGTATTTTTAGTAGAGATGGGGGTTTCATCATGTTGGCCAGGCTGGTCTCGAACTCCTGACCTCAAGTGATGTACCCGCCTCTGCCTCCCAAAGTGCTGGGATTGCAGGCGTGAGCCACCACGCCCAGCCCTGAGTTCAATTTTGACTGAGGGGCTTCCAGGATAATATGGGGCTGCTAGGACAGGGACCCTTAGTGTGACTGGAAGGGAATTTCCTGAAGGAATTCATAGCAGAGGTGAAGTGGTGGGAAGGATGGTTTCTGGGAGAACGGGATGGATGAACCTGGCCAGAAGACAGTATGTTGTGACAGGTGATTGCTGGTGAGGGGGTAACAGTCTCCAAGGTGTAGATGTTGGGGGCTCTAGATAGGGCAGGAGGGGCCTGGCCTCTCAGAATCCCCTCAGCCCCATCTCATAGAAACATGTGCTTTCTGCCCAGGCTCCATACTCCGGAAGGGAGGCAGGACCCTGTCACTTTCTTGGCCTACTTTGGAAGTTCTCAGCCAGGTATCTCCAGGTGTGGCAGAGGGGCTTTGGCCTGTAGGGGGTATGGTAATGTGGGTTTTGGAGGCAGAAAGCTTTTTAGGAAAGCCGCCTGGTCCATCACCCCTTTTTTTTTTTGAGATGGAGTCTTGCTCCGTTGCCCACGCTGCAGTGCAATGCCACGATCCTGGCTCACTGCAACTTCCACCTCCTGGGTTCAGGTGATTCTCGTGCCTCAGCCTCCCGAGTACCTGGGATTACAGATGTGAACCACCACAACCAGCTAATTTTTGTATTTTTAGTAGAGACAGGGTTTCACCAAGTTGGCCAGGCTGGTCTTGAACTCCTGACCTCAAGTGATTGGCCCTCCTTGGCCTCCCAAAGTGCTGGGATGACAGGCGTGAGCCCCCAGGCCCAGCCTCATCATCACTTCTTCATCCACCCTATTTTGGTAGCTCTCTCTCCACTCGTCCTGCAGAACTGATCCATTCCCGGTCCCATTCCCTTCTCTCTGGGCCAATCTGCACCTAGGTTTGTGGCTTCATGAGTATGGAGGGTCGTGCAGAAAGGGGCCAGATCTGTAGGAACCTGGGTTCCTGCCCTGGAAATTTGCCTATTTAAGATAAGTTAGGGTGCGGTGGCTCATGCCTGTAATCCCCAGCACTTTGGGAGACCGAGGCGGGCGGATCACCTGAGGTCAGGAGTTTGACTAGCCTGGCCAACATGGTGAAACCCCATCTCTACTAAAAATACAAAAATTAGCCAGGCGTAGTGGCGGGTGCTTGTAATCCCAACTGCTCGGGAGGCTGAGGCAAGAGAATTGTGTGAACCTAAGAGGCAAAGGTTGCCGTGAGCTGAGATCGTACCATTGCACTCCAGCCTGGGCGACAAGAGTGAAACTCCGTCTCAAAAAAAAAAAGAAAAAGAAAAAGAAAGAAAGAAAGAAAGAAAGATAAGATAGGTGTCCTGAATAAGACAGGTGAAATGGGTGAGGATGTACTTTATCTTACATGGTCTTAGGGAGTGTCTCAGGCGGTGAACAGAACTCTCTCGCTCCGAGCTGGGGACTGGCTGACCCAGAGCTATTTGTGTGACCACCTGTCACCCTCCTTCAGGACCACCTGCTTCGGGTTGCCAGATTTAGCAAATAAAAATAAGGATGCCCAGCTAAAATAGGATTTCAGACAAGCAAGGACTAATGCAATATTTGGGATGAACTTCTAGCTAAAAGTTACCTGTTGTTGATCTGTAGTTCAGACTGAACTGGGGGTCTTGCATTTTTTCTGCCAACCCTACAACTGCTGCCTCTGGGGTGGTGAGATGGATGGGGTTTGGGGAGGGGCCAAGGTGTGTGTGGCTGACCCTGGAGTTGGGATCAGGGCTCAGTGGAGGCCCCAGGGATGATCTGGAGCGAGTTTGAATCAAGTGGAGCTGATTCACTGAATCATGGCCCTTTTTTTTTTTTTTTTTTTTAATTTGTATTGAAATGAGGTCTCACTCTGTCACCCAGGCTGGAGTGCAGTGGCGCAATCTCAGCTCACTGCAGCTTCTCCCTCCCCGGCTCAAGCGATCCTTCTGGCTCAGTCTCCCAAGTAGGTGGGACCACAGGCACACACCACCATGCCCGGCTAATTTTTTGTATTTTTGGTGGAGACGGGGTTTTGCCATGTTGCCCAGTTCCTGAGTTCAAGTGATCCCAAAGTGCTGGAATTACAGAAGTGAGCCACTGTACCCGGCCAGCAGGGTCCTTTTTCATTTTTATTTTATTCTATATTTTTTGAGACAGTGTCTCACTCTCTTTCCCAGGCTGGAGTGCAGTGGCGTGATCCTACCTCACTGCAACCTCCAACTCCTGAGCTCAATGTGATCCTCCCACCTCAGCCTCTGCAGGTATGCACCACCACACCTAGCTAATTAAAAAAAAATTTTTTTTTTTTTAGAGATGGGGTCTTGCTGTGTTGCCCAGGCTAGTCTCAAGCTCCTGACCTCAAGCAATCCTCCCACCTCAGCTTCCCAAAGTGCTGGGATTACAGGCGATATCCTTCTAATGTCCTTGGTCAGGCCTCCTCCAGCCTGTGGCTCGAGGGTCTAGATCTCCTACTGGCCTGGGTGGCACGGAGGGTGTAGTCTAGGTGGCCTGAGGGGTGCCCAGGGATCCCCAGTTTGGGAAGTCCTTGTCTTCAGGGATTTCTGGCCAATGTGGTCCGTATATTTAGAGATGCTGGGAGGAGGGAGTGGGAAATTGCTGGAAACACTCTATTATACAGCAGATAAGATTTTCATGTAGGATTGGCAAGGCCTGAGCGCTGGGAAAGTGTCTGCAATGCCTACCTTTCAAAGCTGGAAGACCCCGCCGTGGGGATGGTTATGGACTTGAGGGGCTGACCCCATAGCACGGAGGCTGCTGGGAATTCTTGCACCTTTGCCATGCTGCCACCTGAGGCAGGTTCCCAGCACCTGAGCTGCAGCCTCTAGCGTGAGGGTAATTGGGGGGCAGGTAAGGGGCCGGGGTCATGGGGTCCATGTCCGCCTTCCACCCACCTGGGCAGTTTGCTTGGATGTAAAAGGGAGATGGCTCTCCCCAACCTGCCTCGGTCCCAGGGTGGTGCTGTAGTCCAAGGGACTCAGTGTGGCCCCGTGGGGACACCACAGAGTGGGTGTGTGGGACCCCTGGGGGCAGGTCTGTGGTGGAGACAGGGTGGGAGGGCCTGGTTTGAGGGCTTGTGGTCCTGGGCACCTGAGGATGCAGAAGTGGCTGCGTGGTTGGGGAGGGCGGGTGAGTCGGGGGCAGCTTGGCCCTTTTCCCTCCTGTTCCCCGTCGCAGAGGGGAGACCCTCCAGGCTGCTTGTGTCTTAGATGGTTGGCCGAGGATAGGCCTCTTTGCTGGCTGGGGTCTAGCAGGGTCTCAAGGTGCATTTTCTGGCTACTGGCGGAACCACCATCAAAGCAAGTCCGTATCTTTTCGTCCATCCATCTGTTGTTCCACCAGCCAGTGAGAACCTTGCAGGGGAGTTAGGCCTGAGGGGGTCTCATTAGGTCCTGGTCCCCAGCCCCCAGTTGGCACATGAGAAGGGCCCACTTTATATTTTATTTTATTTATTTATTTGAGATGGAGTCTCACTCTGTCACCCAGGCTGGAGTGCAGTGGCGCGATCTCGGCTCGCTGCAACCTCTGCCTCCCGGGTTCAAGCAATTCTGTTGCCTCAGCCTCCTGAGTAGCTGGGATTATGGTGCATGCCACCTCACCCAGCGAATTTTTGTATTTTTAGTAGAGATGGGGTTTTGCCATCTTAGCCAGGCTGGTTTCCAACTCCTGATCTCAAGTGATCCGCCTACCTCGGCCTCCCAGAGCGTTGGGATTACAGGCGTGAGCCACCATGTCCAGCCCCACTTTATATTTTATGATAAATATCGTTGAGGATTGAGGGCTATGCTATACCAGGAACTTGCCTGGCTCACACCCTCCTGTCGTCCAACCGCCATCAAGACATAGAACGGCACTGTGGGAGGCTGAGGTGGGAGGATGGCTTGAGGCCAGGAGTTTGAGACTAGCCTAGACAACATAGTGAAACCTCCATCTCTACAAGAAGTACAAAAATTAGCCAGGTGAGGTGGCTCATGCCTGTAGCCCCAGCTACTCAGGAGGCTGAAGCGGGAGGATCACTTGAGGCCAAGAATTTCAGACCAGCCTGGGCAACATAGCAAGACCCTGTCTCTTAAAAAAAAAATTAGCCAGGTGTGGTGATGTGTGCCTGTAGTCCCAGCTACTTGGGAGGCTAAGGCAGGAGGATTGCTTGACCCCAGGAGTTAGAACAATCTTGTAACCCCTAAAAGTTTTTGAAGCCCGTTTGTTCATCCTTGTCTCTTGTCCCAACCCCAGCAACCACTGATCTGTCTTCTGTATATGGTTTTCCATTTGTACAATGTCACATAAATGGAATCCTACAGTCCACAGCCTCTGAATCTGGCTTCACGCAGCGTAATGCATTTACGGCATTGCTGGGTACATGGGTAGCTGGTCCCTTCTGGTCCCTGAGTAGTGTTCCATGGTGTGGATATGCCACATACCTCTAGCCACTCTCCTCTCTAGGGAAATCTAGCAAACTGGCTTGGCCGGCCCTGCATCAGCTCGGGACCCCCCAGAAGAAGGTGGTTCCTCTTTCTCATTTTCACAAAGGCACCATCTGGCTGGCAGGGGGCCTGTGGCCTGCACCCCATCACTACCCGCCCCCAACATCGAGAGCTGACCCCAAGCCAGGGGAGCCGCTCGTCTCCGCCCTCAGAGCTGGAATTTCATCTTCTGTTTCTGGTGACTCATACTGTGAGCCCCGCGATGAAATTACACCTGCCTGCCGCTGCCCTCCGGGCCTCTGGCCCCATGCGATCTTCCCACCGCCATCCAGGTGGGCTCTGGAGTAATTGAGGCTACGGGGCCAGAACAGCTGGAGGTTGAGGGCGGTGCCAGGGAGGGGAGCTGTCTGTGCCCTGGGGTGTCTTGCCCATCATCTTATGTATCCCCACCCTCTGGGAGTCTGGGGGTTCCTAGTGGTGCGTCTCTGGTCTTCACTCCCGCAGCTGTTTCGCTTGGGGTAGAAATTCCATGTTTGCCTGAAATAAGAGCAGGACTTCTGAGGGTAGGGAAGGAGGGTAGTGAAGCCGCTGTTGCAGGCAGGAGCATGAATTAGGATCAAACGGAACAGGGCTGGCCGAGTGATGTCACATCTCTG
This sequence comes from Hylobates moloch, assembly GCF_009828535.3. Taxonomy (NCBI): domain Eukaryota; kingdom Metazoa; phylum Chordata; class Mammalia; order Primates; family Hylobatidae; genus Hylobates; species Hylobates moloch. Next base: position 103,163,421 of record NW_026652276.1, on the reverse strand, counting down.
GGCTTTGGTTTGTTCATCTGTTCTTATTATTATTTTGAGACAGGGTCTCGTTCTGTCACCCAGGCTGGAGTGCAGTGGTGCAATCATAGCTTGCTGCAGTCTCGAACCCCTAGGATCAAGTGATTCTCCCACTTCAGCCTCCTAAGTAGCTGGGCTTGCAGGCACGTGCCACTACACCCAGCTAATTTTTTTATTTTGTAGAGTTGGGGGTCTCGCCATGTCGCCCAGGCTGGTCTCGAACTCCTGTGTTCAAGTGATCCCCCAACCTCAGCTTCCCAAGTGCTGGGAACAGGCCACTGCGCCCGGCCTGTTCATCTTTAAATGGGAGAACAGAACATTAGGTTTGCAGGGCTGTGAGACTCAGCTGAGGGTAATGTGAGCGTGTTGATTACCACAGAGCCCTGGAGGGCCCCAGGGGCCACCAAGGAGTGGGAGGTGGGGACATATGAGGCTCAAGCCTCTTGTGCCCCTTTGGGCCAGAGTAGGACCACTTTTTTTTTTTTTTTTTTTTTTTAGACAGAGTCTCACTCTGTCACCCAGGCTGGAGTACAGTGGCATGATCTTGACTCACTGCAACCTCCGCCTCCCGGGTTCAGGTGATTCTCCTGCCTCAGCTTCTCGAGTAGCTGGGATCACAGATGCGTGCCACCACACCCAACTAATTTTTGTATTTTTAATAGAGGCAGAGTTTCACCATGTTGTCCAGGCTGGTTTCGAACTCCTGACCTCAAATGATCCACCCATCTTGGCCTCCCAGAGTGCTGGAATTACAGGTGTGAGCCACCACGCCCTGCCCTAGGACCACTTTTACCGGAGTTACCTGTTAGAGCTCTAAATACAGTTCTGGTTGCTAAATGTTTGGAACCCACTGCTGCCTAAGGTGGGTCCTGTGTGAACAGTGGCTATTCTGGTGAACGTTTGTGTGGCCAGCGCCTAGATTATGGTGGTTCATGGACTCCAGCCTGTCACTTGCCTGAGGCTGAGCCTCAGTTTGACCCTCTAGAAGATGGAACCACAGCAGGTACCTCCACAGGGTTGCCAGGTGGGCATGAATGAAGCAGGGGACCCCAGCAAGAGTTTGTCAGTTTCCCATTGGCAAATCCATGAGTTTCCCAGGGCTCTCGGCGTCCTAAGGAGACAGAGCTTCCTGGGTGATCACATGTCTTGCGTGGGCGTCTTGAGAGATTTGGGGGGTTTTTACTTTGTTGTTTTTGTTGTTGTTATTTGTTTGTTTGTTTTTGAGACAGAGTCTCCCTCTGTCACCCAGGCTGGAGTGCAGTGGTACGATCACAGCTCATTGCAGCCCCCTCCTCCTGGGTTCAGGCAGTTCTCCCGCCTCAGCCTCCCGAATAGCTGGGATTACAGGCACCTGCCACCACGCCCGGCTAATTTTTGTGTTTTTAGTAGAGACAGGGTTTTGCCATGTTGGCCAGTCTGGTCTCGAACCCCTGACCTCGAGTGATCCACCTGCCTCAGCCTCCCAAAGTACTGGGATTACAGACATGAGCAGGAGCCACTGCACTCAGCTGGTTTTTACTTTGTTATTTAATTTGTTATTTGTGAAATCATTGTGGCCCTTCTCTAATGAAGGTTGCCCCAAGCACCTTTCCCCTGTACCCCACCCTTGCCTCCCACCCCTACCGGGTTCCCCAAAGTCCTCAAAGGCTGGACCCTGGGGCCAGCACTCGGTGGGAAGCCTGGAAAGAGGTTAGCCCTGTGTAGGAAGGAAGGCCCTTGGGTGCTCTTGGGTGGCTCTCTGCAGCAGACAAGACCCCCCGCCCACCCACCTGGCTCCAGGGTGGTCCTGGCAGCTCCAAGGGGTCTTGTGACTCTCTCAGTCTGATGTCTCTCTCATGTTTATCCAGGAGCTGGTTTTTCAGGCATGGCCACTTCTTGCAGTGAGGCCAGGTGGGGAGAGGCAGGGCTTTGGGGAAGGAGGTGGTTACCCCTGCTCCCAGTGCACACCGTGGCTCCCAGCTGTGGGTGCAGCCCTCTGGGCAGGTGGGCAAACCACATCCTCCCTCTTTGATCCTGGTCCACCCCCCTACCTGCCCCGGGCCAGCAGCTCCCTGAGCATATCCAAAGGAGAGATGCTCTTGGTGGCCCTGGGTCAGAAGCCGGGGCTCCCTTACTTCACAGCAGGGTGCAGTGGAACCATCAGGGTCTTTGAAGCCAGACACACCTAGGTTCAAATCCCAGCCTGACCGCTGAGCTGCTGTGTGACCACAGGCAAGTGACTGTACCTCTCTGAGCCTCATTTGAACAAACAAGGATAGTTTTCTTATATAGTATTGCCAGGTTCTTGGGAAAATCAGTGTATTCAGTTGCGGGGGGCTAGCTGCCATCTCAGTGAAGAATACTTTTTCAGCTTGTCACATGATGACCCCAGAAGCTGGCCCTGTGGGAGCCCCACTCCCCTAGACAGTGAAACTTGGACCCCATCATTCCAAGATCTGTTCTTATCTTCTGCCTGTCTGGGACACACCCCCTCTGTCCCTGGGGTGTGGGGTGTGGGGTGTGGCATGCCTCAATTTATTTATTTTTTTTTGAGACAGTCTTGCTCTGTTGCCCAGGGTGGAGTGCAGTGGCAGGATCTCGGCTCACTGCAACCTCCACCTCCTGGGTTCAAATGAGTCTCCTGCCTCAGCCTCCTGTGTAGCTGGGATCACAGGTGCCCGCCACCATGCCTGGCTAATTTTTTGTATTTTTAGTAGAGACAGGGTTTCACCATGTTGCCCAGGCTGGTCTTGAACTCCTGGCCTCAAGTGATCCACTCGCCTTGGCCTCCCAAGGTGTTGGGATTATAGGCATGTGCCACTGCGCCCGGCCAGCATGCCTCGGTTTCTGCTTCTGCAAACTGGGAAAACCTTAAAGGTAGAACTGATTGGTCCCCTTGGCCTGCCGACCCCTTAGCCCCTCAAGGTCACAGTCAACCATCCCACTCATTAGAGGCCAGGCCCTGTTCTGGGGCGGGGGATACCTGTGGCTGCTTAGGGGACGGGAGACAATGCCACTCCCAGGTGTGTTTGATGGCAGCCTGCAGAAGTGGCTTTCTGCACGGCCCTGGAGGACGGGGATTTGGACAGAAGTGTAGGGACAGAGACAGGACGTGACGGTGGGGCTGCTGCATTGGCCCCAGGTGAAGATCTGTATCTGATGGCCTAACTCCCAGGCAGCTCAGGGGTTCCCGTGGCTCCTGGAAAAGCTGCAGACTAGGCATGGCCAGGCCCTGCCTGTGCCTCTCTGTGCCAGCCACGATGAGCCTCATCGTTTCTAAAACGTACTGTCCTCCGTCTCGCTTCCTGGAACGCTGCTGCCTCTCCCCTAGAGCGTGCGTAATGCTCCCCGGCTGTGTCTCTGGGCCGATTTCTCGTTTCAGGTGTCAGCTGGGATGTCACTTCTCGCTGCAAAGCTTCCCTGACCTCATCTCCCTCTCCAGGTCACATTAGGTGCCTCTTGTCTGTGTCCCCAGCCACAGCCCGCATCACAAACAAGATTCTAATTGCCCTTGTGCTTGTCTGTCACCTTCACAGACAGAGTGTGACTTCCAGTGGGTCACGGCCCCATCATCATGTTGTCCTCCGCATCCCTGCCCTTCTTAGCACCCTGCCTGGTGCGGAGTGGGCATCCTGTGCAACCTTGTCAAGTGAATTAGAAGCAAGCTCGGGGTGGGGGCCCATGAAGGGTGGGGGCCTCCTCCACCCTTTTTCTTTCTTTCTTTTTTTTTTTTATGGAGACAGGGTCTCGCTCCATTGCCCAGGCTGGAGTGCAGTGGCGTGATCTCGGCTCCGCCTCCTGGGTTAAAGCAATTCTGCCTTAGCCTCCCCAGTAGCTGGGACTACATGCACCTGCCAACACACCCGGCTAGTTTTTGTATTTTTAGTAGAGATGGGGTTTCATCATGTTGGCCAGGCTGGTCTCAAACTCCTGACCTCAAGTGATCCACCTGCCTCAGCCTCCCAAAGTGTTGGGATTACAGGGATGAGCCCCCGTGCCCGGCCCCCCTCCATCCTTCAATCCCAGCTCTCATTGGCACTCCTCTACCCACCCCAGGAGCTGCTTCTGCCGGCCTGGCTGTGGCGTTCAGAGGCATCTGGAGGGCAGTGGCTATGGCAGTGGGGGCAGCTTGTCTCTCTGAGCCGGGTACAGCCCAATTTGGGGTGTTTCCCTCCAGGAAAGGCAGCTGATGTGTGCAGACAGCACAAGTGTGGAGTGCCAGAACAGTTAATCCTCTGGGCTATTTATTTATTTATTTATTTATTTTGTTTTGTTGTTGAGACGGAGTCTTGCTCTGTCACCCAGGCTGGAGTGCAGTGGTATGATCTCGGCTCACTGCAACCTCTGACTCCTGGTTTCAAGCGATTCTCCTGCCTCAGTCTCATGAGTAGCTGGGATTACAGGCGCCTGCCACCACTCCCGGCTAATTTTTGTATTTTTAGTAGAGACGGGGTTTCACCATGTTGGACCAGACTGGTCTTGAACTCTTGACCTCAGGTGATCCGCCTCTGGGCTATTTAGACACACATGCTTGTGTGCACGCATGGGTGTGTATATGCACGTGTATGTGACATTCCTGAGGCCACCGGCGGTGATGGGGCCTGATTACTTGACGTTCTGCTGGATCCTGACTGCCAGCCTGGAGCTTTACTCCCCAGTGTACAGAGCTCCCCGAGTCCTGGTTAGTGGCAAAGAGGGGACCGTCCCCTGTCATTTAGGGCTGCATTTGGCTACAGGTAATAAAACACCCAACTGTAAATATAGCAAATATCTAAATATTAAGCCAGGTCAGGTGCAGCGGCTCGGGCATGTAATTTTAGCATTTTGGGAGGCCGAGATGGGCAGATTGCTTGAGCTTAGGAGTTTGAGACCAGCCTGGGCAACGTAGTGAGACCCTGTCTCTATAAAACATAAAAATAATTTAAAAAAAAAAGAAAGAAAAAAAAAAAACCCAGCCAGGCCACAGTGGCTCACGCCTGTAATCCCAGCACATTGGGAGGCCGAGATGGGCGGATCACGAGGTCAGGAGTTCAAGACCAGCCTGGCCAACATGGTGAAACCCCATCTCTACTAAAAATACAAAAATTAGCCGGGCGTGGTGGTGCATGCCTGTAATCCCAGCTACTCAGGGGGCTGAGGCAGGAGAATCACTTGAACCTGGGAGGCGGAGGTTGCAGTGAGCCAAGACTGTGCCACTGTACTCCAGCCTAGTGACAGAGCAGCGAGACTCTGTCTCCAAAAAAAAAAAAAAAAACTATATATATATGTATATATAGCCTGGCAGACTTTAGATATTAAACCTGACAGTTAAACAAAGAGGGGTTTATTTATTCCTCATAAGAAAATATGGAAGGGCCAGGCGCGGTGGCTCACGCCTGTAATCCCAGCACTTTGAGAGGCCGAGGCAGGTGGATCACGAGGTCAGGAGATCGAGACCATCCTGGCTAACACGGTGAAACCCCATCTCTACTAAAAATACAAAAAAAATTAGCTGGGTGTGATGGTGGGTGCCTGTAGTCCCAGCTACTCGGGAGGCTGAGGCAGGAGAATAGCGTGAACTCGGGAGGTGGAGCTTGCAGATCGCACCACTGCACTCCAGCCTGGGCGACAGAGCGAGACTCCGTCTCAAAAAAAAAAAAAAAAAAAAAAAGAAAGAAAATATGGAAGATATTTGGAGGATAGGATGGGTACTTATGAGTAGGTATTTGGAGGCTGGGATGGGTACTTGTGAGTAGGTATTTGGAGGCTGGGGTAGGAGCGTGGTGATGCGTTTCGGGGTTCAGTGATGTCTCCAGGGACTTGATTCTATTCTTCTCTACCATGTTGGATTTTTTTTTTGTAAGTTTATTTTAAAACTATTCCTTTAAAGTGTATATAATTCAGTGTTTTTTTAAAATATATTCACGGAGTTGTGCAGTATTCATCACTGTCTAATTTCAGAGCATTTTTATCATCCTAAGAATCTCCCCCCATTAAGCAGTCAGCCCTCATTCCCTCCTCCCCCATCCCCTGGCAACCACTAATTTACTTTCCATCTCTGTAGATTTGCCTATTCTGGACGTTTCTTGTAGATGGAATCATGTAATATGTGGTCTATTGAGTCTGGCCTTTTCTCAGTGAGTATAATGTGTTCAAGGTTCATCCACGTTGTAGTGTGAGTTAATGTGCCTTTCTTTTTATGGCCAAATAATATTCCATTTAATGGATATATCATATTTATCTGTTCATGAGTTATGGACATTTGGGGTGTTTCTACTTTTTTTTTTTTTTTGAGACAGGGTCTTGCTCTGTCACCCAGGCTGAAGTGCTTTGATGGGATCATGGCTCACTGCAGCCTCAAACTCCTGGGTTCACGGGATCCTCCTGCCTCAGCCTCCCAAGTAGCTGGGACTGCAGGCACCAAGCCACCACCCCTGACTAATTTTTAAATATTTTTTTGGTAGAGACAGGGCATATGTATTAGCAAGGCCCTGTCTCTACCAAAAAAATATAAAAATTATCGTATTCTTTATTATGATATCATTATACCATAAAATTCAACATTTTATTTATTTAGTGTTTTTAGAGACAGGGTCCTGCTCTGTTGGCCAGGCTGGAGTGGCAGTGCTGCAGTCATGGCTCACTGCAACCTCCATTTCCCACCCTCCAGCTATTCTCCTGCCTCAGCCTCCTGAGTAGCTGGGACTACAGGTGTGTGCCACCATGCCTGGCTAATTTTTGTATCTCTTGTAGCTGTGTTGCCCAGGCTGGTCTTGAACTCCTGGACTCAAGCAGTCCACCCACCTCAGCCTCTCACAGTGCTGAGATATATAAGCATAAGCTACCACACATGGCCAAATTCACCATTTTGAAATACGCTGTGCAATATTTTTAATATCTTCATGAAGTTGTGTGACCATCGCCACCATCTAATTCCGATCATTTTCATCACTCTAAAAAGAAGCCTGTTACCTCATTAGCAGTCTCTCCATTCCCCAGAACCCCCCACTCCAGCCCCTGGTACTTGCTAATGGTTGTCTCTCTGGGTTTTTGACAGCTTCTTTATAACGTTAAGCCTTCACCTGCCATATGACTAGGTATTTACCTATGAGAAATGAAAGCTCAAATTCACATAAAAACCTAAAGAGGAACATGTATAGTGGCTTTATTCATAATTGCCCCAAACTGGAAACAATTCAGATGTCCAACTGCCCAGTGAATAAACAAACTGGAACATCCATACTGTGGAGTATTAGTCAGCAGTGAAAAAGGATGAATGATGGCTACCACACCACCACGGGGAAACCTCACAAGCATTGTGCTAAGGAAAGGAAACAGACTGGAAAGGCCACTTCCAACCTGGTTCTGTTCTTATGTGGGTTTTTTTTTTTTTTTTTTGAGACAGAGCCTTGCTCTGTTGCCCAGGCTGGAGTGCAATGGTGCGATCTCGGCTCACTGCAACCTCCGCCTCCCGGGTTCAAGCAATTCTCCTGCTTCAGCCTCCCAAGTAGCCGGGACGACAGGTGTGCCACCACACCTGGTTAATTTTTTTTTTGTATTTTTAGTAGAGATGGGATTTCGCCATGCTGGCCAGGCTGGTCTTGAACTCCTGACTTCAGGTGATCCGCCCGCCTCGGACTCCCAAAGTGCTGGGATTACAGGCGTGAGCCATCGTGCCAGGCCTCCGGTTCTAGTCATATGATGTTCTGGAAAATGCAGGATTAGGGACAGGGTTTGCCTGGGAGTGGGAGAGTTTTTGGGGAGATGGAACTGAAATGCGTTTTGATTACAGTGGCAGTCACCTGACTGTGTGCATTTGTGAAAACTCATAGAAATATGGCCAGAGGCAGTGGCTCATGCCTGTAATCCCAGCACTTTGGAAGACTGAGGCAGGAGGATTGCTTGAGGTCAGGAATCTGAGACCAGCTTAGACAGCAAAAAAAAAAAAAAAATTAGCCGAGTGTGGTGGCACACGGCTGTAGTTCCAGCTACTCGGGAGGCTGAGCCAGGAGAATTGCTTGAGGCTGGGAGTTCAAGCCTGCGGTGAGCTATAATTGTGCCACTGCACTCTAGCCTGGGTGACAGAGCGAGACCCCATCTCTACAAAAATATTTAAAAATTAGCCAGGCACCGTGGCTTGCACTTGTATTCCCAGCTACTCAGGAGGCTGAGGTGTGAGGGTGGTTTGAGCCCAGAAGTTTGAGACCAAACTGTGTTGCCTGGATAACATAGCAAGACCCCTGTCTCTTACTTTTTTGAAATATTTTAAAAAAAAATAAAAAAAAAAAGGCCGGGTGCGGTGGCTGACGTCTGTAATCCCAACACTTTGGGAGGCCAAGGCGGGCAGATCATGAGGTCAGGAGATTGAGACCATCCTGGCCAATGTGGTGAAACCCCATCTCTACTAAATTTACAAAAATTAGCCAGGCTTGGTGGCAGGTGCCTGTAATCCCAGCTGCTCAGGAGGCTGAGGCAGGAGAATTGCTTGAACCCAAGAGGCGGAGTCTGCAGTGAGCTGAGATCGCGCCACTGCACTCCAGCCTGGGCGACAGAGTGAGAGTCTGTCTCAACAACAAACAAACAAACAAAACAGAAAACTCATAGAACTGTATGTCAGAAAGAATGAATTTGTTGCATGTATATTACACTCCAGGTAAAAAGGGGCCTGGACTGGAACTGGCCTTTCCAGAGTAACTCCATTTGGAGTTCACCATCTCGTTTGTTCTAGTTGGTGCCACCATCCCTTCTACGGATAGTGAGTTTTGGTCTGTCAAGTTGGCCAACCTGACTTGTGCGTAGGGCCGGGGCCAGGTGCTGCAGTGCGGCCCCCCTTTCCCCTTCCTTGGGCATCCTAACCCCTCTTGGGGTTTCCCGAGCCTCTTGGATGGAGGGAGCCATAGAATGTTAGAACTGGGCCAGGCGCAGTGGCTCACGCCTGTAATCCCAGCACTTTGGGAGATGGGGAAACTGAGGCCCAGGGCTGGGAAGACACTTGACTAAGGTTCTAGAGTTATGAGGATCAAGATCTAAAACCACACCTGGCCAGGCGCAGTGGCTCACGCCTGTAATCCCAGCACTTTGGGAGGCCGAGGCAGGAGGACCACTTGAGGTCAGGAGTTCGAGAACAGCCTGGGCAACGTGGTGAAACCCCATCTCTATTAAAAATACAAAAAAAAATTTAGCCAGGCATGGCGGGGGGTGCCTGTAATCCCAGCTACTTGTGAGGCTGAGACATGAGAACTGCTTGAACCCGGGAGGCGGAGATTGCAGTGAGCTGAGATCTCACCACTGCCCTCCAGGCTGGGCAACAAGAGCGAAAATCTGTCTCTAAATAAATAAATAAATAATCAATCAATCAATCAATCCACATCCATGACTCTTGGTCTGGGCCTCCTTGCCCTCCTGCAGATGCCTCTGGAGCCTCCCTCGTCTCCTGCTCCTGGTTCGGGAGGCTGGACAGGCCCATGCTGGCCCCACAGCCGGTGAGAGGCTTTGCAGCAGCGTACCCTGGACAGGGCAGAGGTGGGTAGGGAAGGGAGAGTGGTCAGAGCATCTGCAGCACCGCAGCGGAGGAGAGGAGAGAGTGCAGTGAAGACTGGCAAGTGGTTGATTGTGGGGAGCTGTGAGAATGGTTGATGGCCCCCCAGGGACAGACAGGAGAATGGAGCACTGGTTTCTGCTCTTTGGAGCTCCTGACGTCACCTGGAGTAACCCCCAAGCCTTGCGATGTGTTCAGGTAGATCCCAGCAAATGCAGAATTGGGGTCAGCCTGGTTGGGATGACAACCAGAAGAGCTTCCTAAGGGAAGGACCCCAGGAGAACCTGGTGGGGGCAGGGGAGAGATCTTGGCCGGTGTCCCTTCCCAAGGGAGGAACCCAGTCTCAGGGACATAGTCCCCCCCCGGTTTATTCTGGTATTGGCGTGTCCACCAGCGTGGGGCTGCCAAGAGCTCTGGAAACTTCTGTGAGGATGGGCGTGGAGGTTGCATGGTGGCAGCTCAGGCTTTTTTTTTTTTTTTTTTTTTTGAGATAGGGTCTTCCTCTATCACCCAAGCTGGAGTACAGTGAAACAGTCATAGCTCACTGCAGCCTCAAACTCCTGGCTTCAAGTAATCCTCTCACTTTGGCCTCCCAAAATGTTGGGATTACAGGCATGAGCCACTGCACACGGCTTTAGGGATTCTTATTGGCTGTGAACCCGTGACTCATTGCTCCTGTTTTCTTGGTTTAGTGCCCACTCCTGCAGATGAGGGGAGGCAGACTGAACCTCTTGGAGTCTGGGGTCTGGGTGGTGAGCCTGCCCACTTCCAGGAACCGTCCATAACCCACCCACCATCCCGGACAGCCCGTGAACTTGGTAGCACAGGACAATTTTGCCTCAGAAAACGATATCTTCAGCTGGGCGCAGTGGCTCACGCCTGTAATCCCAGCATTCTGGGAGGCCGAGCTGGGTGGATCACCTGTCAGGAGTTCAAGACCAGCCTGACCAACTTGATGAAACCTCGTCTCTGCTAAAAATACAAAAATTAAGGCCGGGCGCGGTGGCTCACGCCTGTAATCCCAGCACTTTGGGAGGCCAAGGCGGGTGGATCACCTGAGGTCAGGAGTTCGAGACCAGGCTGGCCAACATGGCGAAACCCCGTCTCTACTAAAAATACAAAAAAAAAAAAAAAATTAGCTGGGCATGCTGGTGGGCGCCTGTAATCCTAGCTACTTGGGAGGCTGAGGCAGGAGAATTGCTTGAACCCGGGAGGTGAGTTCAACCAGTGAGCCGAGGTCGTGCCACTGCATTCCAGCCTGGGCAATGAAGTGAGACTCTGTCTCAAAAGAAAACGATATTTTCATACCTATGCGGTCCCTCTAGTTTTCAGGACCCACAATGCCTGCAGGAAGCCCACCTCAGGTCTCACCGTAGCCCCCCTGGTGGGGAAACCCCTCTGCCTCTAGCAGGGCAGGCAGAAAAGATGTGTTTGGAATAAATAATGAGCCGGTGGGAGAGCCACTCCGCCATGGTGCAAATATTTGTGTGCAAATCACTGATCTGGACAGTGGGACTGGATTGTGGGGTTGACAGCCATGCCTGGGGGGCTGTGCAGGGGACATTGTAGGGGCGCAGGGCCATGTTTACTCCAGATCCCAGCAGACTTCACTTTGAAGCTGGCCCCTGACTCTTTGTGCTGTGTGACCTTGGGCGAGTTGCTCAGCCTTTCTGAACCTCTATGTCCTCATCCGTAAAATGGGGAGAGTACTGTTGTGTTTGTAGGATTGCTGAGGGGGGTTGCAAGGTGCCCATCAGCAGCACAGCTCCTGCCACTGATGGCTGCAACGTAACTGTGGTTTCTTGGAAATGTCATCCCAGGCCCAGCTAGCCCTGAGGCCCAGGTGGGGTTTTGAGGGAAAGGGATCTGGCCGGGAGCAGTGGCTCGGGCCTGTAATCCCAACACTTTGGGAGGTTGAGGCAGGAAGACTGCTTGAGTCCAGGAGTTTGAGACCAGCCTGGGCAACATAGCAAGACTCCATCTCTACAAAAAAAAAAAAAAAATTAAAATTAGCCAGATATGGTGATGTGTGCCTGTAGTCCCAGATACTCAGGAAGGAGTTGGGAAGATCACTTGAGGCCAAGAGTTTGAGACCAGCCAGGGCAACATAGCAAGACTCCATCTCTACAAAAAATAAAATAAGTAGCTGGACGTGATGGCACACACCTTTAGTCCCAGCTACTTGGGAGTCTGAGGCAGGAGGATCATTTGAACCCAGGAGTTGGAGGCTGCAGTGAGCTATGATCACACCATTGCAATCATAGGCTAGGTGACAGAGCAAGAGACCCTGTCTCTTAAAAAAAGAAAGAAAAGAAAAATGATCCTCAACCCCTGTCCATTGGGCCTGACTCTCACCTCCCACCTCTACTTTGTGAGGAAGGGACAGGGTGTTATTATGTCTTCATTGGAGGGTTCTGGGGCCCAGAGAGGGGAAGGAATTCTCCAGCATCACACAGCCACTCGAGGCTGAGCCTCCACTAGACCCAGACCTCCTGGGGCCTGGCCCCATGTGGGTTCCTGAGACTACAGGGTTTTGGTGAGGGGCTGCCCTGCCATCTGTTGCTGTACCCTAGGGAGGGGAGAGTGTGGCCCAGGCTGGACACCTCCAAGTTGCTCTGTCCCTGGGTTTTGGAAGGGGAGGGGCCGCTTCATGAAATTGCACCACCTGGCCAGAGGCTCGGGCAAGCCCAGGTTGGATGAAGGTGGCCAGGCTTTTCTGACAGGTGAGGGCAGAGCTGGAAGTAATGCAGGCGTTCAGAGAAAGGGCCGGATGTGTGTGCATGCGCACACCCAGCTACAAAACAAGGGGTGCCATTCCTCGGGGACCAGGCCGTTAACGTGAGCCACCCGTCTGATGCGCAGTCACCCGCCGGGGTGACGGGGGACTTCCTGGACTGTGCGGCCCGATCCTGCCTGTCTGGTGACATTCCTGATCTGGAGTACACATTGGGCCTGCAGTGGGTGCTTTGGTGTTTGTGGAATGAATGAATGGGCTGGCGGCGTCCACTGATGAGCATCTGCCGAGATGTCTGTGTGCGTGGAGGTGGTAGGTGTGGTCCAGATACCCGATAACGGATAGACACCTGTACAAAACAGCCTCTTCTCCAATGCGTGGTGGTGGTGAGGGATGGGGGTGTGGCTATTTTGCAGTTGGACAGTGTGGACACTTACAAGTCAACTAATCCCGATGCTCTGGACTCCTGTCTGTAAAATGGGATGGCGTAGGTGTGGGCTGGTGGTGCCTGGTGGGTCCCGCCCAAGCCCCAGAGAAGGGGCTGATGGCAGCTGGTTGTTATTTTTATTACTAAATCATGGATCAGCCCAGCCTGGCCTGGCAAGCCCAAGTTCCTGGTGGATATCTGCCTCTTCCACGCCCACTTGGAAGCCTTCTGAACCTCCCTTTTTTTTTTTTTTTTTTTTTTTTTTGAGACGGAGTCTCACTCTGTCGCCCAGGCTGGAGTGCAGTGGCGCGATCTCGGCTCACTGCAACCTCTGCCTCCCAGGTTCAAGCGATTCTCCTGCCTCAGCCTCCCGAGTAGCTGGGATTACAGGTGCACACCACCACGCTCGGCTAATTTTTGTATTTTTAGTAGAGACGGGGTTTCACTGTGTTGGCCAGGCTGATCTCAAACTCCTGACCTTAAGTGATGTGCCTGCCTCTGAGCCTCCCAGATTTCATCGGTTCCCCACCATACTCTCCTGCCTCCAGCCTTTGCCCAAGCTGACCCTGGCCCCAGTCTTCCCCACTGAACGGCCACCCAGCCTTTGGGGCCAGTGCTCATGGGCCGATGCCAGCCATCCATCCTGGATGTGCCCACGCCTGGTCACTCCCCACATGAGGAGCTGATGATCTTTGGTCACCGTTTATAAACTTCAGCTTCTCTTTCCTCACCCAGGAGCTCCAGGGCAAGGAGTGGGGCTGATTCACCCCCGTTCAGGGTCTGGGTCCTAACAGGTGTGGTGAAAATGAGCATTTAGTCAGCGTCCCACAGCATCTAAAAGACGAGAACAAGGGCTGGGGATGTGGGTAGGCCCAAGACTGGAAATGGGGAGGCCTCTGGAATGGGGACTAGAAGATGAAAGGGCTCTGGAAGATGTGGCATCCAAGTGTTTAAAGCAAGAACGGGGCTGGGCGTGGTGGATCGCCCCTGTAATCCCAGCACTTTGGGAGGCTGAGGGAGGATCACTTGAGGCCAGGAGTTTGAGACCAGCCTGGCCAACATGGTGAAACTCCATCTCTACTAAAAATACAAAAATTAGCCAGGCATGCCGGTGCACACCTGTAATCCCAGCTACTCAAGAGGCTGAGGCAGGAGAATCACTTGAACCTGAGAGACGGAGGTTGCAGTGAGCTAAGATCGCACCACGGCACTCCAGCCTGGGCGACAGAGTTTTGTTTTTTTTTTTTGTCTCCAAAAAAAAAAGAGGCATGGGGAGGGCCAGAGGGCATTTGGGGTGGGACAGGGTGGGGCAGGGCTGGGTGACTGGAATGGGGTGACTATAATGAATGCTTTGGAGTAGGTCAGGGCAGGTGGGGAGGCCAGATGCCAGGGGAGGGAGGGGACATGGTGATCCTTCCATCTGGGGCTAAGGATGGCAAGGCCCTCGGACAACTTCTAGCCCAGATTCTCCACTGACAGATGGAGAAACTGAGGCCCAGGGAGGGGCAGTGCCAGTGCTGAGGTTTTACATAGCAGGTGGGCTGTTCCCCCGCCCACTGCAGGGCATAGCCTGCCCTGGGACACCTGTCTTCACCCCTGTTGGCTCAGTGGTTGCAGGGGCATGGGTGAGTAGAGGTCGGGGAGTGAGCCGGCCCAGGCAGGCAGGGCTGGGGGCCCCGTGAGCCAGCGCCCCAGGATTAGATCACCCACGAGTAATGGGCTTTTTTCCGTCCAGCCTTTTCCCGACAAGAAAAGGCCTGATGTTCCTCATCCGTGTTGTTCTGAGAAGGCATGTTTATGTCTGGCAAGCGAAGGGTTCTTGGGAGACAGGATCCCAGGGCCCCCCCCCCCCCCCCGCCCCGTGCTGCCTGGCCCCAGGGGTTGGCACCGCCCCGGAGCTGGTTTCCTCCCACCATCTCCTGACACCCAGCCCCCACGCTTTTCAGATGCCTGCCTGAGAACAAATAAATACTTCTGCACCATGCACATGAGCTCAGATAAGCGGCCGGGCCTCAGCCAGAACTGGGGGCACAAAATGCCCGGGTTCCCTGACCCCTAGCTGGGTGCCAAGCCTGCATTTCCCACCCAGCACTCCCCAACCGCCCCATGCGTGGAGGGACAGAGATACACTGCGAGCAACACGGGACCTGATGTCAGGGGTAGACAGCAGTTCGGCGGGTGATGTCAGCGTGAGCAATCGTCCCCGTCATCACTGCTGTTAAGTGAGTGGGCACTTGGCGTCCCCAGGCCCAGCGCCAGGCCCTGTTCACGCATTCTCACGTGGGGCTCTCACAGAGCTGAGAGCAGTAGAATTACCGTCACCCTTTTTGCTCAGTGGGGCCAGGAAAGTTTGAGCACTGGGTGTGTGTGTGCGTTTAGAGACAGGGTCTCACTCTGTCACCCAGGCTGGGGTGCAGTGGTGCGATCATAGCTCACTGTAGCCTAGAACTCTTGGGCTCAAGCGATCCTCCACCTCATCCTCCTGAGTAGCTGGGATTACAGGCACATGCCACCATGCCCAGCTAATTTTTATGTTTTTAGTAGAGATGGGGTTTCACCATGTTGGCCAGGCTGGTCTCAAACTCCTGGGCTCAAGTGATCCACCCGCCTCAGCCTCCCAAAGTGCTGGGATTATAGGCATGAGCCACCAGCCCCACCTTTTTTTTTTTTTGAGATAGGGTCTTGCTATATTGTCCAGGCTGGAGTACAGTAGCATGATCATGGCTCATTGCAACCTCTGCCTCCTGGGCCCAAGCAACCCTCCCACCCCAGCCTCTGGAGTAACTGGGACTACAGGCACATGCTACCACACTAGGCTAATTAAAAAAAAAAAATTGTAGAGATGGGGTCTCACTATGTTGCCCAGGCTGGTTTCAAACTCCTGGGATCAGAAACCTGGTGGTCATTCCAGGTGCCTCCCTTGGGACCTCCCTTCGCCAGCTCCTGGTCCCAAAGCTCTGCCCTGTCCTCCATCCCCTGCTGCTGTCTGCTTCATGCCCAGCTGTCTCTGGCCTGGGCTGTCACAGAGACTTGGCAACTCGCGGCTCCCTGGCTCCGAGCATGACCCGACAGTTCCTCTGCCGTATCGTCCTGGGATCCCCCACGATGCCCACGTCTCACCCCTGCCCCACACCCTGCAGTGAGGCTGACCTTCCGAGGTCCTTGGCCTCACCCCAATGGCCACGCTGGTCTCTGCCCACCACTTCCTGCCCTGCCCTGCACACTCCAGCCATGCAGAGCTGGATTCGTTCCCCACCCACCCACCCACTCCCACAGCCTCTGGCCCCGCTCGGGCCCGACCAGGACACGTGGGCGGCCCAGGCTGGCGGTTGGGTTTCCTGGGCAGCCAGTAATTTGGCACTCCTTCAAACAGGTCTTTATTTATTCAGCATTTATTTCTAGGGGAGGTGGGTGCTGCGGCAGGGCAGGGAAGGCACCTCCCTTATAGAAGAGCTGGGCCTGGGCACAGTGCCCGTGTCCCCTCCTCACCTGCAAACGCAACTCCCCTGGGAGGCTCCCAGCAGCTCAGGTGTCACCTCCTCCAGGAAGCCCCACCCTGACTGCCTCACCCGCTGTCCTGGGCTTCTTCCATGCCACTTATTTTTATCTTTCACTGAAGCATAATTTACTTCCAGTAAAGTACATGAGTACATGAATCTTTTTTTTTTTTTTTTTTGGAGACAGAGTCCTGCTCTGTCATCCAGGCTGGAGTGGCGCGATCTTGGCTCACTGCAATGTTCCCATCCTGGGTTCAAACAGTTCTCCTGTCTCAGCCTCCTGAGTGGCTTATAGGCGCGTGCCACCATGCCCGGCTAATTTTTGTATTTTTAGTAGAGACGGGGTTTTGCCATGTTGGCCAGGCTGGTCTCAAACTCCTGACCTCTAGTGATCTGCCCCCCTCGGCCTCCCAAAGTGCTGGGATTACAGTCGTGAGCCATCGCGCCCGGCCCAAGTACATAAATCTTAAGCATCCCGCGTGATGAATTTTCCCCCGACTTGTATACTCATGGAACCATCACTCAGCTCAAATCCTTGCCCTGTGTTTTAATCTTTTTTTTTTTTTCCCAGTAGTCTATTTTTTTGGTCATTTTCCCTGCCAGCCTGGGAATCCTTCAAGGGCAGGAGCACCTGCTGTTGGGCCCTGTGCGGTGTGGGACACAGTGTGAGAGAGTATGGGTGCCTGTGAGCCGGTGGCTGTGTCCCCACCCGTGTGATTGTCCCCACGTGTGTGTGTGACGGAGGCTGTGGCCGTGGGAACATGTGGATCTGTGAGCCTGGCCAGGCGCCCCCTCCTCCACTGGAAGAGAGCCTTGTCCGATCCCCCAGCCAAGGGCCTTTGCAGGGAGCCGTGGCCCTGCTGGAGAGTCCCTGCCGGCTGACAGCCTGGAGATTAGTCTCCAAGGCCACGACGCCAGTTGCCATAGGCACGCAGGCCCGCGTCAGGACTGCGATTTCTCATCCTGGTCACGCAGGCAGGCGGCCGCCCCTGCCCGCCTGCCAGGAGCCAGGCCCAGGCTTTAAATAACAAGGGTGGAAACCTGAACCGCGGAGCCGTCTGCCTGGCAGATCCTGGCCTCCCCTCCTGGTAGAGCAGGCATGGGGCGGCCTGGACCCCGCATACTGCCGGCGGTGGGGGAGTCCCTCCATGCCCACCCTGGGGGACACGAGAGAAATGGAGAAACCTGAGTTTGGGGGCTCTCTCTGAGTGCTCCTAGTACCTGATGCACGGCCCTAGCTGAGAGGAGACAGCCTGTTTTCCTAAATCCCGTCCTCCACGTGGAGGAAGGACGCCCTACCTTCCAGAAGCCTAGATGAAGAAGGGCAGATGGGGCTTCGCATGGCCAGGCCTCAGATCGGCTTCCCCCAGCCCCTCCAGGGAAGAGACAGGCAGCCTCACTTCCCCTTGGAAGGCAGCATGAAGCCCTGTACTTCCTGGAACTGCCCTTTTGCCCGGGCCTGGGGCCGACTTTCCTGTCCTGGGGTGGAGCAGCTGTGTTGGATGGTTGGTTTTGCTTTTTGTTTTGCTCTATTTTTTATTTAAAAGAAAAATTTTTTTAGAAATGAGGTCTTGCTCTATCGCCCAGGCTGGAGTGCAGTGGCACAATCCCAGCTCACTGCATTCTTGAACTCCTGGGCTCAAGCCATCCTCCCACCTCAGCCTTCCGAGTAGCTGTGACGACAAGCGCGTGCCACCACACCCGGCTCATATTTTAAATCTTTTGGTAGAGATGGGGTCTTGCAATGTTGCCCAGGCTGGTCTCAAACTCTTGGCCTTAGGCAATCCCCCTGCTTCTCTGGCTCCAGAGTGTTGGGATTACAGGAGTGAGCCACCACGCCCAGCCTGGTTTTGTTTTTAAAGGATGAGGTTTCTGTTGTTTCTTTCCAAATTGTAAAAGTAATACTTACCCTAGGTGACTTAGAAAATACAGAAAAGTAGAGGGAAGCAAAGTCAGGCATGGATCCCACCCTGAGATGCACGGTCTGGAGTTTGCATCCCGGGCTGCACTGTGTATGCTCCTGAGGTCATCCTGTCCAGTGTTGGAATCAGCCTCTGCTGGGCATCGGGTTGCCTGCACCTTCTCCTTGTTTATACGTGGGCGTGTGTATCCGTGGATGTACCAAGTGAAAGCTTTGGGGAAACATCTTTGCATGTAAATCTTTGCATTTGGGATAATTAACTCAGGATTAATTTATAGAATTATAAGTCCTGGAGCGAAGGGTGGGAACAGAGTTAAAATTGAACTTCCTGAAACACGTCACAGCATCACCAAATCGCTTCGCTGGGAGGACTGTGTGCACCCAGGGTCCTTCTGTGGGGTGGGCTGGGATTTAGTGTGAAACTCATGGCTGCTGGGCTGGGAAGAGCGTGACCACAGGTGTGGGGTCTTGTCTCCAGTGACATTCCCGGCTGGCTCTTGCAGCCCCTGCCCTGGTGACCGGATGGGATGAGGGGGCTGGAAGAGGCTGGAGGTGGAGCCCTGCCTCTAGGCGGAACTGTACCATCTGTACTTGCAGGGCAGGATTAAAAAGGGACAGTTTTGCTGTTTGTTTGTTTTTTTCTGTCATCTGACTGGGTGTCCCAATACCTGATGTCTTCTAAAACTTTTTTTTTTTTTTTTGAGATGGGTCTCCTTCTGTATCCCAGGCTGGAGTGCAGTGATGCAATCTCGGCTCACTGCAGCCTCAACCTCCTGGGATCAAGCGATCCTCCTGCCTTAGCCTCCTGAGTAGCTGGGACGACAGGCATGCGCCATCACACATGGCTAAATTTTAAATTTTTTGTAGAGTCAGGGTCTCTCTATGTTGCCCAGGCTGGTCTCAAACTCCTGGGCTCAAGTGATCCTCCTGCCTCAGCCTCCCAAAGTGCTGGGATTATGGGTGTGAGTCACTGTTTCTGGCCTTATGCACACTTTTCATTGAGAACAAAGTTATTTGTTGTAAGGGAACACCTTGATAACTGTTCACACACTAAACTACCCAGGTAACCAGCACCCAGATTAAGAAACAGCATTGACAAGCCCCTCTCACCCCCTTCCAGTTACTACCACTCTCCCTGACCCACCACGATAACCGCCGTTCCATCTCCTGGCTTCAGAATTTGGCCTCCTTTTGAACCTTACATAAATGGAATTCTACCGTGTGACCTCAGATTCTTTCATCATCCTTGCGAGATTCCGCCGTGGTGTTGCGTGTCTTTGTGGTTTGCTCGTACGTCTGATGCCATTTCCAATAGACGGGGCACCTGGGAGGAGTCAGTGGAAACACGTGGAAACAGATCAGGTCTTGCGCTGAAATTCGGATACCTC
Organism: Hylobates moloch; assembly: GCF_009828535.3. Taxonomy (NCBI): domain Eukaryota; kingdom Metazoa; phylum Chordata; class Mammalia; order Primates; family Hylobatidae; genus Hylobates; species Hylobates moloch. Next base: position 103,143,940 of record NW_026652276.1, on the reverse strand, counting down.
TGAATTACTGCCCATCATCAAAGAAATAAAGTTTATTTCCCTAAAGGATGTTTTGTGGTGAATAGGAAAGAATTTGCAATCAGCGTAGCTGTTAAGCCCACAGGAGAGCATGTTGTATTATGTTGTGAGCCTGGGTTGGGTGTGCAGAGATCTGGGGTTCAGTCTGACCCCTCTGGGCCTTGGTTTCCCTAGGTGGACCTGCAGGTGGTTAGATGAGGGGCCCATCTAGCTCAGTGCTGCGACACTAAGCATGTACTTCGCAGTGCTAAGAGGTTGTTTTCCAAAGTGTTTGAAGTTTGCTCTTAAGATCTTATTTAGGCCGGTCACAGTGGCTCACTCCTGTAATCCCAGCACTCTGGGAGACGGAGGCAGGATTGCTTGAGCCCAAGAATTTCAGCCCAGCCTGGGCAACATAGCAAGGCCCCATCTCTCCAAAAATAAAATTTTTTTTTAATTAGCTGGGCATGGTGGCATGTGTCTTGCGAGGCTGAGGAAAAGGATCGCTTGAGCCCACGAATTTGAGGCTGCAATGAGCTATGATTGCACCACTGCACTCCAGGCTGGGTGGCAGAGCAAGACTGTCTCTACAAAAAAATTTTTAAAAACCAAGCGTGGCAGCACGCACCTGTAGCCCCAGCTACTTGGGAGCCTGAGGCAGGCGGATGGCTGGAGTCCAGGAATTTGAGGCTGCAGTGAGCCGTGATCGCGCCACTGCATTCCAGCCTGGGTGACAGAGTGAGACTCCATCTTTACAAAACATTTTTTAAAAAATTAGCAGGGAGCTACTCGGGAGGCTGAGGCTGGCGGATGGCTTGAGTCCAGGAGTTTGAAGGTGCAGTGAGCCATAATCACGCCATTGCATTCCAGCCTAGGTGGCAGAGCAAGACTCTGTCTCTTTAAAAAAAAAAAAAAAAAATCTTATTTACCAACTTGGCTCATTTCTAAGTGGAGCAAAAATGCACTGTCTCACTTCTGCTCTGCCTGAATTACCCCCAGCCCAGATTTCTTGGTGGAAGGAAGGAGCCGTGTAGATAGAGCCAGAGTCTCCCAGATGCAGAGACCCTCTGAGAGGCCTTGATAAGTGGGCAGCTTCCACTGAGCAGCCCCCAGAGATGGAGTCCCAGTGCCCACACAGCAGCTTGTTCTTCCATTCTAGGACAGTTCTTCCCATTAGGAATGTGCCCTTGTGTTAGCTGAAAGCCTGTGTCCCTAAATTCTCTATCAACGTAATGGCAATGAACCTGGACTTGGGTCTTCAGGAACCAAAGCCGTGGAGTCAAGGATTTGGAGAGATGGTATATGCATCACCGGGCCTAACATGATGGTCTTTTGTTTATTTTTAAATTGAGACAGGGTCTCACTCTGTCACCCAGGCTGGAGTGCAGTAGTGTGACCTCAGCTCACTGCAACCTCCACCTCCCAGGCTCAAGTGATCCTCCTGCCTCAGCCTCCCAAAGTACTGAGATTACAGGCATGAGCCACCACACCCGGCCATCCTTTTTTTTTTTTTTTTTTTTTTGAGATGGAGTCTCACTCTTTCACCCACCCAGGCTGGAGTGAAGTGGTGCGATCTTGGCTCACTGCAACCTCCGCCCCCCAGGTTCAAGCAATTCTCCTGCCTCAGCCTCCTGAGTAGCTGTGATTACAGGCACCTGCTGCCACACCCAGCTAATTTTTGTATTTTTAGTAGAGACGAGATTTCACCATGTTGGCCAGGCTGGTCTCAAACTCCTGACCTCAGGTGATCCACCCGCCTCAGCCTCCCAAATGTGAGGATTACAGTCATGAGCCACCGCGCCCAACCTGTCTTTCCTTTTTAAGGCTCAGTAATATTCCATTGTATGGATAGACTGTGTTTTTTAATCCATTCATCATCGGACGCTTGGACAGGTTCTGCCTTTTGGCTATTGTGAATACTGATCCTATGAACATGGCGGTACAGATGTGTCTTTGAGACTATTACTGTTTTATTAACAACATTGCTATAATGAGGGATCTCAAATCTGGAGTGGATCTGAGAAATCGCCTCTTTCAACCCCTTATCCAATGCTTGAGTCCGTCCTTCCAGAATCCCACTGAGACTTCTTCTGGCCTCAGATGCGTGGGTGGGAGGCATGCCACCTCCCGACACCTCTGACCAAGGGCCCAGAGCTGGGTGGCTTAGGGTGCAGGAAAGAGGCTTGTGAGTGGGATCATGGCAGAGGGATGTGCATCAAGGCATCCTCTAGCTACAGATGCCCCAGGGGAGGCAGCAGTGGGACTGCTGCAGGAGAAACCTAGAATGGATGTTTGGACACACTTTCCTCAATGGCCAGGATTGATGGACAGTGGAATTCATCAGAGGAGTCTTGGAGACCGAGACCTTTAAAAATAGATGCAGCTGGCGGGGTGCGGTGGCTCACGCCTGTAATCCCAGCACTTTGGGAGGCCGAGGCGGGCAGATCACGAGGTCAGGAGATTGAGACCATCCTGGCTAACACCGTGAAACCCTGTCTCTACTAAAAATACAAAAAATTAGCCGGGTGTGGTGGCGGACGCCTGTAGTCCCAGCTACTCGGGAGGCTGAGGCAGAAGAATGGCATGAACCCAGGAGGCAGAGCTTGTAGTGAGCTGAGATAGTGCCACTGCAGTCCGGCCTGGGCGAAGGAGTGAGATTCTGTCTCAAAAAAAAAAAAAAAAAAAAAAAAAAATGCAGCTGGGAGCAGTGGCTCACACCTATAATCCTGGCACTTTGAGAGGCCAAGGCGGGTGGATCACTTGAGGGCAGGAGTTTGAGACCAGCCTGGGCAACATAGCAAGACTCCGTCTCTACTAAAAATTTTTTTAAAAATTAGCCAGGTGTGGTGGCGCACTCATGTAGTCCCAGGTAGGTACTCATGAGTCTGAGGCAGGAGACTTGCTTGAGTCCAGGAAGGTAGGGCTGCAGTGAGCTATGAACGTGCCTCTGCACTCCAGCCTGGGTGACAGAGTGAGACCCTGTCTTAAAAAAAAAAAAAAAAAGAAAGAAGAAAGAAAAGAAAATGCATCCCATGGAATCTGTTTCTTTCTTTTTTTGAGATGGAGTCTTGCCCTGTCGCCCAGGCTAGAATGCAGTGGCATGATCTTGGCTCACTGCAACCTCTGCCTCCCAGGTTCAAGCAGTTCTCCTGCCTCAGCCTCCTGAGTAGCTGGGATTATAGGTGCCCAACACCACACCCAGCTAATTTTTGTATTTTTAGTAGACATGTGGTTTCACCATGTCGGCCAGGCTGGTCTCGAACTCCTGACCTCAAGTGATCCGCCCACACCCCGTGGATTCTATTTCTGTTAGGAATGTGTTTGTTGCAAGCAATCTGAGAAACAGAGGCTTAGGAGGGAGGGGTATCTCGTGTAACAGGAGGCATGGGTGGGTGGTCCAGCCGCGGGCAGCTGCTCAGGCACATCAGAGGGGCCTGCGCTGTCTCTCTCTCTCTCCTCTGGCCGAGGGCTTTGGTCATCCTGGCCTAAAGCGGATGTCAACCACCAGGCAGGGCATAGAGAGTAAGGGATTGAGCCCCCCATTGCCTGCTTCCAGGGAAACTCTGCTCTTTTGTTTGGGAATGCCTCACTGGTTAGACTGTGTCTTGTGGTCATCTCTGGCTGCAAGAGAGTATAGGAACGGGAGGATTTTGTGTTGTGGCCCCTACAGAAGAGGAGAGCAAGGGAGAAGTTGGTTATATGGGGATCGAGGTACCAGCCACACAGCGTCTGTCTGCCTCACAATCCCGGCACATTCAGCTGGGCATGGTGGCTCACGCCTGTAGTCCCAGCTACTCAGGAAGCGGAGGCAGGAGGATCAGTAGAGCCTAGGAGTTCAGGACCAGCCTGAGCAACATAGTGAGACCCTGTCTCTACAAAAAAAAAAAAAAAAGAAAAGAAAAAAATTAGCCAAGCGTGGTTGTGTGCACCTGTAGTCCCAGCTACTCAGGAGACTGAGGGTGGCATGGGGAAGATCCCTTGAGCCCAGGAGTTTGAAACCAGCCTGGACAACATAGCAAGACCCTGTCTCTAAAAACAAAGAAATGAGACACATTAGACAAAAGCTATCAAAAGTTGGACTCAGTGATGTAGATGACAGAATTATAAGATAATTTTTTTTCTTTTTTTTTTTTTGAGATGGAGTCTCTGTGAGGTGGAAGTGCAGTGGCGTGATCTCGGCTCACTGCAACCTCCGCCTCCCAGGTTCACGCGATTCTCCCTGCCTCAGCCTCCCGAGTAGCTAGAATTACAAGCGTCCAACACCATGCAGGGCTAATTTTTGTATTTTTAGTAGAGATGAAGTTCCGCCATGGTGGCCAGGCTGGTCTTGAACTCCGGACCTCAGGTTATCAGCCCGCCTTGGCCTCCCAAAGTGTTGGGATTACAGGCGTGAGCCACTGCACCTGGCCGAGATAACTTTTCTTTGTCTCTATTCCCTTTCTGAATACGAAAGCTTTCCAGTTCTACTTGATATTGTAAGAAACACTAAGTCACCCAAAGTATAACACCTGTTTTTTGCAGTCTCCTATCTAAGAACTAAGCAGACCCGACTCTGCTTAGCTTCTGAGATCAGATGAGATCAGGCTCTTTCAGGGTGGTGGGGCCGTAGACTGTTTTTGTAATCTCTAGGAAATTTTTTTTAAAGCCAGAGAAAGATAAATTATCCACATTACTTAAAGAATTTTTAAAAATATACAAGAAAGCCTAGCTTATTTAAAGCCCAAAACACTGTAATTCCACTGGTAACAAAGATGTTAAACATTTAAAATGTGATTAAATCTAAAATTGGTGACTTCTGAATAAACCGTAGTTTTGAATTTGATATAGCAAATCTGTGGCAGTGTTGAACAAAACAACTTATACATAATGCATTTTTATATTTTAAACTAACAAAGATGCTTCAGAAATATAGAGGACTTTTTAAAAGAATTACTTATATTTTAATCTTTTCAAATTTTCCATTTTGTTTCCATCACTTCCATTTTTTTCAGAATATTGTGCCTCCTCAAACATCATGGTAAGAGGGTGGTGGGACTAGAGATGGAGCCCTCAGCATAAAAAATAAAGTTAGCCAGGTACAGTGGCTCACACCCATAATCTAGCACTTTGGGAGCCCAAGGTGAGAAGATCACTTGAGGCCAGGAGTTCAAGATCAATCTGGGCAACATAGTGAGACCCTATCTCTAAAAAGTAAAAATAAAAACTTAGCCGGGTGTGGCGACGCACGCTCTGGTCCCAGCTACTCAGGAGGCTGAGGCGGGAGGATTGCTTGAGCCCAGGAGTTGGAGGCTGTAGTGAGCTATGATCACATCACTTCACTCTAGCCTAGAGACAGAGCGAGACCCTGTCTCAAAATAAAGAATTGTAGCACACTCAGAATCTTAGAATCTTGCTCTGGGTATCAAAATCGGATGTAGGCTCTTTAGCTGCAGTTGGAAAGGAAATTGTAAAATAGACCTGGAGTCAAAAACAAATGGGTGACTTTACAACTGGTAAAGACTGACTTAAGTAGGATGCTTTTAGCTGCAAATGAAAGAAACCTCGGGCTGGGCACGGTGGCTCACACCTGTAATCCCAGCACTTTGGGAGGCCAAGGCAGGAGGATTGCTTGAAACCAGGAGTTCAGAACCAGCCTGGGCAACATAGTGAGACCCTGTCTCTAACAAGATTTTTTAAGTGAGCCAGGTGTGGTGGCAGGTGCCCGTAGTCCCAGCTACTTGGGAGGCTGAGGCTGGAGGATTGCTTGAGTCCAGGAGAGATCAAGATCGAGGCTGCAGTTGGCTATGATTGCATCACTGCACTCCAGCCTGGGTGACAGAAAAAAAAAAAAAAAGAGAGAGAGAAGAAAAGAAACTGTAGTCCTGGGGAAAAAAAAAAAAGGAAAGAAGAAAAGAAACCTCTACTAAGAGTGCCTTAAGAAATACGGACTTTTGCCTGGGCACGGTGGCTCATGCCTGTAATCCCAGCACTTTGGGAGGCCGAGGTGGCGGATCACCTGAGGTCAGGAGTTCAAGACCAGCCTGGCCAACATAACAAAACCCCATCTCTACTAAAAATACAAAAATTAGCTGGGTGTGGTGGTGGGTTCCTGTAATCCCAGCTACTCAGGAGGCTGAGGCAGGAGAATCATTTGAACCCAGGAGGCAGAAGTTGCAGTGAGCCAAGATCGTGCCACTGCACTCCAGCCTGGGCAACAGGGCGAGACTCTATCTCAAAAAAAAAAAAAAAGACTTTTACTGTTTCACCCAAAGCTTAGAGATGGCAGATCTGGGGTCATACAGGACCAAGTTCTTCCACGAGTTCACACTGCTGTCCTCAGATACCCTCACCTCCTGGGCTGATTCTTTTCATGTCTCTAGTTGGCTGTCATGGTTGGGGGTGTCACATGCAGGAGAAGGAGGACACCCCTGGTTTCAGTCCCTTTTTTTTTTTTGAGATGGAGTCTCGCTGTGTCGCCCAGGCTGGAGTGCAATGGTGTGATCTCGGCTCACTGCAACCTCCGCCTCCCGGGTTCAAGCGATTCTCCTGCCTCAGCCTCTCAAGTAGCTGGGATTACAGGCGTGTACCACCACACCTGGCTAATTTTTATATTTTTAGTAGAGACAGGGTTTTGCCATGTTGGCCAGGCTGGTCTCAAACTCCTGACCTCAGGTGATCTGCCCACCTTGGCCTCCCAAAGTGCTGGGATTACAGGTGTGAGCCACCACTCCCGGCCTGGTTTCAGTTCCTTTCTAAGGGCAAGGACAGCTCTCCTAGAAGTCCGTAATGTCTCAGTGGCCAGAATTGGGTTCTGGCCTCTCCTTACACCTGTCCCAGCTAGGGGAAAAGGAGTGCCTTGCTCTGAGCCTTGGAGAATCACCAAATTTCCTCCCAGGGACTGGGAGGGCCTAGCTGCCCCAAGCACTGGTTGTTGGGACAATCCAGCAAAGATTGTCCCATCTTTAGATACCAGGACACGACGGGGGGATTCTGTTAGCAGGGAGTGGGGCAGAGGACTTGGAGGACAGCTTTTGGGGTCAGATACAGGACTGGAACTCAGATTATTAGTATTTTTTTTTTTTTTGACAGGGTCTAGCTCTGTCCCCTAGGTTGGACTGCAGTGCTGCAATCATAGCTCATTGCAGCCTTGACCTCCCGGGCTCAAGCTATCCTCCTGCCTCAGCATCCCGAGTAGCTGGGACAACAGGCACGCACCACCACACCTGGCTAACTTTTTTGTTTTTTTGTAGAGGTGGGGTCTCACTGTGTTGCCCAGGCTGATCTTGAACTCCTGGGCTTGATCCTCCTGCCTCAGCCTCCCAAAACACTGGGATTACAGGCATGAGCCACTGTGCCCAGTGAGACCCCAGGTGTCTTAACCATGACCCCAGACTGCCTTCTACTGCACTGCGGCTGGGTATAAGACCCCCTCCTGCTGCCCAGCCCAGAGCCTGGCCTGAGCAGATACAAATGGAAGGCCAGGGCTGTGACTGGCAATGTTCTTCTCAGCTACAGTGACAGTGGGGGTGGGGAGAGCAGGAATCCAGGACCCCCAGGCCACTCTACCCCACTGGGGAGCCTCTGGGACTAGAGAGGGAGTATTCAGTGGGAGGCTGAGGCTGCTGGGGAGAAAGGATACCCCCCCTTCCAGAAGGGGAGAAATTTCTTTTTTGTTTGTTCTCTCAAGCTTCTTTTTCAAGAAACAAGCATATGGCAGCGGATGGTGCGGGGGCCGTGTTTGGGTGGGGTGTGTGCCTGCCTTTGCCTTTTACGTGGTTGGGTGTATTTTTTTTTTCTCCATCAGCTCCAACGCCCCAGCTGGTCCATAGGGCAGTGAGACTCGAATCACAGAGGCACTTCCCTGGTGTCCAGAAAAATCCGGCTCTTTCTAGTGGTGCTTCCAAGAGGGAAGAGATTGGAGAGCTCTCCAGCAAACCCAGGCCTGAGCTTTGCAGAGGTCTGAGCTGAGGACTGAGTGTCCAAGGGGCTGAGGATGTGGACTGTCTTTGTGAGGTGGGGTACAGCCAGTGAAGGAGCCGGTGTTAATTTCCTGAAGCTGCTGTAACACGGGCCACAGACTTGGTGCCTTAAAACAACAGAAATTTCAGGCTGGGCGCAGTGGCTCATGCCTGTAATCCCAGCACTTTGGAAGGCTAAGGTGGGCAGATCATGAGGTCAGGAATTCAAGACCATTCTGGCCAACATAGTGGAACCCCATCTCTACTAAAAATACAAAAATTAGACGGGCGTGGTGGCGGGCACCTGTAATCCCAGCTACTCAGGAGGCTGAGGCACGAGAATCGCCTGAACCCTGGCGGTAGAGGTTGCAGTGAGCTGAGATCCCACCACTGCACTCCAGCCTGGATGACAGAGTGAGGGAGAAAAAAAAAAATTCTTTTTTTTTTTTTTTTTTACTTTAAGGTTCTTGGGTACAAGTGCAGGTTTGTGACATAGGTAAACTTGTGTCATGGGGGTTTGTTGTACAGATTCTTTTTTCACCCAGGTATTAAGCCCAGTACCCAATAGTTATTTCTTGTGATCTCCCTCCTCCCACCCTCCACCTTCTGAAAGGCCCCAGTGTGTGTTGCCCCCCTCTGTGTGTCCATATGTTCTCATTGTTCAGCTCCCACTTATAAGTGAGAACATGCAGTATTTGGTTTTCTGTTCTTGTGTTAGTTTGCTAAGGATAATGGCCTCCAGCTCCATCCATGTCCCTGCAAAGAACATGATCTCGTTCTTTTTTGTGGCTGCATAGTATTCCATGGTGTATGTGTACCACATTTTCTTTATCCAGTCTATCATTGATGGGCATTTAGGTTGATTCCACGTTTTTGCTGTTGTGAATAGTGCTGCAGTAAACATACGTGTGCGTGTGTCTTTATTGTAGAATGGTTTCTATTCCTTTGGGTATATACCCAGTAAGGGATTGCCGGGTCCAATGTTATTTCTGTCTTTAGGTTTTTGAGGAATCACCACACTGTCTTCCACAATGGCTGAACTAATTTACAATTCCAACAGTGTATAAGTGTTCCTTTTTCTCCACAACCTCACCAGCATCTGTTATTTTTTCGTTTGTTTTTGTTTTTGTTTTGAGACGGAGTCTTACTCTGTCGTCCAGGCTGGAATGCAGTGGTGCAGTCTCAGCTCACTGCAACCTCTGCTGCCTGGGTTCAAGCACTTCTCCTGCCTCAGCTTCCCGAGTAGCTGGGATTACAGGCATGCACCACCATGCCCAGCTAATTTTGTTTGTTTGTTTGTTTGTTTTTGTTTTTTTTTTGTTTTTTTTGAGACAGTCTCACTCTGTCACCCAGGCTGGAGTGCAGTGGTGCGATCTCGGCTCACTGCAAGCTCTGCCTCCCGGGTTCATGCCATTCTCCTGCCTCAGCCTCCCAAGTAGCTGGGACTACAGGTGCCTGCCACCACGCCTGGCTAATTTTTTGTATTTTTAGTGGAGACTGAGTTTCACCATGTTAGCCAGGATGGTCTTGATCTCCTGACCTCGTGATCCGCCCGCCTTGGCCTCCCAAAGTGCTGGGATTACAGGCTTGAGCCACCGTGCCTGGCCCACCATCTGTCATTTTTTGACTTTAATAATAGCCATTCTGACTAGTGTGAGATGGTATCTCATTGTGGTTGTGATTTGCATTTCACTCATGATCAGTGATGTTCAGTCTTTTTTCATAAGATTGTTGGCTGCATGTACATCTTTTGAAAAGTGTCTGTTCCTGTCCTTTGCCCATGTTTTTCTGAGAACAAGAGAAATTTCTATTCTCACAGTTCTGGAGGCCAAAGGTCCAAAATCATTATCACTGGGCCAAAATCAAGGTGCCAACAGTGCCATGCTCCCTCCAGAGGCTCTTGGGGGGAATCTGTTCCTGGCCTCTTCTAGCTCCTGGGGGCTGCCAGCAGTCCTGGGCTTGTGGCCGCATCACTCCAGTCTTCAAGGCCAGCATCTTCCAATCTCTCTCTACTTCGTCTTCACTTGGACTTCTCTTCTATATGGATGTTCAGTCTTCCTCTACCCTATTTTTAAAAAATTTTTGTAGAGCTGGGGTCTTGCTGTGTTGCCCAGGCTAGTCTCAAACTCTTAGCCTCAAGTGATCCTCCTGACTTAAAGTGATCCTCCTGCCTTGGCCTCCCAAAGCACTGGGATTACAGGAATGAGCCACTGTGCCTGGCATGACCTCTTCTTCTTCTTTTTTTTTTTTGAGATAGGGGTCTCACTCTCTTGCTCAGGCTGGAGGGCAGTGACATGATCTCAGCTCATAGCATCCTTGACCTCCTGGGCTCAGGTGATCCTCCCATCTCAGCCTCCTGAGTAACTGAGACTACAGGCATACTCCACCACCCCCAGCTAATTTTTTTTTATTTTTTTGTAGAGATGGGGTCTCACTATGTTTCTCAGGCTGGTCTCAATCTCCTGGGCTCAAGCAATCCTCCCACCTCGGCCTCCCAAAGTGCTGGGCTTACAGGTATGAGCCACCACGCCCGGCCATGACCTCTTCTTATTAGGATGCATGTGATGGCATTTAGAGCCTACCCGGCTAAGCCAGAATAATCCCCTACCTCAAGCTCCTTAATCACACCTGCAAAGTGATTTTGCCATATAAGGTAACACAGGCTCCGGGGATTAGGACGTGGCTGTCTTTTGGGGGTCATTTTTCTGAGCCTATCTCAGGTCTCTAAGGGCAAACTCCAGCAGCCATTCTAGTAGACTGGTTCTCCTGTGATAGATGCCGGCCAGGTAAAGGAGACAAATGGAAGATCCCAGCTGACCCACCTCGGCTCTGTCCCCTCTGAGGGGACCTTATTCTCATTTATGTGGACTCCCTAAGCCATATATCTAGGCTGGAGTGCAGTGGCATGATCTTGGCTCACTGCAGCCTTGACCTCCTGGGCTCAGGGGATCCTCCCATCTCAGCCTCCTGAGCAGCTGGGACTACAGGCATGTGCCACCACACCCAGCTGATTTTTTTATTTTTTGTTGAGATGGGGTCTTGCCATATTACCCAGGCTGGTCTCGAACTCCTGAGCTCAAGCCGTGTCCACTCTCCCAAACAGCTGCCCCCCTTGGGGGGGTACGGCAGCATCGGCCTGGCGTGCCCTCAGGTGTGTCCGTTATTTATCTTGGACTGCATAAACCAATAGCCCAACATTAGCAGTGTCAAACAATAGTCATTTCTTCTTTTACTCTTCACAGTGTGAGAGTTGTCTGAGCTTAGCCAGATGGGTCTCACTCAATCTCTCCTACAATTGCAGTCAAAAGGTTGCCAGCAGGAGTTGGAGGCTGCAGTGAGCTACGATCGCACCACAGCACTCCAGCCTGGGCAACAGAGCGAGATCCCGTCTCTAAATAAAAAGTTAGCAGGGCTTGAGGTCATTTTGAAGATGCTTCCCTTGCTGGCCCGGGGCCTGAGCCGGGGAACAGCCGGGGCCCCTTGGGCTTCTCTGATGCCCCTTGGCCCCTCCAGCACGGTGGCCTCAGGATTGCCGGGCTTCCCACGTGTCAGCTCAGAGTCCAGGGGCAAGGGTCTGAGAGTGAGTGAGCGGCTGGGGGAAGTCTAGTGCCTTTGGGGACCTGGCTGCAGAAGTCACGTGTTGGCGCTGTCCACACATTCTGTTGGTTCAAAGTGGGTCCTTATTCAAATCACATTCAAGAGGAGAGAATTAGATGACACCACTTGTTGGGAGAAGTATTAAAGAACTTATTTATTTATTTATTTTTTTCACTTTGGGAGGCCGAAGTGGGAAGATCCTTTGAGCCCAGGAGTTTGAGACCAGCCTGGGCAATATAGGGAAACTCCTATTTCTATTTAAAAAAAAAAACAAAAAAAAACTTATTTATTTATTTTTTAGAGACAGGGTCTCGCTCTGTCACTCAGGCTGGAGCACAGTGGTGTGATCACAGCTCACTGTAGCCTCCACTTCCTGGGCTCAAGTGGTCCTCTTGCCTCAGCCTCCCCAGTAGCTGGGACTACAGGTATGCACTACCATGCCTAGCTAATTTTAAAAATTTTTTGTAGAGATGGGGGTCTCACTATGTTACCCAATCTGGTCTTGAACTCCTGGCCTCAAGCAATCCTTCTGCCTCAGCCTCTCAAAGTGCAGGATTACAGGCATGAGCCACCACACCTGGCCAAAGAATGTATTGTCAGATTTAAAACCACTGCAGGAGGATGGACCAGAGAAGAGGGCCCTGGGGCGCCAGAATGGGGGTGTATCTGCCAGCTGGATTCCAGGGGTCTGAGTACCCAGGTGTCTGGGGTGGGAGAGTGGGTGCAGGCTCCAGGTGGGTGTGTCCCCTTTGGGAAGGGTGGGACAGGGCCCTCCAGAGCCCAGGCCCAGGCTCTGGGCTGAGGCTAGGAGAGTCTCAGAGCATTTCCCCCTGGACAGCCCCAGAATCTGACTGCAGTCTGTGCCAAGAGCACTTAGCGTTCTGCTCCACTGCCTGCCAGCCCCACCACAGACGCCACACCCCATCGGGCTCACTCGTGCCTTAGTGCCTTTGCCCGAGCTGTCCCCTCTGTCTGGACTGCCCCATCCCTCGCCATTCACCTTCTTCATGTCTCATGATTCTTCCAAACTTGCATCAACGGCCCCTCTCTTCGGAGGCCTTTCCAGGCCTTGTTATGTGTAGCAGCCCAGGCACACACAGATGAAAGCAATCAGCCCTGTTCTCCAGGAGCCGGTGCATGGGGGCTCTGACGCCTCCACATCCTGGAGGAGGAGGGAAGGAGGGGCTGAGGGAGCCCAACCAAGGGGCACAACGGGAGGTGCTGACGAGCCCACAACAGCTAAGAGGGAGCCAGCAGCGGGGAAGGGGATTTCTTAAAAAGGGCACAGCAGGTGCAAAGGCTTGAGCCAGAGTGCAAGGCCCACCCAGAGGCCTGCAGGCTGGAGTGTGGGGCTCTGGAGGGAAGACGGGTTCAGCTTACTCTGTGGTGTGACTCCTGATGGGACAGTGAGCCTTTCGAGGGTGAGGTCATGCCCTGCACATCTCTGTGTCCCAGCATGACTGCGGCTGGGGCCAGCCACCTTCTCTGTGAAGGTTTTCACTGCATTCAGACTGTGCTGGGACTGGCCCCAGGAGGACTTGGACTAGCGTGTGTGTGTGAGTGAGTGTGCATATGTGCACGCATGTGTGTGTATGTGTGTGGACATGCATGCGAGTTTGCATGCATGTGTGTGCGTATGTGTGTATGCATGTGTATGTGTGCATGTGTGTGTGAGTGCATTGTGTGCACAAGTATGTGTGTATGCATGAGTGGCTATGCGTGCATATGTGTGTGGGGGTGTCTGCGTGTGGGTGTGCATGCACGTGTGTGGGTGTCTGCATATGTGTGTATGCATGTGAGTGGGTATGCGTGTATGTGGGTGTGCATGTATGTGTGTGGGGGTGGGTGTGTGCATGTGGGTGTGCCTGTGTGTGCGTGCATGTGGGCGTGTGTATGTGTGTGTGTGCGTGTGCATGTATGTGGGTGTGTGCATGTGGGTGTCAATGTGTGCATATGTGTGTATGCATTTGAGTGTGGGTGTGCATGTGTGTTCATGTGGGTGTGCGTGTGTGGGTATACATGTGTGTGTGGGTGTGGGGGGTGTGCACATGTGGGTGTGCATGTGTGTGTGCATTGTGGGTGTGTGCGTGCGTGTGTGGGTGTGCATGTGTGTGTGCATGTGGGTGTACGAGTGGGTGTGAGTGTGCATGCATGTGTGTGTTGAGTTGCTAGTGCTCACACTTACCTCTGGGCAGAGATGTGCTTGTTAGGTGGCCCCTCCCTCTCTCCACTCCATTCCAGCAAAGGTCACTGAGTATCCTCTCTAGTCTTAGGAATGACACTCGACAGTGGACAATGAGAACAACCAAACACTTCCTTCTCTTCCCCCCTCCCCCCATTTTGAAAAATTATATTAAGGCCGGGCATGGTGGCTTATGCCTATAAACCCAGCACATTGGGAGGCTGAGGTGGGAGGATTGTTTGAGGCCAGGCGTTCAAGGCCAGCCTGGGCAACATAGCAAGACCCCATCTCTACAAAAAAATTTAAAATTAGCCAGGCATGGCGGTACACACCTGTGGTCCCAGCTGCTTGGAAGGCTGAGGTGGGAAGATGGCTTGAACCCAGAAATTTGAGGCTGCAGTGAGCTATGATCACACCACTGCAATCCAGCCTGGGCAACAGAGTGAGACCCTTTCTAAATAAAATATAAAAACGGAAGTACTATACAATTCAACAGTTCCGCCTCTGAGTATATACCCCAAATCATTGAAAACAGGTTTGCCAAGTGATTTGCATACTCATGTTAATAGCAGCATTATTTGCAAGAGCGGAAACGTGGAGTGCAGTTGCACAGTCACAGCTCACTGCAGCCCCAACCTCCGCAGGCTCAAGCCATCCTCCCACCTCAGCTTCCCAAGTAGCTGGGACTACAGGTGTGCACCACCACACCCAGCTAATTTTTGTATTTTCTGTAGAGATGGGATCTTGCCATGTTTCCCAGGCTGGTCTCGAACTCCTGAGCTCAAGCAATCCTCCTGCCTCAGCCTCCCAAAGTGCTGGGATTACAGGCCTGAGCCACTGGACCTGGCTGGTAGTCCTATTTTTAATTTTTTGAGGAACCGCCATGCTGTTTTCCACAGTGCCTGTACCATTTTGCATCCCTACCAGCAGTGCACAGGGTTCCAATTTCCCCATGTTCTCACCAGCCCTTGTTTTTTTCCTGTGTGTGGTTTTGTTTGTTTTTTGTTTGTTTGTTTTTTGTTTGTTTTAGACAGTTTCACTCTTATTGCCCAGCCTGGAGTGCAATGGCATGATCTCAGCTCACTGCATCCTCCGCCTCCTGGGTTCAAGCAATTCTCCTGCCCCAGCCTCCCAAGTAGCTGGGATTACAGGCATGTGCCACCACGCCCAGCTAATTTTTGTAATTTTAGTAGAGACGGGGTTTCACCATGTTGGTCAGGCTGGTCTCGAACTCCTGACCTTAGATGATCCGTCTGCCTTGGCCTCCGAAAGTGCTGGGATTACAGGCGTGAGCCACCGCGCCCCGCCTTCTTGTGTTTTTTATAGTAGGTATCCTGGTGGGTGTGAGGTGTTTAGATTTGCATTTTGCTAATCTTTAGTGATGTTGGACATCTTTTCATCTGTTTTCTGGCCATTCGTATATCTTCTTAGGGGAAAGGTCTACTCAAGTCATTTGCCTATTTTTTAATTGGATTATTATTGTTAATGGAGACGATATCTCGCTCTGTTGCCCAGGCTGGTCTCGAGCTCCTGGCCTAAAGTGATCCTCTCACCTTGGCCTCCCAAAGTGCTGGGATTACAGGCGTGAACCACTGCGCCCAGTCTTAGTTGTTGAGTTTTAAGAGGTGTCTGCATATCCCGGATATTAATCCCTTACCGATATACTATTTACAAATATTTTCGCCCATTCTGTGGTTTGCCTTTTTATTCCGTTGATTCTGTCCAAAACTTCTCTTTACTCATAGAGCAAAGGTTATATAGCTCTAAGCCAAGCTTCTTCCCTTTGCTTCTCTCCGTGGAAACAACAGTATATTATCCTTCCACTCCTGTACCCAGAGAACTCCTATTCACTCTTCAAAACCCACCTCAACAGTCATCAACTCAGGGAAGCCTTGTTTGTCAGGCCCCTCCTCCCCCAAAACTAAGTAAATAAAACATTTAAATAAAACATAGGTAACCCCTTTCCCCAGTGTCAAGCTCTGTGCCTGGGCGAGCTTCTCTGCTTGTCCTTCTTTCATGGTCCTGTAATTCTTTTTTTTTTTTTTTTAAATAAGATGGAATCTCACTCTTTCACCCAGGCTGGAGTGCAGTGGCAAGATCTCAGTTCACTGCAAACTCCAACTCCCAAGTTCTAGCAATTCTTCTGCCTCAGCCTCCCTAGTAGCTGGGACTATAGGCATGTACCACCACCCCCAGCTAATTTTTTGTATTTTTAGTAGAGATGGGTTTTCACCATGTTGGCCAGACTGGTCTCAAACTCCTGACCTCAAGTGATCCTCCCACCTCTGCCTCCCAAAGTGCTGGGATTACAGGCATGAGCAGTCGCACCTAGCCTGGTCCTGTAATTCTCTCTGGACACACTGGCCCTGTGAGCTGGAGAAGGGCAGGTGGAGCCTGGCACAGAGCAGCCTCTTGGTAGGTGTTGAGTGAATGAGTGGGGGTGGTGAGGGGAGGCCAGGGAAGGCACCCAGGCTGTGTTCCTCCCACCCCCAGCCTTGCCACGACCTACCAGGCTTCCAGCTCCTGCTGAGCTCTTGCAGGGTGGCCCCTCCCCACTTACAGCTCACTGCCTTGGACTAGGTCCCAGCCAATGGCCCGGCGGAGATGTCTTCACTGTTCTTACCCAGTATGACCTAGGCGGGAGCCAATAAGTACAGGGAATGAGTATCGCCCTGAGGGTTCAAAAGTGTGCAGGGAAGGAAGGAAGGAAGAGAGAGAAGGGAGGGGGGGAGGGAGAGAGAGAAGGAAGGAAGGAAGGGAGCAATGAATGAATGCACACATCAAGGAATGAATGAATGCATATACACAAAGGAATGAATGCACACACCAAGGAATGAATGAATGAATGCACACAAAGGAATTAATGAATGTACACAAAGGAATGCATGCACACACACCAAGGAATGAATGAATGCACACATGAATGAATGCATGCACACGAAGGAATTAATGCACACACCAAGGGATGAATGAATGCATACACCAAGGAATGAATGAGTGAGTGTTCACACCAAGGAATGAGTGAATGAATGAATGCACACAAAAGAATGAGTGAATGTACACACCAAGGAATTAGTGAATGAGTGAATGTACACACCAAGGAATGAGTGAATGTATGAATGCACACAAAAGAATGAGTGAATGTACACACCAAGGAATTAGTGAATGAGTGAATGTACACACCAAGGAATTAGTGAATGAATGCACACACAAAGGAATGAATTAATGTACACACCAAGGAATTAGTGAATGAATGCACACACAAAGGAATGAGTCAATGAATACACACAAAGGAATGAATGTACACACCAAGGAATGAGTGAATGAATGCACACACAGAGGAATGAGTGAATGAATGAACGTGCCACTTGTGAAGAGTGAAAAAAGCCTGAGAAACCCCCAGCTGAGGGAGCCCCCAGGTGTGCCCCTGCTGTTGAGAGGCCTGGACATGCTGGTGCATGGGGGAAGGGCTTGGGCTTGGGCTTGGGCCGAACTGGCTCACAGGCGACCCATCAAGTGTCACAAATGACCTTGAACCACTGCCACAAATGACCTTGAGCAGCACGCTTCCCCTCCCGAGCCTTAGCCTCCCCAGATGTAACATGGATTAGAAGAACCACCTCATGGTGCTTTTCTGAAAATTTGGTGGGCCTAACGTGGTGGCTCACGCCTGTAAGCCTAGCACTTTGGGAGGCCAAGGTGGATGGATCGCTTGGGCTCAGGAGTTTGAGACCAGCCTGGGAAACATAGTGAGACCCTATCTATTTTGTTAAAAAAAAAAAAAAAAAAAAAAAAGGAAAGAAAATTCGGTGGGGTGATGGGTGTGCCAGTTGGAGAGCTGTGACATTTGTTTTTTTGGTTCAACCCCAAGCGAGTGCAGACAAGTGACCCTCCCCAGCCAGCGAGCCAGGCCTCTCAGTGTCACCCTGGCTGAGGATGTTCGTGTATGTGTGTGTGTGTCCCTTTCTTTACTGTCCTCATTCTTTGCATCACGTGTGTGGTCTTTTCTGTCTCATACACACACACCCGTCGCATTTGCATGCTCTGACACACAGACACACATTGATGCTTCCTTTTTAAATTTTTTTATTTTTGGAGGCACAGTCTTGCTCTGTCGCCCAGGCTGGAGTGCAACAGCACGATCACAGTTCTCTGTAGCCTTGAACTCCTGGGTTCAAGTGATCCTCCTGCTTCAACCTCCTGAGTAGCTGGGACCACAGGTGTGGACCACCACACCTGGCTAATTTTTTTTATTTTTGTAGAAGTGGGGTCTTGCTATGTTGCCCAGTCTGGTACACTCCTGCTTCTTTATGTATGTATGTATTTATTCTCTTTTTAGAAAATTATTTCATTGAATCCTCCTTTAAGCACAGACTTTTCTGAAGCTCTGGGGACACTTGGGGAGAAGAGGAGGGGAGGGTTCTAGATGCCCTGTAGGGCCACATTGGCCCTGGGTGCAGGACAAGCCCACGCAGGAGAAATGGACCCTGCTGAGGGGTCTCCTCTTTGCCTCTTCCCTGAGTCGCAGCTGGGTGGTCTCCCCTGTTCACTGCCGGGCAGGGTTGGGCAGTGCAGAGCCGAGCCCACCACTGTGTCATAATTCCAGGGGGGAAGGGGCTTGAAGCCTGCATCGTGGGGTGATGGGAACCCGGATTTAGTTGGTATGACCCGAGCTCAGGTTTCGGCTTTGCCACATGCTTGTGGTGGGGTCTTCAGGTGGGAATTCCTCCGTAAAATGAGAGCTTGTGAGAATTAAACTGGTCCCGGCATTTAGGAAACAGCCCCGTGACTCCTTCCGTCTGTTCCCTCCGGAGGGGGCAGTCCTTGAGCTCTACTGAGCCCATGCCAGTGAGAGTCATGGCCGAGCCCCTGGGCCAGATGCCAAGTTCCATGCCACCTTGGCACTTAACTTTTTTGGCTCTGGGCCTCTTTGGCTGTCCCTTCTGTGAAGGGCATCTAAGGTGGTGGGTGGGGGAGGGGAGTTTGGTTTTTTTTGTTTGTTTGTTTTGGTTTTTTCTTTTTTCCAAGGAGTCTCACTCTGTCACCGGGGCTGGAGTGCAGTGGCGTGATCTCTGCTCACTGCAACCTCCACCTCCTGGGTTCAAGCGATTCTCCTGTCTCAGCCACCTGAGTAGCTAGGACTACAGGCACCTACCACAGTGCCTGGCTAATTTTTAAATTTTTAGTAGAGGTGGGGTTTCACCATATTGGCCAAGCTGGTCTTGAACTCTTGACCTCAAGTGATCCACCCACCTCAGCCTCCCAAAATGCTGGGATTACAGGTGTGAGCTACCGCGCCTGGCCTTTGTTGTTGAGACAGGGTCTTGCTCTGTCTCCCAGGCTGTAGTACAGTGGCACAATCATAGCTCACTATAGCCTCAAACTCCTGGCTCAAGCGATCCTCCCGTCTCAGCTTCCCGAGTAGCTGGCACCACAGGCATACACCCGGATAATTTCTGTATTTTTTGTAGAGACAGGATTTTGCCATGTTTCCCAGGCTGGTCTCGAACTTCTGGCCTCAAGCCATCCTCCGACCTTGGCCTCCCAGAGTGCTGGAATTAATAGGCGTGAGCCACCATGCCCAGCCAGGAAGGGGAGTTTATTTAAATAGGCCGAGCCAGGAGCTTTGTCTTAGCCTTGCTCTTTTGTCTACATGCCCTTTTCCCACCTCCCACTAGGCTGCACTTCACTGGGGTAAATCGGTCAGAACCAGCCCAGTGGGAACAACCTGTAACACCTGTTTCCAGACATCCAGGCTTTGGGCTGCAGAATAGGCTCGTGCCTGTTAGCTCACTCTCTGCTAGCCTCCTAGCTGGCCCTGAGCACCGGGTGCAGGGTGTTTGGGATTGGAAATCACAGCTGGATTTCTGTTAGTTCACTGTCACCCTGGCCCCAGGGCTGGCTAGAAAGTGGGCTCTCTGGGCCAGACTCCTATGGGAGTCCCCCAGCCTGGACGCAGCCCTGCCTTGAGTCAGGGCAGCACTGATTCAGACGTGGCCACAAGCGCTTGGCTAATTTTTGGCTCAGGGTCCGGGCAGGCCTCCAGCTCTCGGCGGCCGGCAAATCTGCTGCTGTCTGGGCAAGGAGTCCCTGGCAAGACATGGGGCAGGCGGCAGGCAGGCAGGGAAGCTGAGCTTCTTGGAGTCTGGAATAGGGAACATCCCTGAGGATGACCCAGGCCCTGCACCTGGCTGGGTGTAAGAGTCCCCTGTGAGCTTAAAAATACAGTGTCCAGGGCCGGGTGCAGTGGCTCATGCCTGTAATCCCAGCATTCTGGGAGGCCGAGGAGGGTGGATCACCTGAGGTCAGGCATTCGAGACCAGCCTGACCAACATGGTGAAACCCTGTCTCTACTAATAATACAAAAATTAGCCGGGTGTGGTGGCGCACGCCTGTAATCCCAGCTACTTGGGAGGCTGAGTCAGGAGAATCGCTTGAACCTGGGAGGTGGAGGTTGCAATGACCTGAGATCATGCCACTGCACTCTGGTCTGGGCAATAGAGTGAGACTCCATCTCAAAAAAAAAAAAAAAAAAAAAAATACAGTGTCCAGGGCCCTGCTGCCCAGGGAGCAGTCACCTCTGATGAGGTGGGGTCCAGGAGCTTGGGCACTGCACAGCAGGTGTTGGCAGCAGCTGGGCTACCAGCCGTCCTTGCTTCACAGGTGGGTGGAGCAAAATCGGGAGCTGGGTGATGGGACAGATGTGACAGCAGCTCTTCCACAGTTCTCGGACTGTAACCTGGGATCTTCCCAGCAGACTTCCTCCACCCATCCCAGCTCTGCCTTTTGGGGGCTTCAAGTCTCTCACATTATTATTATTACTTTAATAATTTCAACTTTTAGGCCGGGCTATAATCCCAGCACTTTGGGAGGCCGAGGTGGGTGGATCACTTGAGGTCAGGAGTTCGAGACCAGCCTGGCCAACATGGAGAAACCCTGTCTCTACTAAAAATACAAACATTAGCCAGGCGTGGTGGTGGGCACCTGTAATCCCAGCTACTGGGGAGGCTGAGGCAGGAGAATCTCTTGGACATGGGAGGCGGAGGCCGCAGTGAGTCGAGATGACACCACTGCACTCCAATCTGGGTGACAGTGAGACTCTGTCTCAAAAATAATAATAATTTTAACTTTTATTTTAGATTCTGGGGGTACATGTGCATGTTTGTTACAAAGGTATATTGCATGATGCTGAGATTTGGGATACAAGTGATCTCGTCACCCAGGTAGTGAGCATAGCACTCAATAAGTTTTTCAGCCCCTCCTTTTCCCCTCTCTCCCTGCTTTTGGAGGCCTCATCGTCTGTCATTCCCATCTTTATGTCCGTGAGTACCCAACGTTTAGCTCCCCTTATAAGTGAGAACATTCGATATTTGGTTTTCTGTTTCTATGTTAATTTGCATAGGATAATGATGTCCAGCTACTTCCATGTTGCCGCAAAGGACATGATTTTGTTCTTTTTTATGGCTGCATAATATTCCATGGTGTGCATGTACATTTTCTTTATCCATTCTACTGCTGATGGACACCTGGGTTGATTCCATGTCTTTGCTATTGTGAATACTGCTGCAGTGAACAGACGCGTCTCTCACCTTATTAAGGGAAGTTGACTTTTTGAACCCAAAGGATGGACATTTGGGACATTTCTCTTTCTTGCGAGTGTCTGCGTTTTGGGCTGCTGAGAGAGGCGTCTGGGCTCCTGTTCCCGTTGCTCCCTGTGTTGTGGTGTGACCAACCATCCTAGGTGGCCTGGGACTGAGGGGTTTTCCAGGAGACGGAACTTTCTGTGCTAAACCCAGGAATGCCGAGTTGGGCCCACTTGGCTGTGTGTCAGCTCTGCGTGTGAGCAGCTGGTCTGTTCCCTGCATCCCTGTGAATGTGAGAAGCGTGGTCTTCCTACCGCATGGTGACAGCAAGGACACCAGCAAGGTTGGAGACAAGACAGCCTTCTTCCCCGCTGTGCACTGGCCGAGGCCTGGGGCTAGTGCCTTTCTCATCTCTAAAATAGAGTGATGCTGGAGGAAGGACAGTAGCTCATGCGGGCCGATGCTGCCATCAGAATTTTTACTTTTTTTTTTTTTGAGGGAGTCTTGCTCTGTTGCCCAGGCTGGAATGCAGTGGCGCCATCTCAGCTCACTGCAACCTCTGCCTCCGGGGCTCCAGCGATTCTCCTGCCTCAGCCTCCCAAGTAGCTGGGATTACAGGCGCCCGCTACCATGCCCGGCTAATTTTTGTATTTTTAGTAGTGTTGGGGTTTCATCGTGTTGTCCAGGCCGGTCTCAAACTCCTGACCTCAAGTGATCTGCCCGCTTCACCCTCTCAAAGCGCTGGGATTACAGACATGACCCACTGCACCCAGCCCTGCTATCAGAATTTTTATTTTTTATTTAAAAGACAAGGTCTTGCTCTGTCACCCAGGCTGGAGTGCAGTGTCACCATCATAGCTCACTACAGCCTCAAGCTCCTTGTCTAAAGCAGTCCTCCCGCCTCAGCCTCCCAAAGTGCGGGGACTATAAGTGTGAACCACCGCACCCGGCCTCTGCCTTCATTTTCTGTTTAGAACCATTCCCACTTTACAAATGAAAAATCTCGGGGTTTCAGGACTCAGCCGAGGTGGTCCTAGCAGACCTGGGCCTGGGTCTCATCTTCCCCCGCTTCCCCCGCTGCATTCTTGCTCCAGGCACGTGGAACCTGCCTCTCCCTCCATCTGAGGTCCTTTGCAGGGAGTGGCTGTCTCTCTCTGTGCTCCCCAAGTGCACCCACCTGGGCTGTGGCTCGGGACAGAGGGTCCTACAAGCCCAGATGACTGGGACAAGGAGCCGGGGATGGCCCACAGCCCAGCCCCTCTTCCCTCTCTCTGTCCCTCCCTCCTGGAGTCCCTGGTTCCTTCCTAAATGGATTAGAACCTTTACCGGAAGGAGCCGGCCGCCGTCTGGGGCAGCTGGGGGGCCAGGGCTGGATGGCTGTCTGGTGCCTCCTGCTTTGCCCTGATTCAATTTGGGCCTCAGCAGCTGGGAGGCTGGCAGCCCTAAGGCCTTTCTGGGAATGGTTCAAGGGACCGGCTGGCAGGGGGTGGCTGGGGGGAGGGGGACACCTTCCAGCCCCCAGGCAGGCAGACCTCTCAGCTGGATCTTTTATGAAGTCCAGTCGCGTGCAAGACCCTCCAGCAGGCTTCCTGCCGTGGAACATCCCCAGCTGTGGCCACTGGCCACTTCTTGGTTCATCAGCGGGTGTCATCCATGTGTCCCATCCATGGCCTGTCACCCCCTCCGCATCCCTTAATACAGCAGATTTCAAACTTCTATAAAATTGCAACCCAGAAGAAGAAATGTCTTTTATAAACATTTAGCAGCAAACTCAACATACATTTTGGCCAAACGCCCACCGGCCAGTTGTTTAAATCAATATTTATCCACAGCCAAAAAGCAGAGGAGAGCCAGAACTGAGGCCAGAGCCGAGCTCTGATGCGTCTCTCATTTCTCGGGATGTTTCTGTCCCTGAGGTTGGACACCTCTGGCCTTGTGAAGTGTGATGCACTCTCACATCTCCTATTCTGTGTCACTGGCCAATGATCATATATCATGACCTGCTGGAAGGCCTGTCTGTGGCTGGGACCGCACGCCTTGGGCCTCATGCACACTGGGCACTGATTGGGGTCCTGGGGTGCAACAGTGCAGGCAGACCTGGTTTCTGCCCTCAAAGAGCTTACAGATGGCAGGGGCACCCGTGGCAGCAGAAGACACTCCAGGCCTGGTGCCCTTTGTGGCGCCAGCCCCACAGTCCTCCTGCCTGGGCCTTCCCTACCCCATTGGGTGCAGAAACTCCTTGTCTGCAGGTAGGAGACAGGAGGTTTTCAGGCTCCCTTGGGACCTGCAGCCCAGCTCTCTGCCATCAACACCCAGCAGGGGCCACACAGAGAGCACCGGGACTGAGCCCAGAGAGGGGAACCGAGAGTCCCCTGCCTCTGGTCTCTGCCTTCTTTGCTTGGATTGGTGCAGGGACAGCTGCCTTGAGAGCAGGCCCTGGCACTGGGGCAGCCTGTGGGTGCCCCCTGGGTCGAGAAGGAGAGGGGCAGGGTAGAACCAGGAGCCGAGGGAGGCTGATCTTTGTATCTCATGGGTGCCCAGCTGGGCACTGTCGTACCCAGGAAGCCTGTGCCATGCCATGGGGACCCACAATTGGGGGCCCTGGACTTCAGGGGGAGGATGCAGCTCTGTCCCCAAGGAACCCCATTGCAACAGGACACAGTCCTGCCCTGGGGAGCCCCCGACCTGAGAAAAAGCAGCCTCAGCCCTGCTGTATCTTTCTATACCCCTGAGGTCAAGTCTCCTGGCTAGTAGGGAAACTGAGGCTGGAAGGCCTCGGCAGGGGTGGCATTGGCCTTGGGAGCATGTGACTTGATGCAGAAATGTGACAGCAGAGCTCAGAGGCATGTGGAAGGGAGGGGAGGACATCACCGGATCCTCACCCAGCTGGGCTTCAGGTTGGGGGTACAGGAGGAGGGCTAGCAGGTTGGACAATTAAAAGCTTCGATGAGGCTGGGTGAGGTGGCTCATGCCTGTACTTCCAACACTTTGGGAGGCTGAGGTGGGCAGATCAACTGAGGCCAGGAGTTCAAGACCAGCCTGGCCAACAATGGTGAAACCCCGTCTCTACTAAAAATACAAAAATCAGCCAGACTTGTGGTGGCACCTGTAATCCCAGCTACCAGGGAGGCTGAGGCAGAAGAATCACTCAAACCCAGGAAGGGGAGGTTGCAGTGAGCCAAGATTGCGCCACTGCACTCCAGCCTGGGCAACAGAGCGAGACTCTGTCTCGAAATAAAATTAAATTTAAAATTAAAAAAAGCTTCAAGGACCACCAGCAGATGATGGCAGGCCCAGGAAGGGTGCTTGAGGCAGGAGGAACTGAACCCGCACAGACTAGGGAAGCATGAACATCGGTACATCTGGGAGTGGCACAGCTTAGAGGGCCTGGAGCATGGAGTGTGAGGGGGAACTGGAGTGAAGGACAGGAGACCAGGTAACTAGAATACCAGGCTGAGGAGTTGAGCACTAATGTGGGCAGTAGGAAGCCATAGAGGGTGTGTGAACGAGGGAGGGCTGTGGCCAGAACTGCACACGGTGGGAGAGGTGGCATTTGGGGCCTGCCCAACAGACTGGTCCTGGTGCTGGGCTCAGCTTGGGTGTGCAGACTTAGGAGGGTGTGCCACAGGGTATGAGTTATCCTGCCACCTGTGCCCAGGCCTGTGCAGGCCCTAATCCCATCACACATAAAGCCCTTGGGCCCAGGGAAGGTCGGCCCTGGATACAAAGGTGGCCCTGGGAGTCCGGGGGTCAGGTGGATTGGGGTGGGCGGCCGCCACATGAGCCAAGCCCCCTGCCTTGTGCCCACCACTACTGCCTCCTCCCTCCCCACAGGCGACCATGGCCTTGCTGGGCAAGCGCTGTGACGTCACCACCAACGGCTGCGGACCCGACCGCTGGAACTCCGCCTTCACCCGCAAAGACGAGATCATCACCAGCCTCGTGTCTGCCTTAGACTCCATGGTGAGTGTCCCCACCCACCCAAGAGGAGGGGACAGGGTGAGCGTCCCCACCTGCCTTGTAGCTCAAGTCCTACCCCAGCCACTCAAAGGAGCTTTCACTGACCTGAGCCTCAGTTTATCTGACTGCAGCTAGGGCCACGATGCCTGTGTCAAGGGTGTGAGACTTCAGTGAGATGCAGTACATAAAAATCTAGCCCTGGGGCCGGGCGCAGTGGCTCATGCCTGTAATCCTAGCACTTTGGGAGGCCGAGGTGGGTGGATCACGAGGTCAGTGGTTCAAGACCAGCCTGGCCAACATGGTGAAACCCTGTCTCTACTAAAGATACAAAAAATTAGCTGGGCGTGGTGGCATGCACCTGTAATCCCAGCTACTTGGGAGGCTGAGGCAGGAGAATTGCTTAAACCTGGGAGATGGAAGTTGCAGTGAGCCGAGGTCGTGCCATTGCACTCCAGCCTGGGTGACAGGGCAAGACTCCAGCTAAACAAACAAAAAAAAATCTAGCCCTGGAATAAACACTGGCTCCCAGCCCTCGTCCTCTTGTCCCTTCACCCCTCTTGCCATTCCCACTTTGTCCCTGGGATGAATAACGTGCCTGTCTCCTAGCAGGTGACCTGGGGGATAATGTGTGGGGAGCCATTCACTAGAAAGATGGAATCCCCAACGTTAAAGCAAGAGTTCTAACTGCATCTCGGGCGAGAAGAGAGAAACCGGACTTTGTATAATACGTCACTCCCCTGGTGCTATTGCCTACATACCTAGACCTATAGCAATTTATCCCAAATGAGGACATCGTAATATCATTTTCCTCCAGCCTTTTCCTGGGGGAGGTTCTGTGATGGAAGTGTTAAAAAAAAAAATCTAGCCCAGCACGGTGGCTCACGCCTGTAATCCCAGCACTTTTAGGGGCCGAGGCAGGTGGATCACTTGGGGTCAGGAGTTCGAGACCAGCCTGGCCAACATGGCAAAATCCCATCTCTACTAAAAATACAAAAATTAGCTGGGCGTGGTGGCGCATGCCTGTAATCCCAGCTACTCGAGAGGCTGAGGCAGGAGAATCACTTGAACCCTGGAATTGGAGGTTGCAGTGAGCAGAGATTGCACCACTGCACTCCCACCTGGGCAATAGAGGGGGACTCCGTCTCAAAAAAAATAAATAAAAATAAAAAAATTAGACTGGCATGGTGGCACATTCCTGTAATCCTGCCTACTCAGGAGGATGAGGCAGGAGAATTGCTTGAACCTGGGAGGCGGAGGTTGCAGGGAGCCGAGATCGTGCCACTGCACTCCAGCCTGGGCAACAGAGCAAGACTCTCTCAATTAAAAAAAATTTTTTTAATAAAAATAAAATTAAAAATTTGTCTAACATCAGTTAGCTGCTGTGCCCCTGCATTTTAGGATGATGAAGCACACAGAGGGTAGTACCTTGCCCGAAGTCACACAGCATGACCAGTTTTTTTTTGTTTTGTTTTTGTTTTTGTTTTTGAGACGGAGTTTTGCTCTGTTGCCAGGCTGGAGTGCAGTGGCATGATCTCAACTCACTGCAACCTCCACCTCCCAGGTTCAAGCAATTCTCCTGCCTCAGCCTCCCCAGTAGCTGAGACTACAGGCCTCCGCCACCACACGTGGCCAGATAATTTTTGTACTTGTAGTAGGGACCGGGTTTTACCATGTTGGCCAGGATGGTCACAATCTCTTGACCTCGTGATCCGCCCACCTCAGCCTCTCAAAGTGCTAGGATTACAGGCGTGAGCCACTGCGCCTGGCCCAGCAAGACCAGTTTTTAAAGTGAATTTCTGGGTACAAAGTCTCCCCAAAAAATAAAGGACCTCCTTCAAGCTGTTCCTGCTGTAGGTGGCTCAAGGGCTGCTTAAGTGGTGTTTGGGGCAGTGGTGGGAGACACCCCTGGAAAAGGGGCTGGGTGCCACACTCTCTCCATGACGACCCCTCCCCTATGCAGAGTGACCTTCATGAGGAGGGGGCCCCAGGAGCTCAGCCCTGTGTCCGAAAGCACTGTGAGCTTGGCAGTGATGGAGGTGTGGCTGACGTGGGCAGTGATGGGCGATGCCATGGCCACTAGCGACATGTGGCTATTTGCAATTTTTTTTTTTTTTTTTTTGGAGACAGGGTTTTGCTCTGTCACCCAGGCTGGAGTGCAATGGTGCGATCTTGGCTCACTGCAACCTCCGCCTCCTGGGCTCAAGTGATTCTCCTGCCTCAGCCTCCCTTGTAGCTGGGATTACAGGTGTGCGCCACCACGCCTGGCTAATTTTTTTGTGTTTTTAGTAGAGACAGGGTTTCACCATGCTGGCCAGGCTGGTCTCAAACTCCTGACCTCAGGTGATCCACCTGCCTCAGCCTCCCAAAGTGCTGGGATTACAGGCGTGAGCCACCGCGCCTGATTCATTTAAATTCGAATTCGTTAAAACGAAATAAACTCAGTTGTTCAGTTGCACCAGCCTCATTTTACGTGCTCAGTAGTCAGAAGTGGCTGCTGTCTATGGATTGGACAGTGCAGACGTAGAATGTTTTCATTGTCATGGAAAGTTACACTGGGTTGGCCAGGCGCAATGGCTCACGCATATAATCCCAGCACCCTGAGAGGCTGAGTGGGGCAGATCACTTGAGGCCAGGAGTTTGAGACTAGCCTGGCCAACATGGTGAAACTCCATCTCTACTGAAAATACAAAAATTAGCCAGGCATGGTGATGCACGTCTGTGGTCCTAGCTATTCGGGAGGCCGAGGCAGGAGAATCGCCTGAGCCTGGGAGGCGGAGGTTACAGTGAGCCGAGGTCGTGCCACTGCACTCCAGCCTAGGTGACAGAGCAAGACTTTGTCTCAAAAACAAACAAAAAAAAAAGTTCTACTTGGCAGCAGTGGTCTAGCGAGTGTTTCAGAGCCTCCTTGGAGGAGCACATGACCCTATAGTTATCCTAGCAGTGTGAACAAGACAGGCTCTGCCTGTCCCTGGGCCTTTTAAGGATTTCTTGAGGGACGCTCATGGGTGACAATGACATTTGCTTAGCAGTGACCTAAGTCCAGCCTCCTCCAAATGCCAGGGTCTTTTGGTGGCCTGTAGGGAGGGTGGGCTGAAGGGATGTGCCTTCGTCACCCACTCCCAATCTCAAATCCTCTTCCCCACCCACTCTGGATGCCTTTAGGTGAGTGAGTTTTCTGCCGTGGTCTCGGCGTCTTCAGCTGAGCGGTGACTGTGGGATGAAGCAGCTCTTTCAGCTGTGATGGATGAGAAACAGCTGGATTTATTTGTTTTATTTTTTGTTAATAGTCTACAGTGTTCCCGCACAGAAAGGGAACAGCAAGCTTTTGTTTTCATCTTAGAAGAAAATGAATGCCCTGTGTTTTAATTTTCCAGTAGGGACCCTGGAGGACAGGCCTCCTGGCCCCACGCCGCCTGCACCTTCCTAAGCAGAGCGACTCCAGGCTGGGGCTGGCACAATAGGCAAGATTATGGCCCAGAGAGGTTACCTGGCCCAGGCCACACAGCACAGAACTGCAATTGGAAGCCAGACTTTATAACTGCCAGCACTACCTGACTCAGATGAAAACCAGCATTTATTAGGCACAACTGCCTGCCACAGGCTTCACAGTCAGGGTTTTCCTGATGGGGTAGGTCAGAGACCTGAGATGCTGGTGGTCTTGGTTGCAGGGACCCCCTATATTAAGGCCTTTGAGCTATGGGGCTGCAGACCTCGACTCTGGGGCCATGAGGATAGCCAGCTGCTTGTGTACCCATACAGGGTGTCCCAGTTTAGAGATCTTTTTCCTCCAACCATTGAATCCCCATACCCAAGCCCAGTGGCGCTGTGGAACTGGGCTGCTTGTCCCCAATTCTACAGATGTGGAAACTGGCCATGCAGAGTGGCTCACGCCTGTAATCCCAGCACTTTGGGAGGCTGAGATGGGCAGATCACCTGAGGTCAGGAGTTTGAGACCAGCCTGGCCAACATGGTGAAACCCCATCTCTATTTATAATACAAAAATTAGCGAGGCATGGTGGCGGGCGCCTGTAGTCCCAGCTACTCGGGAGGCTGAGGCAGGAGAATCGCTTGAACCTGAGAGGCAGAGCTTGCAGTGAACCAAGATTGTGCCACTGCACTCCAGCCTGGGCGACAGAGTAAGACTGTGTCTCAAAAAACAAAACAAAACAGATGTGGAAACTGGAGCCCAGGGGAGGGATGTGACTTGCTCAAGTCCCACAGCAGAAGCGGCCGAGGTGGGATTGCAGCCCCAGTCTGTCCAATCCCCGCCTCTCCTGCAGTTCTTCCCACCTCCTCCTCATCCAGGACTTGAGAGGGGCCAAGAAAACCCAGCACGGCATTGTCCCTGGGGCTGGGGCTAAGGTGGGCTTACCCCAATGAGGAGGACCTTGGAGGGAGGAGCAGAGGACACTTGTCTTCCTCCAGCCCCCCATCGCCAATCCCTGCAGGGCCATTCATTCAGTCCCACTACAGAATCTGAGACCAAGAACAATAGAGGGGCCGTCTGTCCCTGGAGCTGCTGCTGGGGTGTCAGGCAGCTGGGAGCTCACATCCCACCCCCAAAGTGGGTACTAGAGGTGTTCGGAGTGTGGGGAGCCCTTCCACTCACACACCCTGCTCTTCCCACAGTGCTCAGCGCTGTCCAAACTGAATGCCGAGGTGGCCTGTGTCGCCGTGCACGATGAGAGCGCCTTTGTGGTGGGCACAGAGAAGGGCAGAATGTTCCTGAATGCCCGGAAGGAGCTACAGTCAGACTTCCTCAGGTTCTGCCGTGAGTACCCCAGGGCTCCAGAGGGCCGGGCCCGCCCTTTCCCGAGGGCAGGCGCTCTAGCCCATCTCTGGGTCCCCAACCCTGTCTAGCCAGGGTGGCGGTGTGTGGGGGGTGAACCTAACAAGCTAGGTTGTCTGAGATTCCCGATGTGGTGTTATTGAGGCAGCCACGGTTTTTGCTGGAATCATTCAGCAGCCCCTGAGTTGAGAGAGACTGGCTGGGTGAACCCCAGTGTAGGCCAGAGCCAGCCACTTCCATCTGCCTTTTCCAGAGGGGGACACCAAGGCCAAGGTTGCTGCTCAGTTCTTCCCCTTAACTATGTATTTCTGAACACAAGGACCAAATGAGCTTATTCCAACACAATTTTTTTTTTTTTTTAAATGAGACAGAGTCTCGCCCTGTCACCCAGGCTGGAGTGCAGTGGCACAATTTTGGCTCACTGCAACCTCCGCCTCCCAGGTTAAAGTGATTCTCCTGCCTCAGCTTCCCAAGTAGCTGGGATTACAGGCACCCACCACCATGCCCGACTAATTTTGTATTTTTAGTAGAGACGGCGTTTCACCATGTTGGCCAGGCTGGCCTCGAACTCCTGACCTCAGCCTCCCAAAATGCTGGGATTACAGATGTGAGCTGCCGCGCCTGGCCATGTTCCAATAAGATTTATTGAATGCCTGCTGTGCATGACATCTTTTCTGATGCTAACTCACCTACCCTGACATCAACCTGATGGGGCAGGCACTGTCATGGCTATAGTCACGGTTAACATCTTAGGCCAGGTGCAGTGGCTCATGTCTGTAGTTCTAGCACTTCGGGAGGCTGAAATGGGAGGATCACTTGAGCCCAGGAGTTGGAGACCAGCCTGGGCAACATAGCAAGGACCCTGTCTCTACAAAAAATTAAAAAATTAACCAGGCTTGATGGTGCACACCTGTAGTCCCAGCTGCTCGAGAGGCTGAGGCAGGAGGATCACTTGAGCCTGTGCGTTCAAGGCTGCAGTGAGCTACGATGGCACCACTGCACTCCAGCCTGGGTGACAGTGAGTCCCCATCTCACAAGAACCATGGTATAGCATGACTTTAAGAGAACAGGCCGCCTGGGTCCACAACTGCTGTGCCTCGACCTGCTCATCTGTGAAAGGGGAGAACGGGTGGGTCTGAGGGTTAAACGAATTTGTACCTGACAAGCACTTAGGGCAGTGTCTGGCACTTGGTTCACACTCAGTAGACACCAGCTGTTGTTACTATTATTAGTATTCACATCACACCCCTAAGATCAGCTGTTTCAGGGACAGGCATCCCCCAGGGCTGGGCCTAGCATTACTGGGGTGCAGCCGCATCTCCAGCCAGCCCCCACCCCACTCAGCCCTCAGAGCCTAGACCTTCTCCAGGGCCAGGATGGGGGACTGGGGCCAGTAGAGTGGACAGCAGCAGGTTGTGTGGCACCCCAGCCGCCCAGAGCCTGAGGCAGTGCACCTGCCTTCTAGAGCCACGCAGAGCCGCTATTTATAGCACCAGGAACTCGGCTGGTTTATTTCAAGCTCCGCAGATCCCAGAGGAGAACAGGCTCCAAGCTGGGAGGGGGCCGCAGGCCCCTCCTCTCATCTCCTTTCCAGTGCAGCTTCTAGAACATTCCCCAAGGATCCACCAGCACTCTCCGGTCCCCACCCTGGCCCAGCCTGTCATGAACCTGCTGTTTGCAACCCATGGCCTCCTCGGAGCAGGGGTTGGGGGGTGCCTGTTTTCTCTCCCTCCGGCAGAGCAGAAAACGGGGGCATAGATTGGTCAAGACAGTGTTTGTGTCAGAGCACAGAAAGGCATGGATGGGGCCGGGCACGGTAGCTCACGCCTGTAATCCCAGCACTTTGGGGGACCGAGGCGGGTGGATCACCTGAGGTCAGGAGTTCGAGACCACCCTGGCCGACATGGTGAGACCCCATCTCTACTAAAAATACAAAAATTAGCTGGGCAAGGCCGGGCGCGGTGGCTTATGCTTGTAATCCCAGCACTTTGGGAGGCCAAGGCGGGCGGATCACGAGGTCAGGAGATTGAGACCATCCTGGCTAACACGGTGAAACCCCGTCTCTACTAAAAATACAAAAAATTAGCCGGGCGGGGTGGCGGGCGCCTGTAGTCCCAGGAGGCAGGAGAATCACTTGAACCCTGGAGGTGGCGGTTGTAGTGAGCCGAGATTGTGCCACTGCACTCCAGCCTGGGCGACACAGTGAGACTCCATCTCAGAAAGACACAGATGGAACATTCATCGAACCTCAGTTCTGAGCTGGAATAGTGGCCTCCTGTGAACATTCACAGACTGAGGCTCAGAGAGAGAAGGGACTTACCCAAGGTCACACAGCAAATTAGAGGTGACCAGAGGTGAGGCCCAGCCCTGGGCCAGGCACTGGGAACTCTGAGATGACCAGCCCTGGCCCTCAGTGGGGTGGTTGGGATAGGGCTTGCTCACTCATTAATTCTTCATTCATTCATTCACTCGTGTATCACATTGTGTGCCAGTCTCCGCAGCTCAGCACAGGGCAGAGACATCCCAACTCGAAGGCCGGGTGGTGAGATGGGTGCTCACTGTGGCCTCGTGTGCTCTGTGTCCCACAGGAGGGCCCCCATGGAAGGATCCGGAGGCAGAGCACCCCAAGAAGGTGCAGCGGGGCGAGGGCGGAGGCCGTAGCCTCCCTCGGTCCTCCCTGGAACATGGCTCAGATGTGTACCTTCTGCGGAAGATGGTAGAGGAGGTGTTTGATGTTCTTTATAGTAAGATCCTTCCTCATTCCATTTGGGGGCCCCAGGGAGGGTGGGAGCCTGGGTCCCCACCCAGCAGAGGGGGCCCCCTCCTGTCCCACTACGGGCCCTGGGCAAAGCCAGACCCCAAGGCATGGGGATACTGGCTACCCCAGCCCTTCCTCATCGCTGCATTCCCAGACACAGATGTTCTGCTCCAGCCGCTTTCCAAACCTCCACCCCCACTGTCCCTGCCCTGGCTCAAGTCACTGCCACCTCTGGCCTAGAAATAGCCCCGGGCTTGCCACGGTCTCCCTGCCTCCAGACCAGCTCCCCATACCTGCCCTGCAACCAAGGGCATCTTCTCAAAGCACAAGCCTGACCATGAATGAAGCTCTTCTCTCCACAGCCTTCAGGGGCTCCCCATCTCCCTGAGCATGGCACAGGGGCCCACACACCCATCCTCATCCCCTCCACACCTTCTTCTCCCACTAGGTGACGGGGCCCTACTGACCTCCCTACAGAAACACTTCCTGTTCTCCAGCACTCGCTGGTTCATTTCACATGCCCTGGCCTTCACGCTGTTGCATCTCTTGAGACTGCCTTTCCCCTCCTCTGTCTGGCGGACACCTGCGTGGCACTGAGGCTCTGCTCCTGGAAGCCCCCTCACAGTGGGTTTAGGCCCCTCTCTTGGCACCCACAGTGCCCTGTCCCCTCACCAGCCCAAGAGCTCTCCATGGTCAGAGGCTGTGTCTGCCCTTTCTAGCTGTCTCCAGCCTACAGTTCAGAGCCCAGCAAAAGCAGGTGCTCAGAGAATGTTTGTTGAATGACTAAGTGAAGGCTGATTGCTTAGCCATGCCTTTCCTGCAGGGAGAGGAGACCTGGCCTCCCTTGGGAAGCATCAGGTTGCAGAGGGCCTCAGGGCCCTAGTGGTGGCCTTCACATGCCCTGGGAAACATTGGGCAGAAACCTTGGGCAGGTCCCTTTGGTCCTCAGGGTCCCACCTCATTCATTTCTGATTTGGTTTTATCCCTTCTCCTACTGTAGCTTTTGGTTTTATGGAGCAAAGGTCTGTGAGGAAACTTCTGCTCTTCTTATGTCAGAAGGAGGGGTACCCAGAGGCCCTGGGTGGCCACACTGTCCACCCTGGGATGGGGGACTTGCCATGCATGGTTGGCTGTGCCCCTGTCGACACTTTTGCCAGCTGCAGGGCCCAGGCGCAGAGCCCCCCGTGCCCCTGCCCGCCTTGCCCTGGCCCCCCTTGTCCACTTTCGGCAGAATTCAAGGAGGCTACGAGAGGATGGGCCTCTTTCTGGCCCAGGATGGGGGCTGTAGCATGGAGGTGACAACAGATATCCCAGTGCCCAGTCCTCAGTCCCCAGCCTGCCTCCCCTCCTCTGTGCCCCCAAGCCCCCATCTTTGTTCCTGCGTCTTCTCAGTCTGTCTCTTCCTCCTCTCTCCTGTCTTTTTCTGCTGCTGCTGCTGCTGCTGCTGCTGCTGCTGCTGCTGTTGTTGTTGTTGTTGTTGTTGTTTTGAGACAAAGTTTCGCTCTGTTGCCCAGGCTGGAGTGCAATGGTGCAGTCTCGGCTCACTACAACCTCCGCGTCCTGGGTTCAAGCGATTCTCCTGCCTCAGCCTCCTGAGTAGCTGGGATTACAGGCGCCTGCCACCACACCTGGCTAATTTTTGTATTTTTAGTAGAGACGGGGTTTCACCATGCTGGCCAGGCTGGTCTCAAACTCCTGACCTAAAGTGATCCACCTGCCTCGGTCTCCCAAAGTGCTGGGATTACAGGCGTGAGTCACCACACCTGGCCTCTCCCATCTTTTTCTGAATCCCCTATTTTTGCTCCCTCTCCACTTCCTCTTCTTCTTGCTTTCTCTCCCCACTCTTGGTCCCTCTGGCCTTAAACGATCCTCCCACCTCAGCCTCCCAAAATGCTGGGATGACAGGCGTGAGCCACTACGCCCAGCCCTTACAGCTTTTTCCTTGCAGCCTGGCTCATGCAAGTCCCCACTTCTCCATCCCTTCTACCCTCTTTTCTCCCACCGGATTGTCTGCCTCTGCTCTGTCCTCTGGGCCCTTGTAGTCCCCGGTTTCCCCTCCAGCCAGGTGCCCAGAGTGGAGAGGGGCTTGGCCGGGGAGGGCAGCAGGGAACCTGCTTGGTGGGGGAGCCGCAGCCCCCCAGATGCAGACAATGGGGCCTTGTCCACAGCACCCACCCCCAGCCTACAGGCAGTTATTCTGCACAAAGTCTGCAGTTATGAGGGGTCCATGGGAACCCCGCACCAAGGAGAGCCACTCAACACTGCCCCCACTCTGGGGCACAGCAGCCCTGACCCCAGCCTGGCTGCCCTCTCATACCAGGTCCCTCTCCTGGACTCTCCCCTACAGGCGAGGCCCTGGGAAGGGCCAGTGTGGTGCCACTGCCCTACGAGAGGCTGCTCAGGGAGCCAGGGCTGCTGGCCGTGCAGGGGCTGCCCGAGGGCCTGGCCTTCCGAAGGCCGGCCGAGTACGACCCAAAGGCCCTCATGGCCATCCTGGAACACAGCCACCGCATCCGCTTCAAGCTCAAGAGGTGAGTGAGGCAGCCGGCCTGGGGCTGGGCCAGGGCCAGGCCAGGGCCGGGGGCTGGAGGCAACTTAGCCAGAGGGGAAGGGACTTGAGATGCCCATGGGGGACCCTGGTGTTGAAAGCTCCCAGTCTGATGGTGGAGGTGAAGTGAAAGCGAAGTCATAGAACAGGATCTGAGCCAGGTCATTAAGCCTCGAAGTCTTCCCAGTGAAGTTGCATTGCAGAGAGACTTGAAGAGACATGACTTGGGACAAAATAGCACCAAAGTGGTCGGGTACAGTAGCTCATGCCTGTACTTTGGGAGGCTGAGGTGGGAGGATCACTTAAGGCCAGGAGTTTGAGACCAGCCTGGGCAACATACCAAGACCCTGTCTCTGCCAAAAAAAAAAAGAAAAATTACCCAGGTGTGGTGGTGCACAACTGTCATCTCAGCTGTTCAGGAGGCTGAGGCAGGAGGCTTGCTTGAGCCCAGGAGTTTGAGGATGCAGTGAGCTGTGATTGCATCACTGCACTCCAGCATGGGCAACAGAGCAAGACCCTGTCTCTTAAAAAAAAAAATGTGGCATTTTAGGCGTCAGAAATGGGAGAACCATGTCCTGTGCTTGCTCAGGTTGTAAATCTAGTGTTAATTAGGGACCCGGGGAGATTAGGTTGTTGAGGCTGGTCTGAGACAGTACTAGTTGTCAGGAGAGCCAGGAAGGCAGCCTGAGGGCTTAAGGTTGAACCCATCTCTGCTAAGTGCCCCAGGCAGTGCAGAGGCAGGAAGGGGAGGGGTGCAGCGGGAGACAGGAGGCAATCAACTGCACCTGGCGGGATCTGATCAGTGGACTGGAGCAGAGGGGCAGGGCCCAGGTCCTCCGGTGGCCTAGCTCTGTGGCCCTGGGCACACCATTCCCACCTCTGAGCCTGCATCCCCACTTGTGAAGTGGAAGAGCAGCTCCTGTCCTGCCCTCCTTATGGGGCTGTTATGTTCTGCAGAGGGCAGGGATGTGGGGTTACGGGGGAAGAGCTGCAACATGTGAAACAGATGTACAAAGCTGTCCATGTGTCCTCTCCTTTACTCAGGCCACTTGAGGATGGCGGGCGGGACTCGAAGGCCCTGGTGGAGCTGAATGGTGTCTCCCTGATACCCAAGGGGTCACGGGACTGTGGCCTGCATGGCCAGGCCCCGAAGGTGCCACCCCAGGACCTGCCCCCCACCGCCACCTCCTCCTCCATGGCCAGCTTCCTGTACAGCACAGCGCTCCCCAACCACGCCATCCGAGAGCTCAAGCAGGAAGCACCTTCCTGCCCCCTTGCCCCCAGCGACCTGGGCCTGAGCCGGCCCATGCCAGAGCCCAAGGCCACCGGTGCCCAAGACTTCTCCGACTGTTGTGGTAACATTGCTGCTGGGATCTCCAAGTCTGGGGGATGGGACAGAAGTCACTCATGCAGGGGACATC
This sequence comes from Hylobates moloch, assembly GCF_009828535.3. Classification (NCBI taxonomy): domain Eukaryota; kingdom Metazoa; phylum Chordata; class Mammalia; order Primates; family Hylobatidae; genus Hylobates; species Hylobates moloch. Next base: position 103,107,168 of record NW_026652276.1, on the reverse strand, counting down.
CTCCCAGGGCAGGTCAGGATGCCTGGGCCCTCTTAGGTTGGAAGGAGCCATGTCTGGGCATGGGGGTGGGACTGGACAGATGGTGTCCTGGCTGAGACCCCTTGGACCTTGGGTCTCTGCTCAGCCATCTGTGAATGATGTCCTTGGCCTTGGACTAAGAGGACGCCTATGAGGACTCCTTGGGTCCCAGCTACTCAGGAGGCTGAGGCAGGAGGATTGCCTGAGCCCAGGAGTTTGAGGCTACATTGAGCTATGATTGCACACCTCTGCACTCCAGCCTGGGTGACAGCACAGCTCTGTCTCAAAAAAAAAAAAAAAAAAAGCACCAGCAATATTTCAGGTGTCAAAAGTGGGAGATCTACATCACGTGCTATAAAGGAAGTAAGCATACTAGTCATCCCCATGCATTCCGTGAGGACCCGCTCCAATTGAATGAGCACCCACTGCATACCCAGCCTGATTGAGGGCACTGGGGGAAGTAGGTCCTGGGGTGGACAGGACAAAAGGAACAGCTGCAGGTGAGGAGCACCTGGATTCATATCCTGGCTCCTCTACTTAGTGGCTATGCATCCTGGGGCAAATCTCTACTCTCTGAGCCTCAGTTTCTTCCTCTATAAAATGGCGATGCTAGCGGTACCTGCTTCCCAGAAGAAGTGTGATCATAATTAAATGACAGATCGGTGGCAGTAGCATCTCCTGAGAGGGTTAAAAATGCATATTCTCAGGCCCCACTGCAGTCTTGCTGAATCTGAAGCTTTGGGGATGGGACCCAGTAGTCTTTTTGGATAACTCTGCCAAGTGGTTCCAATGTGCTCAAGTTTGAGAGTTGCTGTATTAAAGCACTGGGTCTGGCCAGGCATACCTATAATTCCAGCTCTTTGGGAGGCTGAGGTGGAAGGATTGCTTGAGCTCAGGAGTTTGAGACCGGCCTGGGTAACATAGCAAGATCCTATCTCTACCAAAAAAAAAAAAAAAAAAAAGCATTTGGGTCTAATGCTTGGCCTGTAGTAGGTGCTTGTAAGTTATATATACTCATTATTATTATTATAAGGGGGAAAAAAGCCCAAATATGTGGGCTGACCAGGGCTTCGAGCTTATACACGTAAAACAAGTGTTCTTCCCTGGAAAAGGTGACCTCCGACATCCCTTTCTTGTTAACCTGGCTTTTGGCTAGCAGATTCTGGTGCAGAATGTCTTAGGCCTCTGGTCAGGGTCCTTGCCTTGAGTTCGTGATCACAGGAATCAGTTATTGGATGTCCCTGGCAGATGAGGCTGTTACCCCAGAGCCAGGGCCTGTGCAGTGGGGCCAGATCTGGGGAACCCTCTTGGGTCCCACCTGGAACCTGCTTCCTTCTCTCCCTTGTCCAGGACAGAAGCCCACCGGGCCTGGTGGACCTCTCATCCAGAATGTCCATGCCTCCAAGCGCATTCTCTTCTCCATCGTCCATGACAAGTCAGGTAGGACAGCGCCCATGCAGCACCCCGGACTGGGTGGGAATCTGAGGTTGGAGGTGGTGCTCATTGAAATGGAAGTGTATCTCCTGGGTCTTTGTAAAAGAAAGGAGGAATAGCTCTGCTCAAGGGGCTGCAAGTAAACTGGGGTGTAATAGTTATCTACTGCTGTGTGATAAACTACCCCAGACTAGGCATGGTGTCTCATGCCTGTAATCCCAGCACTTTGGGAGGCCGAGGCAGGAGGGTTGCTTGAGGCCAGGAGTTTGAGACCAGCCTGGGCAACGTAGCGAAATGCTGTCTCTACAAAAAATAAGAAAAATTAGTGGATATGGTGGTGCCTACCCGTAGTCCTAGCTACTTGGGAGGCTGTGGCGAGAGGATCACTTGAGCCCAGGAGTTGGAGGCTACAGTGAGCTATGATCGCACCACTGCACTCCAGCCTGGGCAACAGTTAGACCCTATCTCTAAAAAAAAGTTGTAACAAAAAATAAAATAAATAACCCCAAAATGGAGCTTAAAACATCAAGTGTTTATTACCTCACAGTTTCTGGGGGTTGGGAATTCAGGACTGGCTGAGCTGGGCAGTGCTGGATCAGTGTCTCTCATGAGGATGCAGTCAAAATGTCAGCTGGGGCTACTGTCATCCAAGAGTTCAACTGGGGCGGGAGGAGACGCTTCTGAGCTCATTCACATGGCTGTTGGTAGGAGGCCTCAGTTCCCCACCACGTGGGCTAGCCTTGACGGGGCTGCTTGAGCATCCTCACAACATGGCCGCTGGTTTCCTCCAGAGTTCTTGATCCAAAAGAGAGGAATGAGGAAGCCACATGGCTTTTATGACCCATCCTTAGAAATTGCTGTCATATTCTATCTGTTAGAAGCCAGAAACATGATCCAGCCTACCCTCTGTGGGAGAGGAATTAAACTCTACCTTTTAAAGGCAGTGATATATTAAAAAAAAAAAAAAAATGGACAGATTTTTAAAGTATCACACAGAAGGCCTGAATGTAGGAAAGTTTGGGATTCAGTTATACCAAGAAGGAATGCAGTAGGACTTGCCAGCAGTTTTGCTTTGAGGGCCTCAGCCTCACCTCCAGGAAGAGGTTCTGTAAGAAAACCCAGTCCTAGGCCAGGTGTGGTGACTAACACCTGTAATCCCAGTGCTTTGGGAGGCTAAGGTGGGAGGATGGCTTGAGGCCAGAAGTTCTAGACCAGCCTGGGCAACCTAGTGAGACCCCATCTCTACAAAATTTTAAGAAAGAAAGAAAAAGCCCAGTCCCCTGGGATCAGAATGGAGGACCACCGCCACAACAACCCAACCTGCCACTGCCCCAAACAAGGGCCAGCCCTGGCAGGGAGGAGACGTGAATGTCCAGATGGAACAGCATCATGACAGGCCCATGGGCGAGGGGCACAAGCTGGGATAGAATCTCACTGGGTTATTGCAAGCAAGATACTCAGCTTCTTTGAGCCTCAGTTTTCCTATCTGCAAAATAGGAATAATATCTCTGTTTAAAACTTGTCATAAGGAATTAAATAGGATATTATTATATATATAAAGTACTTAGCACAGATAAGCACTTAACAAATTAAAGTTGTTACTTTTACTGATTATAAATGAACCAACGATCACTTGTTATTATTCAATCAAGACAGAGGTTTTGAGAGAAAGACCAGCAGAGCTGAGAGTTTGGGGGAAGCCAACAAGGCCAGTGCTGAGTGAGACCTCAGATGTAGGAGGTACAAGGGTTAGATTCTCAAGATCAAGACTCAGCCCTTAGCCAGACATGGTGGTGGGCACCTGTAGTCGCAGCTACTCAGGAGGCTGAAGCGGGAGGATCGTTTGAGTCCAAGAGTTGGAGGCTGCTGTGAGCTATGATCAAGCTATGATCACACCACTGCCCTCCAGCCTGGGCAACAGAGTGAGACGCTGTCTGTAAAAAAGAAAAAAAGAAAAAACACAGCCAGGAGTGTTGGCTCATACCTGTCATCCCAGCTGCTTGGGAGGCCGATGCAGAGGGATCACGTAAGCCCAGGAGTTCAAGGCTACAGTGAGCTATGATTGCACCACTGCAGTCCAGCCTGGGCAACAGAGTGAGACCCTGTCTCTATTTTTTTAAAAAAATTTAAATTAAGCCGGGCGCGGTGACTCACGCTTGTAATCCCAGCACTTTGGGAGGCTGAGGCGGGCGGATCACAAGGTCAGGAGATCGAGACCACGGTGAAACCCCGTCTCTACTAAAAATACAAAAAATTAGCCGGGCGTGGTGGCGGGCGCCTGTAGTCCCAGCTACTCGGAGAGGCTGAGGCAGGAGAATGGCGTGAACCCGGGAGGCGGAGCTTGCAGTGAGCCGAGATTGCGCCACTGCACTCCAGCCTGGGCGACAGAGCGAGACTCCGTCTCAAAAAAAAAAAAAAATTAAATTAAAAAATAAAATACTCGACCTTAGGCTGGACATGGTGGCTCACACCTGTAATCCCAGCACTTTGGGAGGCCAAGGCAGGCAGATCACCTGAGGTCAGGAGTTTGAGACCAGCCTGGCCAACATGGTGAAACCCCATCTCTACTAAAAACACAAAAATTAGCCAGGTGTGGTGGCAGGTGCCCTGTAATCCCAGCTACTCGGGAGGCTGAGGCAGGAGAATCGCTTGAACCCGGGAGGCGGAGGTTGCAGTGAGCCAAGACCATGCCACTGCACTCCAGCCTGGGTGACAGAGTGAGACACCATCTAAAGAAAAAAAAAAAAAAAACGTAAGACTCGACCTCTTTTTCTGCTGAAGGGACTGCTCTTCCAGCCTCCTGTATGTCTGGGGCAGGATGGGCTTGGGATGGACAGGCTGAGCCTGTTCTGACACCACACCCGTGGGAGAGGCCAGAGACAAATGTTAGGGCAGGAACGGGCAGACGGGAGACCATCAGAGCACCCTGAATTGGTGTATGGTCCGAGGTGGGAGAGGGTGGAAGGACTGGGGGCTGGGGCTGGCCTCGGGGGCTCTGGGGTGAAAGCCCAGTGGTCATGGCCGGTGGAGTGCATGTGACCGTCCCGTGGGGCCCTGCTCACTTGTGCCTCCTGTGTTTTGATAGAGAAGTGGGACGCCTTCATAAAGGAAACCGAGGACATCAACACGCTCCGGGAGTGTGTGCAGATCCTGTTTAACAGCAGATATGGTGAGTGGGCGGCGCGGCCCGCCGTGTGGCCCCAGCAGCCGTGTTGAGCATCTCATTACGTGGCAATCACTCGTGTTCCCCAACACGGCAGCGGGAGCCATATGCTGGCTCCCGCGCGCCGGCACCACTAATGTCATCCGTCGCGGGCTCCTCCTGTCTGGGTAGGGGGTGGTTGTGTCAATATTTCCCTTCCAGATTCTTCAGGGGGCGGAACTGATGGCAAAGCCCCAGACCTGGGCTCAGTGGTGGGGAGCGGGGCAGGTTGGGGGCAGAGATTACCCATCTGGGGGCCGGGCGCGGTGGCTCATGCCTGTCATCCCAGCACTTTGGGAGGCCATGGTGGGAAGATCACCTGAGGCCGGGAGTTCAAGACCAGCCTGACCAACATAGTGAGACCTCCCGTCTCTACAAAAAAAAATTTTTTAACTAGGCTGGGCGCGGTGGCTCATGCCTGTAATCCCAGCACTTTGGGAGGCAGAGGCAGGCGGATCACCTGAGGTCAGGAGTTCAAGGCCAGCCTGGCCAACATGCCGGAACGCTGTCTCTACTAAAAATACAAAAATTAACTGGGTGTGGTAATACACACCTGTAATCCCAGTTACTCGGATCCTGAGGCACGAGAATCACTGGCACCTGGAGGCGCAGGTTGCAGTGAGTCGAGATCGTGGCACTGCACTTCAGCCTGGTGACAGAGTGAGACTCTGTCTCAAAAAATATAAATAAATGCAAATTAAAAATTAAAAAATTAACCCCACACCTGTGGTCTTAGCTATTTGCAGGCTGAGGTGGGAGGATTGCTTGAGTCCAGAAGGTTGAGGCTACAGTGAGCTATGATTGTACCCCTGCACTCCAGCCTGGGCAACAGAGCGAGACCCTATCTCTACAAAAAAACAACAAAACAGATTGCCCATCAGGGGAACTATCCAGAAAAATCTCTGTTGGCCTCATGTGCAAGTCCCCACAGTAACACACCATTTCCCACCTCCCAGCCTTTACCTGTGCTGTGCCCTCTGCCTGGCACAGTCTTTTCACATTTTAGGGACAAATTCCTAATTGTTCTTTGAGACTCGCAGGAAGCCTTTGGATCCCCAGCCTGGGCCAGGTAGGCCTGGGTACCCTGATGGTTCCCTCTCTGTGACACATTGGGAACTTGACGCCCCCTGCCTGCTGCTGTGTCCCTGAGAGCCAGGACTGCACCCAGCCCCTCTCTTTGTCCCTAGCACCCAGGACAGAGTCAGGCTCATAGCAGATGTCAGCCCACCGCACTCTGGAAAGAAAACACAAGTGGTGGGCGCTGTGGCTCACGCCTGTCATCCCAGCACTTTGGGAGGCCGAGGAGGGTGAATCACTTGAGCTCAGGAGTTCCAGACCAGCCTGGCCAACATGGTGAAACCCCATCTCTACAAAAATACAAAAATTAACCGGGCGTGGCATGGTGGCATGCACCTGTAATCCTAGCTACTTTGGGAGGCTGAGGCAGGAGAATCACTTGAACCCGGGAGGCGGAGGTTGCAGTGAGCTGAGATCATGCCACTGCACTCCAGCCTGGGTGACAGAGTGAGACTTTCTCTCGAAAAAAAAAAAAATCATTAAGAAAAGAATTTAAAAAGAAAAAAAAGAAGGGAGGATAATTCCAAGGAAGAAACAGCCTCAATAGGCTGGGAAGTCAGGGGTGGCTTCATGGACGAGGTGTCTTGTGACCACATCTGGGGCAGCCTCTGTGTGTGGGCTGGACCTTCCATATTGACATGGGGCTGAGCAAGACTCTGGAGGCCTTAGTGAGGAGCCTGGGATAGCCGGCTGCCTTTGATGTGGCCACCCTGGCCCAGCCACGCCTCCTCACTCCTCAGAGCTGCAAAGGGCTGTCTGCACCTGCCCCTGAGTCTCTCCCCACCCCAGGCAGGTGTGAGCCAGGCAGAGGTTGGGGGAGGGGAACCAGGGAGGAGCCGGCTCTGCCTGCCTTGGGAGGGTTCTGCCCAGGCCAATGTTCTGGCCTGTCCCACGCTCTGGACTTTCCAAAATGCCAAAAGCCTTTTCCAAATGTCAGTTCCTGAGTCACATCCAAAGAGTGTTGGGTGTGGAGTGGTCAAGAACTTGTTCCCCATAAAGCCAGAGCTCCCTCTGGGGAGCTGCGTGGGGGAGAAGGCAGCTGCCCAGGAGTACTGGGGACCCCCCCGGATGGTGGCATCGGCGTTTGGCAGCCCAAGGCATCCCACAGATCGTGGGTGAGCAACCCCTGCCCCCAGCTCTACCAGCCACCAAATCTGGGTGAATTGGGCCAGTGACGGTGTGGGTGGTGCAGAGGAGGAAGAAACAGAAAAATAAGAATTGGGGGAAATGTTAGGCTTCAGGAAGCCTTGAGGACATGTCCTCTGGGAAGATGCTGGGACCAGGTGAGGGGCCGAGGAGGGTGCAAGGTGGCACTGCATGAAGGCAGCCCCTTCCCAAGGGGCAACAGCAGAGTTGGGGGGTTGGCCCTCTGTCCACTGAATCTCTCCACTGCTGAAAAGACAGGCCCCAATAAACCAGATGAACCAGACGGAGATGAATTCACAGGCACTCAAAGGACCAATTGCTCAAGGGCTGGGGCTGGGGGTGGCTGCTGATGTGGGAGGTGGGGGGGTTGTGGGGAGAGATGCTTTGCCAGCTGTTGAGATTTCGAAGGTTTCATTTGACAATGAGCTAAGTGTGACATCTCAGTGGGATCTGGATGCCAAAGCCACCAACGCAGACCTGGGCCGCTGTGTCAAAGGAAAACTGTCAGAGGCACCCAAGGGAGGGCCCAAGTGGGGCTGGACGGAGGTCCAGCTCTGGGCTGGCACTTATAGGAACACAGACAAAGCATGGTGTGGCCAGAGAAGCAGGGCTAGGACAGGGAGGGGCCTGAGGAACAGCCAGGAGATACGGAAGCTTGGAGGGAGGACAGTGTGTGGAGGCCCCATCCGTGGTCACACGGGGAAGCAAGACTGAAGTGGATACTCAGGTCAGGGGAAGGGGGACCCGTGAAAGCACTTGCTTAAGGCCAAGAGCGATGGCTCATGCCTGTAATCTCAGCACTTTGGGAGGCTGAGACAGGAGGATCACTTGAGCCCAGGAGTTCAAGATCAGTCTGGGCAACATAGCAAGACCCCATCTCTTCAAAAAATAAAAAAATAAATAGCTGGGCATAGTAACACATGCCTGTAGTCCTAGCTACTCAAAAGGCTGAGGTAGGAGGATCACTTTAGCTAGAAGTTGAGGCTGCAGTGAACAATGATTGCGCCACTGCACTTCAGCCTGGGCTGTTAGCAAGACCCTGTCTCTAAAAAAGAAAGAAAGAAAGTACCAGCTTGTATTAGGAACATAGCAGGTGCTTAAAAAGTATTTGGTGTGGGGCCAGCCACTGTGGTTCATGCCTTTAATCCCAGCACTTCGGGAGGCCAAGGCAGGCAGATCACCTGAGGTCAGGAGTTCGAAACCAGCCTGGCCAACATGGTGAAACCCTGACTCTACTAAAAATACAAAAATTAGCCAGGTGTGGTGGCACACGCCTGTAATCCCAGCTACTTGCAAGGCTGAGGCAGGAGAATTGCTTGAACCCAGTCAGGGAGTTTGCAGTGAGCCAAGGTTGTGCCGCTGCACTCCAGCTGGGCAACAGAGCAAGACTCCGTCAGGGAGGAAAAAAAAAAAAAAGTATTTGATGAATGAATGAATGAATGAAAACGTGTAGCTGGGGTGGAAGTGAATGACTGAAATGGCACAAGTCTGGGAAAACAGAGCAAGTAGCCTGGGCATGATCCTGGATTCTGTCTGCTTGGCTGTTGGCAGAGCCATCAGCTTCTGGGGTGTGTCTTGTTTATGGCGCTGGTGAATGAAGGGCGTGCCGAGCTCCTCCCTGGAAGAAGGCACACACCTGTGCTCACCTGTGCAACTACTCGCCTGCCAGGAGCCAACCTCAAGCTTGGGCACTTCCTTTAGCCATTTGTATACTCACTATGCAGAAAGCACTTGGTGTGTGCCCAGCCCCGTTGAGGTCGCAGTGGTAAGGCAGAAAACAAAACCCCTACCTTTTTCAGACAGTCTCGCTCTGTCACCCAGACTAGAGTGTAGTGGTGCAATCACAGCTCACTGCATCTTCGAACTCCTGGACTCAAGCGATCCTCCAGCCTCAGCCTGCCAAGTAGCTGGGACTACAGGCCCACGCCCGGCTAATTTTGTGTATTTTTATAGAGATGGCTTCTTACTGTGTTGCCCAGGCTTGTCTTGAACTCCTGGGCTCAAGCATTTCCCAACCACTGTAGCCTCCCAAAGTGCTGGGATGACAGGCATGAGCCACTGCACCTGGCCAAAACCCCTGTTCTTATGCAGTTTCCTTTCTAGACAGTGAGCACACGTAGAGATGAGTGTGGATGTAGTGTCAGGTGATGACCAGTGGATGACAGACACAGCAGGGGAGGGAATGAGGGATAGAGGAGGTTGTGTTAGGCTGCCAAGGTGCTATTTGAGCAAACACCTGAAAGGAGGGAGGGAGGGAGGGAGGAAGGAAGGAAGGGAGGGAGGGAGGGAAGGAAGGAAGGAAAGATGGGTGGGTGGGTGGATGGATGGATGGGTGGGTGGATGGATGGATGGATGGATGGATGAGCAGATGGATGGACAGCCGGGTGGGTGGATGGATGGATGGGTGGATGGATGGATGGATGGATAAAAGGATGGAAGAATGAATGGGCACATGGATGGATGGATGGATGGATGGATGGATGGATGGATGGATGGACAACCGGGTGGGTGGATAGATGGATGGATGGATGGATGGATGAATGAAAGGATGGATGGATGAATGGGCGGATGGATGGATGGATGGATGGATGGATGGATGGATGGATGGATAGACAGATCGATGGATGGATGTTTTGGATTTCTGGGAGAAAGGGATCTGAGCAGACAGAAGAGCAGGTACAAAGGCGTTGAACTGAGTGTATGCTCCTGGCCGGTAGGGGAGGCACCAAGGGGGCGGCAGGGGTAGGGGGAGCACACAGAGGCATGAAGGGGGCAGATGAGGTCAGAGGTGATGAAGTCACATAGGTAGGACTTTGGCTATCACCAAATGAGATGGGAGCCACTGGACATTTTTTATTATTTTTTTTGAGACAGAGTCTCACTCTGTTGCCCAGGCTAGAGTGCAGTGGCATGATCTTGGCTTACTGAAGCTTTGAACTCCTAGGCTCAAGTGATTCTCCCACCTCAGCCTGCCGAGTAGCTGGGACCACAGGCGTGCACCACCACACCTAGCTTTTTATATTTTACTTTCTGCAGAGATGGGGTCTTGCTGTGTTGTCCAGGCTGGTCTTGAACTCCTGGGCTCAAGCCATCTGCCCACCTCAGCCTCCTAGAGTGCTGGAATTACAGGCATGAGGCACCACACCCAGCCCAGCCAATTTCCTAATAGAAAAGTGACATGATTTTGACATTTCTGCAGGATCTCTCTGGCCGCTACATGGCCAGAGTGGAGTGGGGACAGTGGGAGGTGATGGTGACCGCAGTCCCCAGGTCCTGTGCGTCCAGCAGCCTGTCTCACACTCAGTCTTGCCATTTGGTTGTCTTTCCAGCGGAAGCCCTGGGCCTGGACCACATGGTCCCCGTGCCCTACCGGAAGATTGCCTGTGACCCGGAGGCTGTGGAGATCGTGGGCATCCCGGACAAGATCCCCTTCAAGCGCCCCTGCACTTATGGAGTCCCCAAGCTGAAGCGGATCCTGGAGGAGCGTCATAGCATCCACTTCATCATTAAGAGGTGCGGGTGGGGCTGGGCGCGGTGGCTCATGCCTGTAATCCCAGCATTTTAGGAGGCCAAGGCAGGCGGATTGCTTGAAGCCAGGAGTTCGAGACCAGCCTGGTCAACATGGCAAAACCCCGTCTCTATTAACAATACAAAAATTAGCCAGGTGTGGTGGTGGGTGCCTATAATCCCAGCTACTTGGGAGGCTGAGGCAGGAGAATCTCTTGAACCCGGGAGGCAGAGGTTGAAATGAGCCAAGATCACACCACTGCACTCCAGCCTGGGTGACAAAGTGAGAGTCTGTCTCAAAAAAAGAGGTGCAGGTGGGCGTAGGGGACTGGCCTTCCGCTCCGGGCTTGGCTTGGGCTCTGGGTTTTGGGGCATCTGGGATAAGCAGGGGCCTGGGGAGGCAATGACGGGGCAGGGGCAGAATGAATGGTTCTCTAACTTAACAAAGAGAATCAGACGGGTCTGGGAGAGAATTCTGTTATAGCTCCTTGCATAGCTGTGTGGCCTCTTCCTTCTGGGCCTTTTGAGGATTGAATGGAAAATGCAGGCATGGTGTCTGGCCTAATCAGGCACTTGGTAATTTTTTTTTTTTTTTTTTTTGAGCAGAGATGGGATCTTGCTATATTGCCCAGGCCTGCATAGCCTGAGTGTCAAAGCAAGGCCCTGTTTCTTAAAAAAAAAAAAAAAGGGTGGGGAAAAGGGACAATGATGGCCCCCCCGACCCAAGTTTTCCTAACATAAAATGAAAAAGTGGATGAAACACACCTGACATGTAGCAGATGTTTAATAAGCATGAGGTGTTTTTTCATTGACCTCATTTCCCTCGTGAATTAAAACATCATTAAGTGCATCGGTGCACCTGAAGACATTTCCGACCTGGGCGTTCTTGGGCAAGTTACTTAACCACTCTGTGCCTCATTTACATAAACCAGGCCTGATACCAGCCCAGGCAACATGGCGAGACCCCATCTCTGCAAAATATTTAAAAAGTTAGCCAGGCATGGTGGCAGGTGCCTGTAGTCCCAGCTACTTGGAGGCTGAGACGGGAGGATCACTTGAGCACAGGAGTTTGAGGCTGCAGTGAGCTATGATCGTGCCACTGCACTCCAGCCTGGGTGACAGAGTGACACCCCATCTCAAAAAATAAAAAATAGGCCAGGCATGGTGGCCTGGATTATGCCTGTAATCCCAGCACTTTGGGAGGCCGAGATGAGTGGATCACCTGAGGTCAGGAGTTCGAGGCTAGCCCGGCCAACATGGTGAAACTCCGTCTCTACTAAAAATACAAAAATTAGCCAGGCGTAGTGGCACACACCTGTAGTCCCAGTTATTCGGGAGGCTGAGGCATGAGAATGGCTTGAACTCGGGCGGCAGAGATTGCAGTGAGCCAAGATGGCACAACTGCACTCCAGCCTGGGTGACGGCAAGAATCCATCTCTAAATAAATAAATTAAACATAGAAAAATCAGGCCTGATAATTGTCCATGCCTCATAGTGTTGATCGAAGAGTAAATGACCAGATGTGGATGAAATGCTTAGAACAGTGGCTACAGCTTCAGAGCCTCCAAGTACATTTTTTTCTATTACACACCCCAGCCTCATCATTTAACCATCTGAGATCATCCTGGCAAAAGTGAGTCAGGAGAGAAGAGGGCTTAAAAAGGAGCCAGGGACCAGGCACGGTGGCTCACGGCCTGTAATCCCAGCACTTTAGGAGGCCAAGGTGGGCGGATTACTTGAGCCCAGGAGTTCAAGACCAGCCTGGCCAACATAGCGAGACCCCATCTCAAAAAAAAAAAAAAAAAAAGTGGGGGGAGCCGGGAAGTAGAGTCTCTGCCCTGGCCCAGGTATCTGCAGGGTATGCACCGTCTGGGAGTCAGAAGTGCTTTCTACCAGGCCTGAGGGTCTTGTTATGGGTGGTACAGCTCTCTGCCCCCACCTCCGCCCCAACCCCAACTCATGCCAAGTTCTGGCCTCCTACTTCTCATGTCTGTATTTCTACTGGGATACAATAGAATCCCCCAGGGCTGTGGGTTCACATCTCAGGGGCAGATATATTGGTTCTAGCTAAGCCAGAACTCAGGAGGAGAAAGTATCTGGAGAAGATTTCTAGAACTCAGAACTGTGCTTAGAGGCTGGCCAGACCCCTTGGTCAGTGCCTATCATGTGGGCCTTCCAGTCCGGGCAGCCCGTGAGGGCATCTGACTGCTCCCTGACATCTGCCTCCACCCCCAATGCCCCCCCAGGGAATGGTGTAAGTCCCCGATGCTGTCTCGAACCCACCTCTCCCCGACCCTGTTCTCCCTGATAAATAAATAAAACTGTAAATAATAAAACTGCAGGCTGAGCACTGTGGCTTACACTTGTAATCCTAGCACTTGGAAAGGCTGAGACAGGAGGATTGCTTGAGGCCAGGAGTTTGAGACCAACCTGGGCAATATAGTGAGACCCTATCTCTACAAAAAAATAAAATAAATAGCCAGGCCTGGTGGTATGCACCTGTAGTCCTAGCTACTGAGGAGGCTGACTGAGGAGGATCACTTGAGCCCAGGAGTTGGAGGCTGCAGTGAGCTATGATGACGTCACTGCACTCCAGCCTGGGTGACAGAGCCAGACCCTATCTCTAAAAACAATAATAAAACAACAACCAGTGCTGGCTGTGTCTCCATAATCAGCTGCCTGAGGGCCCCTGACCCACCACCAGGCACCACCCTGGTGGGACTGAGGTTAGAAGGAAAAGAATGCCAGAACGCCAGTCCTGGAGGCAGGAGGGCGTGTGAGCCCAGCCCCGCCCTCTCAGACTCTCAGACCTTTATTTCATCCTCGTTTTCCTGGCTAGAGGTTCCGTGCATCTTTTTTTTTTTTTTTTTTTTGAGATGGAGTCTCACTCTGTCACCCAGGCTGGAGTGCAGTGGTGCCATGTTGGCTCACTGAAACCTCCACCTCTCAGGTTCAAGCGATTCTCCTACCTCAGCCTCCCGAGTAGCTGGGATTACAGGCATGCACCACCACACCTGGCTAGTTTTTGTATTTTTAGTAGAGACGGGGTTTCGCCATGTTAGCCAGGCTGGTCTCGAACTCCTGACCTCAGGTGATCCACCCGCCTGGGCCTCCCAAAGTGCTGGGATTATAGGCATGAGCCACCACGCCCGGCTGGTTCCATGCATCTCACCCGGATGGCTTGGGTCCCTAAATGGGCCCCTGGGTGCCCAGCTTCCCCTCCTCCAAGACATTCTCTGACAATCTGACCTTGTCATGACCATTGGAGCACCTGTTGCCCACAGGGTACATGCCAGGTGCCTGAGGACAGCACTGAAGGCTGTGCAGCTCCACCTCCAGCCTCCAGTCACCTCACCTAGCTCACTGCTCTCTCCCCTGCAAAGTCTCTCCCGCTTCCCTGCCTAAGGGAAGGGCTGGCCACTCACTGCTTGGGCCCCCTCGATTTCTAAGACACCTGTGAAGGGTCCCACGAGGCCAGGTGCAGTGGCTCTTGTCTGTAATCCCAGCGCTCTGGGAGGCTGAGGCAGGAGGATCACTTGAGGTCAGGAGTTCACCTGGACAACATAGTGAGACCCTGTCTCTACAAAAAAATTTAAAACTTAGCTGGCATTGGTGGCGCATGCCTGTAGTCCCAGCTACTTGGGAGGTTGAGGTAGGAGGATTGCTTGAACCCAGGAGTTCGAGTCTGCAGTGAGCTGTGATTGCACCACTGTACTCCAGCCTGGGTGATAAAGCAAGACCCCAACTCAAAAAAAAAAAAAAAAGGGTCCCACGGTTCACCTTGTGCTGCCGCGATTGGTTGGCAACTCTGCTTTGTGCCATCCTGTGCCTGTCACTGAGTAAGACGCAGGAGAAGTTGGGCAGAAGCCCTCAGGATAAATGAACAAGTCATGCAGAGTAGGTGCTGGTGGGAAATGGGCTTGAGTCACTCACCTGGGGCCAGAAGAGGCCCCCAGGGCGTTGTGAGCAGATTAGACCCTCCAAGACTGCCCCAGGGGTTGGCCCAGGCTTTCCCTAGCTGTGCAAAAATGGTTTGGGATAGGCCGGGTGCCGTGGGTCATGCCTGTAATCCCAGCACTTTGGGAGGCTGAGGCAGGTGGATCACCTGAGGTCAGGAGTTCGAGACCAGCCTGGCCAACATGGTGAAACCCCATCTCTACTAAAAATACAAAAATTAGCCGGATGTGGTTGCACACGCCTGTAATCCCAGCTACTCAGGAGGCTGAGGGAGGAGAATCCCTTGAACCCGGGAGGCGGAGGTTCATGGGGAGCCCAGCAGGAAATTAGAACAGAGGCAAAAACGCCAGTCATGGGAGGCAGAGCTGGGGGAGCGAGGCTGACAATGACTTCTGTTTTCACACTGAGAGATCCCACTCCCCGCCGAGATCGCGCCACTGCACTCCAGCCTGGGCGACAGAGCAAGACTCCATCTTAAAAAATAATTAATTAATTAATTTGATTAAAGTACAACAATTAGCAGGGCATGGTGGTGCACGTCTGTAGTCCCAGCTACTCAGGAGGCTGAGGCAGGAGAATCGCTTGAACCCTGGAGGCGGAGGTTGCCATGAGCCGAGATCGCACCACTGCACTCCAGCCTTGGCGACAAAGTGAGACTCTGTCTCCAAAAATAAAAATAAAAATAAAACGGTTTGGGATGTTCTGAGGCTCCGGACATGCCCTCTCCTGCCTGCGTGTCTGCCGGGTGCCCAGGTCTGTAGCTGTGCATGTGTCACTTAGTGACCGTCACCAAAGGGAACCTGGAGGCATCTCCCCGAGCCCCGGGAGAGTCCTCCAGCCTGCACCGTTCTCATGCCTGTCTCTCTTCTCTCCCCAGGATGTTTGATGAGCGAATTTTCACAGGTATGTGGGGACCATCTAGTCCATTCTGAAGTTTCCAGGTTGGTTCCCCAACAGAACCCGAGCTGCCACCGCCCTGGACTTGGTCCTCCTGAGCGCCTCCCCTCAGGCAGGGAGGGAGGCTGGGCTGTGGCTTCTGTGTCCTGGGACAGAAATGGGTCCCGGGCTCCTAGGTGCTGACAGACTGTCAGGACAACCCCTCCCAGCTTCAAATGCCCTGGACAGAGAGTACTAACGCTGGATGCTAACCTGTGACAGGTTGGTGAACCTGAACCTGTACCACGCTGTCTTTGAAGCTGCCAGCATATTTTATTTTAATCTGATTCCAACAGTCCTATGAAGGTAGCTCCACTCCTATCCTCACGTGCAGACAGACGAATGGAAGCCCAGCTGGTGAGCATTGGTCCCTGCTGCATGCCCAGCAGTGTGACTCCAGAGCTCATACAGTGGCCCGTGGGCCAGCACGCCTGTCCCAGGAGGAAGATGCGGGCTCTTCCTGGGGCAGCAAAAGCATCATGGATCTTGGGGTGATCCTGGCACCCCAGTTCCAGTCCCGCCTCCCACCAGCTCTGTGACTTTGGGCAAGGTCTTGTGGGCTTCAGTTTCCTCATGTGTGAAATGAGGATGATAAGAGCGCCTTCCTCTGGGCTCCTGGCACGATGAAATGAGTGCCTGGTCCTGTGATGCAGCCGTGGGGAAGCCCCGGCCCTTTTCTGAGGGCTCCTCCCCCATAGTGTGTTGGAGGGCAGAAGAACCATCTCTGGTTGCTGCCTCCCATTGCTCCTGCCCCTTGCTCTCCCAAATCTCTGGCCACCTCTGGCACCAGGGCTGCTGTTCCTCCTTCTGGCAGCAGAGTCTCTCCCCAGGACCCATTCCTGGCTGTTGGCTGGACATGGCACCCACAAGGATGGGCAGAGGCCAGGCCCTATCCCCAGGATTCCCCCAGCTTCACATATGGAGACCTTTGCCCAGGGACCCTGCAGCAAGAGGAGGCCAGAGGGCCTTCACCCTGCCCTCCCTGACTCTCCCCACAGGGAACAAGTTTACCAAAGACACCACGAAGCTGGAGCCAGCCAGCCCGCCAGAGGACACCTCTGCAGAGGTCTCTAGGGCCACCGTCCTTGACCTTGCTGGGAATGCTCGGTGAGGCCCTGCCCCTGGCCCCGGAGGCCCACAGCCAGCCCTGCTCTGGGCTGAGGCAGTGTTACCTGCAAGGGGGGACCCAGGGCGGCTCCCACCACACCACCACCCCTGAAGGTGCAAAGGGAGGGCAAGGGAAAACAGACTCCACCTACTTCCCTCTGCCTAGAGAACTCTCACCTAGAGAACTGTCCCACCCCCAACATCTAGCCAGATGTCACCTCTCTCAGAAGCCTCTAAATGCCCGCACTAGGCCAGGTGTGGTGGCTCACACCTGTAATCTCAGCACTTTGGGAGGCCGAGGTGGGCGGATCTCTTGAGGTCAGGAGTTCGAGACCAGCCTGGGCAACACGGTGAAAACCCCATCTCTACTAAAAACACAAAATTAGCCGGGTGTGGTGGTGCGCATGTGTAATCCCAGCTACTCAGGAGGCTGAGGCAAGAGAATGGCTTGAACCTGGGAGGGAGAGGTTGCAGTGAGTTGAGATTGCACCACTGTACTCCCGTCTGGGTGACAGAGCGAGACTCTGTCTCAAAATAAATACACACCCACACCAGGCCGGGCTTGGTGCCTCACTCCTGTAATCCCAGCACTTTGGGAGGCCAAAGTGGGTGGATCTCTTGACCCCTGGAGTTTGAGACTACTCAACACAGTGAGTAGTGCCTGGGCAACAGAGTGAGACCCTTGTCTCTACAAAAAGTAAAAAGTTAGCTGGGCATAGTGGCTGGTACCTGTGGTCCCAGCTACTTGGGAGGCTGAGGTGGGAGGATAGCTTGAGCCTGGTTGGTCAAGGCTGCAGTGAGCCATGATCGCACCACTGCACTCCAGCCTGGGCAACAGAGTAAAGACCTTGTTTCAAAAATACAAACATGTAGCTGGGCGTGATGGCTCACGTCCGTAATCCCAGCACTTTGAGAGGCTGAGCCAGGCAGATCACCTGAGATCAGGAGTTTGAAACCAACCTGGCCAACATGGCGAAACCCCGTCTCTTCTAAAAATAAAAAAAAAAAAATTAGCCAGGCATGGTGGCGCATGCCTATAATAGTCCCAGCCACTTGGGAGGTTGAGGCAGGAGAATCGTTTGAACCCCAGAAGCGGAGGTTGCAGTGAACCAAGATTGTGCCACTGCACTCCAGCCTGGGTAACAGAACAAGACTCCGTCTCAAAAAAAAAAAAAAAAACTTGGATGCATACATACATACACATACACACCTACATGCGTACATACATACCAACCCCAGGTCTGATGCCTGTCCTGAGTGCCCACCAGACCCTGCCCCCAGCACTCAGCTTGGCTACCATCCACCAACACCCCCCAAGCACATTCTGACCTCTTAGGGGCAGGGGTGGGCCGTTTATCCCAGAATCCCCACATCATATCAGGCTTCTCCCTGCAGTTCTCTTGGAGGGAGGGAATTAACCAAATCATCTGTCCCAGGGTTCCTGCCACCTTCATTCTCCAGCCCCCTCCCCAGATTCTTAACACTTTCCAGGCCCTGCAGGTCTCAGTCCCCCACAAGCAGTGATCAAAACCCCCAGTATGCCAAGCCCAGGAGCCCCAGAGCTCCCAGATGGTAAGGAAGGGGGATCCCCAGATGGTTCACCCCAGGAGAGTGAGCAGGCGCCTGGCTCGGCCACCCCTGGAGATTGTGGTCCCTTGAGACAGGGCACAGGGAATCTGTCTCCCTGGTGGAGGTGGGGAGCACCATCCTGGAGGGCCAGGGGCTGATGGGGACAGGGATGCCTTCTGCAGTGGCGACCGTGGTGGGCCCCGACCGCCCGGAGGGGCAAGGCTGGGGCAGGGTGGCCCTGGACTTGGCTGACAGGTGTCATTTCCTGCTTCCCTTCACAGGTCAGACAAGGGCAGCATGTCTGAAGACTGCGGGCCAGGTGAGAAGGAACAGGGCCCACTATGTGTGTCGTGGGCCGGGAGGGCAACCACCAGCCCTACCCGGCAGCCTTGGGGAGGAGCTCAACTCAGCCCATGAGCCTGGAGTGCTAACGAGCCTCCTCTGCCCACCTGCATCCCCCAGGCCTCGCAGCGCGGAGGTGCAAGGCATGCTGGGAGCTTACTGGGGTTGAGGACACGGACAGCTGGGTGTTGGCCATCACCACTGCCTCCTGTCAATGCCCAGACCCAGGCTCCAGGTTCTTGGCCCAGCAGCCTCCCCTCTGGGGGTCCTCAGCCACCAGGTCTGTAAATTGGAGCCTCTAAGCCTGGCCTGAGGGCCCCCCTGACCTCCAGTTCCAGTCTGGGCAGGAGCCAGGGGGCTGACATGACTTGTCCTAGGTAGGGCCTCAATAACAAGTTACAGACACCAGAATGTTCTGGAAAGACTCACTCTGCCCAGTCAGGCTTGTGCCAGACTTGACAGGATCCTTCCTTTCCACCTTGCAGGAACCTCCGGGGAGCTGGGTGGGCTGAGGCCGATCAAAATTGAGCCAGAGGATCTGGACATCATTCAGGTCACCGTCCCAGGTAAGGGATGGGCATCTGACCAACCCTTGCAGAAATCAGGGCCATACCATTAGCCTCCCGAGGGTCTGCCCTGGTGAAGAAGAGTCCTCCAGGCCACTGTTTCTCTCCATGGATTCTGAGAGCCATCAGTGTATTGTGAATGCTTTTTCTGGCCACATCTGCCCCCTGCATTGCGAATCAGTGTTCTCAGCTCTGACGTTCCAGAAGGTCCCCTCAAACTTCACCTCCCTGGCTTGGCTTCCCTGGGATTTGTGAGGCTGGAGAGAAGAAAAAGGCATGAGTGTGAGGCTCTGAGTTGGACCCTACCCCCTGCCAAGCCTCATTTTCCACATCTTCAGAGGAGAGGGTAGATTTGGGCACTGGAGCCTCAGTATGGGGTGACTGTTAGAAGCCAAGAGGGTGCCGGGCACAGTGGCTCATGCTTGTAATCCCGGCATTTTGGGTGGCTGACACGGGAGGATGGCTTGAGGCTAGGAGTTCAAGACCAGCCTGGGCAACATAACAAGACCCCCATCTCTACGAAAAATACAAAACATTAACCAGATGTGGTGGTGTGTGCCTGTCGGTATAGCTTCTCAGGAGGCTGAGGCAGGAGGATCACTTGAGCCCAAGAGTTGGAGGCTGCAGTGAGCTGTGATCCCACCACTGCACTCCAGCCTGGGCAACAGAACGAGAACCTATCTCAAAAAAAAGAAATGGCTGGGCACAGTGGCTCACGCCTGTAATCCCAGCACTTTGGGAGGCCGAGGCGGGTGGATCACCTGAGGTCAGGAGTTAGAGACCAGCCTGGCCAACATGGTGAAACCCCATCTCTACTAAAAATACAAAAACAAGCCAGGCGTGGTGGCTCATGCCTGTAGTCCCAGCTACTTGGGAGGCTGAGGCAGGAGAATCGCTTGAACCCGGGAGGCGGAGGTTACAGTGAGCCAAGATGGCGCCACTGCACTCCAGCCTCGGCGACAGAGTGAGACTCCATCTTGAACAAAAAAAAAAAAAGAGAGAGAAAGAAAAGGACCCTTGTCTGTGGGGAGACTGGGCTGGGTGGTCCCTGAGGGACTGTGACAGGAGTATGACAGGCAGAAGACACCCATGTCATTTGGAGTTTTGTCTTCAGACCCCTCGCCAACCTCTGAGGAAATGACAGACTCGATGCCTGGGCACCTGCCATCGGAGGATTCTGGTTATGGGATGGAGATGCTGACAGGTAAGAAATGGACCTGGGCTGGTGGTGCTTGGGACTCAGCTCTCCAGGGTGCAAACGGAAAGGGGTGGGCCAGGCAGGCCCCAGGCTTTTCTTGGTGTCAGCCATCTCTAGTAGAGGAAATATATGCCTGACCCTAATCCAAGGCTGGGTTCCTTTTGGAAACCTCAAGTAGGCTCTATTTATTTATTTATTTATTTAGAGACGGAATTTCACTCTTGTTGCCCAGGCTGGAGTGCAGTGGTGCGGTCTCGGCTCACCGCAACCTCTGTCTCCCGGGTTCAAGAGATTCTCCTGCCTCAGCCCCCTGAGTAGCTGGGATTACAGGCGCCCGCCACCACGCCCGGCTAATTTTGTATTTTTAGTAGAGGCAGGCTTTCACCATGTTGGTCAGGCTAGTCTTGAACTCCCGACCTCGGGTGATCCACCTGCCTCGGCCTCCCAAAGTGCTGGGATTGCAGGCATGAGCCACCGTGCCCGGCCATAGGCTCTATTTATAACAAGGCCCAGCATCCTTCCCAGGAGCCACCTGTTGGGATTAATTTGTCCGTTTATCCAACGACTATTTATTGAGCATCTGTTGTGTACCAGGTCCTGTGTAAGGGGCTGGAAACAAAGCAGTGAATCAAGCAGAAGTCCCCACCTCCTGGGGTACACATCCTCCTGTGAAGAGATAGATGGATAGTAAGCAAATAAGTAAAATAGGCAGGGCAAGGTGGCTCATGCCTGTAACCCCAGCACTTTGGGAGGCCAAGGCAAGGGGATTACTTGAGGCTGGGAGTTCAAGATCAGCCTGGACAACATAGAGAGACCCATCTCTTAAATTTTTTGAGATGGAGCCACACTCTGTCGCCCAGGCTGGAGTGCAGTGACACGATCTCAGCTCACTGCAACCTCCGCCTCCCGGGTTCAAGCAGTTCTCCTGCCTTAACCTCCTGAGTAGCTGGGATTAGAGGCACCTGCCACCACGCCTGGCTAATTTTTTTTGTATTTTTAGTAGAGACGGGGTTTCACCGTGATGGTCAGGCAGGTCTCGAACTCCTGATCTCAAATGATCTTCCTGCCTCAGCCTCCCAAAGTGCTGGGATTATAGGCGTGAGCCACCACGCCCTGCCTCAACAAATATTTATTGAGCACCTGCTGTGTACTAGGTCCTGCGTAAGGGGCTATGGAAAAAGCAGTGGACCATACAGGTGTCCCCACCTGCTGTGGTACACATCCTCGTGTGGAGAGATAAAACAGTAAGCAAACAAGTAAAATAGGCAGGGCAAGGTGGCTCACGCCTGTAATTCCAGCACTTTGGGAGGCCAAGGTGAGGGGACTGCTTGAGGCCAGGAGTTCGAGACCAGCCTGGGCAACATAGCAAGACTCCATCTCTACAAGACTTTTTTTTTAATTGACTGACACAGTGTCTCACACCTATAATCTCAACACTTTGGGAGGCCAAGACAGGAGGATTGCCTCAGCCCAGGAGCTTGAGACCAGCCTGGGCAACATGGTGAAACCCTATCTCTACAAAAAATACAAAAATTAGTTGGGCCTGGTGGTGCATGCCTGTAGTCCCAGCTACTTGGGAGGCTGAGGTGGGAGGATTGATTGAGCCCAGGAGGTTGAGGCTGTGGGGAGCCGTGATGGTGCCACTGAGCAAGACCCTATCTTAAAATAAATAAATAGGTCAGGCACGTTCGCTCACACCTGTAATTCACCAGTTTGGGAGGCTGAGGTGGGCAGATCACTTGAGGTCAGGAGTTCAAAACCAGCCTGGCCAGCATGGTGAAACCCCTTCTCTACTAAAAATACAAAAATTAGCTGGGTGTGGTGGCGGGTGCCTGTAGTCCCAGCTACTCAGGAGGCTGAGGCAGGAGAATCACTTGAACCCAGGAGGCAGAGATTGCAGTGAGCCAAGATTTTGCCACTGCACTCCAGCCTGGACGACAGAGCAAAACTCTGCCTCAAAATAACCAGATAGATAGATAGATAGATAGATAGATAGATAGATAGATAGATAGATAGATAGATACATAGATAGATGATAGATGATAGATAGATAGATAGATAGATAGATAGATAGATAGATAGATAGATAAAAAAAAATCAGACAGGCACAGTAGGACCTATGTATAGTCCCATCTACTCAGGAGGCTGAGGCAGGAGGATCCATTGAGCCCAGGAGTTGGAGCCTGCAGTGGGCTATGATGGTGCCACTGCACTCCAGTCTGGGTGCCACAGCAAGACACCATCTCAAAAAAAACAAAAATAGGCCGGGCATGAAGACTGAAGACTGCATAATCCCAGCACTTTGGGAGGCCGAGGTGGGCAGATCACCTGAGGCTAGGAGTTCAAGATCAGCCTGGCCAACCTAGTGAAACCCCATCTCTGCTAAAAAGACCAAATAATTAGCTGGGCGTGGTGGCAGGCACCTGCAGTCCCAGCTACTTGGGACACTGAGGCAGGAAAACCTCTTGAACCTTGGGAGGCGAAGTTTACAGCCGAGATCATGCCACTGCACTCCAGCCTGGGCAACAGAGTGAAACTCTATCTCAAAAACAAACAAATAAACAAAAAAAGGCAACAAGGAAGGATGCTTAGGATATACTAAGCAAAAGAAGAAAAATTGATTGTGCTTTGCTTACAACTGTGTTGCAAACGTAATCACTGGGGAAGAACAAGGGTATAGCCAAACAGTAGCGGTGTTAGGCAAAATGATTTGCCTTTTTTATTTTCTAAATCAGTTATGATGCACTTCTAATACTTTGGTAATGAAGAAAAAAATATGATTTGTCCAGCACAAACTGGGCATGACCAGACTTGACAACAGTCTGTGGTGTAGCTATCCAAAGAGTTTGGTTGACACCAAGCTCAGGCTGAGATGACAGCATGGCGTGGCGGCTAAGGAACTGGCACGGTGCCCAGCTGGGTTTGCAGTGGCCTTAGAAAACACCATAGAAGCCTCCATGCAGCACTCACAGCCAGAGGCTGGGTGGCACTGCAGGGCTGGGGGCCTTGGATGAGCACAGCATCATTGCTGTTTGTTTCACAGAGCAGAACACAGGCTCAGCAAGGCTCATCCACCTCCCCAAGGTCACACAGCCTTGGGCTGGAAAACATGTTTCCCATGCAGGGCTCCTTCCCAGGCACCCCAGTCAAACCTGATGAATTAAGAAAATTCTGGCTGGGCGTAGTGGCTCACGCTTATAATCTCAGCACTTTGGGAGGCCAAGGCGGGTGGATCACCTGAGATCAGGAGTTCGAGACCAGCCTGGCCAACATGGAGAAACTCCATCTCCACTAAAAATACAAAATTAGCTGGGCATGGTGGTGCGCACCTGTTATTCCAGCTATTTGGGAGGCTGAGGCAGGAGAATCACTTGAACCCAGGAGGCAGAGGTTGCAGTGAGCCAAGATCACACCATTGCACTCCAGCCTGGGTGACAAGAGCAAAACTCTATCTAGAAAAATAAAAAAAAAAGAAAAAGAAAATTCTGATGGTAGTACACACCTGTAATCCCAGCTACTCAGGAGGCTGAGGAAGGAGAATGGCTTGAACCCTGGAGGTGGAGGTTGCAGTGAGCTGAGACTGCACCACTGCACTCCCAACTGGGTGACAGAGTGAGACTCTGTCTCAAAAAGTACCAAACAACAACAAAAAAAGAAAATTCTGAGATGTCCAGGACCACCATGAATTAGAGGATTTTGCATGTGTGTGCTTTGTCTGTTTACACATGTATGATATGAAACAGTTAAATGATACAGAACTGTGTAACACATTGAGCAGTTACAGTGGCTCATGTCTGTAATCCTAGAACTTTGGGAGGCAAAGGTGGGAGGATCGCTTGAGCCCAGGAGTTCGAGACCAGCTTGGGCAACATGGTGAAACCCTGTCTCTACAAAAAATTTTTAAAAGCAGCCAGCCGTGGTGGTGCATGCCTCTAGTTCCAGCTACTGAGGAGACTGAGGCGGGTGGATTGCTTGATCCCAGGAGTTTACAACCAGCCTGGGCAACGGAGCAAGACCCCATCTCTACAAAAAATAAAACAATTAGCTGGATGTGGTGGTACCTACCTGTAGTCCCAGCTATTCAGGTAGCTGAGGAGGGAGGATAGCTTGAGCCTAAGAGGTTGAGGCTGTAGTGAGCTGTGATTGCACCACTGCACTCCAGCCTGGGCAAGAGCAAGACCCTGTCTCTTAAAACAAAACAAAAAACTATGTAACACACGAAGGAAAAAGCTCCAATCACATCCTCCTCAGGCAATCACTAGTATTCCTAGCATCTACCCTTTGTATGTTTTTATCTGTGTGCTAACTCATGTGATGACTATTTTAAACAAATTGTCCCTTGTATTCTCACCGGGAGGTTTTTTTGTTTGTTTGTTTGTTTGTTTGTTTTTGAGACGGAGTCTCACTCTGTTGCCCAGGCTGGAGTGCAGTGGCATGACCTCGCTGCAACCTCCGCCTCCCAGGTTCAGGCAATTCTCCTGCCTCAGCCTCCCGAGTGGCTGGGATTACAGGCATGCGCCATCATGCCCACCCAATTTTTGTATTTTTGTGTTTTTAGTAGAGACACTGTTTCCCCATGTTGGCCAAGCTGGTCTCAAACTCCTGGCCTCAAGTGATCCACCCACCTCAGCCTCCCAAAGTGCTGGGATTACAGGCATGAGCCACCATGCCCAGCCGAGGACTTTGTCTTGTAGCCACGTGTCCTCAGTGTCTAGCTTGGGAGATGCACGCAAAATGATCTCAGCCTGCTTTCGTGTGAAGGCCAGGGTAGGCACCTGTATGGAATCGGGGTCCCTGATCCCATTGGAGTGGACGCCATGCTTCAGAGTTGGGGCCCCCTGGCCTGCCATTCCCCAGCTATCTGGCCTGATGTCGGCAGTGCATGGCTTAGGAGATGATGAATGTGGCTTCCCGGCATCCTCTGTTCTCTTTTAGACAAAGGCCTGAGTGAGGACCCGCGGCCCGAGGAGAGGCCCGTGGAAGGTGAGGCCCTGTCTACCCCCGACATTTTACGCCCACCCCCACCCCATCTCTCCTCCCCTGCCATCCACCTCCCCTTGGCCTCTGGGTCTCTTCCTTCTCTCCACCTCATCTCGCTCCAGCACCCTGGTTTGGGGGTGGGAATCCTGTGGACTGCATGATATGGGAGGAGATTTAAGGACTTGTATTCTAGAACCAGGAGGTTCCTGGTCAAAGGTGAGAGCAGTTCCCACTGCTAAGGAAAATTGTAAACCTTTGTTTTTATTACACACCCTGCTGCTTTCCACAAAGGTTTTAAGAGTGGGAACTGAGCCTCCTCTATCTGAACAAGTAGAATAGAGGCCTCAAAGCACAAAATTGGCTTTGTGTCCAGCAGACACGCCCATTCTCAGGAACGTAAGAATTCCCTCCCTGCTGAGAATGGAAGTAGGACAGAGAGAGAGGGAGGCCAGGGTGAGGGTGGGTCTGTTTCATCTCTGTAGTATCCTGGAATGGAATGAGTGTTAGAGGAGAGAATTGTAACTTTCCCAAACCCAGCCTGGCAGGAGGTACCATGAAGTCTTAACACAGTTCCACTGCCACCTGGTGGCAGCCTGCTCAATTTGCAGGCTTAGCTTGTACCCACTAGTTCTGTCACATACTATACTCAGTCACGTACTCAGTCACATGGTTAGTCACATACCTAGAAAGACCCATGGTCACTCCTAGTCCACAGAACCTTCCAAATCTTCATTCAGGCTGGCGGCACCCTAGATTTGATTTCACAAACAAGAATGTGAGCCCAGGAATTGTGGACCTGTCTGCGTGTGCCATTTCTGAGGAAATAAGTTACCCACCGCTACTGCCCCAGCCTTCCCCCATTCCAAGATCCCACCACAGGGCCAATCTTGGTACCAGCAGAACAGGAGCATCAGCCAAGAGGCTGCCACCAAAGAGCCTCAACAGACTGCCTTTTGCCTTCCAGACAGCCACGGTGATGTGATCCGGCCCCTGCGGAAGCAGGTGGAGCTGCTCTTCAACACACGATACGGTGAGCAAGAAGTGGGACAGGGTCTGGGGGCATCCTGGCCCCCCTCCAGTTGCCCTGTTTGCAGAAGGGCTTTGGATGCACCCCCTTGCCTGTTCCCATCCCAGCTGCTCTCTGGGCAGGGACAAGGGAGAGAGAGAAGGGAGGAGCTGGGACCCGTCATGAGGATGGGGACACTAGAGAGGCTGCCACTCAGGCTCCCTGGCTCACTCACTCACACTCTGCCTCAGCCGCAGGTTGGAGAGGCCACTCCCTCCCCTGTAATATCTCCAGCCCTCAGCCCTCTGCCCTCACCCTCACCCAGGGTCCAAAAGAAGACTCATAATAAGAAGATAAGATAACCTCAGTGGTGTGCCGGGCATGAGGCAAGGTGCTTCCCCATGTTCTTCTTTTGTTTTTCTTTCCCCCCCCCTTTTTTTTTTTTTTTGAGATGGAGTCTCATTCTGTCGCCAAGGCTAGAGTGCGGTGGTGCAATATCAGCTCACTGCAACCTGCGCCTCCCGGATTCAAGCAATTATCCTGCCTCACCCTCCCGAGTAGCTGGGATTACAGGCGCCCGCCACCACGCCCAGCTAATTTTTGTTTTGGTTTTTTTTGTTTTTTTTTTGAGATGGAGTCGCACTCTTTCGCCCAGGCCAGAGTGCAGTGGCGTGATCTCAGCTCACTGCAAGCTCCGCCTCCCGGGTTCACGCCATTCTCCTGCCTCAGCCTCCCGAGTAGCTGGGACTACAGGCGCCCGCCACCGCGCCTGGCTAATTTTTTGTATTTTTAGTAGAGATGGGGTTTCACCATGTTAACCAGGATGGTCTCGATCTCCTGACCTCGTGATCCGCCCGCCTCGGCCTCCCAAAGTGCTGGGATTACAGGTGTGAGCCACCACACCCAGCCTGTATTTTTAATAGAGACAGGGCTTCACCATTTTGGCCAGGCTGGTCCACCCACCTCAGCCTCCCAAAGTGCAGGGATTACAGGCGTGAGCCACTGCACCCAGCCTCTCGTGTTCTTGTATCCCATCTCACAAAATCCCCATGTCCTAAGACCCACTTTACAGATGAGGAGAACTAAGGCCTAGTAAAGGGGTGTGACTTGTCCAAGGCCCCACACTACTCAATGGCAGAGATCGGTCTCATTCCAAGGCGTGGTGTTGGGCTGCATGTGGGGTTGCTTATGGTGGCAGGAGGGACACTTGGGGGGCCCTTCTGGAAGGGTGAGGCCCAATGGACTTAGGGGGAAGCAATGCCGAATCTCAGCAGCCATTAGTGGTGGCTTCTGTGCTGCCTGGGCATGAGGGCATGGACCCAGCCTGGGCCTTGGGGTAACCGTGGGTTGAGTTCTTATCCCCTGGCTCTGCTGTTTAGTGGCTCTGTGACCTCAGACAAGTCACGTCCCCTCTAAACTCCAGGTTCCTTTCCTGCAGGCTGGGGGGGCCACTCTTTCCACCTCCCAGGAAGGCTGGCAGGCCCTCAAAAGGGCTCTGGCAGCTTTGCCCCCCACACAGGCACGGGACACAGGGGTTGAGATTCCTTGCCCTATGGCACCGGGTGGCCTTACAGCAGCCATGTGTCTGCAGCCAAGGCCATTGGCATCTCGGAGCCCGTCAAGGTGCCGTACTCCAAGTTTCTGATGCACCCGGAGGAGCTGTTTGTGGTGGGACTGCCTGAAGGCATCTCCCTCCGCAGGCCCAACTGCTTCGGGATCGCCAAGCTCCGGAAGATTCTGGAGGCCAGCAACAGCATCCAGTTTGTCATCAAGAGGTAAGGCCTGACCAGGTCCACGGGAGACAGCACCAGGCCTGCTCAGCACCCAGGGGCAGAAGCAGCACCAAATTGCCATCAAGCGATTCTTGTGCCTCAGCCACCCAAATAGCTGGGACCACAGGTATGTGCCACCATGCCCAGCTAATTTTTTTATTTTATTTTATTTTATTTTTGAGACAGAGTCTCACTCTGTGTCCCAGGCTGGAGTACAGTGGTGCGAACTTGGCTCACTGCAACCTCCGCCTCCCGAGTTCAACTGATTCTCCTGCCTCAGCCCCTTGAGTAGCTGAGACTACAGGTGTGCGCCACCACACCCAGCTAATTTTTGTATCTTTAGCGGAGACAGGGTTTCACCATGTTGGCCAAGCTGGTCTTGAACTACTGACCTCAAGTGATCCAGCCACCTCAGCCTCCCAAAGTGCTGGGATTATAGGCATGAGCCACCGGACCAGGCCTTTCTTTTCTCTCTCTCTCTCTCTCTTTTTTTTTTTTTTTGACAGCAAGGTGTTAGATGGCGTTTGGCTGCAGTTGGCAGACATGAGGCTCCCCAGGCCTGCCAGACCCAAAGCCACCTAGCTGACCCCTCTCGCAGTCTCAGGGGAGCAGTGTTCAGTTTGCCCAGATGCAGAATGGGAACGTCCCATTAGCTCATGGGTTCTCCAGGCTGGCGTGTTGGTGTCCTGGGCCAGGGGCTGGGGGCAGTGCCCCATCGTCCCAGGATGGGAAAGTCCGGCAGCGGCTTCTCCAGGCTCTTTCTGTTTCTTTGAGCATGTTGTGTTTTTGCCAGCGAGGGCCTGGGGCAGCACCCGTGGATACACCCTGTGTGCCCAGCTAGGATAAAAAGTCCCTTTGGAGAAGGTGGTGGCAGTTATTGAGTAAAAATGTGGTTGGGGGATTTCAGGAACAGTGGCTCATGCCTATAATCCCAGCACTTTGGGAAGCTGAGGTGGGAGGATTGCTTGAGCCCAGGAGTTCAAGATCAGCCTGGGCAACATAGCAAGACTCTGTCACTGCAAAAAAAAATTTTTTAACTCTGGTGTGGCAGCACATGCCTGTAGTCTCAGCTACTCAGGAGGCTGAAGCAGAAGGATCACTTGAGGCCAGGAGTTCAAGACTGGCACAGGCAACATAACGAGACCCCATCTCTACAAAAAAAATTTAAATTAGCTGGGCATGGTGGTGCACACCTGTAATCTCAGCTACTTAGGAGGCTTAGGTGGGAGGATCACTTAAGCCCAGGCGGGGTTTGGAGGCTCCAGTGAGCTATGATTGCACCTCTGCACTCCAGCCTGGGTAACAGAGCAAGACCCCTCCTCAAAAAAAAAAAAAAAAACAGGGTATGGGAGGATCATATTTCCATTTTGTGTTTGTTACTTCTACGTTACTGTAATAGCACACATTTAGGCTTGGTTTACGGCTGGGCACGATGGCTCATGCCTGTAATCCCGGCACTTTGGGAGGCCAAGGTAGGCAGACACTTGAGGTCAGGAGTTCTAGACCAGCCTGGCCAACATGGTGAGATCCCATCTCTACTAAAAATACACAGATTAGCCAGGCGTGGTGGCTCACGCCTGTAATCCCAGCTGTAATCTCCCTGTCATCAGGAGACTGAGGCACGAGAATCACTTGAACCTGGGAGGAGGAGATTACACTGAGCTGAGATCGCACCACTACACTCCAGCCTGGGTGACAGAGCGAGACTCTGTCTCAAAAAAAAAAAAAAAAAATTAGGCTTGGTTTGGTAGAAAGCAGCAAGAAAGAAGAGACTCTTAAGGGTTTGTTCCTCCAGGGGAATAGATGGTTCTCAAACTGGGAGACTCACAGTGGCAAGGAGATCCTCTGGGACAGGGAGCTCTACTGCAGGGCCTGCTCTATGCCAGGAGGGAGGCTGCTGCAGATAGCAAAAAGCTACACAACAGGGCTGGAGAGCAAAAGTCGTGCTTTGTGCAATAGAATCAAAGGCTTCAGCAGGCCAGATGAAATGCAGCCACATGCCCGGTGTGTCTGGGCATATTAAAAGGAAGATTGAGCCGGCATGGTGGCTCATGCCTATAATCCTAGCACTTTGAGAGACTGAGGTGGGCAGATCACTTGAGATCAGGACTACTGAAAATACAAAAATTGAGGCTGGGCACGGTGGCTCATGCCTGTAATCCCAGCACTTCGAAAGGCCGAGGCGGGCAGATCACCTGAGGTTGGGAGTTTGAGACCAGCCTGACCACCATGGAGAAACCCCATCTCTACTAAAAAATACAAAATTAGCCGGGCGTGGTGGCGGGTGCCTGTACTCCCAGCTACTCGGGAGGCTCAGGCAGAACTGGCTTGAACCCAGGAGGCAGAAGTTGCAGTGAGCCGAGATCGTGCCATTGCACGCCAGCCTGGGCAACAAGAGCAAAACTCTGTCTCAAAAAAAAAAAATTAGCGGCCGGGCGCAGTGGCTCACGCTTGTAATCCCAGCACTTTGGGAGGCCGAGGCGGGCGGATCACGAGGTCAGGAGATCAAGACCATGGTGAAACCCCGTCTCTACTAAAAATACAAAAAAAAAAAGGCCTGTAGACCAGTATTAGAGGTGAGGCAGGCATGGGTGAACCAGAGGGATGACCGTGAGCCGAGTCGTGCCCACCTTTAGCCAGGCATGGTGGCATGCACCTGTAATCCCAGCTACTCGAGAGGCAAAGACAGGAGAATCGCTTGAACCGAAGAGGCGGAGGTTGCAGTGAGCCGAGATCGCACTCCTGCATTTCAACCTGGGGGACAGAGTAACACTCTTGTCTCAAAAAAATAAAAAAATAAAGAGGGAAGATCGCATTTCAGGTGGTTTAAGGATAAACTCGTGATAGACATATAGCCCATCAGATGTGTGAAAACAGGGAAATAAAGATTCACAAGAGAATATGTGTAATTATAGTACAGTAATTGGCTCTACTATATACATGTATAGTACTGTACTGGTTGAAGGAGGGCTTCCTTCAACAAATTCCCAGCCTGAGCAACGTGGTGAAACCCCATCTCTAGGGAAAAAAAAAAAAAAAAACATTAGCCAGGCTTGATGGTGTGCACCTGTAGTCCCAGCTACTTGGGAGGCTGAGGTGGGAGGATTGCTTGAGCCAGGAGGTCGAGGCTGCAGTGAGCCACGATTGCACCACTGCACTCCAGCCTGGGTGACAGAGTAAGACCCTGTCTCAAAAACAAACTTTTTTAAATTTAAAAAAAAATACATTCTGTCCAGGCATGATGGCTCACGCCTGTAATCCCAACACCTTGGGAGGCCCAGACAAGAGGATCGCTTGAACCCAGGAGTTTGAGAGCAGCCTGGGCAATGTATCAAGACCCCATCTCAAAAAAAATTTTAAAAATTCTCACATCTGTAATCCCAGCACTTTGAGAGGACAAAACAGGAGGGTCGCTTGAGGCCAGGAGTTTGAGACCAATCCGGTCAACATAGCGACCCCATCTCTATTTTATTTTTAAAATTAAAAAATTAGCCAGGTGCAGTGGTATGTGCCTGTAGTCCCAGATACTTGGGAGGCTGAGGTGGAAGGTGGAAGGATCGCTTAAGCACAGAAGGTCCAGGCTGCAGTGAGCTATGATGGCATCACTGCACTGCAGTCTGGGTGACAGAGCAAGACCTCGTCCCTTTAAAAATACAACCGGGCATGGTGGCTCAGACCTGTAATCCCAGCACTTTGGGAGGCTGAGGCAGATACATCACTTGAGGTCCAGAGTTTGAAACCAGCCTGGCCAACATGGTGAAACACCGTCTCTACTAAAAGTACCAAAAATTCGCTGGGCGTGGTGGTACACACCTGTAGTCCCAGCTCCTCGGGAGGCTGAGGCTCGAGAATCACTTGAACCTGGGAGGTGGAGGTTGCACTGAGCTGAGATCGCATCACTGCACTCCAGCCTGGGCGACAGAGCGAGACTCCG